>NC_136067.1:1695246799-1695846799 GCF_964261635.1 Lissotriton helveticus | reverse complement strand
CAGCATTTTTATTTTGGTAATTAGTGGAAGATGATCACTTTCCACGCGATGCCCCACCGAAAATGAGCTCACCATCGATATCAAATTTTTACTCATTATTGTGAAGTCTATAGTTGACTTCCTGTTGCCGCTTACAAAGGTTATAGGAATGTCACTGTCCCCCTTATCTTTCTTGTTCAGGATAAAAAGGCCCAGTTCTCCGAAAGCTATAATTATTTTGTCATCTTTTGTTAGATTGCTATTAAAATCCCCTGAAACTATCATTGAATATGACTCGTGAGTGTTTTGCAAGGCCCTGATCAAAGTTAGTAATGTTGTCAGTTTTTCATTTTTCTCTTTCTTTTCCGGGTGTACGTAAACATTAATCACTAATAGGTTGCGAATGCATGCACCTGAATCCAAGTTCTCCGTACGTTTTATTGCTTGTATCCAGTTCACCCCAGTGTCTACTTTTTCTGTTTGCCATCTGTATTGTTGGGCGATATACGTTGATAAGCCTCCTCTCGGGTGTCCAAATTTAGAGAGTTTTTCGGCGAGGACATGGAACTCGATATAACCCGGGAGGGAAGTTTGGCACAGGTTCCAGGTTTCTTGTAAAGCAACATTAGATTGTGTTGTTCTAAGAAGTTTGTAGTTTCATGGTCGTGCCCCATACTATTAAAACCATGGACATTCCAGGAGCAGAGCCTGATCATTTGTTGGTTTGTAGCAATAGGATCCTTTTGGTTACCCACTGTTATCTGTAGATATAATTTTCTATCTTCTTTTAAATATCCGGATTTGGTAGGTACACTTATTGCTCAAAACCGATGTCACCCAGGACCAGTCAGTAATCTGTTCCCGAGCGTCTTCTTGCACCACTGCCTTTTCTTGACTTGTGTTTTGTGATATGTTTTTCGGAGTTACTGAACATGCTCCCTTTAGACAGCATTTTTGGGTATTCCCCTCTTCCATTTTCTTTTTGCTTGTGGTTATACTTTTTAAAAGTGGAAATGGATATTTTTTCCGTTCTTCCCGCCTTAGTGTTATGGCCCAAGCTTCAAAAGACATGCTTATAGCAAGTATTCTATCAAATGTATCCTTAGACGACCAGGTGGTTAGTGACTCTTCTACCTCTGAATTATTTTTTGTGTGTTTAAATTCTACAGACAGAAGATTTTGGGATGTGATATCGTCCAGTTCTGGGATTTCTCTCAGCAGCCGCATTATATTGCCTCTGTTCAGAAAGTCTTGACCCCCTGTTGTCTGGTAATCGGGTATGAATGCCAGTTTGACGTTTGTTTCTGTTGAGTTTTGTGAATTCCATTTTGCTTCTTCCGATTTTGTATCTTGTATTATTACACCATTTACGTTTATTCTTCTCTCTTGGCTCAGAGTATTTTTTGTTATTTCTTCATTTGAATCGGCAGATCTTCTAAGTTGTGTGATGGGTTCGTTCATCCTGTCCGTGTTCAGTTTGTAATCTTTGTTTGAATTTTGGGTTATCTGAGTGCACGTTGTATGTTTGTTTGTTTGATCAATACTGCAGGTTCGTCCATCTTTGTTTGAATCAATTTTTATTGGTGTTCTTATGTTTTCCTTTTCGTCTGCTCTTTTTATGGATTGCCTTTGGTTAGTTTTGTCTATTACGTTTTGTTTGTTATCCGCGTTGATTGCGGCATTTTGAGGCCTCATATCTTGATTTACTGATTTGACCTCAGGTATTTGCCTTTCGTCTGCCTGTTGAATTGTTACTATCCGCTTTATACAGGGCTCTTTGACTAAAACCCTTTCGTCAACCTCGTCTCGAGACTTGTCTTTATCCTGGGCTCGTGGGGTTTTATTCCGAGTATTCGAATGTTTACTCCCTTGTGTTATTTTTGATTTTATATAGGTAGAGCCGGCCGGTGATTCTATAATCAGGCTGCTCTCAATCACTACACTAGACTGGGTTGATTGGTCTGGTAACTTTTCTATATGCGTAGAGACGGTTACTTCAGAATCTGGTTTCTCTTTCTTAATGCTGGTGTGATGAAAGATGGGGTACATAAGAATGTCTGTTGAAGGTTGAAATTTAAGTTGTACCCTTCCTTTCCTAGCGCGCTTTCTTTGTCTTTTTGTTAACTTGACTTTATGTTGGATTGTTGTGCATAGCGCCTCCTCTATTTGGCCTGCTCCATTGTCGGACTTTTCTTCACTTGTCTTACTTATCTGTTCCTCAACATAACTATTTTGGTTAGGATCCATTGCTATGTGTTGCCTCCCAATTTCTACTTCAGAATTTGTTACCCCAATATGGCTTGTGGATTTGATGTTTGTTTTGTATCTACTGATGATTGAACCGCCCTTAGTATGTCATTTAATATGACCGGTAAATTCGACATGTTGTCCACTAGTTTGCCGCATACACAGCTTGGCTGGATGGTATCTGTATGGAGTCCCTTATCAACCCTCCCTAGAAGCATGTTTGCCATATGATCCAGCCTGGTGTTTATACCTGAAATATGACCCGCAATAAGGTTTATTATGTTGATTTAGACGTCCATTTTATCTGACTGGAAATTCAGTGCTTAAATTGCCTGGTCTAAGGTGTTTAGTAGTGTTGTACTCCATGGGGCCTTCTGGTCTTCTCTGGACGGTATTTCCAGTATCTCTGATTCTTCATCTGACTTACTCGTAGATGATATAGTAATTGGGGATTCTAGGTTTAGCTTATTTTTAGACCATCCTTTAGTTTTATTTTGGCCTTTGTCCCAATCGTGGGGGTTGATGTTTGGATGCAATGGTGTAGATTCCAGCCTTCCGTTACCACCAGGTCCGTTTTCCTGATCTTCTTGTAGTCTGTGATTGGTTTGACTGATCTTTGGGGATCCTTCTAACTGGGATTGGGTGTGTTTTTCTCTTCCTGTTTGTCTATCCAAGTTAATATCATCAGGTAGGGAGAGGGAGGTTAGCCATGAGTCGTCCTGTGAGGCATTGTGCCCAGCCCCCAATTTGTTCCCCATTATTGTTTCTTTCACCTGTCCCTTATCCTTGGTCTTTATTTCCTCGCCTCTTTCGTGAGTTTTGGAGTCATTCCTGTTTATTTGGGCTATTACTACAAGGGACTTGCAATGGCCAATGTTGCTGTTTTGCTTGACAGAGGTCCGTGAGGTATGTTGCTGGTCTATTGGGTTGTTTGTTGGACTGTTCTCACTATGAATATCTTGTGATTCTTTTTTTTCCACCTTCTTGGTGTTTGCTTGCTGCTGCAAGTTCTCTTTTACGCTTGTTGCTGGTGTAATTGGGCTAGGTTGGAGGGCTTGTTCCTGCGTTTGCCCATAGATGGTCGCCATGGGGTCCTTTAAGTAAAAGAATTTTTGGATCCCAATATTGCTTTGTTTTGGGCTTGGAACTGCTAGCTCAGGTGCCGACACTAGTCTCTCTCTTTGTTGTGCTATCCTCTTCCTTTTTCTACTTGCCTTTTGTGTGCCCTGGTTTGTATCTTCTTCGTTTTTTTTCGCCCTTACACTTATATTCAGCCGCACTTTCCCAGTTCTCATTCTTTCTGATTTGTTTAATAAGGTCCGTCTTGATTACATGTTCCTGGAACTCCGACTCCCAGGGTTTTTCTCTTTATTTTTCCCCTGTCTGACTTCCTTCTGATTCGGAGGCTTGTCGTATATTTATATGTTTGCCGGGCTTTCCCAAGCCCTCCACCGCACTAGTCTGGCCGAGACCCTGAGCATCCCCTTTTGAGCCTTGCTTTTCCTGCCTGTGGTCTCTGGTGCTCCTAGTATCCTGGTATCTGAGCCACCTGTGCCACCTCAGCTCCACTTCCTACTCCACCTCCACTCTCCCTCTCAAGCCTGTCTGCCCCTTCTGAGTAGGAACAACTGCCGTCAGGGAGGATAGCGAGGTGTGGTTGCGGTACGTAGCGTATGGGTGGAGTGATTACTGGCGTTGAAAAAGGCGCTTGTGATGTCAATATGTAATGGAGCTCGATGGGGGTTTGTCTTGCATGAGTTGTTTAGCGAGCTGTCAGTCTACTGTTATCTGCCTAAGCTGTTAAGTAGTTTGTCAGGCGGCAGTTCCTTATTTAACGTAGGGCCTGCTGTAGACCCGGATTGCTGTAGCTGTAGCTGTAATCCGTAGTCTGGTCTGCAGAGTCTGTTGAATTGCGGCTGCGCGGCTACACGGCTATTGTCTGTGTCACTCTTTCACTGTTACTGCAGCTTTCTGCACTGCTGCACTCTGCTGGCCGCTCTACTGGCCAATGGCCGCTCTACTGGCCACTGGCATAGGCACTGGCACTGGCACTGACAATTATCTATTCCATGATTCGTCTGCCAGCCATCAGCGGGGGATTATATAGAGGAATGTGGGGTGAAATACAGGTGAAAATAGTCTCCCACTCACCAGTCAATGGTCAATGGTCGTAGTCCGTGCTCTGGTGCTCTGGTGACCATCCGCCAGACCACCAAGACACCCGCCCTCCCGCGGGGAATTGTGTCTCGTCTCCCGCGTCCCGTATCCCGTGTACCGGGAGGGGCTGGGAGGAAGCAGGAGGCTGGGGGCTGGAGGCAGAGGCAGAGGCAGAGCGCTCCAATGCGCCGGTTCAATATGCCTCGCACGCCCTGCCTCACCGCCGCACCCCCATTGCTGTTGTTTTGTCGTTTTTGCCGGAAAAGCTTAACCGGACCTCGGGTGCTGCGGAGATGTCAACGATGTCCTGCACGGCATCCTGCTTGGCGTCCTGCTCGCTCGTTCTGCAAACTGCTCTCCGCTTGCTCGCATTCGCCGCAGCTCACCGAGTGGCACAGAGGCACAAAGGTCACAAAAAACGGGGGGAAACGAGTGGCACAGAGGCACAAAGGTCCCAAGAAAGGGCAGAAAAGGTCACAAAAAACGGGGGGAAACGAGTGGCACAGAGGCACAAAGGTCCCAAGAAAGGGCAGAAAGGTCACAAAAAACGGGGAAACGAGTGGCGCAGAGGGCAGAAAGGTCCCAAGGAAGGGCAGAAAGGTCACAAAAAACAGGGGGAAACGAGTAGCACAGAGGCACAAAGGTCCCAAGAAAGGGCAGAAAGGCCACACAAAAAAGTATGCTTAGTAAACTGGCCACAAGCATGTGCACTCGCTCCCTTTTTATCTGCAGGCTCACTTCACTCGTGATGCCTGTGATGGATGGGTGTGGAGTGCGAGTATGTTCAGCCCTTGAGAGAGTAACTGGTAAAACCCGTGCCTGCTGAGACACTAGAGCGTGTCCAGCACAACACTACAGGTTGTATCTGTTTTCACCAGACATGTCGTGAGCCAACTCCTGTCAGAATTTGGTGAACTGGAACTCTGGGGTGAGGGTATTCTCCGCCAGGTCAGCTGACTGTTCCCCTCCAATTTCTACTTCACCTCTCATGTCATTACTTTGAGGAGGATGTTTCACTAGAGCATTTCCTGGACTCATTGATGCCAAAAATCGTTTAAAAAACGAGATGTTTTTAATGATAAACTCAGGGTTTTTCTGAGCATCTACCATGGTTCCATGGATCCTGATTATCTGCCAGAGTTCAATCTTATAAGGAAGGCAATATTAATTACCAGTACCAGTACCAGATCACTGATCTGCAGCATGCTAGTATGACTCTCCTTTCTGTCAAAACGTTTCTTACTGGCACTTTCTGCTGTTGCGCAACTTGAGTCACCATTCGCAGTGGTGGTGTAAAAATGTTGTGTTGGGGTATGTTGTCCATCACATGTCGCCAGAAACAAAGTAGACTTTGTCTAACCCCACGGTAGTATGCAGTGTGGGCCGGTGTTCTCTAAGGAAAGTGGGAGAGGATGTGGCATAACAACCAGAGCAGTAGACTTTGAAACTGAGGAACCGGGTTTGAGTTTTGACTGTGATTCTGGGCAAATCACTTGATCTCCTCAAACCTACAAAAAGTGAATGTATCTTCGTGAAATGTATGTGGTGCTCGAATCACTGACAGAATATCGACTCTAAGAATATCGACCTACAGAAACTTCGACGCTGTAATATCGAAGGTAAGTATATCGACATCCTATCTACAACAAGGTAAGTACAAAAATATCGAAACTAAAATATCGATGTTAAAAATATCGTAGTTAAAAATATAGTTTTTTTTCTGCTAAAAATAAATGTGTAAAATAAAGTAAATATTACTAATAAATAAAATAAACATAGTTAAAAATATTTAATAATGTTTAAAATTAATAAATGATACATATATAAAAATAAAACATTAATTAAACATATACATAAAATATATAATAAATATTTACTTAATAACTTTTAATAATTATTTTCATTACTTATAAATTATTTATAAATACTATAAATTACAAATACATCTACACACATAAAATAATAAATAAAATAAAATAAATAAAAAGTATATCATTATTTAATAAAATAAAAAAATTAAATATACCTTCAAAATATTCAAAATTAATTAAATACTACATTATCTAAAATAATACAAAAAATATTAAATAAAAAATAAATACAACTACTATTTAAAGTCCAAAAACAACTACAGTAATTAGAATATTGGATAGCGTAGAAAGTAAAATTACTATTCCCACTCCAAAAAATGCAACAGTAGGGAAAGCGTTGGATAGCGGGTGGGTAAAAATTACTATTCCAACTCCAGAGTGTGAAACAGTAGGGAAAGCGTTGGATAGCGTAGGGGTAAACATTACTATTCCCAATCCAGTGAGTGCAACAGTAGGGAAAGCGTTGGATAGCGGGTGGGTAAAAATTACCATTCCAACTCCAGAGTGTGAAACAGTAGGGATAGCGTTGGATAGCGTAGCGGTAAAAATTACTATTCCCACTCCAGAGAGTGCAAAAGTAGGGAAAGCGTTGGATAGCGCATTGGTAAAAATTACTATTCCCACTCCAGTGAGTGGAACAGTAGGGAAAGCGTTTGATAGCGTAGAGGTAAAAATGACTATTCCAGCTCCAGAGAGTGCAACAGTAGAGAAAGGGTTGGATAGCGGGTGAGTAAAAATTGACTAGAAGTGTGGCTCACTGGTTAGAAGCGGCAGACCGTGAAGCAGAGGTCAGGCCCGGGACCAGGGTTCAATTCCCGACGCGGCAGGGTCTTGGGCTCAATGTCCGCGGACTCAATAATTCTCGCCTCGGTGCCTACTCTAATCATGGGTTCCACTCTGCAACTCTGGGCAATAGCTTGCTTAATCTCCACAACGGCCCCAACAGCGCTGGGATGCCTGGCTTCACCTTGGGGGTGCCCTGGAGGGGGCATCTCACAGGGAAAGCCAGAATGGGTTCCACAGCGGTATACAGCGCCAGGATGCCCCGAGATGGGGCAGCAGTGCGCTTTACAAGTATACACACATTTACACACATTTAAATTTACAGTTACATTTACATTTACTATTCCCACTCCAGTGAGTGCAACAGTAGGGAAAGCGCTGGATAGCGTAGGCGTAAAAAATTCTATTCCCACTCCAAACAGTGCAACTGTAGGGAAAGCGTTGGATAGCGTAGGGGTAAAAATGACTATTCCCAATCCAGACAGTGCAACAGTAGGGAAAGCGTTGGATAGCGTAGGGGTAAAAATTACTATTCCCACTCCAGGGAGTGCAACAGTTGGGAAAGCGTTGGATAGCGGGTGGGTCAAAATTACTATTCCAACTCCAGAGTGTGAAACAGTAGAGAAAGCGTTGGATAGCGTAGGGGTAAAAATTACTATTCCCACTCCAAAAAGTGTAACAGCAGGGAAAGCATTTGATAGCGGGTGGGTAAAAATTACTATTCCCACTCCAGTGAGTGCAACAGTAGAGAAAGCGTTGGATAGCGTAGGGGTAAAAATTACTATTCCCACTCAAAAGAGTGCAACAGTAGGGAAAGCGTTGGATAGCAGAAAGGTAAAAATTACTATTCCCATCCAGAGAGTGCAACAATAGGGAAAGCGTTGGATAGCATAGGGGTAAAAATTACTATTCCCACTCCAGTGAGTGTAACAGTAGGTAAAGCGTTGGATAGCGGGTGGGTAAAAATTACTATTCCAACTCCAGAGAGTAAAACTGTAGGGAAAACATTGTATAGCGTAGGGGCAAAAATTACTATTCCCACTCCAGAGAGTGCAACAGTAGGGAAAGTGTTTGATAGCATAGAAATTAAATATAACATACTTATAAATAATGTTTGTATTTAAAATAATTAATAATTTAAATTTGAACCAACATCATTTACAAATACCCATTAATAATTATTAAAAACATAATTACAATTACAATTGAATAATTTCTTAACAATAAATTAACAATAAATACCAATACATATTAATTAATCAATATTAGTTACCAAAATAAAAAATATTGAACAATGAAATATTTTTCAAAACAAAACACATATTTATTATTAAAAATTGATTAGCAATTAAAAAACTTTAAACAATAAAATTATTTTTTATACCAAAAAATACTTTTTATAAATCATTAATTATCAATTATTAAAAAATAGTTTCCAATTAAAATTAATTACTTACCAATTAAAAAAATGAATTACCAATTACAAACATTAATGACCAATTAAAAACATTAATGATCAATTAAAAAAATTAATTCATCATCATCAAAATCTTTATTTCGGCAACAAATGCCATAAAAGATACAGGTACTTACATTAAAAGACAAGGAAGTTAAAATGTTAAAATGTTGAATATAGTAAAAACATGGAGCATATAAAACCATTACACGGGAATAGAAATAGGATCCAACCTTTAACATACAAGCATTATCATTGTTATAAAGTTGTATTTTGACGAGTGTCATACATCTCCAGCTAAAAAATGTCTTCTCTTGTCCCAAAATATCCCCAAATATTTAGCTAAAGCAAAAACTATATGCCCAGACAGATCGGTCTTAAGGACCCTATAAGCATGCAAGCAGTGGGAGAACCCTAGGTATTTACACACTGGGACAATCCATTTCCTCCTCTCCTGCGCGTATGCTTTGCAAAAAAACAGTATGTGTAAATCAGTTTCCTGTTCAGATTTGCAGGCTGGGCAATGGGACGGGGAAGATTCAGCCCATTTACAGGTATAGGCCCGTATTGGCAAATTGCCATACCTCCATTGGAGGTACAGTTTCCTAATGGTAGTTGGATATATAACATCTAGAGCAGTTTCAAACCTGTAAGTGTCCTTAATATTTAGGAATGATATCGTTAAAGTACCTAGGCCTGTTCTTTGCAGATGTGTAGCAAATTTGCTTTCCTGGTAATGATTAATAAGCTGTTTCTGCGTGACCCGGGAACATGATGACAATGGATCAGACCATAAAGTGGGTAACCCTAGTTTCTCTAATTCTATCTTTATGTATTTTAACCAGGGAATTCTCCCAACATTTGGTAAAGTAAGAATTTCTTGGAGTTCGTGCCTGTAGTTAACTAGCTCAGGTACACTCTATATCCTGCGCCAGAATGTTAAGGGCCGTAGTCCCATATCCTCGTCAAGGGGTCTCAAGCCCAAGTCCAGTCTCATTGGCAACAGGGGAGTGCTAGGGGGAAGTGATAGGAGATGTCTAATGAATTTATTCTCTATTGCTACTAAATCTTGATTGCACGTGTAGCCCCAGAGTTCACTTCCATACATAACAGCACCCCTAGCTTGTGCTCTGTAGATCTCTAATGGGGGACCAACCGGCTTGGAAGAAGATTTATTTTTTGTAACAAGCTTGATGATTCCGCCTGCTATTTGGGCCAGTTTTAGCTGTGGCTTCTCCCTTTGGTGCCCCCATGACATTTTTTCATTTAGAGTAATCCCCAAGTACTCGAAGGTTCGGACCCTCTCTAGCCTATTGGCGCCAATATACGGATTAGAGCGAGTTTTAGGTGGTGGATTGAAGACCATATATTTTGTCTTCAATGCATTAATCTCGAGGCCATGATCCTTACAAAATGCCTCGAAACCATTGAGAACTCGCTGTATCCCCATGGCGACTTGGAGAGCAGCAGGGTGTCGTCTGCAAACATAATTGCCGGCACCCTGCTGCCTCCGAGTTTAGGGGCATCGCTATTTTCAACCCCATTCAAATGGGCGATTACCCCGTTGACATAGAGCCAGAACAGCGTCGGTGCAAGCACACAACCCTGCCTTACCCCCCTGCCAACGGGGAATCTGTTGGACAGTGTTCCCTCCCTGCCACATCAGACCTGGGCATAGTTGTCTGTGTGTAATCTTACAACCATGTTTAAGAGATGTTGCGGAACCCCCAGGCCCTAGAGCACAGACCAAAGTTTCCTACGAGGTACAAGATCAAAGGCTGCCCGTAGGTCAACGAATACAGTGTAGAGGCTGCCACCCTCCAACTGTACCGTTTTCCAGAACAAGATGGTAAGACGGAAAATGTGATCTATGGTGGATACTTTGTTCCTGAACCCTGCTTGATAGGGGCTCAGGACTGAGTTGTCTAGCATCCATTCTAAAAGTCGATCCAAGATCAGCCTAGCAAAGATCTTTTGGGGGACATCGATTAGACTAATGGGCCTATAGTTGACTGGGAGCAGAGGTGAACCCTTCTTGAAGATGGGGACAATCTCCGCCCCCAGCCAAGTAACAGGCACCATCATTCCTCCAAGAATTGCATTGAATAAGACCTGTAGGTAAGGAACCCAGACCATCGGTTCATTTTTAAATAGGTCACCAGGGAGTTTATCCAACCCTGGGGCTTTTTCTACAGCGAGTCTAGCAATAGCTGCCCCAACTCTGCCAGGGTAAATTTATCGGTTTCGGGAAATGCGCAGGGGTCATACCTGCCACCGAATCTTCGTGGTCACCAGAGGGATCTACGGTGACTTGGGCATACAAAAATCTGAAATGATCCTCCCATTCACTAGGTGCAATATTTGCCTCTACTGCCGGAGTGGGTTTGGACGTGCCATTTTTGACGATCTGCCAGAATTTCCGGGCGTCTCGAAACTTGAGAGCGGCCGTCATATCTGTCCAGTTGTCTTCATCCCATTCGATCTTAGCATTAGAAATAAGGTATTTATACTCCTTTCTCTTAGCTCTGACCAGTGAGATGTTGTCGTGTTGCTTCATGGCCTCAAGTAGGTCGGTTTTGGTCTTCCTGCAGGCAGCATTATACCATGGGGCACGCATCACCTTCCCTTTCTTTACCCTCTGGACAGGATTCAACACCTCAGCTAATGTACTGCACAGCTCCAAACGAATTGCACCAAGATCTCTGTGGCTCCCCTCTGACGGGAGTTGGTAAATTAGTTTTTCAACTTTTTGCAAGACTGGAACAGTCATTGCATAGAGCCTCTGGAGATCCGTAGGACTTCCTACGATTTTAGATCATCGGACTCTATGCCGATTACTAGATAAAATCATACTCGGATTCATGAGGTCATCACCTCCCTGCATGAAAAATGTAACACCAGGGACCGAAATTTTTAAGCTCAACGCATTATGATCGCTGTCATCCCGCGGAGAAACTTTAAAATCTACAATTCTGGCCCATTCAGACGTTTCCACCAGTATGTAATCCAGGCGAGAATTGTGCCCCGGTTTGTTGAAGGTGGGTTTAGGGGGAATATCTCCACCAACCCGGCCATTACAGGCCCTTAAAGAATTTGCTAAGGTTAGGCACATGATCTGTGTTGCTAGAGGTGTCCAGGACTTCACTGGGGGGCCAACCAGTTTAGGAATTCCCCTTTGGTCATCCTCCTCAGAGGTCGCACCTTCTAAAAATAATGGGAGCGGTTCAAATTGACAGTTGAAGTCTCCCCCGACCACAAACGGAGTACCTTGAGGGATCGTACTCAAAAACAGTGATAGTTACTCGATGGCACTAGAAACTTTTGCTATGCCCACTGGTCTCGAATAAACATTAATCAGTGCCAGTTTTACGGCATTAGGCCATTCCAAGAGTACACATTGAACGTCTGAAGAGTTAGTTGTGAGAGCCCTTGCTTTACAGCCCAAATGGGATCCCACCCAGATAACTAATCCACCTGACGGGCGTCCCTTCCCCTTCCAATTCGCCCAGATTGAGAAAGTGTCGAACCCTACATGCCTATGGTCTTCTCTTGCCCATGCCTCCTGGAACAGGCAGACGTCAAATGAATCTATAAATAACCCCCAGTCCGGGGAGTCCAATTTATTTACCAGACCCGCCAAATTCCAAGAGACAATAGAAATAAAACCCCTGTCACACAGATCTATATTTGTGCAATTGCTTGAACCTTGATCTGCTAATTCCTCAATAGCCATCAGACTATTCCGGTCAAGGGGGATAGGACTCCTCTTAAAAATTTTGGGGGAGGATTTCTTAGTTAGCCGGAATACTGTGGGCGGCCCGCCAGCAGTGGGCGGCTCGCCACACTCGTCAGCTCCTCCCCTTTGAGATACAAGGTCCACCCTCTCGTCCACAGATGGGTTAGTGGAATTTAGCTGTCAGTCAACCATCTCTAGGCAACTAAATCTGTTGGTTGTCGAGAAGCTGCCCCATGTGTCCCTGTATACCTGGTCTCTTAAGCCCTGTGCCCCCCAAGTCCCCTGCTGCCTGTTAAAGTGACTCGCGGCCCCCGCTTCACGGGCGCCGCTTGTAGTCTGAACTTTAACAGGCAGCAGGCTGAGCAGGGAGGAGCTGCGGGAAGAGGCAGCAGGTGTGCGTGGTGTTGGAGCGCACTGACCTGTGGTCCTCGCAGTCCCGCAGTCCCGAGCAGCAGCTCCAGACACGGCAAAAAGAACACCAGTCCCGCAGTGTAGAATCCCAAAGGGCAAGGTCAGCTCCCAGTAGCAGTTACTTAAAGTTCAGACTACAAGCGGCGCCCGTGAAGCGGGGGCCGCGAGTCACTTTAACAGGCAGCAGGCTGAGCAGGGAGGAGCTGCGGGAAGAGGCAGCAGGTGTGCGTGGTGTTGGAGCGCACTGACCTGTGGTCCTCGCAGTCCCGCAGTCCCGAGCAGCAGTTCCGGACACGGCAAAAAGAACACCAGTCCCGCAGTGTAGAATCCCAAAGGGCAAGGTCAGCTACCAGCAGCAGTTACTTAAAGTTCAGACTACAAGCGGCGCCCCCAGTAAAAAAATTAACTACCATTTACAAACATTAATTACAAATTAAAAAATTAATTACCAATTAAAATCATTAATTACTAATTAAAAAAATATTTCCCAGTTACATACATTAATCACCAATTAAACAAATTAATTACCAATTACAAATATTAATTACCAATTAAAAAAATAAATTATTAATTACAAAAATTAAATACCAATTACAAACATTAATTACCAATTAAAAAAAATAAATTAACAATTAAAATAATTAATTGCCAATTAATAATTAATTAAAAATGAATTTATTATGAATACCAATAAATTAAAATAAATAATTATTTATTTACAATTAAAATACTTCCCACCCAATTCCCCTATAAACCCACTACCCGCTACAAAACTTAAATGCAAAAATGTATTAAAATGTATTTGTAAATTCTAAAAAATAATAATTAATTTAATATAATTTAAATTACTTCCCACCCTATTCCCCTATAAACCCACAACCCGCTCCAGTACTAAAACATTAAATTAACTTTAAAATATCATTATTAATATATAAAAATAGTACACATGTAATGTAAAACAAGTAAAATACTTAACAAAAAACATATAACACATATATATTAAATACATAATAAAATACATAATAGTAATACAAATATCGATATTAGTAACATCGATATATTTGATATCGATATTACTTACTTCGATATTACTAACATCAATATAAATAAATTCTATATTACTTACCTTAGGGTCGATATTCTGTCCAACGATATTCTTGACCTCGATAATCTTTACCTTCGATATTTCAGACTCAATATTTCTGTAGGTCGATATTAGAAACTCGATATTTAGACTGTGTACCGTGGTGCTCATCTAAAGCACTCCAATACCTTCAGGTAGAGTTACCTTGTTTTCTGTATTCTTGTCAGAGGTTTGCGTTATTTGTATAACCTTTGCAAGAGTCCGCATAAAACTTCTAGCTTCCCATTTGCTTGGGCCCATCTCGGGGTGATGCCACGATGAGTGATGCCTCAGGACTGCAAGTATTCTGCAAAATCATGACCAGAGAAAGACAGGCCATTGTCTGTGCACAGCTCCTTAATCAACATGTGACTTGCCATGATTTTCTCCAGCATGGGTGTGGTGTTCCAGGCTGCTGTGCAGTCGACTATCTCTACCTCTAGATATTTAGATTAATCATCGATCACCAGCATGTGGCATCCATCAGGAAAACACCAACAGTCAGCACTTGCACAATCACATGGCACAGGATCTATGCCTTCAGTTATTATGGGTGCTGCCGGAGCTGGGGGTCCAATGGCTTGGCACAGGGTGCAGTGTTTCACAGATTGCTCTACCTGAGTTGGGACTTTGTTTTACCAATGCCTTGTTGAGCAGCATGGGTGAGGACAATAACTCTTTGCTTCAACCGCCCAGGTATGACCAGGCATGACTCTCGCAGGAGGCATCAATTCAGGGTGACTGCCAGCTCATCACTTCTGTTATTTCAGCTATAGACATGGACAGGGGTCTCAACCTCTCAACTACTATTCTTACATCATTCTCCATTTCCTTGGCATCTGATTTTTCACTGGTGGTGGCTGGCCTTGCATGACGAGGAACATAGTCGTCCGATTTTTGGGTTCCTGGTCAATACTCTACAGAGAATCTAATCGATAAAACTATAGTCAGAGAATCTATTTTTCGATTTTTTGGGGAGGCTTTGATTATGAAACTTTGAAGAGGGAAGGAGAGGCTTGTGATCTGTGTGTATGTCCATACAGATAATTTTGAAATTGCCCTTAGCCCCAATGTATTGCGATAGCCTCTTGCTCTATGAGGAAATACCTCTGCTCCGTGTATGTGAGGGCTCAGCTGGCATAGGTAATTGGGGGCCATTCTTCATTGTCTTAACACTGTGATAGGATAGCCCCAAGACAAGTGGGACTGGCATCCGTAGACAGTCCTGAGTCCTTTCTTGAGTCAAAATATACTAGTATGGTGTGTTCTGATAGGGCACTTTTTGTTGATTGAAAAAGCTTTGACCTGACTAGTACCCAATCCCATTGAACATTTGCTGTTGGGTAGCCGCATGTCAACATAGATCCGGACTTCGCCAAGTTGTTTGGGCTTCCTTGCCAAAATACTAGGTGATACCCAAGGGTGGGGCAATATGCTGCTTAAATTGCGCCTGCATGTTCAGTTTTCCTCAATCCCTGCTCCACTTTGGGCTGTTATTGGTGTGGGATATTGGTGTAAAGTGACTCGATATCCAATCCAACCAGGAACTCTGTGGACGGATCAAATTCCATGTCTTTTATCAGTTTTAACATGTCTCTTGTGTCTTGTACATATACTTCCATTTTCTGTGCTAGGGGTTTAAAATAGAAATCATAACATTTTGATAAAGGTTTGAATATAGACCCAATCCCTGAGACAATAGGTCTCCCTGGAGCTGTCTGGTGTTTGATTTCCTGTGCTAGTTTTAGTATCATATTAGTCATATTTATATACACAGATATCACCGAAGTGTGTTTTTGAATAACCCCTGATTGAAAGGAACGTTTACTCACACCTACAGGATCAGATCAAGGTAGGACAGAGGGGGTATATATATGGGATAAAAGGTCGTTAAGAAAGCTGTGTGGACACTTGGGAGGGCTAAAAAACCAGCTGAAATATGTTGACAAGTAAGAAGTGAAGAGGGGTGAAGGGCTGCCAATAATCCCTGTCACCACCATCCCATTCTTCTTTTTAACCTTGGCCAGGTAATCCAGGAAGAAAGCATAAAGGGAGGATATATCTGAGTCAGTTTTAGATTAAAGTTGTTTAAGTTGTTGATCTCCTATTATTTTAATGTTTGTATTGTCTTCCCAGTCCCTTTGCTCCACCCCAGGCGTTGGTCTGTACAGGGGTGTCAGTTAGCAAGCCCTATGATGATGCTCTTATTTCTCTTTGTGTGTATACAGTTTATTCAGGGAGGTTCGGGTAGGAAGTTGTCCTCTTCCCCCTTCTTTATGTGTGTTGGACTAAGTGCACTCACTTGCCAGGCCCTAAACTTCCCTTTTCTTGCACGTAAGGCATTCCTAAGGTAGGCCCATGGTACCTCCAGCATTAGGGTGCAGTGTATCTGAAAGGTAGGACATGCATAGGTGTGTTGTACATGTCCTGATTGTGAAATACTGTGCATTTAGTTTTTCACGATTACAAAGACTAGTTCTCCAATAGGCTATCATTGGATCTGTCTTGTAACATTTTACCAGTGTAAATTTCAATTGGGAAAAGCTAGAGGTTTGGAGTTTGTGCTCCCTGAGCTCAGAATTTAATAACACGTCTTTTAGTAAAGGTGATTTTTAGGTTTCGCCTGGCGAACAGCTGCGCAAGCAGCCTTTCGCGCAGGTGAAATCTTATGTCTTACACTGTGTGGCTTTGTTCCGCCTCTCTGTTCCATTGGCTAGCTCCATAAATGGACGCTAGCCATTGGAACAGAGATCTGTCCATCATTGCCGGAGCAGATTCGTGGGCGGTCCTGCCATTTTTACTCATCCTGCCCCTTGCCGTCGCGAAGAGGTGGGCCCATTGTGGGTGTTTACTTTTTTTTTTTGCCTGATGTTTGCGGCCGCCATTTTTTCATGGAGCTGGGGCTGAGCGGATGCTCGAGATGTTCCGTTCTCCCCAGGAAACTGTCTTCGGCGACATCCTTATGGCTCCCTTCTTCCTGCTGAGAGGCACAAACCACACAGCCGCGGAACACCAGAGTCTCCACAGCATCAAAATCGGCCGTCGGGACATTGCTGGCCGGAGCTGCTACCGCGGTGAGTCTGCACCCCCCCTCTCCTACCGGCACCAAGCAGTGCGGAGCTCGCTTGCACCCGATCCTCTGCCCCCCCACCCCCCTCTCCTACCGGCACCAAGCAGTGCGGAGCTCGCTTGCACCTGATCCTCTGCCCCCCCACCCCCCTCTCCTACCGGCACCAAGCAGTGCGGAGCTTGCTTGCACCCGATCCTCTGCCCCGCCACCCCATCTCCTACCGGCACCAAGCAGTGCGGAGCTCGCTTGCACCCGATCCTCTGCCCCCCCACCCCCCTCTCCTACCGGCACCAAGCAGTGCGGAGCTCGCTTGCACCCGATCCTCTGCCCCCCCCCCCTCTCCTACCGGCACCAAGCAGTGCGGAGCTCGCTTGCACCGATCCTCTGCCCCCCCACCCCCCTCTCCTACCGGCACCAAGCAGTGCGGAGCTCGCTTGCACCCGATCCTCTGCCCCCCCACCCCCCTCTCCTACCGGCACCCCACGGCCGAATTTGGGCTGGTGTCCGCCGGAGGGGAAGGGGGGTCATGCAGCTCCTCCGGCGGCTGTGCGGGCCTCTGAATGAATTATGCGCTTTCGAATAGAGTGAATATTGTCCGTCATCCTGATGCATCTCCCTCCATACATTGAATAGGCCTAGAGCCTCTTCGGACTTAGCCAGGCATATCTGTCTCCTTTGGTGAACTCCCTGTCCTGTCTATGTTTGTGCTCATGACTAAGTTAAAGTCTCCTCCTACAGTTGGGACTGCTGAGCGTTCCCAGTCTTTCTCTTGTGGTGTCTTGGAGTTTAGGGGTTAGATATCCTCCTTTTACTTTTATTCCCAAATGTTTAAACATTCCAGAATAGTGTCTTTACACTACCCCCTTTGCTTTTCATTAAGATGCCACTGCCACCATTTGTTTTGTTATGTGACCAAATACCTATTCTTAACTGCGTAGCTCCTATCGCTGTTTAGAATACTGTCCCCCTGCCCTACGAACTTGCTCGGTAACATTTGTATGTAAGTGGGGATGATGTATTCCTCCGTAGTAAGTAGCACATATCCACGGTGGAGCTCTTTACTTAACAAATTCTGTATTTACTGCCCATCATGTCCTACTGCAGTGCTGAAAGGCTTGACTAATGGAAAAAATCATCCATTCCCGCCTCCTAAATCCCCCCTCGCCTCGAGTCATCAAGAGACAGATGAAGCCCTGCTTAAAATCAGAAATACATTTACAGTATAGGTTCTCTGGTCTGATCTTCGGTACACCCCATGCTTTCATCAATGTTTTAATTAGCATCAGCAATCTGTGAGTCTTGGTATGTTTCCCATTTCAGAAGAAAGCGGTCATAAATGATGCATCAAAGGCTAGATGTGTAACAATGTCATTGTTTTCCCCTTTCAAACATATATTCCCACATTATTGTTTAAGTGTGACACATAAACTGTTTTAAATGTCCTCAAAAGAACCATGGTTCGTATGACCTTTTTAGTTGCAAAAGTTAAAAAGAAGATTGCTTTTAAAGCGGAAGACTTTTCACTCATATTAAAATAGAATGTATTAAACGTGTACATCATTCATCAAGAATGTGTATGATGCATCAACTCTTTTGATTTTACATGTGTTGCACTTTTTAAATTTGAAGTTGATTTTAAGCCGATGTACATCTAGCTCTTTTGTTTCACCTTCACAGAGTCACTGGCCGCTTTGTAGAAGGCCGAGATAACATTTTTATTCTGCTGGCATAATCTGACATACTTTTGATAAACTCATGTTGTACCTGTTATGAAATTTCCGAAGTTATGCAATTACACCACATTGCTCAATATGCCCCTTGATTTTACCTAAAATTTGTAGTAAGGGCCCTAGATGAATATTTATCCCTTGGTATAATGTATACTTTGAGTTTCTTACCCCAAACATAGGCCTTTATATTAGAAGACATGGCATGATTTATGTGCCTTATTTATAGGTTTTGGTGCATTGATGCATTGATGTTATTGCGTTTATGTATAATGTTTAGAGTTAAGAAATTGAACTAGGGTTTTAATAATGCCAATATAGATTTTTTATTTTTAGTAAGTGTGCAGCATGATTCGGTTTTAGTTTTCCTATTATTATTTGCATGCAACAAATTATTTAGGAGTTTATGTTGAGCATAATTGTGTTTTGGCCCTGCACGACATTCACTCTTGCCTTTTTTTAAGCTTTCTGAAGCTATTGGCATTGTAAATGACAATGCCATTTATTTATTTATTTTCAAAACAAACACATAAATAAAAATGTTGTCATTTACAATGCCAATAGCTCAAACTTTTCAAAAGGCGAAACCATTGCATTGTAAATGCTTGTTACACTGTGCCTCCCATGAGGCACAGGGTCAAGGCTGATTTGCATATGGCCATGTCTGAACTTGGGTGGTGTGGAGTGCAAAAAAACGATGGATTTAGGCCCAGATCTCTGTACTGGGGTGAATGTATGACATTGTTCTGCATTCTGTCCATCAATTGTTGTTTTTGCATTTGTCAACCCGAGTGGGATGGGTATGCACAGACGTGAGTCCCATGCTCTCCACACCACTGGAGTCAAGCGTTCGTGGCTGAAGACGGCTGATAGCCAGAAACCGGTCCTAGGATGCTTTATTCCGGTCCAGGAAAGACATGGCTTGGCAGTTCGGGCTGGACTGTTCCCATGAGGCACAGGGTCAAGGCTGATTTGCATATGGCCATGCCTGAACTGGGGCGGTGTGGAGTGTAAAAAAACGATGGATTTAGGCCCAGATCTCTGTACTGGGGTGAATGTATGACATTGTTCTGCATTCTGTCCATCAATTGTTGTTTTTGCATTTGTCACCCCGAGTGGGATGGGTATGCTCAGACGTGAGTCCCATGCTCTCCACACCACTGGAGTCAAGCTATCCTGGCTGAAGACGGCTGATAGCCAGAAACTGGTCCTAGGATGCTTGATTCCGGTCCAGGAAAGACATGGCTTGGCAGTTCGGGCTGGACTGTTCCCATGAGGCACAGGATCAAGGCTGATTTGCATATGGCCATGTCTGAACTGGGGCGGTGTGGAGTGCAAAAAAAGGATGGATTTAGGCCCAGATCTCTGTACTGGGGTGAATGTATGACATTGTTCTGCATTCTGTCCACCAATTGTTGTCTTTGCATTTGTCACCCCGAGTGGGATGGGTATGCTCAGACGTGAGTCCCATGCTCTCCACACCACTGGAGTCAAGCTCTCCTGGCTGAAGACGACTGATAGCCAGAAACCGGTCCTAGGATGCTTGATTCCGGTCCAGGAAAGACATGGCTTGGCAGTTCGGACTGGACTGTTCCCATGAGGCATAGGGTCAAGGCTGATTTGCATATGGCCATGTCTGAACTGGGGTGGTGTGGAGTGCAAAAAAAACTATGGATTTAGGCCCAGATTTCTGTACTGGGTTGAATGTATGACATTGTTCGGCATTCTGTCCATCAATTGTTGTTTTTGCATTTGTCACCCCGAGTGGGATGTGTATGCTCAGACGTGAGTCCCATGCTCTCCACATCACTGGAGTCAAGCTATCCTGGCTGAAGACAGCTGATAGCCAGAAACTGGTCCTAGGATGCTTGATTCCGGTCCAGGAAAGACATGGCTTGGCAGTTCGGGCTGGACTGTTCCCATGAGGCACAGGGTCAAGGCGGATTTGCATATGGCCTTGTCTGAACTGGAGTGGTGTGGAGTGCAAAAAAACGATGGATTTAGGCCCAGATCTCTGTACTGGGGTGAATGTATGAAATTGTTCTGCATTCTGTCCATCCATTGTTGTTTTTGCATTTGTCACCCCGAGTGGGATGGGTATGCGCAGACGTGAGTCCCATGCTCTCCACACCACTGGAGTCAAGTTATCCTGGCTGAAGAAGGCTGATAGCCAGAAACCGGTCCAAAACAACACAAATCCAACATACACAGTTAAAAATATGTTTCAAAAACTTGTACCATATAAAACGATGGTTGCATGACTTTTCACCAAAGTACCTGTAGATGCGTCAAAGTTCCAAAGCCAAACCCCAGCAGTGTTGGAAAACAAAGAAATGCGACACTCCTGAGACCTTGGGGAGCCGATGCAACAGTTCTGCGACAGGCAGAGAGCGAGTTGCGTCAAATCTGGTGTGTATGTGGTGTGATGCGTCGATTCTTCATGGTGGTTCTGGTTCGCAGGTGACGCGGCGGGAAAGCGTGCCGCACAAGTAGGATGCGCGGAAATCCAGGATGCGTCAGCGATCGATTCGGTGGCGGTGGGTAGCGTTGCATCGGTCCTCTTCAGTTGCGATCCCTCAACGCATTGCTTCTTGCTGCCACGACAGGCGCTGCAGCAATGCGTTGAAATTCTTCTCGCTCCGTGGAGAGGCATTCGGAAAACAGCTGCAAGAAGAGCAATGCGTTGACTTCTGTAGTTCTTTGAGTTTCTTCTTGCTTCCAGTTCCCAAACAC
Source organism: Lissotriton helveticus (assembly GCF_964261635.1). Taxonomy (NCBI): domain Eukaryota; kingdom Metazoa; phylum Chordata; class Amphibia; order Caudata; family Salamandridae; genus Lissotriton; species Lissotriton helveticus. The sequence continues at coordinate 1,695,825,506 of NC_136067.1, read as the reverse complement.
CAGCAACCCACAACTGGCACAATCACCTCTTGGCAGGTCAGAACTCACAGCAGCAGAGTTAATGGGAGCTAGGGGTGAAGTCTTTGTGTCCCTGAGACTTCAAAACAGGAGGCCAGCACTCGTCAAGCCCTTGGAGATCTCCTTCAAGCAGAGGACACAGCACAGAGCAAAGTCCTTCTCCTTTCCTAGGCAGAAACAGCAACTGCAGGCCAACCCCAGACACACAGCAAGGGCAGCAGTTCTCCTCAGTCTCTCAGCTCTTCTCCTTGGCAGAGGTTCCTCTTGAACTCCAGGAATGATCTAAAGTCTGAGGTTTTGGGTCTGATACTAATACCCCAAAATGTCTTTGTTCTCTTTGTGCAAGGGTCTCTGAGCCCAGTTCAAACCAGTTCTGGGGGGCACTCTGCAAGTGCACAGCAACATCCATTGTCAGTGTGAGCCTTGGCTCCAGACACACCACAGGGGGGCAGAGCCAGCATTGTGGAAGGCAGGAACAGCCCTATTCAGGTACAGGTGCTACTCTTCCCACCACTCCAAATATGGATCAGACCTATTTAGCCTAGTGCGGACTCATCCAGACTCCTAGAGCCTCTGCACCTCCCCAGCCCCTGTCACTCCAAAGTCAGACAGTCAATCTATAAACAGGCAGAGACACACAGGATGGTTGAACAAGAAAATAGGCACTTTTTAAAAGTGGTATTTTCAAACAAACAATTAAAAAACTTTCTTTACTAAAAAATGTGTTATTCAATCCCGAGTTCAGACTACATTTTTCAATCTTATTCCTGTGGGAAGATATGCTTGTAAAATGTTACAAAGCATTCCCCATTCTGTCCTATGGGGCAAGTTAGCCTTTCAATAGTGAAAAACGCAATTGGCAGTATTTCACTATCAGAACATTTTAAACACACCAGTACATGTCCTACCTGTCACATACATTGCACCATGCCCAGGGGGTTACCCTGGGCCTACAATAGGGGTGCCCTATATGTAAGAAAAGGGGAGGTTAGGGCCTTGCAAGTGGGTGCGCTTGCCGAGTCGACATGGCAGTTAACAAACTGTGCAGAGGCACCGTTGTGGCAGGCCTGAGGCATCTTTTCAAGGCTACTCATGTGGGTGGCAGACTCAATGCTGCAGGCCTACTAGTAGCATTTGATTTACCAGCCCTGGCACACTCAGTGCACTTTACTAGGGACCTACTGGTAAATCAAATATGCCAATCATGGATAACCAATCATGGATAACCTATTAAAATAACAATTTGCACAGAGAGCATATGCACTTTAGCACTGATCAGCAGAGGCAAAGTGCCCAGAGTCCTGTATCCAACAACAACAGGTCAGGAAAAAGTAGGAGGAAGAAGCTAAAAGTTTGGGGATATCCGTGAAAAAAGGGCCATCTCCAACACAACCCCCTTCCAGCCTAAAGCCAGGGTAGATCTATCAATACATTGATGGGATTCCTGGTTTGGGGCGACAGAACAGCAGGTGTCCATTCCTTTTCTATGCCTTCCTGAATCCAGTTGGATCCCTCTATCCATTCTCTCAGGGCTGACTAGGCTAACCCATGGGGGACCCTTCTCCTCACCTGGGGACCCCATCTGTGCAGCGCCTAAACTTACTTTGCTAACAGATGTATCCCAACAGATAGACAGTACCTACATGGCCAACACAGTGGTGTGACCCCTGGATGTGAATCCTGCCCCCCTTCCAAGGGCAACTCTGTCCACCAGGACAGCCAGCCACAGTGGCCACTGACAGCTGTCAGTGATGAGAGCCAGGTCTCATGCCTTTCAGGCCTCTCTAACCTCTGTGGTGTCATAAAGTGGGGACCAATAGCCCCAGGTGCCTGGCACCTTTTCTCCACTCTCCCTCCTGCCAAGTAAGGTATGGCATCCTGACACTGGCCCACCGGCTCAGGGTCTGTACCCTGCGGCTGGACAAGAGACTGGGGTGGGCTCTCCTACACCCTGTCTTCCTCCCTGGGGTTCTGCACCCTCCCACCTGGAGCAGTACCTCAGAAGACAACCTGGTAGGGACACTGTTAGCAGTCACCCTTTTCTCTAGGTCAGAGGGACACCCTGAACCTGGTCCTCCAACCCAGGGTCTGTACCCTTCGGCTGGACCTGTGCCTGGCAACCCAGGACTTCCGGGGGAGTATACCACCCCCCCATCCCAAGGGAAACACACTCCTCATGAGTGGTACGAGAGTCTGCCTGGCACAAGTCTCCAGCCTCCTGTCCACTTGACAGAGCATGAAGACCCCACAGGCCAGAAGTGGCCTCAACAGGGTCAGTATTGGGGTGCTCTGACCTCAGAGCTGGCAACCCCTGACCCACTGGCCCTTTCCCCCAGTCCACCTGACACTTTGGGATCTCCCTCAGGAAAAGGCCTCGCAGTACAGACTAGGCCCCCTCCTAGTATTCCCTAATGGTACCACCAGGTCCTGGGACTTGGTTTCAGGCACCTTGGGACACAGCTCACTCCCACTCCTTCTCCTCTGAGACAGGACATAGGACCCTACACCCCTCCCACCACACTGGGACCTATCTGGGCTACCACAAACCTCCCCTACCTCACTTGGTTGGGGAAAACCTGAGCCATCCCCTTCACGATCACTCCCAAAAGCTTCTTAAGACCCTGTGGAATCCACCAAAAGGTCTGCCTCCAGCGCAATCTCCATGGAATCAGAGAACTCACACTCCACTGTGTGTTGGCTTAGCTCTGGAAAACAGAATTTAAATATGCTCTCAAACAATTGGATCACACAGCCCCCCATAGTTGTTAACCAAGCTACCCTTTACCCCACCATCCAGTACCTCATGCAAGTACCCCACAGCACTCTCTTGAGATTGGCAAGACAGTGTCTGACTGTGTCTGTCACTCCACCCACACTCTTCTGGGCGGTCTCCACACTCACACACTAGGACTCCTACCATGGGGGAACCCCATCTCCCTGCACCTCTTATCTAGAGTCAATAGAGTGTCCCTCCCACCACCAGGAAAATGATCCCCTGTGTCAGTTACCCAATCCACCTAAGGGATACTGCACATTACTGGAGCTACCTCATAACCCTGAACACCATGGTGTATGTCAACCCCCTCCAAGTCAGGCGCCACATCTCTGGGTGTGTGTACTTCCCCTTCAGCAGTAGACACTACATTTTTGCTGCCACCATCTGAGTTGAACTCCACCTCCAACCCAGCCAAGCTCACTTCATGAGCTACACACTTTTCCTTTTCAGCTAAGACACTCATGGCCTCAAGCCTCTAGAGCTTCTCACCGAGCTCTCTCATTCTCAGCTCATGTGCCAAGATCAATTTCTTCTCTTCCAAGGCATACGCCCGCTTGCTCTCCTCTGCCTTTGCCTGGATTTCCATTTCCATCTGCTTAACCTGGAGCCTTATGACTTCCAATTCGTGATCTTTTACCCTTTGGTGTTCCTCCAACTTCTCTGGGGAAAAACTTTGAGCGGAATGGTTGCTACCCGCCCTGCAGAATGCTCTTTCCACAGGCAGATCCTGTAATCTGAAACCATTCCCTTATGCATCCTCTTACACTTCTGCATCATCTGTCTCCCCAGCCTCTTTGGCCATCCACCAGGCCCTTAAGGCCTTCTGTAGCTTCTCCTTCCTGGAGCTGCTCTTCATGGGACATCCAAAGCTCCTGCAGAACTGCTTGAGTTGACCTACTTTGTAACCACGTAACATTTTAATATCAAACTTCAGTTCTGCAACATCACTTGCTGGTTTACCCTTCTGAGACATGATGGATGGATACTTTAAGGTTCACTCAAAAATAGGACCAAACACAAAACACAGTATGTGGGTGCATAGTGATATGCACTAAAAAATTGATGTACACCAATCACTTTGGGTCAAGTACAAATATAGGTCCAAATCCTCACCGCTGACCACCAGTGTTAGAAATGGGGGTCTTCAGTTGGCAGTGGTAGGTACCTTTGGCCAAATAGGGACCCTTGCTTCTAGTCAGGGTAAGGGGGATACACACTTTAGATAACCACTGCTCACTCCCTTGGTAGCTTGGCACGAACAGACAGGCTTATTTTTATTTTTTTTAAATACATTTTGATTGTTTTTTTCTCAAACAAGACAAGCACATTTTGTCACCAAATGGCAGTTGTACAATCAGCAACATGGTACTAAGATAATTCGCTTTCAGTAGAACATCTCCGACATCCAACTATACAGTAGAAGTACTAAAAAATACAGGCCATAATATCCGTTAACACTTAAAACATCATAACATCAGCCCAATTCTCTGGAGACAATCATCCCCGCCATTGCTGCATAACTGCAACTAATTACTCATCACTAAACAAAAAGCACAAAATGCTGACCCTGTTCCTCCCACTTATCCCTCCCCCCTCCCTAATGGCGTAACAAATATTTGTAAATAACAATTATAACAAATCATAGCTGTGTCAATAGTAGATGTGCATAACACAGTAGACCAGAAAGCCGCATTGTGGTGTCAGATGTAGTTACATGAATGAAAGCATTGTAGCCGTTCTCTTAAGGAGGTACAATCTCTCGAGGTGGAGTCTCCAAACCTGACGCGCTTGAGCCTTCATCAGAGTCGGTGCGCGGCGTCTTCAATGATTGTACCAGTGTCTCCCAAGCTCTTGCCAGCTCCAACGCCTTATCGCTGTTAGTGCGGGTCGCCAACTGCAGCCTCGTAATTCCATCGCATTCCGCCTATTTTATAATTACAGTACGCCACCTCTGAATTCTAGGCCCCTTCTTGGCTTTCCAATGGGCTGTTATGTCACTCTTTGCTAGCAGAAGTCCCAGGTCTATAAATTCACTTGTTATCTTATTCCTAGAGGTATGGGGCACCAGTGCAGCAAGCAAAGACCTATAGTGGTGTCGATGTCCCTGTCCGTAATAGTACGTAAAAGAGCGACCACCTCCACCCAAAATGTACCAAGTTGAGGGCAGTTCCACAGCATGTGGCAAAAATCTGCTCCTACCAAACCACAGCGCGGGCACATTGCTGAGGTCACATTAAAATATTTATTTATTTTTATGCGCGATGAAGAATAAAGAAATGGACTAGTTAGAAGCGCCCATTCCTAGTGCTTTTCCATGCACCTTTCACCAGTCCCACCCATGCCCTCTCAGGAATTTCGTCACCTAAATCTACTTCCCATCGCCGCTGGAATGCTACTAGTGGGGACAATCGCTTGCTGGTCATTCTACGATATAAGCAGGTAACTACCTTGATGGTGCCAGCAGCCAGGACTACATATTGACAAACCATGGAGGTGGACGGTTCCCTGAGTTCCATTTTCCAATGCGCTTGAATAGCTGTTACAAGTGCTAAGTTCAGCAAGTAATCTCCCCCAGCCAGTTCATACCTATCCTGCAATATCTTATATGGAAGCACTGAGCCATCTTCATATACGTCACCTATGATGGACAGTCCCCTCTCCGCCCAGTCTATTAGCGCTGCCCAGCTACCGCCATGCAGTAATGCACTACAGATCACCAACGGAATCTCAGGGGCATAAGAACGCACTATTTGTGCGCATCTTTGACTTCTATTCCAGCAGAGTTTGAATGTCCCCATCTCTTGGGTAAGAGAGGAGGCCGGGAGCGGCAATTGCAACAGCAGTTTGGAAAGCGTTTGCTTATGTGGCTGATTCCTCTCCCCATCATCAGTGCTGCGGAACGTTCATGCCACCGCTGGAGTAAACCAATGTAGTTGCGCAGCTAAATAATACGATTCAAAACCAGGGACCGCCAGTCCCCTCTCCGAACGCAGCCTCATCAGCGTGTTAAGAGCCACTCTCTGCCGTCCCCCAGCCCAGAGGGACCTAACCATCATCGACTGGAGTTGCTTAAAAACAGATGCTGGGATCCAGATCGGGAACATCCTGAAATACCACAGCAGTCTGGGGATCGCTACCATCTTGAGAGGGGGTACCCGCCCGGCCACTGAAAGCGGGAGCGCACCCCAAAACTCAATACAACCCTTAAGTGCTGTGATGGCCCTGCCCATGTTGCCCTCCAATAAGTCCATTTGGATGTGATAATTGAGAGTGCCAAGATAAGTCAGACATTGTTGCTCCCATCGTACCCCCTGCACATACACTTGTCCTTCAGCCTTCAGCACCACGGGGAACAGGCAAGACTTTGCCCAATTTACCTTTAGACCATCAACCTTGCCAAGACCCTCTAACAACACCTTTGCGCCACAGAGGGCATCTTCTACATCAGCCAAAAATAAAAGGAGATCATCAGCATATAATGCAATATGATGAATTTGCTCTTGGACTCTCAATCCTGCATAATGCAAGCCCCTCCTAGCCCGTGCCGCCAGTGGCTCCATGGCCGGGGCAAACAACAGTGCAGTGAGTAGGCAACCCTGTCTCGTCCCTCGACCAACCAAGCAAGCATCTGATATCATCCCTCCCATCTTCACCCACGCTGTGGCCTGTCAATACAAAAGAGATGTCCCGCCTACAGAGCTCTCTCCCAAACTGAATTGTCGCATGACGTGGAACAGATATGGCCATTCCAAGCTATCAAAAGCTTTCTCGATATCTATTGCCAAAATGGCAGCAGATTATTTGTGGTAGGTGTCAGCCTCCAAAATGGCAGTAAGGCGCCGTACATTCTGAGCTGTATTCTGAGTTGGTATAAAACCCGCTTGATGTGTGGGTATAAATTGGACCATATATGGGCGCAGGCGAGTCGCCAACATCCGACTCAGGATTTTATAATCCGTGGTCAGCATGGACAGTGGGCGATAGGCAGGCTTACCTGGTTTTAGCAACGGTATAATTAACGCCTCTCGAGTTGTGGCAGGTAAGAGACACACTTTCATCGCAGTATTATACAGTGTCACCAATCTAGGGGCAGGCAGGTCGACATATGTACTATAAAATTCCACCGGGAGCCCATCCACACCCGGGGTCTTTTTCCAGGCCATATGTTTAATCGCACCATGGACTTCTCCCAGGGTAATGTCCTGACCCAATAGTTCCGCCCTCTCGTCATCCAGTGCTGAGAGATCTGCCACCTCCAGAAAATCCTGAATGACCTCTGCGCGAGGGGCCACTTTACTTTGATACAAATAATTATAATAAGCAAAGTATAGGGAATTAATCCCCTGCTGTGTGTAGTGTACCTCCCCATCCGGGGCACGGAGTTCCAAGATGACCGTCCCCCTTCGGGTTGGGTTAGCCAACCATGCCAAAGGCGCCCCAGATTTATCACGCTCTGCATGCACTTGCGTAGCATAATTTTTTAACAGTCAGGCTTATCCCAAAGGCAATGTGTAAAGTAATTTCTACAAACACTCACAGTAACACAGTGAAAACACCACAAAAGGCACCACACCAGTTAAAAAAAAGTATCTTTATCTAAACTAAAGAAGACCAAAATGAAAAAAATCCAACATACACAGTTAAAAATATGACTTTAAAAAGGTTTCAAGAACTTTTAACATAGAAAATTATGGATGCATGACTTTTAACCAAAGTACCTGTGGATGCATCAAAGTTCCAAAGCCAAACAGCCGCAGAGTTGGAAAACAAAGAGATGTGACACTCCTGAGACCTTCGGTAGGCGATGCCACAATTCTGAGACAGGCAGAAGGCGAGTTGCTTTAAATCCAGTCTGCATGTGGAGTGATGCATCGATTCTTCGTGGCGTTTGCGGTTCGCAGGAGATGCGTTGGGAAAGCGTGCTGCACAGGTAAGATGCGTGGAAATCCAGGATGCATTGGCGATCGATGCGGCGGGGTCGAGCGGCGCTGCATCGGTCCTCTTTAGCCCCGATCCCTCGATAATTCAATTTTTGCAGCGGCGATGGGGGAAAATTATTTTCATGCCATGGAGATGCATTGGGAATACCGCTGCAAGAAGAGCACTGCGTCGATTTCTGTAGTTCTTTGAGTTTCTTCTTGCTTCCAGCTCCCAAACAGCAGCAACAACCTCCACAGACCCAAAACTGGCACAGGCACCTACTGGCAGGTCTGAACTCATAGCAGAGAGTTCAGGTGAGCTGAGGGCTGAAGTCTTTGTGTCCCTGAGACTTCAGAACTTGAGGTCAGCACACTTCAGGCCCTTGGAGATCTCCTTCAAGGAGGGCACACAGCACACAGCAAAGCCCTTCTCCTTTCCTTGGCAGAAACAGCAACTGCATGCCAACCCCAGACATACAGCAAGGGCAGTACTTCTCCTCAGTCTCTCCAGCTCTTCCCCTTGGCAGAGGTTTCTCTTAAATTCCAAGAATGATCTCAAGTCTGGGGTTTTGGATCTGATACTTATACACCAAAATATCACTTTCTAAAAGTGGTATTTTCAAACACACAATTTAAAAAACATCTTTACTAAAAGCTGTGTTATTAAATCCTGAGTACAGGGATTCTACGCTCCATTTTTCTATCTTATCCCTATGGGAAGTTATGCTTGTAAAATGTGACAAAGCATTCCCTATTCTGTCCTATGGGGCAAGATAGCCTTTCAATAGTGAAAAACGAAATTGGCGGTATTTCACTATCAGGACATGTTACACACACCAGTACATGTCCTACCTTTCACAAACACTGCACCATGCCCAGGGGGTTTCCTTGGGCGTACAATAGTGGTGCCCTTATACGTAAGAAAAGGGGAGGTTAGTTAGAGCCTGAAGTCGACATGGTAGTTAACAAACTGTGCACAGACACTGCGGTGGCAGGCCAGAGACATCTTTTCAGGGCTACTCATGTGAATGGCACAATCAGTGCTGCAGGCCCACTAGTAGCATTTGATTTGCCAGCCCTGGTACACTCAGTGCACTTTACTAGGGACCTACTGGTTAGTAGAATACACCAATCATCGATAACCAATTACAATAACAATTTACATAGAGAGATATTCACCTTAGCACTGATCAGCAGTGGTAAGGTTCTCAGAGTAATATAGCCAACAACAACAGGTCTGCAAAAAATAGGTGGAAGGAGCTAAGAGTTTGGGGATGATCCTGAAAAAAGGGCCATTTCCAACACAATGGTATCCTGCTTAAGAAGATTTTCCAAGGGCTTGAAGCAGAGCTTGCCTCCTGTTAAGAAGTCTCAGCTACACAAAGACTCCCCTACAGCAGCCTTGAACTTCACTGCTGGGAGTTCTGAACTGTCTTATGGTACAAAATCCAGTTCTGGGCCCTTAAGGGTCGTTCCTGCTGCAAAGAACTACAAAGAACTGAAGAAATCTATAAAATCGACGCTTTGCACTTCTTGCAGCTGTATTTTCCGACACAGCACCGCCGTGTGGGAGAAAATCCCAATGCACAACCCAGTGCGGCCGAAGAATTCGACACAGCGCCTTTCACGGCCCAAAGAACTGATGCACGCCAAGTTTGACGCCCCGGTTTCCGAAGTCCGAGACCACTGCACTGACAACGATGCAGGCCCTGCTGTGTGGCTAAAAGAAACAACTCATTGTGGGACATCAGCTGAAGAAATCAACACATCACCTGTTGCCCGCCACTACATTGACCTCCAGCATATCCCAAATTTCCTTGCTTTTCACCTGTGCGCCACGTTTTTCTGAGGCAGCACCCGCAGATCAGAACCCTCTTGGAATCAACGCCTCACTTCCCCCTACAGTCCGGATTTGACACATCACTTCTCTCTGCCTTCAGCAGAACTGTTGAATCGCCTCCCCAGTAACTCAGGAACGGACGCATTGCTGTGCTTTCTGACACTTCCCTCCTCTGCGGTTGTTTGCCTTGTGAATTATGACACATTTGAGGTACTCTGTGTAAAAAGCACGCTTCCATAGTTTGATATGGACAGAATTGATTGAAACCTTTTAAAAGTTATATTTTAAGTTGTGTATGTTGAATTTTAGTTGTTTTGGTCTTGTTTGGTTTAGATAAAGATACTTAATTTTTTTAAACTGGTGTGGTGTCCATTTTTAGTGTTTTCATTGTGTTACTATATGTGTGATCCACAAATTCTTTACTCATTGCCTCTGAGAAAAGCTTGACTGCTCGTGTCAAGCTACAGACGGGTGAGCAGGGGTTATCTTGGGTGAGTAATCCCCTTTTCCTGACTACAAGAAACAGTCCCTACTTCAACAGAGTAAAAGCCACTGCCAACTGGAGACCCCCATATCTAACATGGTACTTGGGTTTTTCTCCTTCTTTCTACATTATTTTACAGCATATTTCTCCTATGTCAGAGAAAGTCTTGAAAAACCCCCACGATAATGACCAGATTTCTTACCGGCCCCTCTTTATTACTCCAAGTCCGGTCTTCCTTGTCACAGACTCTACAAGGTCAGTCCTCATCCCAGAGTCAGGTGCAAGAATCCTCCTTTCCCAGTTCCTGGAACAACACTCTTCTTAGATGTTTAGCTTCAATTTATATCCACATCCCTCTCCCAAAAAGCATACAATCTAGTTGCACCCTGTCCTTTTACTGCCATTGTCCAAGTGTATGAATGCAAGAGGGGAATGGCCAGGTCCCAGGAGTAAAGGTAGTAGGATGGAGATGAGAACGTCTAGATTCAGGGTGATAACCATTGGCAAAGTGTTGGAATTCGTCTATATTGTAATTTGTATATATCATAATTAACCTCTGTTACCCTGGCCGCTTTTTTTTTCCTGTACTCCCTTCCATCCTCCCTATTCTCATGGTATGTTCCAGGCCTTTGTGCGGTGACATGTGACAGTTGAAATCGTTATTGCAAAGAATCTGGACTGTTGTGGTGGCCTAAGCGCTGTTGTTATCTACAATAAAGCTTACTGAAATTCCTTCTGGCTACTTCGTAATACTGGTGACGAAGATGGGATTTGAACCAACGTATGCAAAGCACAAAAGATGATCAAAACAACTACCCTACAAGTGAAATAGGTTTAGAAGGGGTGGATTTCAGTGTGTATGCTGGTTCGTGTTCTCCTTACACATTAATTAATTAGTAAGTCTTCATGGAAAAGTTCAAGGGGATATGCCATAGCATTCAAGAAGCAGATGTTTTTCCGGGTGGGTACAATAAAGATCCTATACCCCTTATGGGAATATTAGACATGCAAATTTCATTCAAAGGTTTTACAACTTTTGGGAGGATTTACGTGGAACAGAAGGAGTCTACACTGGGGGTTGGGCACATTAGAAATAATTCGGGATTAAGCTTGATCCTAATAGTGTAGCACAAGTTTTAGTAATTAAGGAGGACTGTAACTGTTTGGATGTGTGTGAGGAATTTCAAAGGTTTTCAATGAGAATATTGGCCATTTGAAGAAGTTTCAACACAAAATAAGGGTCAAGGATATTGCAGTACCTAGAGTGCAGAAGGTGAGACCCATTCCTCTCTTGATGCATAATCCTTTTAAGGAAGAACTTGACAAATTTGTAAACCAAGGTATAATTGAACCCATAGAAAGTTCTTTGTGGTTATCTCCAATTGTTGTCACTCAAAAATCAGGGGGGAGGGGGATTTGTTTGTGTGTCGATTTGAGGGATCTCAATGCAAATATCTGGGTGGACAGATTCCCTCTACCAAGAATAAATGAGATGTTAAGAGTGATTGGTGATGCAGAACGCCTTAATGTGATTGACCTCTCTTCTACGTGTCATCAGAGAGAGCTGCATCCAGAGTCTATATCACTTACCTCATTCATAACACCTTCTGGAGCATTCAGGTACTGTAGAATGCCATTTGGCCTTGCATTGGCAGCTGCAACAATGATTGGTGAGGGGTGGGCGAGTAAGCCTAGCCCAAACCCATTGAAATTGTTAAGGTGAGGGGAAATGTTGTAACTTTGGAGGATGGCAGGGCATAGATAGGTTGTCTTCATATGTGCAAAAATAACAATTGGTGGACAGAATGCTGGGGTGAATGTTTGCATTGTCCAGCATTCCGTCCATCAATTGTCTTCATATGTGGCCATCTACAATGATGGGGGGGGGGGTCCAGTTGCATTCCTCTTAGGACACAATTCGTCGCAGTGATCGGCTGCGTAAATTTCCTGCATGGCGTGAGGATTATGTTGTGCATTGGATGAATAATCAGTATCTTATCTTTGAATCTAATTTACATTTTCAGACTATTGTTATTTCATTTGTTGTGGAAATATATATACACATTACTTTTCTCTTCTGTGTTATTGGGGAGGAGAAGGGATGTAATTTGTATATATTGTAATTTGTATATGTCAGAATTACCCTTTGTTGCCCTAAACCCTTTTCTTCCTTCCTTTACTCTCTTCCATCCTCCTCATTCTCATGGTACATTCCCAGCCTTTGTATGGTGGAATGTGACAGTTGGAATCATTACTGCAAAGTATCTGGACTGTTGTGGCGGCCTAAGGGCTCTTGTTCTCTACAATAAAACCTACTGATATTCCTTCTAGTTACTTCGTAATACAAAGTCAATAGATCTAGCCTTTGAAACGTAATCCTATTGGTTTGGCCAATACTTTTTGCTTTGTTGGTTCCATGCACTTTATCCTTTATTTATAGTTTAGCACTATACAATGACCGTTGGCCATGTTGAAAAGTTACAGTAAAAAAAGTCAAAATGGCCGCCAGTTCTTGATACTAAATGAAATGGTTGTACTCATAGGTCTGATATTTTGGACTTTTTGTTAAATGTAATTGTCCATGGTAATTTTTTCCATTCGATGTGCATAAGTGCATGAAAGTAGTTCGGGGCATAAAGCAGACTAATGTGGGCGTAATGTAGAACACAGGCCTCTCTAACAGTTATGCTGCTCAATCGACTCTTATTTGTGTTCACTTCAGTAGCTGAAGGTACCAAAGGATTTTCCACCTTTGCAGCAGCTAGCGTTAACAGAGGCTCAGGAACTATAAATGTCTCTGCTCAGTTTCCTGTCAGAGGAACGGAAAGATAAAATAAGTCCTTTCTGTATATTTCCTGAATCCTGAAGTATTGTTTATCATTCAGTGTGAACAAGAGTCAATCGTAAGCAGGCCTTCCTCATGCCATATAATGCCATAAAGGTATAAAAGAGACAGGATTGGGGGTGGGGCAAGGTACATCCTTGATATATACATTCTAGTGCAAGCTAATCATGGATGTGTGATGCACTATAATTGTAGTGTATTTAGGGCACCTATGTGTTAGTTTTTCTTGCTGTGTTGCCAGTAATAATGGCTGTAATTCATATTCATTTGTTTGTGGAATAATTGTACACAATAAATAATAATATGCTGTGAAGTACTAATACCAATCCCTATCTTTGTACTGATTTCGGTGTTGAGGGCAGGTCTTTGCTTTTATCCTGCTGATGAGATTCTCTGTTAGGAACGATTGACTCTTTACCTCCACCTTGATACAGATACTCAGTCTGACAAATCCACCTAATCACCACGGTCACAAACAAAACTAAAAAGCATGATTTAAAGAAACAACACCTTATAGAAATTTAAAAAAATGTCTAAATTATTTTGTTTATCGCACTATCCACTTCAGAGAACTCAATGAAGAGTTGATATTGGATAGGTTGGATTTTTTTAGATCACCATAAGAGGTATTCATCAAATGCTTTCACACCTGAATTTTCTTGGAATGTCGATGCAATTTTCCATAACAGGAGAAGCCCATAGAGCAAGCTGGAGAGTCAAAAGAGGCTGGTGCTCGGTGCTCCTGAAAGGCAGATAGAGCTGGTTGGAGACAGTCACACATCCAGCTCTGTCTGACCTACCACAGCCTCTGACTTTTCCCCATCCTTACATGCTTTCCAGCTGTGCTTTAGTCACTGACATGCTCATTTATTCACAACTTTATATATATCTTGGAGTAGCTTGATTTTCTAGTTACAGCACAAAGCAGTGGCGGCAACTCCGCTACGGCGGAGGAGTATCACCCCACTGCATTTTGCAGAGAAACACAAGGAAAATAAAATGATAACTCACGTTCTTATTTTCTCCTACTTCTGTCCACAGCTTTGCTTGAGGGGGCGGGGACAAGAGAGGAGTGGTAGCACCCTCCTAAAGTGCAGCATGACTGCTTGGCCAGCCCTCTCAGGCCACCCAAAACTTCACATGCCCAGGCTCCCAGTCAGCGTTTGAGCGCCGAAACACAATCACAATGCTGTTATGGCAGTGTTGTGATTGGCTGACTGGGAGCATGGGTGTGCTTCCTGCTGAGGCCTTGATGGAGGACTACGGAGGAGAGACGTGGTGAGGAAGCGGCGAGAAGGTACGTTTTTATTTTATTTTTTTATACCTGCTTCCCCTGTGTCTCCCCATTCCACACCTGCCCCCCTAACTCCTGCGTCCTCCCCTCCTGCCCCCTACCTCCGAACTGTGCCAGCCACCGCTTTATATATTTTGTTATTTAAGATTGTTAAAATGCTAATTCATAATTGTGAGTTGTGTTCCCAGGAGCCTATGCGGGCTCACCAAAAACTGCGTCAAACTTGTAACAGTTATCTTTTGTGCATGAAACCACAGGAACCAGATTCTACTGCCAGTTCACTGAATTGCCAAGTCCATTTTTTTAAGACAGTTAAGGGCAAACGTATGATGTAGATTTTGGGGCATGGGATATTCCAATATGTCGGAAACGAAATCACCCCCGATCCGGAAGCACTGTTGCATTGCCAAAAAATGCCACAATTGATTTCCATTCAATCTTTTTATTCTTGTTATTCTAATCATTTAAATGTTTCAGTTCGTTTTAGCACTTGAAATCCATATTTTGTATATACATCTGAAGCTGAAGGCATGCCTATTCAGGCCTGTTCCATAAAGCAGGACTTATATACAAATTTCATCCTCATTAGTGTGTCTTTCCCAATGCATTTCGAGCATTTTACTTGCCCTTCTTCAGGGGTTCACTACAAATATATGCAATAACTTTAGACATTATGTTGAAATGTATAAAACACTTTACATCCTAAGCTTGTAACATGCTCATTTTATATACATTTAGAAATTGCTTCACTTGGCGTTTTCCCTCTAATAGTCAACAACATTAGACCTAAATTTAATATAACCCATTACTTCTCCCTTTATGTCTCACGTAGTTAACCATATTAACACTATGTGGAAATGTCGCCCCACTGCCTGAATTTATAAGTTTAACCCATGCGCAACAAACCAAACGTTATAAAAACGCTCCCGTACCTGTGTTAGCATGTCCTGGACTTATTCCTCCTTTTTATTTTTTTTTTTTACAAAACCGGATGTCAGCTCTCTCACACCTGCTTCGCTTTTAACTACCTATGAGGTTCCTCCCCCCCTCTCTTCTACGTCATGCTACACTACAGGACCCATGATCCTCTATTCAATGATACCGGAATTAACTATCTGTTACGGCAGTGAATGATCAACTTAAGACAACACGTGCACCAATTTACCCCACCCTCCCTTGCGATGTTTCCTACTACCCCTAATTTAACTGTCTACATGAAGCATAAGATGTACAAAATGCGAACATATAATAGATTGACAATTTGTTTTTTTAAATTCAAGTCCATATAATAAGCTGCTCCATATCGGAACTTTTTGTAGTAAAGTGCTTAAAACCATTAAATCACAAGCGTCCGTTACGTTTGTTGCAACAGGAGCAGTTCAAACTCGCTCCCCCAAGTTGAGGCGAACAAGGTTTTGAAGTGACCATCCATTTTATCAAAGTGAGCCATGTACTTCGTGGGTGCTACTTCAAATTGGGCTGAAAAGTTAAATTACTAAATGACAAAGTTGAAGTGCACTCCTTTTCCTTGCTGTTTTCAAACTTGAATCATTTTAAATTGGATATTCCGTCCTTATTATAACTTTTATAAAAGAAGTCCCACTGGCTTTGTCGCGAGTCTGCAGAATTACCAACAAATGCTTGGAAATGTATTTATGTCCAGCGCTCTGCGTGACAGGTCTTTAAGGTCAGAGTTCTATTTCTGCCCACTCATATCTTGTTTCTTACATGACTCTTGGTTAAGCAGTGACTACGTTGGTCGCTGCTCTACAGTTCGCGGAGACAGGAAGAGACGTCACAGGAGTGAATGTCAATATGAAGTGCATCTTTTTGGCAGATTTAGCTGCACTCCAACCTCCAATAAACTCTCTCCCTCTCTTGACAGACGGCTCATGGGAAATTGTCCACATAGTGTTATTCCTCACCAGATAGATCATGAGAAGGCCATGTCAAGATCGTAGGTGGATAGAGGAAGAAATGGTTTAGTGGTGTATTTTAGCACACTGTGATGTGTCATAATGTATGTGCTATACATTCATCTGAGAACAAGGGCATAACATAAGTGTGCTTGCTTTGCATTAGTCTGCATTAGGCTGGAATATGAATGTGTGCGATTAGCGAGAGTTTTGCTTTGCTTGTGCAGAATGCTATAGAGTGTTTACATTTGCCTGCTCAGGTACCTAATGCAGTTTTTTTCCACTGAGCTTAATATTAATCTACAACTTAGAAGTAAACACTTTCTATTTCTGCACTGCTTAGCAATTAGCACCTTGAAAGGAACATTTTCTTTGCTCTGACCTTCCTAATTTCCTTTAGTTTTCGCACTGACAAATTTAAAAACATAAGCTTCTATTTTAATTTTTGTGTTTTATAGATCGACTCAAGAACATCATTGGGTTATAATGTAATGTTCAAAGCATTCGTGACATCATGAGCATAATTTAATTAGTAAGAAAATAGTTTTTTTTATAATTTGTAAAAAAAAAATCAATGTTTATGTTACACTTTACTTAAGTAACACTGTATGTAATGTATTTATTGCTGTATTCTTCTTCTATGTTTTAACTTTTATTCTTAGAGTTGTATATAATTCATTTGCGATTTGTAAGTAAATTTGTAATCTGTTAACAAATTGTAATGTATTAATTATTTTAAATTTAATTTGAACATTTGTTAAAATAATTAATTGTGGGTTTAATGTGACAAAATAATATTTTTGTATTAATGTATTTTTAATCAATAGTATTTTATAATTATATACATATAATATTTTTGTTTACGACTTTAGGTTGAATATTGTTAGGTACGAGATTTAAGCACAAAATGTTTTCTGAGTAATTTATAATAAAAATATTAAATGTTCATAAAGCAGATGATACTATTAAATAAAAAAATGGGGTCTTCTCTTTTAATAGAAACAGAGTGCGTATGTTTTTTTTTTTTTTTAATTAAATAAATAACAGAATTAGAAAATAAACGTAATTTTATCTTTGAAGGTTGCATCTTAAATAATAATGCATTCATTAAAATGAAAACTATATTAAAATGTAAATTTAATTAAATTAAAACATATTTTATAAACAAAAAATAATATTTTTAAAACAATTTAACTATGTTTTACACTAACAATCTACAAAAAATTATGTTTAAGCAATTATTGTGGTTTTTGTATTATTGTAGTAATTTTGAAGACTTACAAATGAATCCATTTCAGCATTAGGTGTTGGTTTTCCCTTACATTTAAAACTGTAAATTAATCAAAATTAGTCTCTTTTCCAAATGCAAGTACAGTTGGAGTTGGAACAGTATCTCTGAACTCCCCAACATAAAGCACTTTCTCCAAATGGTTGTGGAATCGAAGTAGCAAGTCTGAACTCTCCAAAATTAAACATTTTCCTAAAGGGTAGTAGGGCTGGAGATCAAA
Organism: Lissotriton helveticus; assembly: GCF_964261635.1. NCBI lineage: Eukaryota > Metazoa > Chordata > Amphibia > Caudata > Salamandridae > Lissotriton > Lissotriton helveticus. Next base: position 1,695,807,906 of record NC_136067.1, on the reverse strand, counting down.
TACTTCATCTGTGCTTCCCAAGAACGAACCACTTTGCCCAATGGATGTGGGTTTGGAGCTAGAACAGTAAATTCGGAATCTCCAAATGCAACACTTACCCCAGTGGTGATAGGGGTGGGGTTAGAATGGTAAAAATAAACTTGCCAATATTAACCAGTTACTCCAAAGGATGTGTGTTTGGGGTTGGAATAGTAAATCGGAACGGCTCATAATTAAAGTCTTTCCCCAATGGCAATATGGTTGGAGTTAGGAAAGTGCAACTAAAACACCCAAAATGTAACACTTTCTCCAGGGTAAGTGCACTCCTCAAAAGAGATGCAAGACGATCTGCAGATGTTTACTATTGACCAGCCCCTGGAATCTATGAAATTCTTTCTTTTGGCCCACCACAATGAGTACCCCCGCCCCCCACAGCCGAAGAACTCAGTAAAGAGTCTAGGAGTCTTCATCAACAAGAATCTTTACATGAAACCTCAACTTGGAGCAGTCAAGTCCCCCTGTTTTGTACAGCTGCGAAAAATCAAGAAGATTGTCGAATTTCTTACATTTGATGCCTTGGTCCAGGTCATTTTGGCTTTAGTAATTTATAGATTAGACTATGCCAACTCTTTATATCTTAACCTCTCTAATGGCTTCAACCATAGACTTCAATTTATTCAAAACCAGGCTGCCAGGTCTATTTTTCAATAGCCTAGGCATTGCCATATCACCCCCTTATTGAGAAAGGTTCACTGACTTCCAGTGGAACAGTGTTCTATTTTTAAAGAGGGGTGTATCATTTTTAAATCTCTTCATGGCAAAAGTACTATTTTCATATCATCAAGAATCAAAAAAATACACCCCTAATCGCAGGTTAAAGTACACTCACAAGAGCCTCCTCACTGTAAACTCAATCGATACCTCAGGATTGGAACGATGCACAAATGGGTTCACTTCTTGATCATCTCAATTCTGCCTGATTTTATAGCTCAGAATTTTGATATGATCAAGCGAGGGAGGAAAAGGAAGGGAACAGCAGGGAAGGAGATCTGAAAAACGTAATTAGCACAGTACTAACTCTTAGGGCTGATTACTGAACAGTGACATCATCCTATCGTCCTATTTCTATCCTGTACCTGTAAAAGAAGAAAAATATTCCATCCTCCAATAATCTCCGGAATCCCTGGAAGTGGTTGGGAACATATCCTCTGTTCCAAGTCAATAGGTAGAGATTATAATATCATTGACTCTAATAGACAAAATATATGAAGTTACCACACATTCTAAGCTGGTGTCTTAGAAATGTATTTGTTCCACCTAATACCCCACCAGTTCACAAGCCTGTCCAATCTTACAGGGGTTGGAACCATCACTCCCATAGTAGATCCCCTGTTCACAACATGGCAAGAAAAACAAAGGATAAACAAACGTATTTTTGAAAAGCTCTTGTTGCTTTCAAAATAGAATGATAACGATCTTGCTACTAGCTGTATCCACAAACAATTCCACTTGTTTGTTAAGCACTCCCCAAGATGAGTAATCAAGAAATGTACGATTAATACGAATGTTTAGATATTAGTACAAGAATCCTCAGGTTTTCCTCAGGCTGTTTTCGTCGCAGCCTAAGTCTTAAGTTCAACACCCCCTACATGCTCTTGTTAATGACTCCAAAATCACCAAGTATGCGCCAAATACAATAGTTCCTCTTTCCCAACGCCTGCTGAATCCACACTGGCGGAAGGGAGGAAGGGGCGCTCTACATGTAGAGGGCTTCTGTGAACCCGTAAATCCTGATCCCAACACAAAGACAAGGAACCATAATTCAAGAAGGACTGATGCTGTAGCACCCTTACCGAACTGGAGAGAGCGCTCCGTTCATGTCTGTCTCAGCCAAACAGGTAGGATAATCTACTACCGCCGGGTGCGCTGGCTGCCATTAAATCCCCGCCCAAACCGGAAGTTCATTCTCCCGATGCTACCAGCAATCCCAGAAGTGATTCATGGCATCATGGGAAATGTAGATCTTTCACAATGAAACAATCCCGGCCAGACCTGACAGCATTCTACACATGTTGTGCAGTCTGTAACAATCACAGCCCCTCATTTAAAAAGAAGAGTTTGGGAGGTTCCAGATTAGTATTTCTTGCCCCTCGCATCTGGAGCTCCCTTCCCCCTGAGTTGCAATCTACACCCAACTATATGAGATTCCGAAAAACTCTTGAATACTTGGCTCTTCAGACAAGCATATGACTAAGTTCTTGCCTGCAGTGCATTGTCTCTGTTACCAAGCACCAAGAAAACTGACCTGTGATTGAGCACTATAGAAAATCCTGTAACATAACAGAACACAACATATATAAGTTTGGAGATATAATACAATACATGAACTAACTAGAATTAAAACACTTTTCCCAGTGGGTGTGGCTGTAAAGTTTAAATAGCATATTTGAACTCACCAAAATCAATACGTTCCCCAATGGCTGCAGAGTTGAAGTCAGTGTAGTAAATTTAAACTGCCCTAAATAAAATAGCTTCCCCAATGGAGTGGGTTTAATGTTAGGATAGTAGATCTGAACTTCCCACATTCAACACTTTATCCAATAGTAATAGGGTTGGAGTCAGAATAGTAATTCAAAACCCCTCAAAATCAAGCAGTTTCTCCCGAGAGTGTTTGGTTGGCGTTTGACTCTAAAGTATGCATGCTCCTAAGTTAAAAGCTTTTTAAGCAATAGGTGTGGGTTTGGAGTTAGAATTGGAAATCCAAACTTCCTAAAGATAAGCACATTCCCAATTTCCTGTGGGTTTAAAGTTAGTGGGGTAAATTTAAACTCCTCTATATTAAACAGATTCTCAAATAGTATGGGTTTGATGTTAGATTAGTGTGAGAAATGGGGTTCTCATTTGAAAGGTGCATGAGCCCCTTTCAAGCAACAGCCACAATCCTTATCAGGTTCAACCACAAAAAGTCACTAAATTAACCTGTGATTAACCCTCTGGTAGCTTTACACCAAAGCAGTCAGGCTTAGCTGCAATGTGTGACGTATTTATGCAGCACTTAAATAGTAATAAAGTGAAAACACAACAAAAGAAAAATCCTGTCACAATTTAGAAGACTAGGGTAAATGTTATTAAATTATTTGACAGCAAAACAACAAAAATCCAATCAGCAGAACCAGAGTTATGAATTTTTTAAAAGTTTAAAGTAAAAAAGGACACCTAAAGGATCAATGTGCGAACCGCAGATATCTAGACCATGGTTAAGTCAAAACTTATGGCCAACCGTAATACAGCTTGGTTCGGATACATGAAGTGCACTGGGCTCAGTCACAGTTTACCTTTGAGCTTGAAAGACATTTAGAAAAAAATGACTGAAAAGGAAAAGTTCAGTGGGGAAAGGCAGCCAGCAGTGTCCAAGGATGAGGCGCCTTCATCAGGTAGCCACTGGATGGAGTTGTGATGAAGATTTCTACCTTTGCACTTCTTTTTTTCTTTTTTGTAAGTCAAAAATCTCCTGCAAGACACAACTGCAGGCTATATCAGACAATGAATCCAGGAGCCTGGCTACCCTTCCCTTGAAGAGCCGCTGAACTGGACAGAAACCTCTGGAGCTTTCTGTCCACAGAAGTGTCTGGAATTTCCTGACTCCCTGCCCTGGTCCCAGGCTGTCTAGAGTCACAAAACGCTATTGTGAAGTTCTTTGTCTGTATGCTGAGGCAGCTGCTTTGAAGTGCAAGTGGGGCGTTGAACAACTCTTCCTCCCATACCTCTCAGGATGGCCCATCCTGCCAACACTTGATTCTTCTATTGTGTGGCTGCCTGGAAGGAATTCACAAAGACCAACTACACCTAGTCATGTGACTCAGGAAGCAGACTGCAGGCACCAAATAGTTTAGACAAGAAAATGTCAACTTTCTAAAAGTGGCATTTTCAAAATTTCAACCTAAAATCTGATTTTTTCATTAAAGAGGGTTTAAAATTACAATTCCTTAGACACCAAACTTGATGCTTTCACCTGCTCCCAAACAAAATATATAATTTATTAAATGTAATAAGGTAACCCAATGTTATTCCATGGGAGAGGTATGCCTCACAGTAGTTAAAAACGAATTTGTGAATGTTTCAGTACGAGAACATGTAAATCCTAAAGGTACATGCACAATTGTTTAAATACAATGCACCTGCACTGTAAGCTGGTTAGGGCCTACCTTAGGGGTGACATATATGTAATAAAGAGGGAGTTTTAAGCCTGGCAAAGGCTTTATTTCGCCATGCCAAATTGGCAGTTTAAAATTATACACAGGCTGCAATGACAGGCCTGAAACATGTTCTAAAGGACTACTTAAGTGGGTAGCACAATAAGTGCTGCAGGCCTATAGGCCCACCAGTGACATTTAACAACCAGCCCCATTAATATTTATTAGGTTCATGTCACAAATAAACCAGAAAAGGAAATCACTGCATTTGAATTCAAATGCAAATAATAAGACATATATACACTATTAACAGAAATTTATATCTATATTCAACAACCTATTTCTTATTATTACTACACTTGCAAAATATTATGCTAATGCATAACAGACCTGGTAGTCATACAGTCTTTCACATAAAAACAGAGGTTTCAAATATGCTTTTCTGCATTCAAGTTAAAATGGGCAGAAAAGAGTTAGGTGCTGTATGGATTGTTCCAAAGTATTTTCACATGGGCATTTACCATCATTTGTGGCCCACTTTACCACGCTTGGAAAGGCAAACATATAATGGATTTTGGAGAAACAAAATCTTACTAAAAGAAATCTATGGTGAACATTTCAGACCAGTCTGAAATAACACGCCTGGACAGTTAAATTGTTTTATGTAAGTCTTCACTGTGTTTTTGTTTTCATCCCTTGATTTAATTATCTGGGCCATCTTATCCCATAGAAGACGTTTTAGGGCCATTTTTGGGAACTGTATAATATTTTCAGGTATCTCCCACAATCTCTTATCTGTGGCATCTAAAAGTTGTAAGCTATTCCTAATGTGTAACAACCAAGGTATGTTGTTGGCCTGTTCGCTTGCCATACAAACCTTGAGTATTGTTTGAGTAAAATGAACCTCAGGTTTTGGCCAGTCCGAATGCCATAGTAATAGGGGTTTAACCTCATTGATTTCTGAGATAGAACGGATGCCCAATTCAATATGCATGATTGGTTCTGGGGTTGAGTATGGTACCACTAGCAATCTTCTTAAGAATGTATCCTCCTTTCTTTGTATAGATCTTTACCCACCACCCAAACCACTACACTTTATGCCACAGCAGCTACTATCTTGGTGTTAAAGAGTGTTAGCATCTCCTTTATTGGTTCAGTCCCTAATTTGGCAGCAAATCTAAAACACCCTCCATTATTCTTTACCATATTTATAACACTGGCTTCCCTATGCAGCCCCCATCAGCTGAAAACCGGTGGCCTAAGAAGCAAAAATTCCCAGTGCTTGAGATCTTGCTACCATTCAGAAAGAAGGGACAATCCTTCCCTTTCCTACTTTGATATGACATAGTAAATGTTTTTCTCTAATTTATCTTTAAATCACTATTTTCCATAAAGTCAGTAAATTAATCCATAAGAGTCTGCCAGCTTAATAGGGTTAGAGCTAAAAGGACCGCGTCATCTGCATATAACAGTATTGGTATGGGATGGGGTCCAACTCTAGGAGTACCGATAGCAAGTGTCTGCAGTTTCTTGTCTATTTCATTGATATATAATGAAAAAGAATGGGTGCTAAAACGCATCCTTGTCTCACTCCTCTATGTACCCTAAATGCTCTGGTTAATTTCCCTCGTACTTCATACCGCACGCTTGCAGACAGATTCCTGTACATATGGGCTAGAAGTGAAACAATGCCCCTAGAGAAATCATGCATTTTCATAGTTTATCTAGGTTTACCTTGTCAAAAGTACAGCTTAAATCCATGAAACACATGTATAAATTGCCTGCTTTAGCCTTTGTGTACTTCCCTATTAAGAGGTTTAAACTGAGGCACGGTTCCCAGTCCCTATACTGTGCATAAGACAAAACATTTTTCTCTTCTGCCTATTCCTCTAATCTTTCCAACAAAACCCTTCCTAATATCTTCGCTGATGAGTAAGGCAATGAAATAGGTCTATAGCATTTTGGATATTTTCTAGAGTCCTTCTTAAATATTTGAAAGATTAAGTACTTGAACCAGGTGGATGGTTTACTACCTGACCCAGCTGTAATACAAACTATCATGAGCAGAGGAGCCCAAAGGTCCGGAAGATATTTGTACACTTTTTAAGGAACTCCATCCGGACCCGCAGCGTTGCCTAGCCAGGATTTAGATATTGCTCTCCTGATATTTTTCACAGAAAAGATTATACGGATTTAGGTTATGTTGATGAGCATCACCACCTCTTGGTCTAATTGTGTAGATGGCAAAAAGACTGAGAGGAAATGATCCACCCATGTCTCCTCCATAATTGAGCTCTCAAGGCTGGGTGCATAGTGTTCCATATGCAGTGAAGTATTAATGATCTACAAGAACATGATATTATTCCTGGTTTCTGCTGCCTATACTAGATTTGTCCAAGCTGCCTCTTGCAGTTCTTTCTTTTGGACATTTATAGTCGTTTTATAACATGTTATGCTGTTTTAGATTGCTGTGCGATCTCTTGGATGAGTATGAATCTAATTAATCAGGTCACATGCCTAGGTGCAGCTATGGTTAAACCATACCTTTGTGCTTGGTTCTTTAACCCTACGTGCTCTGCTCAAATATTGATTAACAGATTTCCAAATTAAGGTTTTAGCAGCAAATATTGCTGCATTATCTACTTTTCCATCGAGACAAGATAAGATGTGCTCCTTATTTTCTCTTATTAGCTAGGATATAAAAGTAGCTGGATCAACTCCTGTCCATTTTATTCTGATTATGCCCTACCAGATTGATGTTTTCTACTCTGGGTTGGTACTTGTGCATTAGGAGATACAGCTGTAGTGTTAAAAGGAAAGGATTGTGATCACTTACACAATTTCCCCACACATGTAAACTATTTGGTACAATCCTACTCTTAATGGAGACTACAATGTAGTCACTAGTTCTCTGCCCTCTCATTCTAATAAAGGTGGGAAGATTAAAGATGTCATATGTACTATGTGGATCCTTAAGTTTCAGATATATTTCAACATTAAATTATTAACAATGGAACCATATGGGCAGTGTTTAAAGTGATCAATATATACCGCTACAAGGTTGAAGCCCCCCACCCAAATTATAGGGATGTATGACGTTATAACGCATACTATTACTCCGCATACCATTACAACGCGACTTTTACTCCGCATACTGTTACAACGCATAGCGCCTTGGGGCGCTGGATAGTGGTAAGTTTAATTTTCTATTCCAACACCAGTCCCCGTGGACACTAGGGAAGGTGTTGGATAGAAAATTAAACGTATTCCCTATCCTACAGCGCCCCCCAGCGCAATGCGTTGTAATGGTATGCGGAGTAAAAGTCACGTTGTAATGGTAGTGCGGAGTAAAAAATGCGTTGTAACAGGTGTATACCAAATTATAGACATATCCTTCACTTTGAGAGAAATCGGATAGTTGATAATGAGGTGAAACAAGCATTTGCAATGCAATAGGTCTCGCAATTGCGAGATTTTGAGCTATTGGCATTGCAAATGTCAATACCTTGTATTTATGTGTTTAAAAAACTGCAATAATAAAAGGCATTGCCATTTACAGTACAATAGGTCAAAGTTTCTAAAATGAGAGACCTACTGCATTGCAAATGCATTTTTTTATCTCACCTAGTCAAGACCTGTTCTCATTTTTCTAAATCTGGTTTCACTTGCTGTGTGTACAAATGAGTCAGCAACAACACAAGAGACCCTTGTGTTAATGTGGTGGAGTCTGCAGAATCCCCCTCTCGAGTCAACGCACAGGTATTTGTGACTCATTTATACTTAGGGTGTTTCTGGCACATACCAAGGGGACGGGTGCGTGATACTGGCCAGTGTAAATACACAAACCCAAACCACCTCCCCCAAGTAGAAAGCAAACAGGTAAGCCAGCATTGTGGGTTAATGCTCCACTGCTAAGACTTGTGAGAAGCCTGCTTGTGAATGGTCTGAATTTGTGTCAGGGCCCTATATAGGTTTCATTATCTTTCTGAGATTGAGGACATTTTGCACATAGTGTATACATTTTGATTCAGTGCACCTGGACAAGGCAGCTGGGAAGCTAACATCAGTCTTTGAAATGTGCTCACAACAGCCCCATATTTCATTAAGTGAATGTAGCAAGTTATTCCAGCCACCTCTAAGTGAATAGGGGGGACATTTGATAAGTTTCTAGCTGAAAAAGATGTGTTCCCTAAGGCCAGTTTGTCAGCCTTAGTCACAAACGTGACTGACGCGACATCGCTCAGGAGTTTACCAACATTTTACAGGCACTGTCTCGTGCCTGCGGTCCGGATTGCTATGCCCTTCCTCAGAGGACCGAACTTTGTCCTCGGAGGACGCGATCCCGCAAGAAAGAAGACATTGTTTGCTGCCGTGCTGAAAATGTGAATTATTCCTGCCCGCTGCACTACACAGCAGAGATTGAACCCCTTCAGCAGGCAGGTTCCCCCGGCTGCTCTGCTGCATAGGGCTCAATGAAGCGAGTAAATCAAAACCACTCATAGTGATTGTGTGTGTGCGCGTATGCGTGTGGGCTCGAAGAGAGTTTGTGTGTGTGTGGGGGTGCGCACGCATTTGTGGCTGTGTCTGCGTGTGGGCTTAGGTGTCTACAGAAACGTTGTGTGCATGTGGTTTGCCTAGGTGTCTCTGTGAGGTGTTGTGGGTGTTTGAGAATCTATTGGTAGTTCACGTGTTTGTGTGTCTGAATGCGTGTGTCTAGATAGGGAGATCATGTGTGTGTGTCTGGGTGTCTACTTAGGGAGCTTGTGTATGTGTGTGCCTGAGTTTCTATATAGCGGGTTCATGGTGTTATGCATAGTTCTGTGTTCTTTGTGTGAAAGAGTACCTGTGTGAATAATTTGAGTGTGGGTAGATAGGTGATGGCCTGTGTTTGTGTGTGTGGAACAGGATGTGCCTAGGTGTATAGGTTGTTGGTGGGAGTTTATTGTGTGTGTGTGTTTCTTTTATGTTGAGGGGCATGTGTGTAAGTATGTGTGGAAGGCTGCTTACGTGCAAATGTTCTTGAACACGTGCGAGGATTGTGTGTACAGAGAATTTGTGTGAAAAGAGTTGTGTGCACCTTTTAGAAATTCATGTTTCATGAGACTGAGTGTTTGTGTGGGATTGCTTGTGTGTACAATGTGGCGCTTCTGTGTTTTTGTGTGTGTGGTGTGTGTTTGTCAGGTCTGTTAGGGGTTTGTGTGGTGAAAGAAATACGTTTACAGAAGAGGCCCTGGTGGGAGGGATATTTAGAGGTTGAGATCGGCAGTTCTCCTTCCAAAGAGAGCTTCAACGATAAACACTTTTAAATAAACTATTTTGAATCTAAACAAAATAGGTGGTACAGGCATAGGAACTCAAAAGCGGCATTCAACGTGCAGATTTTACAGATGCGAGGGGCTGCGGTCCTGCGAAGAAAAATGCACACCTTGCTTTCCTTGAACGAGCCTGCCGGAAACCTGATATTCCAGACTGTACAGAAGGACAGACTCTGCCCCACCACTCCCCATACACAGCCCTGTGCTGACCCTCTGGATACTAGCACAGGGCATACATACAAGGCAAGAAATGGAAGAGGTGGATACATAAGGGTAGTGCATTGTTGGAAATGGAAAGAATGAAAGAGCAGATTAAGGAGAGGCAGTCTAAGTTCTGCTGAGCTACGTGGAGCAGATCATGGCTTTTGGAAAAATGTTGCAAAAAATCTGTCCACTGTGCTGTCTGCCTGTATCTGTCCACTCTGCTCTGTCTGCCTGTACGTGTGCTGCTCTGCCTTGCTGTACCTGTGCCCTCTGACTGTGGACGCAGACAGTCAGAGGTATCGGGTAGGGGGTCTAGGTACTGTAGCTGTTCATCGAGTGGGCGGGGAGGAGTGAATGCATTGTAAACAAGAGAAACAAGGGGAAAGGGCTGCAACAGAGAGCGCGAGCTGCTATAAATAGAGCATGCATCAAAGATTTGGGGGAGGGGGGAGAAATGCGGTGAAGGAATGGGAGTCGGGAATGATGCTGCATAACATCCACAGTGGTGCACGTGCACCACAGAGGAGCAGGGCCAGGAATGGAAACTAGTGGTGCGCGCGCACCACAGAGGAGTGGGGGGAGGGAGCGCAGCAGCAGCTGCGAGGCAAACGCGCACTACTGCGCGTGCTAGACACGGATGGGAATGGGCGTTGCAAAGGCGGGACTTATGCCCGTCTTTGCCCAATAATGTGCCTTTAAAAAAAAACACGCTAAAGCCAATGCCTGCTGGATGTATAAGTGCCTGTATGGATGATTCAGTGGGGACGTGACTGACTGTATAAGTAAGTGATTAGGTGTCTCAGTGATGTATGGGTGAGTGGCTGGTTGTGTGAATGTTTGTATCAGTCTGTCAGTTGGTGTCTAATTGCCTGTATGGGTGTGTGAGTGGGTACATGAGTGGCTGTATGGTTGAATGGTTGTCTGAGTGCCGTTCGCAGTGGCTGCTTTTGGACCCTGGTGCTATTGGGACTTTGTTTCACTGCTGGCAGAGGTTGCCTGTGGATCCTGCTGTTTTCGGAGGACTGACGTGACGGGACTGCGAGGACCAGCAGCCCCGTAACTCAGCGCAGCTGTGTGCCTCTTCCCGTCCCTACCTGCCTGCTGCTATATAACATCTCACGCCCCCCGCTTCGCGGGAGCCGTTCGCAGTGGCTGGTTTTGGACCCTGGTGCTATTGGGACTTTGTTTCACTGCTGGCAGAGGTTGACTCTGGATCCTGCTGTTTTCGGAGGACTAACGTGACGGGACTGCAAGGACCAGCAGCCCCGTAACTCAGCGCAGCTGTGTGCCTCTTCCCGCCCCCTACCTGTACGTTTTTAACTGCGTGGGCCAACCGCTGCGCGGTACGCGCGCGGGCGTGCGCCGGGAGAAGCCCGGGACAAGGGTGGGCCGTCTAAGGCCGTCCTAGGCTGTTTGAGGCTAGGCTGAGCCACCCCCCTAACGTGACTTTCTCTAAGTGAGATTTATACTTATTGTTTCTTCGCTATTTCATGTGCTTCTGAATTGAACAATTTTGTACTACTGTCATAGTTGTCCTTGAAGCATTAGCTTAAACACAGTCACTCAACGCTCAAGGAAATGGCGTCAAGATCTGGGAAGGGGAGAAAGGTAGCGCCGGCCCCTATTGGTCGGACGGTTACTGGGACTCTAGATCAATTTATAACCTAGAACGTGAAATAACCCTTACGGAAAGGCGACTATCACTAGAACCTTTGTATTCAAAGAGATCGTCGTTGGGTTACATCATGACAGCAAAAACCCCGGAATTGTTACGCACCTCAACATCAAATGGTAACACTCGGCTGGAACTGAGTGACGGGTCGGCCGGGTCTGTAGCCCAAACTATGGTTAATATCACGAGAGAAAGCATTACTTCAACAGACCATAGGCCCGCAGAGACAAGTACCCCTAACGTCCAAATTGATACATTAACTAAAAAACAATCAATAGGTTCAGCGTTAACCGGTAAACGGAAGCGAGGGGGGAGTTTGCATAAGGAGAGATGCCCAAAAGTAAGTAAGACCACTAATAAGGGGGGAAATCCAATTCTATCGTCAAATCCAATAATAAAAAACGAAGCTTCTGGATTGCCAACGATTGCCCCCATCGTTACTACACCAATGTCATCGAAGCGACTTTCCCTAATATCACAAATACCGGAAGGCTTCATGGAACAAGCAGAGCAGATCATGAAGTCTTTCATATTAACACTGATTGGAATAATAAATGAGAGCCTGGGGAAATTAGAATGGGTTGCCACAAGTAATACGCATAAATTGGAAACACTTGTGGCTAGTGTGCGGAATTTTGGTGCTGCATCACAAGCTAGAACAGCAAACGGGCCTAACATTAATCCTTCAGATATAGCCCCTTTAACAGCTGTTACAGTGAATGGGGCGCAAGGAGATAATCTAAATGAGACTAGGAATGGCATAGAGATGGCAAGACCAATTTCACAGGAAGTAGTAAAAGAATCCGTAGGGGAAGTCGGAAAGAATACTGTAGCATTAATACGGTCTGGGGAAAACATTAATCGAGGAAATGGCATAAGGAGCTCAGATAAAGAAAAAAGGGAACTCTATGCAGGGGCTACTGCCTGAGTTAGATATGGGAAAAATGGAGAGTGCACTGATCTTTTCAGTGTTGCGAGAGGAGTGCGGCAAAGCTGTGTCCTTGCTCCTTTTCTCTTTACGATCTATATTAACGACCTGGAAAGAGTACTATTAGAGGAGTGTAGGGACATGCCGCTTGTCGGCAGAAGATTTGTCCCGGCCCTCTCATATGCTGATGATGCGGTCCTGATGGCCAGGACACCACTGGCCATGCAAACGATGGTTAATACTTTTACAGCTTATATGTCTAATCTAAACTTGAAGCTAAATTGCACCAAAACGTTTAGTATGACTTACGGCCGCAGGCAACAAGAAAAGGAGAAAACAATATATGTTGGTCAAAAACCTCTTGAGCACACCCCTACTTTCCCATATCTCGGCGTATTATTCGACCAAACTGGTCGATGGAACGATACGATTCAAACTAGGCGCTTATTGTTTTGTAAATCTATCGCGGCGCTGAAATCCTTTAGTAATAGGATGGGCAAGAAACCACTTAGGGAGCTTCTAACTGTGTGTAGAGCAACTTGCGTGTCAATTGCCACTTATGGTGCAGGACTATGGGGACACGTAAATGTAAAACCGTTGCAGACGGTGGAGAACGTCTTCTTGAGATTTCTCTTACCAGTCCCAGAAAGTACATCAACTTACGTTTGCCACACTGAGCTGGGGGAGCCTTACCTAGAAGATATAATTAGGGTTGCTCCTGTTCTTTTGTGGCATAGGGTATGGATGACGGAGGAATATGCCTTTAATCGTTCCATTCTTAGGGATGCAATGAGTCTAGAGAATGGGGGCAAGTTGAGGTGGTTAAGCTATGTAATGACTTTTTAGGCAAGCATTGGCCACCAGGAATATTATGAGGACCCCTCAACTATGAACCATGTTCCCAGGCGGCTGCACAACATCCACTCCCACCGGACAGAGATGTCTGCCTGCCCCTGCATACCCAGGCTCCTGCACATTATCCACTCCCACCGCCCAGAGGTGACTGTCTGCCCCTGCACACCCAGGCCTCACAGCTCACTTTCCGAAACCTGTGTGTAGAAAAGAGGGCCCACCACGTGCCACTGCAAGCCCCAAGCCTGGGGCCTGTGGACAGGTCACCCTCCATATCTTGCAGCCGCTCCGCAGGCCACCAGGTCTCACATTTGGTGCTGGGTCTTGATTTTGCCATGGCAGAAGATATACCAGTGCACCCTGCTTCATTGCATGCTGCACACTCGCTCAGCCCTTGCGGTGCCACTAAGTCTGTGACCAGCGAGGCCACGCCACGTGGCGGTAGGCCCCCGCTGTCCGATGGCTCAGGCCTAAACTGCAGTCCAGCAGGGCACACAAAACCTGAACTGTACGGACCATCGGGACGGGGCATCATCGCAAGCTGCACACCCGCTCAGCAGTTACGGTGTCCCATCCCGTGGCGGTGTGCCTGTGTCACCTGCAGTGCATCCGGTCCCACCAAGTCTGTGCCCCAAAAGTCATGGACCCTCTATTATTGGGTAACGTGGTGCGGATGCCATCATGTCACCTCCAGGCTGGCGGAATGTGATGTGGTAAACTCTTGGGCCCCCATGCCCACCACACGGATACACCCAGAGAGAGGTCGGAACCTTGCGCCCGACCTTTTTATTGGCAGGGTCACATGTCCTGTGACACTTGTGCTTGATGGGTGTCATGTGGGTGTAAACCAGCCGTCAGGGAGTGGCTGTGGCGTACTGACAACTAGACTTGTGACCAGCAGATCACTACAATGAAAACTTGGGCCATGTAGCATTGTTGTCCCTCCCTGTAAGCATAAGCGGAGTGGTCTGGCCTGCGTGAGGCTGTGAACAATGACTCCAGAGCTCTGGGCATTGTTCCGTCATGGGCTATATGAGGAATCAACTGATGCAGGTGTCCCTGTTGTAGTGCTGCCGACACCCGAGCCGCAAGCGCCAATGTGTCACCCTGTGACCCAAGTCCCACAACATGGCCAACATGGAAGGTAAGGGGAATCACTGACCCTACATTCATCCATACTTTCACACATAAAAGATCGTGGACATAACACATCTGTGTGGATATGAATGTTTATTGCACATTCAGTGGAGTGTTGCAGCTGTAGCAATACAGGGCCATGCAAAGCCCAAATTTCAGTTTTTGGCACATGGAGGGCAGCCAATTAGAGCCAAGCTTGTGCTCGGGAGTTAAGCTCCGCCAACATATGTACTTATCCAATCACTCCGCCAATCTCCAAGCACTTATAAATTCACTATACACTCTCCTTGCAGTACTCTAATGATCCAGTCTATACCCATGTAGTTATACAATGACCCAGACAAAGTTACATAACCAAAGTCTTCCCCACTGCAAGAGGTAACATGGTTGCGTGCGCTGTCCACAGCACAATGTAATGTGGTAGGGCCCAGGGGCATCATGCATACATAATGAACACACGGACACAGTTAGATAGATAGTGGAACTGGGTACGGGCATGCTTAGCCCCTTTTTATCACCAGGGTCACATGTCCAGTGATGCTGGATGCGTGTGGGGTGACTGTAACCCAACCCTCAGGGAATGGTTGGTGCTGGCAACAAGTACAACAGTAATCCTTGGATCACACACAGAGATTCAATCATATAGGGTCCATGACTTGTGCTGCACTAAGGTAGGGACACCAGATGTGAAATAACACACAAAAGATTCTATCGTAAAGGGTCCATGACTTATGGTGCACTGAGGTAGGGGCAGCAGATCTGAAATCATACACAAAAGATTCTATCATAAAGGGTCCATGAGTTGTGGTACACTGAGGTAGGGGCATCAGAAGCATTCAGCGTGTGCGCAGCCAGCGATGTTGGGTGGTGCGGGCGGGGCGCACTGGGTGCAATGTCTATTGTCTACTGGACTGCGTCATCTGCAATCGCGACTCAATCTGAATTGTGAGCCCTGCTGTCCGCAGTGTAGATCGAAGGCAGTAGCAGCACAGACATCGAGGAATGCTTTTTGTCACTTCCTCTTGGCAAAATCCGAGGACATAGAGTACAGTTCACTCTGCAATTAATAAATCAAAACTGAATTTGAATGGTGAGCTCTGCTGTCCGCAGTGTAGACTGCCATTCAGTGTTCCTTTGGACTTGCAAGATGAATTTGGTCATTTTACTAAAGCTATAACTGATATAAAACCAGTTCTTGAAGCAAGGATACTAAAAGGACATTGTTTGGATACACTGGAAGGACATTGATTTGATTTTGGCGCACCTTCCCTTTTGTACATGGATTACATTATATTTTAATTGTACGCCATGATGACCGAAGTGTAGACCGGAGGCAGCGGTCAGCAGGGGCCCACAGCCACGTGACGTTGACTTCAGCTGCATAGAGTTAGTGGTACCTGAAACACTCAGCGTGTGCGCAGCCAGGGATGATGCGTGTCCCAGGCGGGCAGCACTGGATGCAATGTATGTTGCCTACTGGAAAGTGTCATCTGCAATCGCGACTCTATCTAAATTTTCAGCCCTGCTAACCGCAGTGTAGGCTGGAGGCAGCAGTCAGTTGGGCCAACAGCCATGTGGTGTTCACTTGAGCTGCACAGACTTAGTGGTACCTGAAGTACTCAGAGTGTGTGCAGCCAGTGATGATGCGTGGTCCGGGCAGGCCGCAGTGGTAGCAATGTATTTTGCCTAATAAAATCTGCCTCAATAAGGCCACGTGGTGGTGACTTGTGGTGCACAGAGTTAGTGGTACCTGAAGCACTCAGCGTGTGTGCAGCCAGCGATGATGCGTGGTCTGGGCAGGCCGCACCGGTAGCAATGTCTTTTGCCTAATGAATTCTGCCTTAATAAGGCTACGTGGCGATGACTTGTGGTGCAGTGAGATAGTGGCACATGAAGCACTCAGCGTGTGCTCAGCCAGCGATAATGCGTGGGCTGGGCGGGCCGAATGGGAGCAATGACTTTTGCCTAAGGAATTCTGCGTCAATAAGGCCATGTGGCAGTCACTTGTGGTGCACTGAGTTAGTGGCATCAGAAGCATTCAGCGTGTGCGCAGCCAGCGATGATGCGTGGTGCGGGCGGGCCGCACTGGGACCAATGTCTGTTGCATACTGAACTGCATCATCTGCAATCGCAACTCGATCTGAATTGTGAGCCCTGCTGTCCGTAGTGTAGATAGAAGGAAGTAGTCAGCGCAGACATCGAGGAAAGCTTTTTCTCACTTCCTCTTGACAAAATCCGAGGAAATAAAGTACAATTCTCTCTGCAATTAATAAATCAAGACTGAATTCAAATTTTGAGCTCTGCTGACCGCAGTGTAGGCGAACGGAACAAAAGATGACATATGTAGGTTTCAGGGACATTAATGTTAATGTTAGTTGCCTACTTGACTCTGAAATTAATTAATCAATTTGAATTTGAATTGGGAGCCCTGCTGACCGTAGTGTAGGCAGCGGTCAGCAAGGGCCCATAGCCATGTGGTGTTGACTTGATCTACACAGAGTTAGTGGTACCTGAAGTACTCAGTGTTTGCGCAGCCAGCGATGATACTTGGTCCGAGCGTGCCGCACTGAGAGCAATGTCTCTTGCCTACTGGACTGCGTCATCTGCAATCGCGATTCGATCTGAATTGTGAGCCCTGCTGTCCACAGTGTACATCGAAGGCAGTAGTCTGTACAGACATAACTCTGCGGTGCTGTACTGCTGGGTTCGAAGGGGACCTGTGTCAAGGAGGCCAGCAGTATATGTACACATGGAGAGGTCTGTACTCTGCATAGTGAGGTCTGTCTAGCACATTACTGATACACTTGGCATTGTGTGCATTGTTATTGATGGGTGACTTGCATCCTTCACACATACATGGTTCCCACGTCTCTCAACATTCAGCTATTGTGTGGCTGAGGGGCCATGCCGTTTTAGGAAGGTCCGCTGTTCTGTTCTGCGCTGCGTCAGTGGTAGTGGGGAGGGGGCCTGAGGGGGGTCCTGGGGGTGGTGACAGTGGGTGTTGTGGCCTTCTTGGGTGTCGGAGCTGTATGATCAGTAGCTCAATGACATGTGTTGGTCTTCAGATGTGGTTCTGGGCTGGGCTCCCTTTCACACTGTAGGTAGTCGTCCTGCACAACCAACCTAAACCCCAGGCGTTGCTTGATGCCTCTGTGCTCCAGATCCAAGATTGTAGTCACTGAAATGGGGGTACGCCAGGTCATGAAGTCTAGTAGTCAACAGTAATGGAAAAACAGTACTTTATTAGAAAAACATAAATTAACACAAAAACATCAAATAATGAGTAACATTGCCAACGGGGAACATCAAGTTGTGGCTCAAAATAACTGTAGATCATCATGGAAATCTCAAAACTCCATATTCAGAGACCCTTTGGATATATGAAGATAATGGTCAAGCGTTAGTATGGTCACAAACGTAATATGGTATAGTGTATTGCACTTGGACAAACCGGAATGCTTACAGGTATGTTCAATTCTGCACAAAATGACCGTAACAGAAGCTTGTGTGGTTGTAACCTTCGTAGGAAAGAAAAGGAATCCTTACAACCACACAAACTTTGGATATGGTCTCATTATGCAGAATTTATCAGACCTGTAAACATCAGGTTTGGTTTCCGCCCGATACACCTGCATGTTCGTTCCCTTCACCTACACTGCGTAGAAACAACTGGAGACCAAGCAAGGAAACCATGCCATAGCAGCCTTCCTGCACGTGTTGGGGGCAACTGACTATACACATGTACTACTTGTTGTAGGAGAGTAGGATCTGCTTACTATTGTTACCCCCACTTTTTGCTGGTGCTCCACTGTTTCTCGACTTTAGTCTGGCTCGGGCCCTGCTATCCTGGACCCCAGCCTAGCTGCTTCCTCTCTAAAATGATTGCATGTACTTTAGGTACACTCCAGATTGGTTACTGGAGTACCCTTGTGAATCACTAGTATATATACCCTTAGGTACCAAGGGCATAGGTACCCCAGAGGCCTACCAGGGGCTGAAACATGTATTATGCCAATCAGGCATATGATTATGAAGTGAACATACCTTGTACTACATACCCATTTGAGCAACGCTGAGCAATGTTGGTGGGTTTACAGCAATCAAGAGGCACACTAACACCACCCTAAGATGGCCGCTGGCTGTGCTTTGTGTACAAGCCTAGTCTGCCAACTCCGCCCCATGTCACATGGCAAGTCCACGGGGATAAGTCCATGGCTGCCTTGGACCTCGCCACCTCCTGGACCCGTTGGAGTGGGCAGGTCAAAAGAAGCAGCAAAATGCAACTAACTGTGAGTGACCGGCAATAAGCCAAAACTTGTACTTTTGTCAAGCAAGCAGGGCGCCGCCATCATTGATTTACACACTACCGTAGCTCATGTAACTTGCTTCTACGAGCGGGAGTTCTTTTCCCGATTGATGTGAGCGCCTACATACTGCAGGGGAGATTGTAGCATTTCGCCAGCTCTTACAACAGTCACACGGACGGAGGGCAGTCACCACCCATAGCCGCCCTTACAAACTACTCCACATAACATTAATAGCGGGCGCCGCCACCAGACACCCCCCTACGGAGGTTGATCACTTTAATTTGAAAGCGACAAAGCCATATTGAGTTACTAATTGTTCACGGGCTAACATGCGGCTTCAACCCTCCCCTTTCTTTACTCGAACTGCGGGAGTCGCCTAATCAATTAGACACTAAAGACTGCGGGGGAGATTGTAGCACTTCGCCAACTCATACAACATTCACATGGACGGATGGCAGTCACCACCCATAGCCACCGTTACAAACAACTCCGCATAGTATAAATAGCTGGCGCCGCCATCCGACACCGCCCTACGGAGGTTGAACACTTTAATTGGAAAGCGAGACAACAATAAGGATTTACTAATTATTCACAAGCTACCTAACGCCACAATCACAATGCCACTGGAATGCCACCACCAGGCTTCAACCCTCCCCCATCTCCACTCGAACTGCGGGAGTTGCTTAGTCAACTAGACACTAAAGACAGTTTATTATAGAAATGATACTCTGAATAGGCAGTATTCTGCGGGTGAAGCTGCTCAACAAGGGAGAAGATTTACAGAACCATGCACTCTATACAAATCCAGCATCTAGGCAATACAATGGGCTCACTTAAAACGACTGATATATGTTTAGTTGTGTCCATTACAAAGAGCTTGAATACACCAGCAGAACCACCAGTATGCACATATGGTTTCAGCAGCTCTAAAGCTAAATGAATGAATTATGGAATACCTGCTGTCACTATTCCACATGCTCTCAATGCCAGGACCGGCACTGGGTGGCAATAGCACCTTGCACTCTAAGCTTGGTTGTATACATTCCATCATGCACCTTCACTATGGCTACATACAGAGAGTGGATCTGTTGCGTGGTGTGTTGTATTATGTTGAATTTGGCGCCAGTTCACTTAGTCTTTACTTTATATTTTTCAAGAACCAGCATTTTTAACCACTTTATCCCTTCCTGTTCAGTCCTACACACATAGAAGCAAAGCCTTATGCGTGGTCCGCCGGGTACTGTTGATGCCTGGGAACTTAACTGAATTGGGTGAGTCCAGACCTTGCATTTTTGTGGTACCACTGGATTTCCACAGGGGCAACTAGTCATGATAGCTCACTGTGGGGATTCACCTCCTGTTTTTATGAATTGTATTTGTCCTTCAACGCATTTGCGTTCACTTCACATGAGTAAAGAACAGAGATCAGAGTCACCACGAAGGCCGTGTCTACAACTGTTGTATACCATACATGCCTGAATGATATCTTTATATCTTTTTCCCCCACTACAGGTAGATCCAGGTTACAACAGGTATGTTTGTCAGTAGACACTGTTTCTGCTATGAATAACTGTATTATCAGTAGATTTTAGGTGTAGATAGTTGTTCTTTCTTCTTTCGGTCCTGAAGAATTGCTAGTACATTCACGTTACCCGAGAAACATGTTGACCCACATCTTCTAACAAAGGACACTCCGATACAAGACATTATACTCGGATGAGTGCCTTGTTCACAGTTTTTAATTAGGGTAGGAGACCCCCAGAATAATCTACTTCTTGCTAGGTACTCCCAATCCTATTTTAACTCACCGCTGTACATCTACACAATTCTGGCCCCACACCCGCACTTCACCATATGGCTGTTGGATAAAAGATCTCCGATGAAGTGCCCCTTTTTAGGGAGCCCGTTGGGTATTGCACCGCCGACCCAACGAGGAGCAGCCCTTATAATGAAGCATGACATCTGAGAGGGGGTGTGAGGGATTACAATCCAACAAATGGATTCCCAACTGTAGACCCCACGTGGGCACAGCTGGACCCGGTCTTTTGTTGACTCTGTGACTCTGCCATTAGAGGAACGGAATAACTCTACATCTTGGATACTGTGACAGGGGCCCCCGTTTATGCTTGACCTCCCACTCCTTCGTGAGTGGAAAAAGCCCCACCGTCCCTCCTTTTTGTATACAGTTCTTTGCACGGCTAAACCCCGTGGGATTTATTTACGGTGGATAAGATTTGTTCTTTCCCCCTCAAATTTGAATTAAACACCACTATATTTGAGTGGTCACCCCACAAGTGAGGGTTGATTTTATTCACCCAAACTAGACCCTCCCAACCAGGCAATGGAAGGCCAGGGTTTAAGTTATGATGTGGACCAAGCAGCAGAAATACTTAAGACTCCCTCAATTCTGGGCCTCGACAGTGATGGCGCAACTGAAAGCCAATCGGAAGATTGGCAATCACTATCAGACATGAAATGGGAATGGGTTAAAATCACCTTACATGGTGCACTCATGACCGAGTACTTTAGGGCTAATATTTCACCTAATGGTCTCATAGTAAAAAACTTCCCCAGGATTTTCTGGGAAGATGGACAATTTAAGATAGAATGGTCACAGATCTCATGGATGTGCACCAGAGATCTCTTGATATTAATTGTCAACACGGCCAAGAGACTGGCCGACAAACTACTGGCTCGTATTCAAATTGCTGAGAGTACCGTTAAGAATGCAGTCCCAGGCCCCAGTTTCAAATCGAAACTCACGGAGCTTAATAACAAGATCGCGGAACATAAAGAGTACTTCATGAAGCAGAAAGTTGTCAAACTGCAAAAGGACATCAAACGCTTCAACAAAGAGAAGGTATACCCATACCTCAAGGCCGACTTTGTTCCACCAGGTACTGGTTACCTCTCAGATTCCAGCACAAACTCCTCCAGGAGAGGCTCCTCCAGCAACAGCGACTCCAGCACAGAAAACTGGAGAGATAACCAACATAGGCGGAGGGGGTAGACAAGGTTACAACACCTACCCACCGCCCTATTACTAGGGGCTGGCCTTTTGGCAATACCCGATGTTTCCGCAAGGTCCACCCCTGTTTGGACCTCAATGGGCACTCCAGTTTGGACCCCAAGGCATGAGCCAGCCTTTTTTAGGCAGAGGTTGGGGCAGAGGGTGCGGGCGAAGAAGAGGCAACCAACAGGAGAAAAGGGTGCAATGGGAGGAACCACAACAATGGATGATGGAGACCAGGAGTCACACCACCAAAAAATGAACCTAGTAGTCAACCTGTCACCAAGGCAATTGACAAGAATAGAAGAAGACGTCCTCCAGAAAGGATTAGGATTTGCCCCCACACCCAAGGTGGACTATTTCAAATAAACCTGC
Organism: Lissotriton helveticus; assembly: GCF_964261635.1. NCBI lineage: Eukaryota > Metazoa > Chordata > Amphibia > Caudata > Salamandridae > Lissotriton > Lissotriton helveticus. The sequence continues at coordinate 1,695,785,934 of NC_136067.1, read as the reverse complement.
GAATTACACCAGTTTTTTCTCACAAAATATGCCTCAAATCATTTTTTGAGGGTAAGGCCGACCCAACGAGGAGCAGCCCATGTGATGAAGCATGACACCTGAGAGGGTGTGAGGGCATTACAATCCAACAAATGGATTCCCAACTGTAGACCCCACGTGGGCACAGCTGGATTCGGTCTTTTGTTGACTCTGTGACTCTGCCATTAGAGGAACGGCACTCTGAGAGTGTCAGAACGTCTGCACTGGGGCACATTTGGTGTCCCGGTGCATAGTCCAGTTCAAACCGGTAACAGGGACACTCAGCCCCTGCTCTGGTACGAAACTGGACAAAGGAAATGGGTGTAACCACCCCTCTTTTCAGATCCTCCCATAGGTGGGTCCCCAGAGTATGTCCAACCCCCGTTCTCAGTATAAGTATGGGATCCCTGGCAACAGGACTTTAGATTACACCTGGACGAAACTCTGAAATAGAAACCTGGAACTTAGACGCTCTGCTAACGAGGACAAAAGAATCTCCCTTGGGGTCAAGGAGTGACTCCCCTGTTCAAACAGGCACCAACAAAGCATTTGGCGGTCTGCATCTTCGAAGCTCCCGCCGGACTCCGAAGTACCTGCAGCCCAGGAAGAGGATTTCCAGACTTTTCTAATGCCGACCCAAGTCCCCAGCAAAGCTGAGACCTGCAGCCCTCACGAGTGATGTGGAACCGGAACTCCTGACCCCATGCACATTTGCTAAGTGCATTGACTTCCCAATCTTTCCTGAAGTTGTGCTTTGGGTTACTTGTAGCCCAAGCCCGAGCATCTTCTGCACCAAAGATTGTGGGCCTACACTCGACGAGCGTTCCGTGAGCCTGCTTCTTGCATTTCTGCTTGAGGCTCCTTTGCAATCCCTGGTCCGTTGACTGGTGGGTCCCCTCAAAGGTAACTCTACTTTCCTTGGGCTTCCCTGGTTGCTCCAGATGTGCCCTGACTCCCTACCAAGTGGTGAGTCACTCAGACCTTGCTGGTCTGCACGGAAGCCAATCTCTGCTTTCTGCGTGGGTTGCTGTTGCCAAGGCATGTTGGATCCAATCCGGGCGGCGACACCGCAGCACTCAACATCCTTTGTGGGACAGCACAAATTCAGCTCCTGGTCATCGTCGACATCTCCGGGACTTCGTGGCTGAAGAGTCAAGCTTCACCTCCTTCACCTGAAATCACCCGACATCGGTGGGCATTTTACTATTGTGCCCCTGGTCACTGGCAAAGTGAAGTAGACTCTGTCCCCTCTGCTTTCAGGTTCTTCACATCACCAATCCAGGCTTGGATCCATCCGGACACTTTCCTCTTCGGCGGCAGCAGCACTTTGCAGCAATCACCATTGAAAACGATGACGAAACCTGACATGGAAAGATACCTATGCACCCGGCTTCCCTGGGTGACGTAACTCGAGTACTACGGTGCTCCCATGGGTATTAACTCTAGAACCTCCTAGTTCTAAAAGGTTCTGCTCCAAGTCCTCTTCAAAGTTTACTTTATCTTTGAATTTCCAACTGCGACTTTCCCCATAGAAGTTAATGGTGATTCGTGGCTGTGTTTAGACACTGCACGCGTCCCCGTGGGTCCCCTGTGTCACTACCTTGGGTGGTTCCTGTTAGCACCAGCATTTCTAAAGGCTCTAGGCCTTGTATCTATGCACGTTGGGGTTCTTATACCACTTTATTGATATATGGTTTGGTACGCCCCTAGGGCTCAACGCTTATTGTGCTAATTTACTGTGTGCTATTAAGTTTACTGAATGTACTTTTGCCTCTAGCCAAAGTCTAGAAGGTCCCTAAAGCATATATCTAATGGATAGCTGTCCATTAGATATATGCTTTAGGGACCTTCTAGACTTTGTCCAGTATCTTTTCCCCTGGTCCCACTATCGTTACCTAAGGGGGCCTCCTGTTTTTTCTGTGTCTCTCTTTTGCCTCTAGCCTCATAAAGAGACTAGAGGGATGTGTTTAGAATAAATGCATATATTTTATACATATACCTGGTGTGGATCTTCGTTCATTTGGTCATTGACGAGATTATCGACTAGTAAAGCAAGCTGCTTTACATTCCTTCGAGACTTAGCCTGAAAGCTGCTCTCCACAACTACCACTAAGATAGCTTTCTATTAAGGTTGTCTTTAACCTACTGATGGAGCAAGGATTCGCATATGACGCGACTTGCTTGTATTCATGAACCTCGACTAACGTTAACAAATTAACCAACATGTTTGTCTTATTAATTTTGCACCTTTACCTTGATATCGGGCATCCGAGTGAAGCTTGCTTATGTGTTTACTAATCCTAATACGCTTGCATTTAAAATGGCTGCTGGAATTTCTACTGTGCATGCGTTTGTCATACCCACGTGATAAGACGTACTCGCAGCTTTGGAGGGAATCTGTTGCTTCTACGCACTAGAGCTTATATGGCTGCTCTGTGTTCTCACATGCGAGAGGCTTGCACTGCTGCTTTGCTAAGCTGTTCATTCTGCCTAATCCTAATGCTATAGTTTATTATAGAATAATGGGTATAGAGTAGAGATTCATGGTATACAGTGTAATCATTTATTTTTTGTGTTCTAAAACTGATTCTTTTCCATTTCATGTTGCACTTCAAAAACTGGCCTGTCTCATAACGCTGTACTCCATATTTGTTGAAACTGCGACTGCGCGAAAATCGCAAGTCTCCAGAACAGTGACCTTTGGACTATAGCCAAGGAGCTGACTGACTGAGAAGATGCACCTGGGAACCTGCCCCAATGAACTCTAGAGAAATACAATGTATTTGTAAATAGAACATCCATTGTTGGGTGAAATGAAGACGCCATGTGAACCTGAATTTGATGGGCGGGCACATAAATTTGAATAAGAGATGGTAAAAGTCTCAAATTTGGTATGGTGTGATGACCTCTCCTCTTCCTTTGACCAATCGAAATTGGGTATCTTTACACTTGCAACAAGGCGGGGTGGTACACTGACCTGGAAAATAGTATAACTAGCGTAGGTTTAGCTAGAGAAATTGTCCGACTTGTCCGAATAGCTGACCTGTCACTGACCCAACGCACTCAATAGGTGACTAAGAGCAGAGGGCTGCGCTGCACTCTGTCAAAGACTTTACTGACCCAATCGGGGTTCGAGAAGCTGAAGTGCTGGCGGAGCACTTTGCTGGTATATGCTGTAACCCAATTGGGGTTCTGGCTGATTCCTTGCAGAGAGGGAGTAGCGCAGGCGTTGCAACTGAACTGCGGGTGTTGGTCTTAACCTTTGGTGGTCCTGTCCTGATCCAAATCTGGTTTATCCTGTCCTGATTCTGATCTGCATCTGCTGGCCTACTGGCGACTGCATTCCTGGGGGCCTTTTCTGTCCTTAACTGACCCGTGGCCAGGGTTGGTCTTTCTAGGTAAATATATATCTGTGTGGGAAATTGTCATTATACTTTGCGTCTTTATTCTTTACCCTCCCTAATCGATAAAAGCTTTGATTGCATATGTTCCTTTTTTTTCCCTTTCCCTTTGAATGATCAAAACGTTATTTCATATATTAGTATGTTCCATTTCTTACCCTCCTATAGGTTATGCTGAAATGTTCTCATAATTACATATTATATGTTTCATGATCTTTTTTCCAAACCCTCCCTTTTGAGATTACTTAAGTTTGGTTATTAGATTTAATAGTGTGTTCCATTTTTCTTACCTTCCCTATATTGGTATGTTCAAATTAAATTTTTCGTGATTGCATGTTATGTTTCCTTTTCTTACCCACCCTTTGCCAATTGCTTAAAGTTATGATTATTTAGTATTGTTCCTTTCTTTACCCTCCTTTAGTCAAGCTGCGAAAGTCCGTTTTCTAATAATAGCATGTTCCCTGTTCCACCTTCCCTTTATTTCAATTTGCTAAATGGTTGGCATAATATATCTTTTGCATAGTTATAAATTGTTTCTAATCTTGGTTATAGATAGCCTCATCACTTTTAATCTATGGATCATGACTTATGATGAAATTTACATAAAGAGTTTAAACCTTTCCCAAGTCTGTGGTTATTATATGAGTGCAAATGTTGTTTTGTTTTCGACTGCTTCCTTTACAACTAACTCCCTGATCCATTTTGGTACTAGGTACCAGTGACAAGGATTGGTAAGTCAAGGGTATAGAAATGAGTGGAATAAAATAGACTGATAGTAGAGTGTGGGTTACCTGATTAAGTAACTGTGAAAAATTGAATTATGGGCCTAGGTGAGTACTGGTAAAATTGTAGTCGGGTGACCTGCGCGCTCTATCAGAACCTACCATCAATAAGGGGTCATTTGGACTGGTGCAAGGTGCCCACTAGAATAGTGGACAGCATATGCCAGGCCAATTTCTCACATTGGTGTGCAGCGTGTGGGATTTCAACTTGCCATTGTTTTACCAGATAATCTCAAGTGATTGATTATTTGAAAAAACTAAAGGTACCAGAGGTACATATAATACAAGCTTAAATACAGTAAGATCTACTGAACTGTCAAGGGCTTAGCACACCCTTTCTACAACTCAAGAGAGTTTAGTAGGTAACACATAGAGTAGGTAGGTCCCAGGGACCACTGCCTAGCCCTAAACAACTGAAAAGTTTAATTTTTTTTTAAAAATGCATCCTGTTTTCCTTTAAGGAAAATGGGCTGCATTTAAAAAAATAACAAAAGCTGCTTTATTAAAATGCAGTCCTAGACATGGTCTGCTGAGCCCAGCAGGCCACCATCCCTAGGTGGCCTGTCATTCACAATGGGCTTGCAAATTGCGAGAGACTCATTAATATTAATGAGCTTCGCAATTTGCAACCCCATTGGGAATCGCAAAACAGTGTAAGCACACTGTTGTACATTTCATTTAGTGCCTCGCAATGTGTCGCAAATTGTGAGGCGCTGAATAAAAGGGTCGTACATCTCGTCCCGAGACCCCCTTGGGGACACAATGCAGATGCGGAGCTCCTTGATCATCTGTAATTGGGAGAGGACTGTTAACCATCTGTACTCGATGTGTAATCTGATATGTACTTCTTGATCGCCTTTCAAAATCATGTTAATTGATGGTCCGCTCACCTCTTAGACCTACCTCAATCCGACTGCTGTATTATGATATAAGCGGTGCGACCGATGCCTGCGAGGGGAATCCGCTCCACCTCTGACAGGCTCAAGGAGCCCATCGGGGGCTACAGGCAAATTGTAATCCCCAAAATGGAGGTGGTGCCTGCTCAGGCTTCTCAGTGGGGATTATGGTGTTTGTTTCGTTAGCCTTTTCATGTTATTCTATCTACGACAAGGGTACTTAGTCTGAGGGAATAGTTGTGCTCCACTGGATGATTGGCTAGGATAGTGGTCTTGTTACAATGGTGTGGTGCTACTAGGAAAGGGGTGACCCTAACAACCCCTTGACAATGTAATGCTGAGCATACATCTAAAATTTGAGCAACAAAACCTGTGCACACACAATACAATTAATGACAACTAATATGTTGTTAATGTTGTTAGAAACACTGAAGGAGGGCAGTCGATGTACGTTGTACTTGTTGTGTTTCTTGCGCCAGCCGACACGTGTTTCATTGGAGTACAATACACTCCAAATCTTCAGGGCTCAATCATAATGGATAGTACCGTTAATCTCCCACGACTGGTGATAATTCCAACCCAGTCAGGGTGTCGGTGGATAATTCAGCAGACGATAGCCAGGAGAGTCAAAGGCGCGCTGTGGTGTTGTTCATGAGTGAATAAACTACGCCGCAGGTTGGCGAGGACAGGCAATGGAGGAACTTCGAGTGTAAATTCTCGGGTGCACCCATCACCACGCGTGAGACGCCGCTGAAGCTACGGGAACGAATAGGAAGGCAGCTCCGATTGCGGCAGTGGTTTCTCCACTGATAGTTGGAGCTAGAATATTTTGATTTAGAGTATCGCAGTGCCCTGGGACACTTGGATAGCACTTATCATTCGTGTCTATTGTGAATAGAATTTACACTCGAAGTTCCTCCATTGGCTCTCCCTTCCTCCTCTTACATGAATGTAGCAATACACAAATCTGCCTGGGGATTCTGCTATCTCCTCCCCTCATGTTTCTCCATGCAGTCCTGGATCTCTCTAAATGGAAACCAGAGTCCTCCACGTATTGTTCCATTCACAAACATATATGCAGCCAGCACAGCATATTTGCAGTGCACATCACTACATCCTTCATGTATTGTATCATTTGCAGGCACTCATACACCCAGCACAGGCATGTAACATGCACGCACTGCACGGCACAACATCCTTTTTGCATTGTACCATTCACAGGCACACATTCACCCTGCACATGTAGTTCACACATGCACTGTGTAGCACTACACACCAAACCAATGTAGGCCAAGGTTGAGTTAAACACACAGCAGTGGAACTTTAAATGAGTGATATTGTAGGCCTCATTCTAGGGACAGAGGCAAAAAGAACCTGTTCACTCATTCTGATTACTGCATGGTATGCTGCCACCACTGTGCTCATGTTGCTTAACTTCTGGTAAAGGCAGTAGTCCTTCACCACTATGAGGGTAGCACTTTGGGTGCCCCACCTGTGCCAACTAGACTGCAGTCCGTAAGACAGGCCTATGTCATGGTGCACATGCATGATTCGTGGTCACCCATGACAACCAAAAATCTAGTTTAGGAATACAGACATCAGTACAGTTGGGGCACTCAGGGCAGGGGTGCACTACCATCACCATGCAAGGGCCTTTTCCGTCCCAACAGTTGCTGGCTGCTCAGCGTCTGTGTTTGCTGCAATGGCATGGTTCAGTTTTGGAGCTCATTTTAATGATATTTAATGTTTTGTGAATGGTGATGTTTTATTCATCACTGCCACTTTGCTAAACATATTACTTTCCCCTATTAATGGCATTCAGCCTTTTTCAGAATTTGATGCTAATATACTGCTCTTACTTAAATGAACAAACTCGATAACTACTTTGGCATAAACCAACTCAGCAGACTACCCTGTAGAAAAACCCTAGATTTAAGATCCTAATGTATATGCAATTCAGAGATTCCTGTTAAAACCAGAACATGTGAATGATTATAGAAAAGGCTGCCTGATTGCCCTTCACTGTAGTGAATTATGTTGCCATTACAGAGTTTCTGTACATTTCACACTGGCTCTCTCTTACTCAAAGTAGGCTGCCTAATTTATGAGCTAGATTGGCATTCCTCCCATCCCTACAAAGTTTAAGAAGCTATTTTTCTGAATATTAAATCCCAATCAGTCATGAATACTAAATGCCTTTGATGAATTTTAAAGCAAATGTTCATTAGCTAGTCTTATTAGCTGTTTACTGATCCATGTTGTTTATGCATGATGATGAAAAGATTACGTTCTAGATAAAAATGTAAGCTTTAATCAGTAAATGATCAAAGCAATACTAAACTAACTGCCGCTGAAATAAGTAGCAGTGTCTAACAGTGGTTCAGAAAGCATTTTCTGAGATGATATGGCTCCCTTATGAATTAGCGACTATTGATGAAATAATATGGAAGAACATTCCTTGCCAGATCGCTCTAAGAAACACAAAAGCAATCAACCCAACCACATAACTCTGCTTCTTCTCTGTAGAGCAGTGTTGGACCCCAGAAAAGCAAACACGGATACTGTTGCCCTGCAATGCCCCCAGTTTCTTTTTGGGCCACTGATGAAAAGCTCCACTCTAAACAGCACCGCTCAAAAGAGCCTGCCCTGTGCATTCGCTTCGAATGCAGAGCTCTTTTGCTGTTTGTTTTCCTCACTGCTCAGTCACACAATGCCACCACTGATGGGGTGATTTATGGTCCAAGGCTGCATCCTGTGCTCTAAACCAGTGGTTCTTAACTTTTTGACTTTTCTAGACCCCAAGGAATCATTACCCCCACCTAAGCAATTTCTGTCCCTGGGAAAGGCGCGGCACCTCCGTAATGGCGGAGGAGCATCGCCCCACAGTCCACGCCAGCAGATGGTAAATAAAATTACAGTAACACAGTTACTGTCATTTTAAGTATGCTGTCTGTCTGAGCCCTGCAATGACTATAGGGCGGGGCCGGACACGTCAGGAAAGAGTAAAGTGCACACATAAGTGCGCATGTGTGCTTGGCTGGCGTCCTAGGCCGGCCAAGCACACATGCTCACTTATGTTTTTCCAATCTGTGTTACACATTCGGGTCGGAGAAAAGGCTTAGGCTCCAATGTACCCTCTGGGTGGCAAACGAGGCCACTCAGAACAATCCTGGTGCTTCTCTCATGTGAGAGCAGTGTCTGGATTTGGTGTGGAGCCTGTGCCCTGAGGGCTCATCTCCTTCCTGCCCCACGACGACTAGAGGAGCAGTGAGGTGGCCGTCTGCAAAACGAAACAGCAGGTAATTCTTTTTTTTTATTTTTAAAAATTATTTTAACCCCCTCCCTAAACCTCTGCCCTCCTCTGCGGCCGCCCTACCATTCAAGATAGACAGAGGCCGCCACTGCCTTGGACGCTCATAACATTACACCAAAATATAGAAACAAGTATACATCGAACAAATACACAAATAAGGAAATATTGTATTTAATTCACAAGCACAAATGTACAAATGTCACAATTTTAAGTTAATGGGAATATGGAGGCTTTGTACAGTGTGGTTGTCTTTCTAAAAGAAATGATAACCTAGCTCTAACTTTGTCTTTTTTTGCTCCTAATCAATGTGCTCTATTTGTTAGTGTCAGCCAGTCAGTCAAAAGCAATGTTTATTTAGACCTTAGTCTTTAAACTGCAGTACCCACAATAAAAATCTTAAAACAGAGGATTAATACACAATCAGTAACACACGATAAAAAACAACATATTCATCAATAGGTTCTTGTTCCAGGATATGCTTTTTGATGTCCAATACCAACTAAAGTTCACTAAGTAGTTACAAAAACGTACTTACACATTAAAATTCTACCCGTATGGCACCAAGAAGGAAGAATTAATTCATATTAATTAAAAATTTATAAATAATCATCATAAAATAACTAAAATCCAAGATAATCTAAAACTTTTACAGTGTTTTGCTAAGAGCTTTTTACAGCCTTCATAAATATTCCAATAGCTATAGCAATATCTAAATTAGGCATTTTTGTAAGTAAGTCAATCGCCTGCGCACAAGACCGTATTTCATATTTTACGAAAAGAGGCCTCAAGTGCACTTTACGCTGAGAGATAAGCGCCATACAATCTACCAAAATATGTGGGATATCACCCTTAATGCCTTGAAAACATTTACAATCCCCATCCGGGTGGAGCCTAATGACCTTCTCCCTCTGATTCGAAAGCCATGGATTAATACCTATACTAACTATAAAAACTTCTGATCTAAGCCACTTATTCTGTAGGGTATCCAAATAGGGGTAGCAAGGTTCATTTTGCCAGGCTGGCAACATAAATTGAACAGACGATTTCCCGCTCAAATAGCCTTGATCAATTGTTCTGGACCGCTCAAGGCCTTACGTCCTGAGCCCCTTCTTGGAAAATTCAGCCTGTAGTGACTGATGGCAGAATCTCACCTTTAAGTTCTCTGCAGCCTTAATCGATTTCCTTCTTATCTCCTTGGCCCAATTTAGATCACTTGATTCGATCTCCTTCCTACACCAGAGGGAGACCTTCTGCACCCCCCCCCCCGGGTCCTGTCGGCTCCACAACCTTAATAAATTTATTTGGGCCTGCACACTCCACGAAATTGTACCCAGCTCTAATCTAATCGCCTGAACCATTGCTGAGATGGGTAGCGAAAGTAAGGATTTCAGGCATTTGCCCTCCTCAAAGTCCCAATTATCTTTGCCGCCAAGCCAAAGTACTTCTGAACCATACAGGGCTTGAGGAGGGATCATTGCATTAAACGCCTGAAGCACAGGTCTATGTGACAAGTCACCAAACTCACTATTAAATCTTTTCAGCCCACACACTGAAATGAGAGCTTTTGCTTTTTGGGCTGTCTAGTGTGCTTTCCCCTTTAAGCAGCTTTCGAACCAGATACCAAGGTATCTATATTCTTTTACTACCTCCAACATTAAGGGGCCTAGATACCAACTAAAACCCAAGTCTCTTTTTCCAAAACACAAGATTTTAGTTTTATCCACGTTTACAGTTAGGGACTTTAACAGGCAATATTCTTGGAAGACATTCAATTTCCTTTGAAGACCCATCGCTGTCTGGTCAAAAATCACCAAATCGTCTGCGTAAAGCAGACAAGATAATTTTATACCATTCATTTTAGGGTTGGCGCTTCTATCAATCTCTAAGGTCTTTGGGAGGTCAGCAAGAAAAATGGCAAACAAGAGCGGCGCCAGCACGCAGCCTTGTCTAAGGCCATTTCCAATATGTATTTTGGGAGTTAAGGACCCTTCCTTATCCGTAATAATCTGAGCCCAGTTCTCAGTATGTAGCTCTTTTATTAAAGCAAGGAGCACTTCGGGAATTTTATTCATTCTAAGGGTTTCCCACAGGCATTTCCAATCCACTAGGTCGAATGCCGCACGGAAGTCGACAAAGCAGCAATACAGCTTCCCATTTTTCTCAACTGACTTCCGTGCGACAGCCCACAATGCTAGGCAATGATCAATTGTCGAGTGGCCGTCTTTGAACCCCCCTTGCTCTATTGGCACGACTGCACAGTCCTCAACCCATTCTTTTAATCTTCCTAATATTATCTTCGTAAACACTTTTCCCCATATATCTAGAAGATTAATCAATCTGTAATTTTTAGGGTCATCCATAGCACCCTTCTTATGGACCTGGCGAATTACTGCCCCCCTCCAATTACTCGGTATCTTTCCCATCTCTAAAATCCGTAAAAACATATGAGATAACAATTTTGCCCACCATTGAGGCTGGGTTTTCAGTATTATTGCAGGGAGGTTATCGGGGCCGGCCGCCCTAGTCAGGTTTAGACTTCCTATTGTTTTACGAACATTTGTTACTGAAAAGTCTGCTTTTAAGTCTCCTACCAGATCTATCCAATTCATAGGCTCGTCTATCACCCCGGCACCACTGGGGTTATACAATTCCCTTAAATACTATTTGTTAGTGCATATCGGTGCTTAAATTATAGCCACCAATCATCTATTCTAGACTGTTTTTGCTGTAATAGTGCTGCTCCTACAAATCAAGCTAAGGATATCAACTTAATTTCTGACCCTCAGTTTCATATTTGTTCTCATTTACAGAGCATTTAAAAATTTCAGTTTTATTCATTAATAATCTGCTAATATTTTTAAATTTTCGAAGCTGTTGCAGACACCCTGAGTATGTGTTGTGGATCCTCACGGGTCCCTACACCCAGATTAATAACCAAAGCTCTACACAGCTCAATAATGGAACATAGCCACACTTCTTTGGCCCAAACAGCAGCTTAATGCCAACTGGACCATTTCCCCTCTATTTCAGTTGGTCAGCTATTTCTTTCTTGAACCACAACTTCCTTCTGACTTTAGGACAACCTTTCTCCTCTGGACTGCAATCTTTTTCTTCATGGGTTCTTGCTCCTTGTGGTCAATTAACTTTTCTTGCAGTGGTTACAATGAATTTGTGATTGACAAAGAAAAGAGTGCATCTCTGACATGCACTGGATGAAAATGTCCTAAAAAGATTTTACTATATATCTAATACAGTAATTTCATTCTCTCAACAGATTTACAACTTTTTGTGTCATAAGAGCTACTTTTGTTCAATGAAAATCATTACAAGGTACTAATATTATTAGTGTTGTCTTAGTGACCACATCATACAAGTTTACATTTGTGATCTCCATATTCAAGATTACTATCCGTGATCACCTCAGTGCATCAGCCAGGGTTGCCGGCTGTAATGTAAACAAGCATTTGCAATGCAATAGGTCTCGCATTACTAAAGTTTGAGCTATTGGCATTGCTAAATAATGCAACACCAATCGCTCAAACTTTAATAATGCGAGACCTATTGCATTGCAATTGCTTGTTTTTTTAACATCTGGGATTATATTTTCTTTTCTTTTTTCTTTTAACTACCCCAAAATTATTTCGCGACTGGAGTAAAAGTAATAATTAGTCTTCCTGGACCGGTTAATGGAAAGTTAAACGTCCCCCAAATATCGCAAGTCTGGAACTAGAATAGTAAATTAGATTCCTGCTGTCCCAAAAACCCTCGATGGCACACAGATTGGAAACTGAAACCTGAAGGCCATTAGACATTTGCTCCCTTCGATCCACAAAACTCAAAGGGGCAGATTTATGAAGGCCTTGCGCCGCCGGTGCGTCACTTTTTCCCATGTTAAAAATGACGCACCGGCGGCGCAAGGCCTTCATAAATCTGCCCCAAAATTTTGTTCGAATTAAGGCTAAAGTTTAGGCCAAAATAATAACTTTGCATTTCCGAATCGTATTACTCCCTCAAGACAAAACTGACATAGGCACAATGAACAACAAGGCAGCACTTAGGAGGAACTAACAAGCCTATAAACAAATCAGAAGCCAGCATTTATGAAGGACATTGACCCGAGCCAATGAAAAATAGGGCGGAGAGTGGGCGTACCTTAAGCTCCATACTCGAATACAGCATGCCTCCCAGAGAAGCAAATGCGCTGCCCAGGCTCGGCCTAAAAACTGTTCTGGGCATGGCTCATTGAATTTGAAAGGTGGTGTTTGCTATTGTCCTAGTAATTTTGTCAACTATAGGAAACCCAATGTACGCTGACTCCCCGGTCCACCGCAGCGATTTAGGCTGTTTGTGTGGAGGGAGAACAGAGCGCTCATACTTCCTGGTGTGGCCAATACTTGGCGGCCATCTTATGAGGTTGACGCTCCAGTCTTCCTCGAGCCCTGACTACATAGGCTCCCAGCGCTGATGCGCCGAGTAATTTCTGAACTGATCACTCCTGCGCTAGTGCTCTGGGTGGCAACACCGTTTCTGTATTATTGCAAGTTTTAAAAGTACGTTCTGGTGATTTTAAAATACCTTATTGCTGCTAAAATTCAATTGTACGCTGACTCCCCGGTCCACCGCAGCGATTTAGGCTGTTTGTGTGGAGGGAGAACAGAGCGCTCATACTTCCTGGTGTGGCCAATACTTGGCGGCCATCTTATGAGGTTGACGCTCCAGTCTTCCTCGAGCCCAATCTACATTAAACTCCTGTTCCACCGCGCAGCGGTATGCGCAGCGGGAGCGCCGTAGACGCGCCGAAGAGGCGCCAAAGAGAAGCCAGTCTGCGCCAGTCTGCGTCCAGGCGCTCCCAGCTCTCTGTCCCAGCTTGGCACTATGGTAGGGAATCGCCTCATATATAGCGCCTCTTCCCTGCAGGCATTAAGACCCACCGTCAACCCTCTATGTTTACATTCGGTCCTCCCTATAAAATCGAAGGCCCGTTGTAAAACATGTAACTGGGAACTGCCCAATCTGAGCGTGGGGAAACACTCCCCTATGTACAATTGGAGGATGTTCCTTCTTAACTGTCGGTCGCTGCCGAAACATTGTACTGAACTGGCCATGCTGATAGCGGAGCTCACCCCCGACGTCCTCTTTTTAACAGAGACATGGCTCCAGCTGGATACTGATCCTGCAACAGTATGGGCTACCCCCCAAGGCTACACTTTAAAGCGACTGGATCGCAAGTCAGGCAGAGGTGGAGGGCTGGCCATCATCTACAGAGACAACTATAGATGTCGTGTCACTCCCTCCACCACACCTGCCTGAGAGAGCCTACACTTCACTCTCGAATTCACCCCCACCACCACCTTTTCAGGCATTTTAGTCTACCGACCACCTGGATCCCTCAGTGGCTTTGTCACAATCATGACGGATACTGCTGCCAACCTAGTGCTTACCTCAGCAAATTTCACTTTGTTGGGCGATCAAATCATCAGATTTGCACCTGGAAGATCCGCTTGATTCAGCAGCTAACAGTCTTCGACTGAATCTCCAGGCTATTGATCTGCTCCAGAAAGGCTTCCACCCGACGCATACTAAGGGACATCTTCTGGATCACATCTTTAGCAATTTGGACAGCTTAAGGGTCGAACCACCTATACCACTACCGTGGACCGACCACTACTTAATACCCTTTATATGGTCCACAAGTACCCGCCCTATCTCACAAAATAATAACAGACACTGGGGGAGAAAATGGGTCTCGCTTCCCCTTTCTAAGTGGAAATCAGCTCTTACCGAACATCTACCTCCGAAGGTGACGAATTCCAGCACAGCCGCCGCCAATTTTAACAATTGGATTCTTAAAACCCTTGACCAAGTTCTCCCGAAGGAATCTTTGCATTCAATAAAAAGACCTAAAGTAGCCCCCTGGTACTCTCCTGCCCTGAGAATTATGAAGCAATCCTGCCGCAAACTGGAGAGAGCTTGGAGACAAGAATACTCGCAATCCAAGAAAGCAGAGTATAGAGCTGAAATCAAGTTATACAAAAATGAACTGAAAACTGCACAAGCCCAGTTTTATGATTAGAAAATTAATCTAGCGTCAAACTCCCCCAAAGAAATTTTTAAAATTGCTAAATCATTAATCTCTCCCCCCCCCCTGAGCGTCCGTCTGTGGTCGGTGTGCAAGCTCGATGTAACAATCTAGCCACCTTCTTCTCCCAGAAGATCCAGGCCATTTACTCCTCCTTTGTCACTGGAGGAAGTGACCTGGAGACTACCGCCGCTTCTAACTCCGACCCTCTAGTTCCTTGCTCACTTGATGAGTTCCCTCTCTTAGACTCCATCTCATTAGACAGAATGATCCCTAAAGTCACCTCGGGATCCCCCAATGACCCAGCACCCCCACAGACCCTGACCAAGGTCATTGATGCCATTTGCCCTGTCATCTTAGATGTCCTCAATTCCTCCATCATTTCCAGCTCCGTCCCAGTCCTGTGGAAATGTGCGATGGTCAAGGCTCTTCTGAAAAAGCCTACTCTACATCAGAACAACTTGGCCAATTTTCGCCCAATCTCCTTACTCCCCTGGATGAGCAAACTGCTTGAGAGGCACATCAATAACATCCTGGTAGATGATTTAGAATCTAACAATCTGCTATGTGCCTCTCAGACGGGATTCCGCCCTCAACACGGAAATGAAACTGCTCTACTAGCAGTAACGGAAGAAACAAGATCTGTGCTGGACCGGGGAGGGAAAGCAGCCATCATATTATTAGACCTCAGCGCCGCGTTCGACGCGGTCAACCATGCCACATTATTACATCGTTTAAAGGGCATGGGCGTGTCTGGCGCGGCCCTGGAATGGCTGACCTCCTTCCTGGACGAGTGCTTTTTCCAGGTGTTTGAGGGTGAGGCAGTTTCCTCTAAGCAATCTCTCAGCTGTGGGGTTCCCCAGGGCTCTGCCCTTAGCCCCACACTTTTTAATGTCTACATGCAACCTCTAGCAGGGATAGTCCATCCCTTCGGTGTGCGTATTGTCACCTACGCGGACGACACCCAACTGGTGGTCTCTTTAGACCACACTGAGGGGTCGTCCAACACCCTGGGCCCCTGTCTAGAGGCTGTAGCTAAGTGGATGCAATCTTCCTGTCTCAGACTTAATGGGGAGAAAACAGAGATTATGCTGCTGGGCAACCTCGCACCGACCACTCTGGCTTCCACCTGGCCCACCTGTCTTGGCTATCCTCCTTCTCCTAAACCTCAGATAAAGAGTCTTGGAGTCTGGCTCGATAAAGCATTAGATTTCTCTGTTCAGGCCACCAGAATGGCATCCACCTGTATCGGGCTAATGAGAATGCTCCGGAAGGTGCTCCCTTTACTTCCATTCCAGGCGAGGAGAGTCATGGTCCAGGCCCTGATACTCTCCCGCCTGGATTATGGAAATGCTTTATATCTAGGAACCCCGGTGGCAGTGACCAATAGACTCCAAGTCACTCAAAACTGTGCTGCCCGATTACTATTTAACATTCCCCATTGGCATTCAGCCAAGAAGGCCTTGAAAGAACTACACTGGCTCCCAGTGGCTGACAGAGTACATTTTAAGGCCATGTGCATTGTGCATAAATCCTTTCATCGCACGGGTCCTGCCATCTTGCTCCCCTTGGTTGTACCCTACACTCCCTCCAGAACCCTGCGTTCCAGTGCACTGCATCTAGCCACCACAACTAAAATCAATAAAGCCCGTTGGGGCGGCCGTTCATTCTCGCACATCGCTGCCAGAATGTGAAACTCTCTCCCGCTGAATCTTAGAAAAAACAACAATCTGATGGCTTTTAGGAAAGCTCTGAAAACACACCTGTTTGCAAAAGCGTGTTAACCCATCCCGGCCCTCGCCTTAGTAATCAGTCAAAGCGCTGCGAGGCCTCCGAGTAGTTCGCGCTATATAAATATAATTTTTCATTTCATTTCATTTCAATGTTAAGGAGGAGCTGGCACAGACTTGGTAAAGGAGGATGTGAGGAGTTTGGGCTTTAGGGAGGGTGCTAGTGCTGGGAAATATGTCTTAGTAGCCATGAACTTTACAAGTCACTATAATATAGCATGGCATGAACACTATATTAAATTATGTGACCTGCTCTTATATCATAGTAAGGGCTAAAAAGCTGTGATGTTGTGTGCAGTATTATATTACGTATATTTTATGTTGTGGATAGGGTTGTTTTTGTTAAGCCAGCTACAAGAAGAGCACACAGAACCTCAGAGAAGACAATTAGAGGCCTCTTACAGAGTGAGCCTTGCACACACAGGTGTTTACAGGATAACACTGAATGATGGAGCCACAAAGAAAACTATGCTGAGGAGTCCTTGTGATTACCACCACTAATGAAACTCCTGCGTTTTAATCACCGCGTAGGTATGACCTGCTGCTAGTGTCTGGCTGTGCCTGTCCAGATTTTTTCTTTGCATTCTGGGATTTGTAGTCCTGGTTTTATGATGGGACAAACAGAACTACAAGTCCCAGTATGCAAAGGAAAAACTGGACTGAGCAGCTAGTCTCCCAAGGACCTGGGAAACTTGGCAGAGCTGCCCGTCATGCAACCAATGAGGTGCCCGGGCAGCAGCAGCGTTGTCTTCCTCGTCAACCATGAATCTCATTTGTTTGAGTACGGGTCACGTGAGCAGTGCAATGAAGTTTAGATACCCTGAGGGCGTAGCTCGTGACACAGGCCACAGCTGCCAAGTTTCCCAGGTCCATGCGCAACTATTTAGTCCAGTTCAGGCTTTCCTTGGAATTCTGGGAACTGTACTCCTGCTTTTATACTTGGTTGAATAAGATTACACGTCCCAGAATTCCAGGGGGGGGGCGGCCTGGATTTGCCTAACTAGCCACACTTGGACCTGAGAAAACAGGCTGCTATGAAAGGCCCCAGTGTCTGCAAGGCGGCACCGGCCCCTCCCACACAGTGTCAGTAGTGAATGTGGCAGAAGAAGAAGCGACAGCTGGTTACTGGCACTGCGAGCAGAGGCAGATTTTGCCTTTTCTGGAGGTTGGCCAAAATATACTTTGGATAAGAGCGTAGCAATCACTTGTGCAGTATTTGCACTGCCCCAGGGGTGAAAGGGGACCTCTGGACCTCAAACGTGGCTGTAGTTTTCAAACGAACCGTAGATGGGGCACTGCCCTTGCTTCCAGTGAGTAGCTACAGACTTCAGAAGATAGTTAAATGCATAACGAAAGATACAAAAAATGTTGCGTCACTCTGTGACCTTGGGGGTGGGGGGGAAGCAGTTCAAACAATACAGAAGCGCAGTGGCATTCTCTTTACATAGAAGACAGGCGTCGCCCTCTCCAGCTGCAGTCGGACCTCACGCTGCAGTGTCCCCACCTGCCCCGGGAAATGACAGGTTACCGCCAAAATAACACGATCCTGAAGCTCGTAAACAGGCCAGGCTATAATCTACCAGCAGCGTGAGCCCTGTTAAGTAAACAGGCAGGAGAATGTTTACACTGGCCAATCAGAGACACGCCAAGGGGGAACCGCACGTGACTAGGGAGAATGAATGCTCAGTGAGGTGAAAGCAACATACAGCAGTCCGCAGGAACCAAGTTCGACACCCAACAATGTTCACTCAGTCTTCCATCTATCTGGTGCTCTATGAACTTGGGAAATAGTAATGCTTGTTATTTACAGCTATTAGACATAGCATAAGTGTTAAACTATACATGAAAAAGCAACGTATTAAAATAACATTAATCATGTTACTATCATCCCGAAGAATCAACTTCAGCCACGCAAGCTCGTAGGGGGCAAGGGAGCCCGGCAGCGGCAGCGAGGCTAACACGCGCTGCTGCGCGTGCTAGACACAGACGGGAATGGGCGGAGCAAAGGCGGGACACACGCCCGCCTTTGCCCAATTGCGTGCCTTTTTTTTTTTTTAGTAACACGCGAAACACAATGGTTGCCGGCAAAAGCAAAAACACACGCACAGGCGTGTGGTCAGCTTTCAGCACCCCATGCAAGAGGTCTCGCGCTGCACGAGCAATGCTGCGCAATGCAACGCTAGGCGCGAGACCTAAAAAGGAGTTTGCCAATTTGTAATGATTCTCCATGTGTGATATATAACATTCAAAGGTGCAATGCACCTGGCATGAAAGTTGTAATTTTATTAATAAGTCTTCCCGTTTAATTTCTGGCACAAAAATCAGCTTTAAATGTATTTTGACAAAACTGCAGTTTTCCTCCAAACATCAGCCTATGAGTTTTGAAAATACACACATTTTCGTCTTGTATTCACAATTTTGGCATACGTACATTAATTCAACAAGTAAAAGGTTCTATTGTAGTAGGGTATGATGCACGCAATAGTGCTACTTTTATTTTTTTATTTATTTATTTATTTAAAAGGTTTTATATAGCGCTACTGGACTCAGGAGTATCAGAGCGCTTTACAGACAGATAAAAAGTATACATATCTAGTACACATAATAAACATAAGAACAAATAAACATCTAGAACAAAATAGAGCACGGTTACAGAGTGAATAAAAACTGGCATGTGAACAAACATATCAGTTAAAAGAGGAGATTGAGGAAAGGGAGTAAATTAGGGGTAGGTAGGGGGGATGAGGGTGGATAGAAATATAGGAGAGAAAAGGGTAGTGTGCAAAGGAGCGGAGGTAGTATGAAAATAAGAGAGACGGGTTGGGTAGAGGAGAATGAGATGAGGACTGAATCAGAATAGGGACTATTAGGTGCCCCAATATTTATTTAGAAGAAGCACCTTGAGTCTTTTTTTGAAGAGAGGGTAGGAGGGGTTGCAGCGAAGATCTTTGGGGAGCGAGTTCCAAATCGTAGGGGCATTACCAGAGAATGCACGTGATTGTGTCTTTGTACAATTGAGTCTCGGGGGGGATGAGGACGAGTGCGTTGGTGTTTCTCAAGGACCTAGAGCACCCAGCTTTTTGTAGTTTGTTAGAGAGGTAAGACGGGGTGTTCTGGTGAAGGGCTTTGTGAGTAATACATGCCAACTTGAAGGTGGATCTACCTTCAATTGGGAGCCAGTTAAGGTTTTTGAGGATAGGAGAAATGTGATCGAAACGTTTACAATCAGAGATGAGTCTAGCAGCCAGGTTGAGGACAGATTTGATTGGTGTAAGGTGGACTTTAGGGGTGCCGGCAAGGGTGGCGTTACCATAATCAAGTCTGGAAAGTACAAGAGATTGGACAACAATTTTGAAATCGTCTGCAGGAATGAAAGGTTTGATTTTTCTAAGGTGGAGAAGGGAGAAGAGAGCACCTTTCGCTGCATTTTTTATGTGTGGGATGAGAGTAAGATTGTTATCAATGCTGATGCCCAAGGATTTGACCGAGTTAGAAGTGGAGAGGGAGCAGTTGAGTGCATTGATGTCATTGATCCAGGTTTGAATGGGTAGAGAGCAGTTTTTGGGGGTGAAACAAATGACTTCAGTTTTTTTGGGATTCAATTTGAGATGGTTGAGATGGAACCAGGCTTGGACTTTATTCAAGGTATCGTTGAGGAGATGGATGTCATGGCGGGATTTAATCTTGTAGTAAAGTTGTGTGTCGTCCGCATAGAGGTGATAACTAATATTAGTCTGTTTAAGCATGAGGGTGAGTGGTTCCATGAATAAATTAAATAGGGTAGGAGAAAGGATAGAGCCTTGAGGGACCCCAAGTGAGACAGGTTGAGGTTTGGAGAGGCAGTGACTGAGTTTAATTTGCTGGGATCTGTTTTGGAGATAGGAAGAGAACCATTGGTGAACAATGCCCTCAAGCCCAAAGCGGTCTTTAAGAGTATTAAGAAGGGTGGGATGGTGGACAGTGTCGAACGCCACAGAGAGGTCAAGGAGGATAAGGAGGGAGGATTCACCTTTGTCAAGAGAGCGATGAATGTCATCAGTGATACTGAGCATGGCAGTTTCTGTGCTGCAACCTTTTCTAAAACCAGATTGGAAAACGTCGAGGAGATTGAAGGAAGTGATATGTTTGTCTAACTGGAAAAGTACACATTTTTCAAGGGCTTTGGATAGGAAGGGAAGATTAGAGATAGGGCGTAGGTTGTTGAGGTCATTAGGATCAGCGGTGGGGTTTTTAAGGATGGGAGAGATTTGACCAAGTTGAAGGGATGCTGGCACGCAACCCGTGGCAAGGGAGGAATTGATGATATTAATCCAGATGGGGGCAATGATGTGTTTAAGTTCCTGGACAAATTGGGCGGGTAGGGGGTCATTGGTGTGAGAAGATGGTTTGAGTTTAGAGATGATATTGAGGACAGTAGATTAAAAAACTGGCTACAATTCCGTCCAGGAGGCATTGTTTTTGGTTAAGGTGGCTTTAGATATAGGGTCAGGGTGGAATAGAGTTGGTGGAGGTATAGAGGGGTCCTGACATGGAGGGGCAGATGGGCATGTTGAGGTATGAATGTTAGGGGGGAGTTGTTGGCTGATGGTAGATTGGGATGATAGAGGTGGAGAAGAGAAGAATAATTCAATAGAGTTGACTTTGTTCGAAAAGAAGTTGGCGATTTCTTCACATCTTTCGGTAGTGGCTGTTATTTTAGGGGGGGCAAGGGAGGTTTGTTTTTTAATAATGCTAAAGAGTTCTCTGGGCCGGTTTTTAGCCTGGTCAAGTTGTGTGCGGAAGAAAGAAACTTTTGCAGCGAAGATGTGTTTCTTGTAATTGGCTCTGGCGTGTCTAAGGAGTGTCAGGTTATCAGGGGAGGGATGATTCCTCCAAGAGCGTTCTGAATGTCTGAGGGCCCGTCTTTCGTTATTAAGGTCAGAATTAAACCAGGATTTGGGAGGAATTTTTTTTGCCGTTTCATTTTGATTGGGGCAATATGGTCAAGCACTTGAAGGATATGTTATGTTAAAATTATTTATAACGCGCTCGGTCACCAAACGGTTTCATGGTGCTCATTATTATAATGTTCAGTTAGGTCATTGGTGCTGTGCGAGGGGGGGGAGGAGAAAGCGGGATTTGATAGAGGATTCCAACTCACCGGGGGGAATACGGTGAAGATTACGAGTAAGTTTCAAGGGTAAAGTGTCAGTAAGAGTGGGGAGGGGAATAGAGCAGTTCATAGTGAAGAGGATAAGGTGATGATCAGACCAGTCAACTGGAAGAATCTTTGAGAGAGAGGCCAGATCCTTGCTAGTCATAATGGCATCAAGGGTGGCGCCTTTAGAGTGAGTAGGGGATTGGCAGAGTTGAGTCAGGTCAGTAATGTCCATGATATCTTTAAGGAGGATGACTGATGGATCATCGTTATTATTCCAGTGAATGTTAAAGTCGCCAAGAAAGAGATTCCTGGAGTGAGTGAGCAAGGATTGAGGGATAAGATCAGACTGCTCAGTGCTGAAGGGGATGGTATTACCGGGTGGGTGATAGATAGTATGTAGCCGAATGGTGGGGGAGTCCGTAGCAATAAGATCAACACAAAGGTATTCAAAGGAAGAAGGGTCCTGTAGAGGAACGTGAGTGAGATTCAGTTCCTTTTTATGAATTAGGGCAAGGCCTCCACCAATTTGCTTTATTCTGTCTTTTCTGATGATGGAATAGCCAGGAGGAATGAGCAGGTCAAGGATAGGAGTCAAGTGGGGGTTGAGCCAGGTTTCGGTAAAGAAAGCAATATCAATGTTTTCATTAAGAAGGATTTCAGCAATATCAGTCGCATGGCAGGAAGCGGATCGGCAGTTAATCAGCATGCAGCAGAGGGGTGCGGTGTCGGGGGGTTGCGTGCTGGGATCAGGGAGGAAAGAAGTTAGTTGTTGAGGGGGTCTAGGAGATATCGGGTGAAGGGGGAGACGACTCGTTCCTAGGAGGACAGGGATAGTAGATTGAGGGAACTGGGGAATGGAGGGTGGTGGGGGAAAGGGGGAGATGGGAGGGTTCAGGGATAAGTTAATCTCCAAGGATGTTGGGTCTGTAAAATGTTGAGGAGAAGAAATCAAGGCATCTGTATATGGTAGGGGTGCATTGGCGGGTTCCAAGTGAAGGAGGATAGAAGTTAGTTGTTGAGGGGGTCTAGGAGATATCGGGTGAAGGGGGAGACGACTCGTTCCTAGGAGGACAGGGATAGAAGATTGAGGGAACTGGGGACTGGAGGGCGGTGGGGGAAGGGGGGAGATGGGAAGGTTCAGGGATAAGTTAATCTCCAAGGATATTGGGTCTGTAAAATGTTGGGGAGAAGAAATCAAGGCATCAGTATAGGGTAGGGGTGCATTGGCGGGTTCCATGGGTTTAGGAGAGGTAGGGGAGTTTGAAGGGAGGAGGGCGACAAAAGAAGAGTGCTCGATGATGTCTATAATAGTGGAGTTGTTGCTATGGGAAGTAGAAGGGGAGCTGATGAGTGATGATGCGTTTTTATATGAAGGGGCAGATGTGCGTGTGTGATCCGAAGAGTGGGCTTTAGTAAGGAGAGAGACTTCAGATCTGAGGGAGGAGAGATCTAAAACAAGGGACGAAAGGAGAAGTTCGATATTAAGGAGTGATAGTGTAAGGAGAGAGGAGTGGAGAGGATCAAGCGTTTTTGGGAGGGGTGAAGGGTAAGTGTTAGGATTAGGTAGAGGAAGGGAGGAGTAACCAGGGGGGGGAAGGAGAAGTGGGTTATGATGGTTTTGATCTTTCGTGGTAGGGAAGGGAGGGATCAAGGAGATATGAGAGGTTGGGGAATTGTGTTTAATAGGATCGTTAGATAAAGGAAGGGGAGGGATAAAACAGGATGAAGAAGTAGGTGTATTAAGGAGGGTAGGAGGAGAGAGCAAGGGCGTGTGAGGGGAAGTGGACAGCGGGGGAGTTGAAAGAGTTGCTGTGGGATTATGGGTGGTGAGGACACGGAGGGGGAGGTGATGTATAGCATCCAAGGGGTGGGCGATATAGGAGTCGGAGGTATCGCGGTGGTACTGGGGGATTGAGAGGTGAGGGGGCGGGGAAGTAGTGTAGGGAGTTGGGGATGAAAGAGGGATTGAGGGAAGTGGGACAGGGGGAGTAGGGTTGGGGGTCAGGGATGGAGGAGGGAGGGGAGGGGAAAGAGGGGGGAAGGGGGAGAGGGAGCCATTAGTGAAGGTGGGTGAGAGAGAAGCAGAGAAGTCGGGTGATTGTGAGATATGAGGGTCGGAGCAATTTATACAGTCAGGGGTATAAGTGGTTAGTATTGGTTGAGAGAGAGCCTCAGGGATCATGGAGGAGGAGGGGGAGACGGTAAAGAGAGAAAAGGGGGAGAATGGGTGTGTGGAGTCAGAGCAGGTGATAACGTGGTCAATTAAGGGGGACAATAGCGGTTGGGTGTGGGTAACAGGGCTGGATGGAAGATTGGGTGAGTCAGAGAGGGGGGAACGTGAGGCTATGGGGAGTAGGGAGGGGGAGACCGTAAGGAGAGATAAGGGGGAGGGGGGAACAGGGCAGGATGGAAGATTGGATGAGCCAGAGAGGGGGGAATGTGAGGCTATGGTGAGTAGGGTGGGGAGACCGTAAGGAGAGATAAGGGGGGGGGCTTGGTGGTAGGGAATCAGAGCTGGTGATAATGCAGTCCGCTATGGGGGACAATTGTGGTAGAGTGAGGGGAACAAGGCTAGCTAGACGATTGGGTGAACCTGAGGGGAGGGGACATGAGGCTGGGGTGGGTAGGGAGTCGATGCTGGTATCAGTATTAAGAGTTCGAGTAGACAGTGTAGGTTGGGAGTAGATGTCACTGTTAAGAGAGGTTGTAGGAAGATCGGAGAGAAGAGTTGGGGAGGTGGGAGGTAAAGGGGGAGATAAAGGGACTGGGGGGGAGCGTGGGTGGGAGGGGGGGTTTCAAAGATTGATCAAGGGTTTGGATTAAGACGCTAAAGTGGAGTTCGAAGATGTATAGGTGATTTTCAGACGCTTGGATGAAAATTTTACCAGATTTGAAGATGGAAATGTCAATGTTTCCAGGAAAGGAATAGGAGGGGGAGGTGGAGAGTTTAACATCATACGGAATATTGCGGGAGTTAGATATTGGGTGGTGTTGGAGAAATAAGCTTTTCCATTTAGAGGGGCGTTTGGAGAAGAAGATGAAGTTAGTAATTAAGGAGGAGTTGACTGAATTGTGGAAATCAGCAAATAGGGTTTCAGGGTGTAGGCTGAGGAGCTTGTGTTTGAAGTTTTTCTTGCCATGTTTGGTGAGATGGGAAGGGTAGAGGATAGACCAGGAATTAGGACCAATTTTCGAGATAGGATATACTGAGGAGGAAGGGGAAAGATAGCGGGGAGGCATGATTAGGAGCGAAGGCAGAGGGCGGGGAGGCGTACAGATTAAGCCAAAAGATAAGACACCGCAGGAAAAGGAAAGGTGGAGATATGTGAGAGATTCATTAGGCCAACGTAAAAATTACTGGGAAGTGTGGGAGTGCACAGAATAGAGTAACTAATGGAGGAACAGCAAAGTCAGGTCAAATAAACAGCAATAAGAAGAACAACATAGTAATAAAAAGTATACTAAAATAGACAAGAGTAATAAAACACTTCAGAGAATAAGATAATAAAAGAACAACATAGTAATAAAAAGTATACTAAAATAGACAACAATATTAAAACACTTCAGAGAATAAAATAGTAAAATAATAGGACAGAGGAATAAAAACAATAATAAAAGAATTAGAATTTAGTAATAAAAGAATACTAAAATAGACAACAATATTAAAACACTTAAGCTACTTCAAGGTACCTAGAGAGCTACCAGTAGCAAATGAGCTATTAGTTGGAGAAGGCTTGTCCAGAAAATGTAAGCAAACGAATATTTTCTAAAACAAAATAGTTTTACTGCAGATTCCCATAGCAAATTAAAACATAAATGTTGTGGTTTTAAGAACACATTCAAAGTGTTTGATTTGTCTTTCTTCTCCTTTCAATTCAGTGAAGCTATTAATTAAAAACAATATACATTTCTTTGAGCCGCCTGAATCATGGAAGTCTCGCCATGTTGTCTTTATTTTATTTTCTGGTCAAGCTATGCTAAAGTACATATATATATCGATGTGGGCCAATGTAGATCAGGGTTCAGTTAGCTTCTGTGCATATGGAATGTTCAGCCCTTTCGAGAAGGAAGAAATTGGCGGGTACCCAAGAGGCTCATATTTCAAAATACTAGAGGGGAAAAGAGTGTTGGTGATAGTTGAAGCGCTTATACAATGGCGGGTAGAGAAAGCAAAGTCCGGGGCTCCTCCTTAGATCATTTATTTTGAGTTACACGTTTTTTAAATTATATGAAGGTGTATTATAAATATATATATATATATATATATATATTCACTGAAAAAACCATAGGTTATAGACCATATATAGTTAGGAATTAGCATTTACAAAACCTTGAAAATTGACTGAAAAAACCATAGGTTATAGACCATATATAGTTAGGAATTAGCATTTAAAAAACCTTATTTTACTCACACAAAACCATTGAAATTCCATATATAGTTAGTTGCACTAACTATATATCGCGCACCCGCAATCCACTGCTGATCATGTCACATATTACATCATTCATGACATGGTCAGTGACATCACTGATGACATCACTGATGACATCTCAAATGACATCACTGATGACATCACTGATGACAACATCCAGTGACTGTATTTTTCTGTAAAGTTAAAATATGTCTTGAGTGGATGTATAAGTGTCTGGATGAAGGATTTAGTAGGTGCATGACTGACTGTATGAGTGAGTGATTAAATGTGTCTCACTGAATGCATGGGTTAGTGACTAAACTGTCTTAATTTGTGCATCATTATGTCTGTTGTTCTGTAAACTGCTGCATGTGTTGATCATTAGCTATACGAGAGGCTATATGTGTTATTAATTGGTTGCCCAAGTATTTCTATGGGAGATTGAGTTTGTGTGGGGGTGGCTGGAAGGTGTGTGACTCTATGCATAGATGTGTGAGCAGTTTATTCACTAGGTGTATGAGTTCAAGAGTGCATGTGGAAACAGCTACATGGGCAGTTGACTGTGTGCATGAGTGTATTGATGAGTGAATGGATATCTCAATGCTACATGTCATAGTAAGTACATATGTAAAACACAGTACATGTGAGAGTTGGCATATATAAATAACTGTGCATGAGAGCCACTGAATGAGTGAGTGGTTGTATCGATCATTGTGAACTTGTATCAGGGATTGTATAAGAGAGTAAATATGTGTTAGTATATGTTTCAATAAGTAAGGTGTGTTTAACTGTATAGTTGAAGAAATGGAGGTGAGATTGTTTCTTTGCATGACTGACTGGGTGTGTGAGTAACTCCATGGATGAGTGGCAGTGTGTGAGTGTCTGTATACACTGAGTGTATCTAAGGTTATATTAGAGTCTGAAGAGGTTTATCGTATTAGCACAAGAATGATGTCAAATGAGATGTCATCAGTGATGTCATCAGTGATGTCATTTGAGATGTCATCAGTGATGTCATCAGTGATGTCACTGACCATGTCATGAATGATGTAATATGTGACATGATCAGCAGTGGATTGCGGGTGCGCGATATATAGTTAGTGCAACTAACTATATATGGAATTTCAATGGTTTTGTGTGAGTAAAATAAGGTTTTTTAAATGCTAATTCCTAACTATATATGGTCTATAACCTATGTTTTTTTCAGTGAATTTTCAAGGTTTTGTAAATGCTAATTCCTAACTATATATGGTCTATAACCTATGGTTTTTTCAGTGAATTTCAATGGTTTTTTAATAGCAAATATCATAAGCTGTCGAATGTCAAGTACGTGGTAAGTGAAAACATTTTCGTGTTTATGCACACTGATCTTCTTTGAATGGTGCCCCCCCCTCTACTACATGCAAGATATCTACAGAGCAGATGGAGTTCACTTCTCAGATGAGGGCAACAGAGTTTTCACTCTGAATTTAAGACTGTGCATTGGTACCTACTTATAAGTACCTAAATGTACCATAAACCCAAAAGCTCTTCTCAGAGCTACCCTACATCTGATCACTCACAATTATTATTTTACTCTAACTTTTTTCACTAATTTTCAAGAAAGTACGCTCCCCAGACCGCTTCCCGGTTCGCGAACCGGGCGCACTCCACGCAAAAAAACTAGAAAAACGGTATATTTTTTTTTTGCCCTGCGAGACCCTTTCAAAGCCTCCACATCAAACCTAGGGGGTCAGGGAGGATCTACTATGCCCCCTTATGGTCATTTGCCCCTTCGCTTTGGCCTCCTCTTGTCTCTCGATCCTACCGAGAGACAAGATGGCGGCCGCTACGGACTGTTTGGAATGTTTACAGACGCCGAAAAACCAATCAGCTTCGCAAACCTCCGTAACGCGAAAAGTACGAGAAGCGGAGCGCTGTTACAGATATATATCTTTTTTTGAACGTTAATTTCTCAAAATCCACTAGAGCACATATATTGAGACCTAGCAAAGGCACATCGGGCTACGAGTCCCTACAATTTTGCCAAGTTTCGTGCAAATCCATTCAGCCGTTCGATTATTATTATTATTATTTTTTTTGCCCCGCGGTGCCCTTTTAAAACCTCCACATCAAACGTAGGGGGTCACCGACGATCTACTATTCCCCCTTATGGTCATTTGCCCCTTCGCTTTGGCCTCCTCTTGTCTCTTGATCCTACCGAGAGACAAGATGGCGGCCGCTACGGACTGTTTGGAATGTTTACAGACGCCGGAGAGCCAATCAGCTTCGCTTCGCAAAGCTCCGTAACGCGAAAAGTACGCGAAGCGGTGCGCTGTTACAGATATATATCTTTTTTTGAACGTTAATTTCTCAAAATCCACTGGAGCACATATATTGAGATCTAGCAAAGGCACATCGGGCTACCAGTCCCTACAATTTTGCCAACTTTCGTGCAAATCCATTCAGCTGTTCGATTATTATTATTTTTATTTTTTTTTGCCCCGCGGGGCCCTTTTAAAACCTCCACATCAAACCTAGGGGGTGAGCGACAATGTACTATGCCCCCTTATGGTCATTTGCCCCTTCGCTTCGGCCTCCTCTTGTCTCTCGATCCTACCGAGAGACAAGATGGCGGCCGCTACGGACTGTTTGGAATGTTGACAGACGCCGGAGAACCAATCAGCTTCGCTTCACAAAGCTCCGTTGCGCGAAAAGTCCGCGAACCAGAGCGCTGCCCGGTCCGCTGTTACAGATATATATATTTTTTTAAACGTTAATTTCTCAAAATCCACTGGAGCACATATATTGAGACCTACAAAAGGCACATCGGGCTACCAGTCCCTACAATTTTGCCAAGTTTCGTGCAAATCCATTCAGCCGTTCGGGCTAAAAGTGAGGCCAACCGCCCTATGGAAAACTCAATGTTAAAAACACGTTTTGGGACCCCCCTTTTTTCTCGGCCCCCCCTTGACGAACCCCCCCAAAATTTTCAGGGGCTGCTCAGAAACAAAATGTGCCATTTTCCTGAAAATTTCAGCCAATTCCGTCCACAAACGCCAAAGTTATTAGACATAGAATTATATATATATATATGTTTGTTCCAATCGACAGCACGCCCCCAATCAGGAACCGCGACAAAAAGAGGAACAGAAGACCCAGGATGCAGGTGAGTTTTTTTATTTAGGCACACCTCGTCAGCATAACGTTTCGGCCTGCCAAGAGGCCTTGGTCACATGACGCAGTGAGAGAAGTGAGCGAAATTTAAAGTGCAAGTGCAGAAGTAACAATACATTTCATTGGCTATCACAGTAATGGGGCGGTGTCTTGTGTCAATGGACATGGAAAACACATTATTTGAAGTGTAATGGTAGGGTAATCCCGGAACATTATCCACAATCACTGTATAAATACATGCAATAATCTGATAATAATAACAAAAAGTGCTAAACCTATACTTTTGGTGTAAAATACCAGGATAAAAGCTAATATTTTATGTTAAAAAATTATTATATTGAATCTGATTGATTTTAGCACACTCGTTCGTGGGATATTGTGTTTAAATACACAATTACCATTGGTATCTGTTTCTATACTTTAAGTATATGACATATGGAACAGAAGAAATCATGATCCCTTATCCCAATTTAGTCCTCCTATTACTAGGCAATAATGGCTCAGCTGATGTTAAGCAATTGCAGAGCCACCAAACCCACATTGGACATAAGGTTTTCCTCCCACACTTATTTAGCCATGGACAGCCAATTGTTTGTACATATGTGATGAAAGAAACAAAAATTACTTTCTGTGAAATTATACATGCTCATAAAAACCGAATACGCTAAGATTTTACATATAGATTATGCATAATCTATAGCTAATATTCAACGTGATACATATTCCGATAAAGTGAACAAGGCATTCTCATTTGATTTGTGTCCCACTAACCAACCTAGCTGGTAATACATGTATAGTTGGTACAGTGGAAAAAATACAAGCATTGTTATGGTAAGCAACTGTGAAAATATATGTATATATATATTCACTGAAAAAACCATAGGTTATAGACCATATATAGTTAGGAATTAGCATTTAAAAAACCTTATTTTACTCACACAAAACCATTGAAATTCCATATATAGTTAGTTGCACTAACTATATATTGCGCACCCGCAATCCACTGCTGATGATGTCACATATTACATCATTCATGACATGGTCAGTGACATCACTGATGACATCACTGATGACATCTCAAATGACATCACTGATGACATCACTGATGACAACATCCAGTGACTATGTTTCTGTAAAGTTAAAATATGTCTTACATATTGAAGAATGAGTGGATGTATAAGTGTCTGGACGAAGGATTTAGTAGGTGCATGACTGAATGTATGAGTGAGTGATTAAATGTGTCTCACTGAGTGCATGGGTTAGTGACTAAACTGTCTTAATTTGTGCATCATTATGTCTGTTGTTCTGTAAACTGCTGCATGTGTTGATCAGTAGCTATATGAGTAACTATATGGGTTATTGATTGATTGCCCAAGTATTTGCATGGGAGACTGAGTGTGTGTGTGGCTGGATGGGAGGTGTGTGACTCTGTACAGATCAATGTGTACTTGTATCAATGATTGTATAAGAGAGTAAGTATGTGTTAGTATATGGTTGAAAACGTAAGGTGCTCTATGTTTAACTGTATAGAGTAGAAAATGGAAGTGTGATTGATTCTTTACAGGACTGACTAGGTGTGTGAGTAACTCCATGGATGAGTGGCAGAGTGTGAGTGTCTGTATAGGTGTATGAGTGCATATGATTGTGTTGTAAACATGAGTGATTGTATGTATGAATGATTGTATGGGTGAATGAGTGAATGTGTGTGTAGACGTAGGAATCAGTGAGTACGTATGTAGTAACTAGTATTGGTGTGTCAATGGTTTCAAAAATTATACTCTGTTTTTAACACTGGGTGAAACAGAGGTTATATTAAAATGTGAGGAGATGCATTGTATTGTCACATGAATGATATCATCAGTGATGTGATCATTGATGTCAAGTGAGATGTCATCAGTGATGTCATTTGAGATGTCATCAGTGATGTCATCAGTGATGTCACTGACCATGTCATGAATGATGTAATATGTGACATCATCAGCAGTGGATTGCGGGTGCGCAATATATAGTTAGTGCAACTAACTATATATGGAATTTCAATGGTTTTGTGTGAGTAAAATAAGGTTTTTTAAATGCTAATTCCTAACTATATATGGTCTATAACCTATGGTTTTTTCAGTGAATTTTCAAGGTTTTGTAAATGCTAATTCCTAACTATATATGGTCTATAACCTATGGTTTTTTCAGTGAATTTCAATGGTTTTTTAATAGCAAATATCATAAGCTGTCGAATGTCAAGTACGTGGTAAGAATTTTTTTTTTCGTGTTTATGCACACTGATCTGCTTTGATTGCTGCCCCCCACCCCTCATTTCTATTAGGAGTACTCTCTCTTTGCAGATAGTGAAGGGTAGTTAACGCAGCCCTTTCCCCCTTTGTAATCCGTCGTGCCTGCTTCTCTCTCCATTTGATTGATTGTTCTCTTTGGTTCATTCTCTATTTACAAACAAGCACAGAGTCGCAATACTCTGTTTAGTCTTTGCAGATAGCGAAAAATCGTGTAAAAAAACAAAAGGAATCGAGCAAAATCAGTAGGCCACTAATGGGATCTCTTTTGACCTCGCTAAAATAGAAACATTAGGAACAACCTGTTGAAAATAGCAATGCGTATGTATATAAGCGGCGTTCATTTGTGTTCACAGTACCCCTTGTTGATTGTTTCAATCGAGCATTGAATTGTTCGAAGTTAATTCTCTTAACGATCTTCTCTACCTGCAAACGAGGAAGAATAGGAATATTCTATCTCCCTTTGCAGATAGTGAAGGGTAGGTAACGCAAGCCTTTAACACGTCGTACCTATTTCATTCCTCATTGATTGATTGATTGTCCGAACATTGACTGTTTGGGAATTAGTTCTTTTTGGAGGTATTCCCTGTTTGCAAATAAACGTAGGAAAATCTTTGCAAGTAGTGAAAGGGTACGTAATGCGGACCGTTCTCCCCCGTTGTAATCTGTCATGCCTATCTACTCCCCACTGATTGATGCACCTTTTTCACCCGGACCATTTACTAGAGATACGTCATCTGGCCCGACCAGAGAGCACCCCTAGTGAAAAGGACATATGCAATAATAACGAAGTGATCACTGTATCCTGTTAACAGAAACTTTACCATGAAACAACCTGGAAAGAAAAAAATAGGAAAACGAAAATCAGTAGGCCACTGATGAACATGAACTTTTATTAAACAACGAACAAAGAAACGATAACATAACGTAATGATAAAACCTATTAATGTCCTAGAAACAAGAAAACGTTAAAATATGCCAGTGGTGAGAGACCAGAAAAACAGTAAGAGAAACCAAATCACCCCTCGCTGTCCCACCGCCTGCCACGCCAAAAAAATCGATAGACTAGGGAAAATGCAAGTCAGTAGAACATCCACCCCCACTCTGGAAACTTCCAAGGTGGGGCAGGGTTCCGGCTACGCCCAGCCGGGAGCAGCCCATATAAGGCAGGTCCTGCTGCCACGCCTCGGCCAGGAGATCCTAACGTAGGGTGTAGCCGGAGGAGAGGCCGAGACCAGCGGGACCCGGCCAGGGGATTGCCTTTACAACGCTGAACAGTTGCAGGGGGGGGAATGTCTCCTCGACCCTCCCCTCTCTCTCCCAGTCCGGCCGCGGTGGCCCTTGAGAGTTGCAGGTAGTCCCGCCACATGCTCTTCCGGTCCGACCACCAACGGTCGGGGGGCCGAGGCCGACGGGATCCGGCTGCAGCCGATAAACCAAGAAACCCGTTCATGGGGCCAGAGCCAGGGGCGTCCGGCCGACATCCACCGGAAGCCCGGCCCGAAGACGGACGGGACACTTCTTTCTTTTATAATGGCTGCGACAACACTGGAGGGGGATGTCTTGCACATGCCTCCGACCCCCCCCTCGTCCTCATCGCCTGGTCCGGCCATAACAAATCTCAAGCGAGACGCCGTGGGGTGCACTGGGAGGGAGAGACGGTGCGAACAGGCCTCTCCCGCCTCCCCAGGTGGAGGCTTCCCAGCTGCACCCTCAGCGCTCCAGGCGGTGGCATCCTAACAACTACAGTGCTGCACAGTTTCGGAACGACCTAGATAACGGTTCTTCCACTGTGGCCATGCTGCAACGTCTCGCCCGGCAGGGTGGAGCCCGTCCGCTCATGTGACCCCGCGATCGCCGGTAGCTGCCGAACTCTCAAAATGGCGGTCGACCTGGCAAGAGCGGGCCCAACATAAAGAAATGGCCCGGTCACTGGTTGACTCCACCACCGTAGTCCTCCACGACCTTGAAGATTCTAGAGGAGCCGCGGGAGTCTCCGACCCCCGATGGGGAATGACTGCCATGATCGCCCGTGGAGTGACGAAACTGTATCCGCGGGACGTCGGCGCTCCCATGCTGGCGCCAGCCTCACTTTGAATTACTACAATCCTGCAGACCTCACTTCCGGTGAAAGCACAGTGTGACCCGGTAGGAAAAATTATTGCACCCCCTCCCCTTTTTGACTGATAGTTCAAACCACCGATCCTTTCCTTTGCCCTTTTAACGGAACTTTGGACTGCCTCCCCCTCTTTTACATTTTCTAGAGAAAACAAAACATTAACCACTACATTAGCATAGCAGTTGACACCAGAACTGTTTTCAAATTGAAAACCAACAACATCTTCAACAGAATCCTTTTTGTTTCTGCTGTGACCCTGCTACAGCACAGGCATTGTCCCCAGCAGTAATTCTGCAATGCCGGTAAGAATAGCTGTGGTGCCTACTGGACTCACTCACCCCCGCGGCGCCCCACGCCGTTTTTTGCTGGGCGGCAACTTACTAGACATCACTTTCGTGCCATCTAGATTTCAGCGCGTTCTGCTGCCTTGGAACTATTCGCACAACAGACCGCTACTGACAAGAATATTTCATTATTGGTGCTGTCAATTTCAATAAATCTATTGGATAATTAAAAAGAAATTGCCACGGTCTCTTCGTTGTTTAAATGTTTTTACTGTTTTTGTTTTGTTGTATATATTTATATGTTATTAAAGTTTTATATTCCTACTACTTTGTTGGAGTGCTATATATTTTTAATGTGACACATAATTGTAAAAACTTTGATGTACAAAGAGTCATTCCTGGAATCTTCCGCTTCAGGCTCGGTCCCCTCCCCAATCACAATACAGGATGGTTTTCAGATAGTAGGAACGCGTGTGCTGTGACGGATCACATCGGGTGTGGGCCTTGATCTACTATAACTCCTTTGAAGAGGGGTGATTCTTTACAGCTGGGGCCATAAACTACATCTGCAGGGCTAGCTGATAGCCTAGGACCGGCCTGGACATTCGGACACAGAGGAAGAGGAGTGTCAGAGGGTGCGGTAGTGAATAGGGCGAAAGGGAGGTGTCGGGCGGGCACAGAGTGTGATTCTCAGGGAAGAGCAGCGCAGATGGGGGAAGGTTTATTGCCCATGCATAAGACAGAGAGCGGTGGTGACCAGTGCCTGGGGGAGATGCTTACGAGGGTGAGGAGCCATGCTACGAATCGACAGCGTGCAGAGAGTGGGTCTGGTCAAGACATCTAAAATGGCTGCCGTGCACGACAAAAGTGTGGCATTTCAAAAAAGGCAAGATGGCGCAGACAATGTTTTTCAACACTTCCTCATTTCCTTCGAATCGAACGTTAACAGACGTTGGGGCATATTACCAAAGTTAAGCGATATTTATCGCTAACGATGCTTACCAACCAATTTTTTACCACTAAGCATCGTCAGAAATTATCGAAGATAAACCTTACTATTATCAAGGTTTATCGCAAATGCGATAATAAACGGCCGCAATGCATGAATATCGCTAAAAAGTCCGCGATATTCATGCATTACCGAGCTAATACTCTTAGCCATGTTATCCACCTCCCATTGGATAACATGGCTAAGAACTGCTCAGGGCAGGTGTTACTTTTTGGAGATATTCGCGCTTAGCGCGAATATCTCCAAAAGTTGGTAATAGGAGATAGATATCTTGCATGTTGTAATGCAAGTTATTGTGGTATATGGAACTCATACCATAATCTCTCAGGAAAGCAGAAACTGATCCTTTTGGGACCGCCTAAAAAGGCCTAGGGGGTGAGGAGTACTCTACTTTGCCCCCTTTTCACGTTCCGAACTATTTTATTTTACTCTCTTCTGTAATTACACAAAATACCAGCGATAAGATGCATCGGAGACACACAGTGAGAGAAAGGAGGCCGGAGATGAAGAAGACATGTCAAATACACATTGGAGATAATATAGTGGCAGAAGGGAAGTAAATATGAGTAAACTTACCATGTAACATAAAAATGTTGCACTCTATACTATAAGTCTCATTTTATACTACAATCACTTCGCTACAACCTCATAAATTAAAAATAAAAATAAATAATGTCTCAAACAATTTTTGATTTCTAAATATAAATTTATTCTTCAGAATTTTCTAAATTTGAAACAACTAGTAACATGTCCTCATCAGTAATTTCCTCTTCAATCATCTCATCTGGAATCTCCTCATTAAAAGTCTGCAATGATGATTCTTGTAACTCTATGGTCTCCAAACACTCGATAAATTCGCCATCAAGAGATTGATCAAAAAAATCATTCAAGTCATCTCCTCCTTCTGACAATATTTCATTATTGGTGCTGTCCATTTCAATCAATGTAGTGGAATCATTCAAGTCATCTCCTCGTGACAATATTTCATTATTGGTGCTCTCAATTTCAATCAATGTAGTGGAATCATTCAAGTCATCTCCTCCTTGTGACAATATTTCATTATTGGTGCTGTCCATTTCAATCAATCTAATGGAATCATACAAGCCATCTCCTCCTTGTGACAATATTTCATTATTGGTGCTCTCAATTTCAATCAATGTAGTGGAATCATTCAAGTCATCTCCTTGTGACAATATTTCATTCTTGGTGCTGTCCATTTCAATCAATCTAATGGAATCATACAAGTCATGTCCTCCTTGTGACAATATTTCATTATTGGTGCTCTCAATTTCAATCAATGTAGTGGACAATTCAAAAGAAATTGCCACGGTCTCTTCATTGTGAGCCATTTT
The DNA here is from genome assembly GCF_964261635.1 of Lissotriton helveticus. NCBI lineage: Eukaryota > Metazoa > Chordata > Amphibia > Caudata > Salamandridae > Lissotriton > Lissotriton helveticus. The sequence goes on along the minus strand of NC_136067.1, from coordinate 1,695,749,898 downwards.
ATTTTGAAATTGCTTGCTGTAAATTGCAGAAAAAAATAATCACTTTCATTTATCGTTTTTAGTAATACATAATATAAAACTAACTTCATCAAGTATTTAGTATAACAGAAGGACTGCAAATAAATAACAGAAAACATTTTTCAAATTATCTTCAAGTGTACAACATAGTTCCCCTTACAAATTAACAACTCACCTTTTTAAAAGTAGCAGAAGTGTTAGTACTGTGTAAATCAAACACCAGAAATTCACCACCAAAAATTCCTCACAAATGTACCTCAGACAGTAGTATCACAAAATGGCTGTGGTTTCCTCTCATTTGACATATATACATAACCAATTAACTTTCATCACACACAAATACAAAACCAAAGTAACATTTTAATTGGTTCTAAATTTCAACACTTTCAAATGTGTTTTCCCCATGCAATTTTCCATAGGACATTTACATACGTCTACAGCCTGAATGGCTGAACGGAATTACACCAAACTTGGCAAAATGGTACATCAAACCTAAGAGGTCAGGAAGGATCTACTATGCCCCCTTATGGTCATTTCCCCCTTCGCTTTGGCCTCCTCTTGTCTCTCAATCCTACCGAGGGACAAGATGGCGGCCGCTACGGACTGTTTGGAATGTTGACAGACGCCGGAGAACCAATCAGCTTCGCAAAGCTCCGTAACGCGAAAAGTACGCGAAGCGGAGCGCTGTTACAGATATATATCTTTTTTTCAACGTTAATTTCTCAAAATCCACTGGAGCACATATATTGAGACCTAGCAAAGGCACATCGGGCTACCAGTCCCTAATATTTTGCCAAGTTTCGTGCAAATCCATTCAGCCGTTCGATTATTATTATTTTGTTTTTTTTTTGCCCCGCGGGGCCCTTTTAAAACCTCCACATCAAACCTAGGGGGTCACCGAGGATCTACTATGCCCCCTTATAGTTATTTCCCCCTTTGTTTTGACCTCCTCTTGTCTCTCGATCCTACCGAGAGACAAGATGGCGGCCGCTACGGACTGTTTGGAATGTTGACAGACGCCGGAGAACCAATCAGCTTCGCTTCACAAAGCTCCGTTGCGCGAAAAGTCCGCGAACCAGAGCGCTAACCGGTCCGCTGTTACAGATATATATCTTTTTTTAAACGTTAATTTCTCAAAATCCACTGGAGCACATATATTGAGACCTACAAAAGGCACATCGGGCTACCAGTCCCTACAATTTTGCCAAGTTTCGTGCAAATCCATTCAGCCGTTCGGGCTAAAAGTGAGGCCAACCGCCCTATGGAAAACTCAATGTTAAAAACACGTTTTGGGACCCCCCTTTTTTCTCGGCCCCCACTGGACGAACCCCCCCCAAATTTTCAAGGGCTGCTCAGAAACAAAATGTGCCATTTTCCTGAAAATTTCAGCCGATTCCGTCCACAAACGCCAAAGTTATTAGACATAGAATTTTCAAAAAACCCATAGAGAAAAAATCCTAACTATATATACCTACTGGCGACCGCCAGTAGGTAATATATATCCCGCTCCACTGACTGCGTCATTGATGAAGGCTCTCGCCGAAAAGCGTCTGTTATTATTTTGTGTGCGCAATAAATCCTTATTGAGGATTAACTCAACATGAGTGCTGGTCCTTCCTTTTGGAGGGGAGTGGGAGATTGTAGCGGTTCTGCTACTGCAGGATCGGAAGCACCCATGCAAGAGTGCGGATATTGTAGCAGCCTGCTTTTAGATGGCAATTTATTAAAGGGAAAAAACTTTTAAAGGTCTCTGTTGTCCATAAGCATGGTCTGTAAAATTAGATTATTAAATTATATTGTCTATGCTTTCCTACATGCAGTCTCAGGAAGAGCCTTTGTGATGCTGAAAGCATTTCCCCATGTCTTCACCCCTCTCTGCCCCCTGGCACACTCCCTAGTATACAGGACTGACAGCCACCGGAGTGGCTCAAGCCCTTCCACTTACTGGGGTACGTTCTGGCAACCTACATACCCTCTCTTGCCTTACCAGCTTCTAGGGTTACCACCTTACCCAGAGAAAAACACGAGCTATGTTCACATTTAATGATTCTGCAAAGACCTGGAAATGACACATAAATAAAACTTAATATAAAATCACTTGTATTGATTTCTAATATTTTTTTTGTATTTCTTTTACTGTGCAAGAAAGTGCTGTGCAAGAAAGTCAGATTTTTTCTAAAAATGCATTTCCAAAAGGTTTGTTGAGCTAAGATCACCATCTTCTCAGATTTCTGGAGCAATCAGACCTTTGTAAAAAAAAAAATCTTGCCGTTTGTGGTGGAAATAGTTGTGAAACCCACGTCAGATGCCGGAAAGGACAAAAGGGGTTCTACGTGTAGATCCCTCAAGGTTTTCCCACAGAAACAAAGGGCCTGGGGCCATATGTATCAACATACCCTTTTGCGATTTCTTAATAGCGATTTTTAAGGAATCGCAATTTAGAAATCACAAAATAAGGAATCACAAATTTTGCGATTCCTTATTTTGAACCACATTTTGCTTAATACATTCCATTTAGCAAATTCGCATTCGCTGAATTTCGGCCTTTGTGAATGCGAATTTCAATGATACATATGGCCCCTGATTACTAGTTTGGTGAACAGGGTTACTCTGTAGCAAATGTGACGGATATCCCATCTGCAGTATTACAATTCCATTATATCATATGGAACTTGTAATACGGCGAACAGGATATCCATTACTTTTGTCACGGAGTATCCTATCTTCCAAACTCATAAACAGGCCGTAACTGTTGAAATAAAACATAATGAAAATGACTAGGGAAAAAATAGCCATTTGTGAAGTTTTCATCAGCGGCAGCCCCTCCATTAGGGCAGAGGAGGGCCATCCTCCCTGCCACCACCATAAAAAAAAATGATAATAAAATGGGTTATAAGTCAGTTTTAATATAGTTTTATTTTAATCTCCCTGGACCCACCCCCAGGACTCTGGCCAGTCTTAGGGGTGGGATCAGAGGGATGACACTGCTGGTGAGTGTGTGGGGGTCACTGTTACAGTGTGCAAGATGGATTGGCCGGCCGTCTCAGGCCAGTCAAACCGTCACGTGCACTGAAGCTCTCTCCAGCCCCAGCTTTGTTGCTGTGGCTGGAGAGAGCAGGCACAGGTGCCCTGTCTGCATGGGAGTGCAAGTTGACAGCATTCAGGACTATCCTGATGTTGCTTTCATGCAGCATCAGGATTTGCCACAGTGCAGTCTGGGAGCCTGTGCCCAGAAGAAGACTGAAAGAGTGCGATGCAGTGGGATTATTTTTATATTTTTTGTCCCGTACCCCCCTCCCCACCTCGGTCCTCTGGTACGCCTCACCACTTTGGTGGGGATGGGCCGCTACTGGTTTTCATCTGTAACTTCTTGCCTTGATGGGCAGTTTACAAAAGCCATATATCGCTTTCGTCTGATGGATGTGGGATGTACAGGGTTTGAACATTGTCCAAGTATATTAGATATCCAGAGACAGCAACTGAGTGGCACCATTCAATGATTTGCCATTGTGTACCAAGTATACAGCAATTGATACAGTAAAATATGAAGAATGAAAAAAGGGTATGAAGGAAACCTATGAATTTCTGAAAGTAAACACAAGAGTAATGGTTGCTTGTACACCTCATAATTTGTACCCATACTAACCTGTGATTCAGAGGGCATTTTGCAAAATGTCTTCTTTCTTGCACAGTGGCTTACATTTGGGAGCCAGAAATGCAGAGAAATCCAATTGGTAATGCCAAATGTTTTACTATTCTGTGTTCCCACATGTCACCCAATAAAAACAGTAACGTACTTGTGTGCCTAGGGCTAGCACTTGTGACATTAAACACCCCACAACGTGACCTGGAGACGACTTTTCACTCAGCAAAATCAACCCCTTTTTTACAATTTGGGTAGCTGTTCATTTTACACACTAGTTCAGCTTACGCAAGGGAAATCTACCATACCTACATATGACTAAAAGGCTTAATACATCTGTACAAAGAGAATGTGAAGGTGGGAAGAGTTTGAGTGGATCAGAAAGGTAGGCATGAGCAAGGCTGTTGCAGAATTTTAGATGAAGGAAAGTTGAACCTGAGGGGAAGAGGAGGAGTGTGGTGTATAAGATGGAAATTGATATGGGCTGCATGAAGGGGCTCAACCAGAATCAATGAAAGCAGACTGTAGGTGAGGAGAGAGGCAGTGGCTAGGCAAGGAGACCCATTAGAAAGGAAGCACATTTGTTAGTCAGGAAAGTACCCAAGTGAAGAGGTTTTTGGCTGCTTGAAAAGCAAAGAATTTGAGAACGCTGTAGAATTTAAATTTACATCATTTTGGCAAACCATCATTTTCGGTAAAAAAGGAAAAGGCAGATCTTTAGATGGCTCAAGGGTTTGGGGTGCAAAACAGTATATGTTTTCTGTGAAAAATGCAACTTATACAACCATTGAACTCTGGAAAGTTTGAGCCAGATTTATCAAAATGTCACACAACGCAACACAACAAGACAACTTGGTGTGCTGCATAACAGGGAGAGAGCAGGAGTGCACCATATCTATTGAGATATGACACATACCTGCTCTCTCCTTGTGCTGGGCTTGCAAGGGCCAATGCAGGCACCCTTGCGCTGTGGTGGACAGTTTGGACTATGTGGCAGGAAAACCAATCTGATGTTTCTTTCTTTAGGTAATTTTGAGTGGTGCCTCCACTACTTTAATTTAACTTAAGGATAATGGAGCAATCCTTTTCAAACAGAACATTGTGCATCGTCACTGGCTACATGGCGAAGAACCATCAACTCACGACTTGTATCTATCATGTGATTTGTGTCAAGCTAAGGATTTTAATCTAAACCCCATTTACTTGGAATGTTGCCATAGGCTGGTAGGATTGCTCAGTGATTTGAATATTGATCTTTTAATAGGAATCTTAAAGTAGCCCTCGAAGCATCACAATGCACAGTAGCACTTTTGCAAACTAAGGGGCCGATTAGGATGGTGGCGGACCTGCATCCGTCCGCCACCCCAGAGGTGGAGGGACCGTCCGCAGGGGCAGCGGTGGTCCCTCCGTGCAAATTAGGATGTGACCGCCACCCTGGCGGTCACATCCTGTATTTTTAACATTGCGGCGGGTGCTGCTTGAAGCAGCGCCCGCCGCAATGTTAAAAATGCATGTAGTACATTTACATGCACAAAGCGGCAGGCACCGCGCGGTGCCTGCTGCGTTGTGCATGTAAATGTTGGGGGGTACCACAGGTACCCCCCATGTGCACCCCCCGCTCCCCGACACCCTGGGGGCCCGCAACGGGCCCCCAAACGCCAAAGTCCACATGCTTTTCCACGGTGGAAAAGCCGCCGCGGAAAAGCATGTCTCCGTGAACATCCTAATTTGGCTGACGGTGTCTTGCAGACACCATCACCAAATAGCCCTTCCCACCCCACGGATCAGCGGCGGATGGACCTGCCATCCGCCGCTGGTCCAACCGCAATCCCACCGCCATCCCAATCTGGCGGTGGGTGTTGTATGTGGCTGCGGCGGTTAATCCGCATCCTCCAGGCCGGCGGTGGCTTCCGCCGGCCCGGGGGATGCGGATTAACCGCCATCCAAATCGGCCTCTTGGTCCCCAGTGCATCTGAAGCTCTTTTTAAAACATATGACGCCGAGAAAAAGCTTTGTTTCAGACAAGGAGTGTTGTACTCAATTAAAGCATTACAAAAAATTGTGGAAAATATAGTATATAAAACTCCCAAGCGTTTTTTAAAGTTTCAGCTTGAACACAGAGTAAGGCGCTGGATTCTTCTCCTGCTACTAGGAATTCTCCCTTTAAAAATTTACTCTTCAAGGTGGAATACCCCTGAACATTCTTCAGGTATCTGTAACTTGTGTAACTGTGGAGTACAAGACCTTCGTCACATACTTTTAATTTGCCCAAATGCGACTCTGGTAGAAGCTGGACAACGTTTTATAACACCCATCTGCTATAGATATAATGCTATTTTAACTCAAGATTTAATCACATTGTTCAAGTCTCCTCCAATGAATTTATTTTCCATAACTTGTTTAAGTTCTTAAAGAGTTTTTTTAAAGTTGTTTAAAACAATTGTATACATCTAATAACCATAAACATTGTATCTGTATTCGTCATTTTTAATTTACTATGTCTACAAACTGTTTTCAAGAAAGGTTTAAAAGTATAAATACAACTCTTTAATATCATGTACTTGGATTTGTTGACCTCAGACGAGGTCTGAATCAAATACAATTTTGAATTTTTTGGGGGGAATATTGAACGCTGACAAATACAACATTCTGGAGGTCATGAATTTGACTCAGCCTACCACCATTTGAGGTCACTAGAAAGAATACTTTAAATTTAATAAAAATCATATCTTTTCTTTGCAGTACTTACAAACAGTAGCGAGGCGTGAGATGCTATATGAAAACAAGTTACTCTTCTATATTTTCCTATATGTGTAGTCCTATAGGGCTGCTGCTCTGTCTTCCTTCACGTTAATCTCTAGACCTGGCTCATCACCACCTCATACATCTCAGTTGCATGACGTCTTAGACGGATGTACGACATTACAACGCATGCTTTTACATCGCATGCTTTTACAACGCGAGTTTTACAACGCATACCATTACAACGCATAGTGCTTTGGGGCGCTGGATAGTGAATTATTTAATTTACTATTCCAACTCCAGTCCCCGTGGATAGTAGGGAAGGTGTTGGATAGTAAATTAAATATATTCACTATCCTAGAGCGCCCCCCAGCGCAATGCGTTGTAATGGTTTGCGTTGTAAAAGCTGCGATGTAAAAGCATTGCGTGGTAAAAGTTGCGTTGTAAGTGATGTTTCCCGTCTTAGACTAATACAGTAAAGCAAATTAATGAAATAAATGAATTTATACCCCTTTTCTACTACATGCTCAATAGAATGTGTCCCATACCAACTCCAAACATAAAGCACACATCTTAGTGAAGATGCAGTTGTGTGTTTTGAAAATGCAGCTTGCTGTTTGTGACCACAACACATATGACTCAAATCTGGTCTAGTCACAGGCCATAGGGTTTTTCTTCTTCAATAGTGTTAGAAATGGGTTGTTTATTGACTAGGGTATGAGCCCAAGTTACGCAGCAACCACAATCCCAGTCAGGGTAAGAAGCCCTAAATTAGCCTGCGCTTACCCTCTGGTAGCTTGGCACAGAGCAGCTAGGCTTAACTTAGAGGAAATGTGTAAAGTGTTTGTGCAACACATCAAACAGTAAAACTGTGAAAACACAACACAAGAAGATTTTTACACCAGGTTAGAAAAATAGAGCTTAATGTAATAAATAAAACAACACCAAAACAACAAAAATCCAATAAGTAGAACTTGAAATATGATTTTTTTAAAATAAACAACAAAATAGCTCTTAGAAGCGATAAACACTTAATTGGGATATCTGGTTGTGCCGGATCGGGACAAAGTCAAAACTACAGGCCGTCCACGATGGAGCTTGGGCACCGAGTGAGGCACACTGAAGAAAAGTACCTTGATCCTAGTTGCACGATGTCGGGGATGCGAGGTGCAGATGAGGAGATGCCCTGGTACCGATCGACGCAGCAGCGCTGATGTATTGTTCCTGAAGCACGCACTAGTGACAATGCATCAGCTCCAATGAGTGGGGTGCTGCAATGCAGAGGTTTGGCATCATCATCGAGGCTGCCACTGACAGAGATTCGAGGACCTTGCACCAAGAAGAGTGTCACGCAGTGGTGGTTCTGAAGGCGATGTGTCAGGGCTGATCCATGTAGCAGGGGCAATGCACTGGTTCTGATCCATGCAATGGTGTCAATGTTCCAGGCAATTGCACCCTAGGCCAACTTCCAAGGGTCCAGGACTGATTTGCCATCACTTGGCAGGGAAGACTCAAAGATGGCAGAGTCCAGGTGCAGAAGTGGGGTGGTTGGAAGTATTTTATGTCTCTGAGACTTCAGATTAGGAGGCCAGCCAGCTAGCCCTCGGAGTCACTATGGGTTCAAATGATGCAGACCCCGTCCTTTTCACCTAGGCAGGAGAGCAGCAGGCAGCAGGGCAGCACAACAAGGCAGGAGCCAGACAAAGCAGCAATCCAGCAGAGCGGCAGTTCTTCTACTAGGCAGAGTCTTCACAGGTCCAGAAGTGTACTGAGATGGTGGTGTCTGAGGTCCAGAACTTATACCCAGTGGTGCCTTTGAAGTGGGGGAGACTTTGAAGACAAGTCTTTGGTGTGTACAGAGGTTCTCCCTCCTGCCCTGGCTCCAGACTCACTCCAAGGGGTATGCAGCCCTTTGTGTGGGGACAAGACACAGCCTATTAAAGTGTAAATGAGACTGGGTCCAGCTCCTCCTCCCATCCTGCCAGGATGGCCCATCAAGTCACTTTGAAGCTCCCACTGTGTGTGGTTGTTTGGGGGAATACACAAAACCCTCCTGCCACCCTCCCCAAAAGTGTGTCAAAGACTTGCAGCAGGCACCAAATGGCTAAAGTAAAAAAATGCCAACTTTTTTAAAGTGGTATTGTCAGAATTTCAATTTAAAATCTGACTTCACCATAAATGTGGATTTTACATTGTGATTCCAGAGACACTAAACTTGAAAAGTCCATCTCACCAACTGTGAGAATTACACTTATGGAATGTACTAAGGTAATCCTAATGTTATCCTATGGGAAAGATAGGCCTTGAAATAGTGAAAAACAAATGTAAGAGTTTTTCACTACCAGGACATGTATAACGTAAAGGTTCATGTCCTGTTTTTTTTTTAATATATTGCACCCTGCCCTCTGAGTTGACAGGGCCTAACTTAGGGGTGACGTATGTATGAAAAGGAAGGTTTGGGCCTGGCAAGAGGATTGTCTTGCCAGGTTGAAATGGTAGTGTGAATTGCACACACAGGCTCTAAAGTGATCCACGGTTAGAGTGCTACTTACATGGATGGCACAATACGTGCATCAGGCCTACTGGTAGCATTTAATGTGTAGGCCCTGGGCACATGTAGTGCACTTTACTAGGGCCTTATAAGTTCATTAAATATTCCAATTGTGGATGAGCCAATATTACCATGCTTAGAGGAGAAAGCAGTTTAGTAGTGGTAAAGTGCACATAGTCCTACAACTAGCAAAAACGAGGTCAGAAAAGTGGAGGTGAAAGGCAAAACATTTGGGAGGGAGACCACCCTAGGACTATTAGGCTTAACATGTGTCCCCTAAGCTGAAAGTGGGGAGAGTAACCCAACACCTTGGGAGTTATCTTCACTAAGGTGGAAAAACATGGAGATACCATCAGCATTGGCATGGTCTGACTCGGACCATAAAGTCCATTCCCTGTAGGGGGATGGACCACCTCAGCAGTTTAGGATTTTTACCTCTCATCTGCATGAGACATCTGAGGGGCCTGTTATCTGTCTGAACCATGAAGTGAGTCGGAAACAGGTATGATTTCAACTTCTTCAGTGCCCAGACCACTCTACCTCTGTTCCCTTAGAAGTAGCCTCCTGCTAATGAAAGCTACCGGTTGGTCTAGGCCCTCTTCATTCAACTGTGCTAAGACTGCCCCTATTCCATGCTCTGAAGCGATGAATTGTTTGAAGAAATCAGGTGCCCTGAGTACAGGTGCTGTCCATGGCAATGTTTGAGGGTATCAAAGGCTTTTTGACAAGCCTATTTTAAAAACAGCAATCTGGGCTGTGTTTTGGTAGTCAGCTCAGTTAAGGGGCAACAGTGGTGCCTTAGCTCTTAACAAATCTCTGTAGCAATGTTGCCATAGCCCTTAATAAATCTCTTGTAGTGGACTGTGAGGTCTAGTCACTTCTGTCTGATTTTTAAGTGGTTGCCAGGCCATGATAGTATCAATCTTGGCCTGGAGGGGCTGCACCTTGCCCTCACCTACCAGGTGACCCAGGCACACCACAGAACCCTGCCCAATCTGGCACTTACTGGCCCTAATAGCCAGGTCTGCTTTGTTGCAGGGCATGAAGCACCTTGTGGTGGTGATGTAGGTGTTCCTCCCAGCTGAACAGCAATATCATCTAAGTAGGCAGCACAAAAGGCCTCCTTACCAGCCAGGACCATTTTAACCAACCTTTGAAAGGTAGCAGGGTCATTCTGCAAACCAAAGTGCTTCACCCAAAATTGGAAGTGGCCCTCTGAGGTTGAGAATGCTGACCTCTCTTTAGCCCCTTCAGTCAGAGCAATATGCCAATACTCTGATGTCAAATCAAAGGTACTGAGGAATTTAGCAGTGCCCAGCCTGTCAATAACCCATCAGCTCTGGGGATGGGGTGGGCGTCAGTCCTGGTGATGGAACTGAAACCTGAGCAGTTCACACAGAACCTGAGTGCTGGCGTGGTCCCGATGAGGTAGCCTTTGGTACCAGCACAACAGGGCTTGGACCAGACACTATTGGAGGGTTCAATGATCACCTCTAATGCCAACATCTTGGAGACTTCCTCCTAGATGCTAGCCCTTACCCTGTCTGACAACCTGTACATTTTGTTCTTCACAGGTAAGCTGTCTCCAGTGTCAATAGAGTGGACGCGCAGATGTGTGAGTGAGAACAGAGCAGCAAATCATCCCAGAAACTGTTTATAGTACCTCTGCTGTTCTGGGGTCAGGGTGGAAGAGAGGTTGACACCCTCCACTGACTCATCATGTTCCTGTGCAGTGAGGAGGTCAGGGAGAGGGTCACTCTCCTCTTCCACCCCCTCATCTATGACGAGGAGCATGTTTACTTTGACCTCTCGAAGTGAGGCTTAAGTCTATTCACATGTACTATCCTTAGGGAGTTCCTGGGGACATAGAGATCCACCAAGTAGGTGGTCTCACACTTATGCTCCTTGATTTCCTATGGGGCGGTCCAGAGGTCCTGCATTACCCTGGGCTCTACTGGTTCCATGATCTATACTTTCTGGCCAGGTTGAAACTCCACAAGAGTGGCCTTCTGGTCGTATCAGAGCCTCATGACTTCTTGACTGGCCTCCAAATTAATCTTTGCCTTTTTCCAGAAGTGATATGCATCTGGCTGCTGAGGGCCAGCATGTAGCTCACCACAACCTGGGAGCTTACTTCCACCCCTTTCTCACAAGGCTAAGAGGTACCCTAACAGAAATTCAAATGAGCTAAGCCCAAGCCCTCTTTGTGGCCCATCCCTGTAGGTGAAGAGAAGGCATGGCAGGAGGGTGACCCGTTAAGCCTCATGGGCTTAGGTAGGCCCATTATCACACACTTTAGGGTCTTGTTGAATCTCTTCACAAGGCTGTCAGTTTGGGGGTGATAGGGTATGGAGAACTTATAAGTTACTCCACACTCATCCGACATGGACTTCATGTATGCCAACATGAAGTTAGTACATTAGTCAGACATTACCTCTTTGGGAACCCCACAAGGTTAACAATCCCCATCAGGGCCCTGGCATCCACAGGCTAAGACTAGGACTGGTGACTGTTATTCCCTTTACAATTATTTGGGGGCCTTTTGAGAACTTTATTTTCACGTTTTTTCCCTCCTCTTTCTTCTGGTGGGACCCCTGACCACCCTTCTGGGAGTCTCCTCCAGATAACTTTTAGGACACTCTGGTGCTGGTCCACAGGTCCGCATCCTAAGTAAGCTTTATACGGTCAGTCAACTTGCTGTCAATTAGGTGCTGATGCGGCTCTGGAAAGCAAATACTAAGCATTTGCCCTCTCAAGATTGGATTCTACAACCCACTATAGTCATTAACTTTGTTGCTCCACACCCATCCATTCACTGTCTTGCTGGAATAGTCCAAATAATCCACCCAGGACTGGTTGGGGAGCTTCTGTCTGTCCCTGAACCTCTGGTGGTACTGTTCAGGGGTCAGTCCAAACTTAGCAGACAATATGGCTTTCATGGGAGTGTACCTGGTTTGGTCCTCAACCTTTAAAGTAAGAAGTGTGTTTCGCCCCACTGTAGGCATGTGTTTGCACTACCCCCCAGTGCTCTTTTGGGGTCAGGTGAAACCTCAGGCCTACCTCGTAGGCAGAAAACCATTTGTCAATGTCATCTCTCACGGCATAACTTGACACCACATTCTTGGGGATGCAGACCTTTTTGTCTCCTTCAGACACTGCAGGTATGCTGCCACCATCATTGCTGAACTCTGCCTGCGTTGCCTTGAGATCTAGCTCTTTCAAATTCAGTTCATGAGCCAGTAATAACTGTTTCTCCTCCAGTCCTTCTCAGCCTCATCCCTCTTTTGTTCTGACTCAATGGCCAGTTTCTTTTTTCAATCCTGAGTCTGGCCATCTTTATATGAACTCTCTCTTTTCCGTCCTCTCCGCCAGCTCCTGTGGGGACAGGCAGTGGGAAGATACACAGCTCCCTGTCCGGGCATGGAGCTCCAAATCAGGGGTGAATTCATCCCCTTCAGCAGGCTGCTATCCCTCAGGACTGAGATCCATATCCTCTCTTTGCCTGTTTATCTCGTCTTCTCTTACAGTTGCTGTAGCAAGAGACCTGTGGAATTCTGCCAGGCCCTCAACTCCTTTTACAATTCCACCTTCCTGATGGTCCTCTTGGCTGGAAGTACCCTCTCTTCACAGACCTCCTTGAGCTGGGCCACTGTGAAGTACCCCATGTTAGCCAGCTGAAACTCCATGCTTGTAGAGGTGGATTCAGGCACAACAGAGAGAAGATTTTGAAACACTAAAAAGGCCAATAAGGGAGAATTTAAACTCTAATTCCTTCCTCCTATCCTGCCAATGATGACCCATCCAGGCACACAGAACCTCCTTAGTGTGTGTGGCTGTCTAGGAGGAATTCACAGATATCAACTTTCAGCTACACCCAGTCCTGTGACCAGAGGCAGGCTACAGACACTAAATGGCTCATACAAGAAAATGACAACTTTCTAAAAGTGGAATTTTCAGAAGTGCAATTTAAAATCTCACTTCACAATAAGTTAGGATTTTAAATTGAGACGCCAGACATGAACTGGTTATCTCTTCCCATTTGGAAATTACAATTATAAAAGGTAATAAGGCAATTCCAATAAGAGAGATTTGCCTTGCAGTACTGAAGCACACATTCAATAGCTTTTCACTACCAGGGCATACAAAACGTAAAAATATATGTCCTACTTTTTCAAATACATTGCATTCTTCCCTCTGGGTTGTCCAAGGCCTACCCTATGGGTGACATATATGTATTAAAAAGGAAGGTTTGGGCCTGGCAAAAGGTTTACTATGCCCGGTTGAAATTTACAAGTTCTGGATACATGTAGTACCACTTTCCTAGGGATTTATACGTAAATTAAATGTACCAATTGGGGAGAAGCCGAAGTTACTGTGTTTAGGTGAGAGAGCACAACCACTTTAGCACTGGTTAGCAGTGGTAAAGTCCACAGAGTCCTACGGCAAGCAAAAACAGGATCAGCACAGAAATGGAGGAGGAATGCAAAATTTCAGGGGGGAGACCACCCTTAATCTGACAGGTATACATTTTATTTAGATTTTGACTTTTTTCTACGTATAGAAGTATCATTTTTGTTGTTATAAAAAAGGAGTACTCCAAACTTTAGCTTTGTCTTAGCATCTCCTTTTAACACATACACTTAATACAATATGCATGCCTCTTTTTTATGTCTGCTTTGGTCAGACAACAGGCCCTGGTGACAACAGTAAGAAAAACACCTAGCCCATCAGTGGACATACCGGCAGCAGCAATTAGTGCCTCTACTATCATCCGTCCGCTAAGTCTGGTCACATGTTTTTTACTTACACGTTGCTTAATTTACACAGTCATTAACTCTTTGGATGTATTTTCAAGTATATTCAAATGTGTAAACTCTCAATATGGCTTTTTTAATATCCTGTAAATGTTACTGCTTTTTTTCAATCGGCAGTATATGTTACTGTGATGTCTTTTATTGTTCTTGATGAATTATTACCATACAATATATACATAGTAATTCATATTGTGTGGTGAATTCAACTAATCCTTTAATATATGGTTTTAAAATCTTTGCAAACTATGTACTAAAATTATATGCTGCCTAATACCATTGAAACTGGAATGTGATGTGTTGCAATCTTATTCGTCCAGCTACTAGGGATACTAACCGAATGATGATGCTGAACCATCTGCAAGCAGTGGATGAAAGGGATTCCCAGGAAATAATCCAATTCTCTTCCAAGCAGCAAGAGCTGCAGCCAGCACTACTCAAGAAGAGGAGGAGGAGGAGGAAGAGGAGGACAATGAGCAGGAGCTACTTGAAGCAGAGGGCATGGATGAAGAGTAGGGCATTGTTGCCTCAGCACCTAAAGACTGAAAGCAACTTCACGTCTGGGCAGCAGTGTTCCTGCTATTTCCTTCCAGAGGTTTGCCAGTCCCCAGAAATTATCCATGCAGCCACAGAGACTACGCCAGCCTGTGTCACCCTAACCTATGCACAACCCTCACTTTTCAAGTCTCTGTGTAGAATCTCCTAAACTGTCATTCAATGAAGGTGCATCTCAGGCCTTCTCTCAGTCATCTGAAGGAGAGAACACAACTGGAGAGAAGTAGTGTTCTCTCATTCATGAATCCCCTCCCCACAACCTCCCAGGTGCCACCCCTCACTGTGCTGGTCTATGTGCTGGTTATTTGCAATGGTCAACTATGAGTTGGGGGTTGACACGGGCTCATGCTGGCTGCTGAGAGGATGAATTTTACCATCAGCAAATGTATATGTGGCAGGAAATTCATGCGATATGGGCTACTCTACGAAACATTTCAAACTTACTTAAAGGACTCCCTCACATGATTGACAGGCAGACCTGTGCTTTGGATAATGTTGCAAAATGTTACTAAGGCAATGACAAAGATGCACCAAGAGGAGTTAAAAATGTATAGAGAAGAGGGTGCAAGCCTTGGCCATGAAAATGATAGAGGCAATAACCAAATAAAGTCAAATTCAGTTTCCACAGCCAACACATGTAGAAGGTTCCACAGACAACTGCCTTACTTACCGCCACCTGCACTGGCACCTGCTCCACCTGCAGTGGCTATTATCCCACGTGCACTACCATTTGCCCCACTTTCAGTGGGCCCTGCCACACCTCCACTGCCACCTGTCTCATCTTCAGTGGCTCCTGCCCCACCTGTGCTGGCTCCTGCCCCACCTGCACTTGCATCTTCACAACCACCCAGTGCCAATTCTCAAGTCACAGTGACCTATTACAACTCAAACCTGTGTCAGATTCATGTTTTTGTTCGGTTTTGCTTGTTGTCCCACATATATTTCCATATGTTTTTATCATTGCCGATTTTTAAACTTAAGCCATTTTATAAGTGAATTAACTTATGGTGAGCATTTGTCAAACAACTTCACTTTTTTATCAAAGAGCACTGTAAGCAAGACACATTATCATAAAATCATAAAAGGAAGACACTTTTGTTGCTGTGCCTTATCTTCTGTAATGCTGCAACTACCAGCACTGTAAGGCATAAAATCTCAATAAAAAGTGTTTAAAGAAAAAAGAAAGTAGGAAGACAATTTTGTTTTGTTTATATTTCTTAATCCTTTGACTGCTGAGCCTTTTCGCCTTAGAATGCTAAGTCCTTTTTTGGCTACTTGAGGTAGTACACACGTAGGCATCCATAAACTTTTTTCCACAGAAGGTACCCATCCCAAATCTGCATCCTTTTTTCCAGCATCATGGGGATTCCAAAGATACTCAAGGTTTGTGGATTACCCTGGAGGGAGCTCAGTATATAGGCAAAATATAGCTACATTTTCAGTTTTGGGGGGAAAATAGGAAAAAAGTGTTCTGCAAAAAAACCAAATTGTCTGGTTTTTTACCCCTAAAAATGGCATCAACAAAAGGATTGCTGTGCTAAACGCACCATTTTCTCGGGTTTCAGGAACATGCAGATCTGAATTTAAAAAAAACTATTTTTATCACACTTTTGGTATTTTCCAATGAGGTAGCCCATTTTTCCTAATGTTTGTGCTTTAAACCTACTTCCAGTTTGTGGTTGAAACCACTATACTATGAAACTCATAGTGATCCTAGAGAACTATACATCTCTGAAAAGTAGACAAAAGTACAAATTCAGTGAGGGGTCATTTGTGTACATTCCACAAGGTTTTTCAAACGAAACTAACTGTTGAAATAACAAAATATTGAAAAATTACAGAAAAAAACTCAATTTTTGACATTTTCATATGTCACATTGTATTGCTCCGCCTTTCAGATAATACAGAATCTCCCACACGGTGGCTCAAACACGGCGAAGCAAAACATAAAACGCAACACCTAGAAAAGGGTTTCACTTTACAAAATTCAAAGACTCTCTTTTTAGAATAAGGCTTGGGGTTTTATTTATGCAATGCTCTCTAACAGAAAGGCTTTCTCAGATTTCAAATGAATAACTTTCAAATGTACATAGAGATATATATTTATATGCAAGCAATAATAATAAATATAACAGTTAAATGCATGGATATAAAATACAAGCAGCAAATAATATGAGATGAAACTCAAGCAAAAAATATACTGGACGTCCTGCAAGAGATCTGAAAGATATATATGTACACTAAAACATCAAATGATTACTTTGGATGTGCACTCTGACTCATTCACACATCACAAAGAAAACACCTCAAATGACCACAACCACTGGAACCATGCATCACAATGCCACTAGTCAGAAACAAATCACCTCACCTGATCGTTTACTCGACATCCTTGGAAACTCAAGCTGGGGGGGCCGTTCACAGCTGGGCTTGGACTCTCGACCAGGACTCAGGTTCAGTTTGCCTTACGCAGTAAGTCTACTCCGTAAGTGAGCTCCCACCCTGGCAGTCAACAACCCTCAGCTTTATAGTCTCAAAACACACACTATAAGGTTTGAGAGTCTTCCCCTCTGCACCAAGGAAACTTACTGGAACTGGGCAGCTTCCAGGCAAGCATTCCACTGCAGGAAGGAGTTCCCATGTTCCCTCTACATTTTCACATATTCCTGCCTTTATCTTGACGAAGCTTACAAAAGCCTTCCAGAGTACATTAAACAATCTCTCACAAAGCAATCCTTGAATGTGAGTAACCCAAACAACTTGCAAACCTCTCTGTGCTCGCAGAATAGCTCAAGCCAGGCAGAGTCAGAATTCAGGATGACATGAGGCCATGTTAAAGCCAATGGTAAGAACTTAATAATACTTGCCAATGTACAACAAAATGCACATTTGCACACCACTGCCTAAAGCATCACATACTTCATTCCTTCAATTCCTCAATGTACAACACAGTGCACATTTGTGCACCATTGCTTATAACACTGCACTTTGAGACCAAAAAGTACATTCCACACCTCTCTCTCTCATGCACATCCCACACGTTCTGTTCTTAGCAAGGCTGTTCTACTGTGACAGCTCCCACTTCAAAATTACGAGAAGACAAACAAGGCATATGCAGGACATTGTACATTCAGGCTAGGGTAAAATAACACACCAAAGTCAATTAAAATGATAGTAGTCAAAGGTCATCACAGGGTGTCAGACCAGAAGAGTGCCTCCAGCACTGCACACAGCTTGTTATAACAGCAGATTTACAAAAGCAATTTACCATTACATTAGCTAAATCGTTCTGGTTGGACAAATACAGGGTTTGTGCGTTTTCCAAGAAGTCAAGGTACTCAGAGCCAATTACTGATCTGCACCTTATATGGGGTCTTTATTGTGTACCAGGAATAGAGCTATTCCTATGGTAACATTTAAAGACTGAAACATATGTATCAAGGAAACCTATGTATTTCTGAAATGGGCACTAAATATGCAGTTTAGGAGCAGTGGTTATTTGCACATCTCGGAATTTGTGGGTACTCATACTAGCATGTGATTTAGAGGGCAATTCTCAAAACATCTTCTTTCTGGTAATACCACTTATTCTACTATTCTGTGTTCCCCTAAGACTCCTTATAAAAATGATACCTCACTTGTGTGGGTAGACCTAGTGCCCACAATATGACAGGTGCAGCGTCAGTTATGCATCTATGTCGAGCCACGCAGTGGAAGAGATGCGTCGGTTTTCCCCAAACAACTATGGAGATTTATTAGTAGGTGATACATCAATTTCAAAGGTGATGCACTGGTACTGAAGGTGATGCACCGGTACTGAAGGTGATGCACAGGGTTCACTCCACGCAATGACATGGTTGCTCTGATTTCTACTCACACAAAGGCAAAGATGCACAGGTTCCGATGAGGATGCATGGGTTCTCGATGTAGGACCATCTTAGGCCTCACTTGCAAGGGTCCAGGACTGGGGTGGCACCACATGGCAGGGCAGACTCACAGCTTATAGAGTCCAGATGAAGGTAGTTAAAGTATAGGATATCCCTGAGACTTAAAACAAGAGGGAAGACAGCAGGCCCTTGGAGTCACTCAGAGTTCAAATGATGCGGGTCCAGTCCCTCTCTCCCAGGCAGGAGGACACCAGGCAGCAGGGCAGCTCAGCAAGGCAAGAGCACAGCAAGGCAAGCATCAGTGACAGTCCTTACAGCACCGCAGTTCTTCTTCCTGTCAGAGTGGTCACAGGTCCAGAAGAGTACTGAAGTCATGGATGGTGTCAGAGACCCAGTTGTGCCTTTGAAGGGGGGGAGACTTCAAAGAAAGCTCTGAAATGTACAGAGTTCCTCCCTTCTTGCCCTGGCTCCAGACTCACTCCAGGGAGATATTCAGCCCTTTGTGTGTGGACAGGACCCAGCCTATTCAGTGGTAAATGTGAGACTGTGCCCAGCTTCTCCCTCCCATCACCCAGGATGGCTGTTAGTGTGTGTGTAGTGACCAGCAGCAAGCCGCTGTGCACAGCCCTCGAGCCAAATGCTAGTTCACACACAATGCCAGCCAGATGCCAGACACACATACCACCAGCCAGATGCCAGTTCAGACATAGCAACCACACCGCCTGGCAGGGGGTGGAATTTGTGGACTGGCGTTTCAGTGACAGTGTGTGAAGTGACTTGCTGCTTCTCACTAGACACACACTCGCAGTCAAATGCCAGTACACACACACTGCCAACCAGACAACAGCCACAAACACCACCAGTCAAAAGCTACTCAGACAACACCATGAAGATCCACCCCACCTATATTTCTAAAACACTCTCACAATGAACAGATTACACACACAAAGCCAGACAGGAAAAAAATAAAACATCCAGCTGAAAAGAGCAAATGATTTTCAAATAGAAAGAACCAGAAATCATCAATATGAACTTCCGACTATGACTGCATGCACAACAGGTGTAACTAAGCACATCAAACTACTGCCAACCAGGTATACAGACCACAGTCAGTTTTCCTTTTACTATCATGTTTGCTCTTGATACTTCAGTTGTGTATGGTACAATTTAAAACATGTGGGCACACATAGGCCAGGATTAGAAGGACACAGACTCTACATCTCAGACAAGGAAAGTCATTTTTGGGTGATGGAGACATGTATTCAGGAAAGTGGTGGTCTTTCATTCTAGCTGCATCCTCCACCACTTCAGCTCTAGGAACACTTGCCTGCTCAACTGCAGCAAGGCTGCATATTAAAGACCACTGAATTGGCACAAAAATATTCTTGGATTCTGGAGAATGAGTTTTGAAAACAAAGCAAGCATTGAAGGATGCTAAAAGAAATAGATGAACAGCCAACTTCTTGTACCAGATCTGGGCCTTTCGAGTAGCATTGTAAGGCCCCACATTTGATCCACTCTAACTACACCTCCCATGTGCTTGATGTAGTCTAGACTGTACACTTGTTTGCGCACTTCTTCAACCTGACCCCATCAGTCGCAGGTCCAGTACTTTCGTAGTTGTCACCATGTAGACATCTCTTCTGTCTGAAAATATCACAGCAAGAAGTTCATTACTATGCAAAGCACTGGTCTGCCCCTTCCTGGTATTTTGCATGCAAGTTCTTTAGGGTAACCTTTACAGTTAGAGTTGATTGTGCCACGTGCCACAGTGCCCACTCTGAATAAATCTTTTAATAATTGCACACTTGTGTAAAAATGGTGACCCCTGTGAAAAAGTGCTCTGGCAAGTTTCTACATAATTTTCTGACTGAATGACTGACAACCGGGGAGGATGTGGGGGGGGGGGGCAATTTGTTATGAGATTACACTAGTTCCGGTTAAGAAATGCCATCTTACATGCTCACATTCTTAAGTTGCCTCCTCTTCCTAAGCACCCTGACATTTGACACACATCACACAAGATGTTATTTGTTTTGTCGGATTGACGTCTGAGCTATCACATTAGAATTAACAATAGTAGTCTGACTGGAGCTTCATCATGGTAATATGGGTGAAGATATTATATATACAACAACACACATTTGTTTAGACAGAGGAGCATTTTGCTGGCATTGAGGGGGCCATCCATGCCAGAAATGCAGCTCAGCTGATTTCTGTTTACCTCATGGTAGGTGTGCTGTCCAGCTCTACACCAAGACTGGAAGCTTGATGACACTAGCCCACAGGTAATGGGGAGGTAGACCACCCTACAAGGATTTGGCAGATTCACTCACCCTAGACATGTTAGAATACGCTAGCTAGGTATTACAGTACTTGTATGCAAACATATATGCTCTGTAATGAGCAAAATGGTTGATCTATTTATCTTTTTCACCATTCTAGTAATGCCAATCACATTATTCCGTTTCCTTCTATTGATTATTGCAGCACAAATATTTTACACAAGAATCATAATGCTACAATAAATATTGAGTGGTACAAAAGGGGGTGGTGATGGACGGAGCATCTGAACCAATCAAACACTCACACCCAGTCAACAGATCTGGGTTTAATCCATCACCATTCTTTAGCCCACTCTGCCACCCCAGTTCAGACATGGCCACATGCAAATCAGTCTGACCCTGTGCTTCATGGGAACAGTCCAGCCCGAACTGCCAAGCCATGCCTTTCCTTGACCGGAAACAAGCTTCTGAGGACCGGTTTCTGGCATTTCAGCCGTCTTCAGCCCGGCTGGCTTGAATCCAGTGGTAAAGTGAGCAAGGGACTCACGTCTGAGCATACCCTGCCAACTTATGGCGAACAAAGTGGTACAAAAAGGGGTGGTGATGGACGGAGCATCTGAACCAATCAAACACTCACACCCAGTCAGCAGATCTGGGTTTAATCCATCATCGTTCTTTAGCCCACTCTGCCAACTCAGTTCAGACATGGCCATATGCAAATCAGTCTGACCCTGTGCCTCATGGGAACAGTCCACCCCGAACTGCCAAGCCATGCCTTCCCTGGACCGGAAACAAGCTTCCGAGGACCGGTTTCTGGCATTTCAGCTGTCTTCAGCCCGGCTTGCTTGAATCCAGTGGCAAAGTGAGCAAGGGACTCACGTCTGAGCATACACTGCCAACTTATGGCGAACAAAGTGGTACAAAAGGGGGTGGTAATGGACGGAGCATCTGAACCAATCAAACACTCACACCCAGTCAACAGATCTGGATTTAATCCATCACCGTTCTTTAGCCCACTCTGCCACCCCAGTTCAGACATGGCCATATGCAAACCAGTCTGACCCTGTGCCTTATGGGAACAGTCCAGCACGAACTGCCAAGCCATGCCTTCCCTGGACCGGAAACAAGCTTCCGAGGACCGGTTTCTGGCATTTCAGCCGCCTTCAGCCCGGCTTGCTTGAATCCAGTGGCAAAGTGAGCAAGGGACTCACGTCTGAGCATACCCTGCCAACTTATGGCGAACAAAGTGGTACAAAAGGGGGTGGTGATGGACGGAGCATCTGAACCAATCAAACACTCACACCCAGTCAACAGATCTGGGTTTAATCCATCACCGTTCTTTAGCCCACTCTGCCACCCCAGTTCAGACATGGCCATATGCAAATCAGTCTGACCCTGTGCCTCATGGGAACAGTCCAGCCCAAACTGCCAAGCCATGCCTTCCCTGGACCGGAAACAAGCTTCCGAGGACGGGTTTCTGGCATTTCAGCCATCTTCAGCCCGGCTTGCTTGAATCCAGTGGCAAAGCGACCACTGGACTCACGTCTGAGCATACACTGCCAACTTATGGCGAACAAAGTGGTACAAAAGGGGGTGGTAATGGACGGAGCATCTGTACCAATCAAACACTCACACCCAGTCAACAGATCTGGGTTTGATCCATCACCGTTCTTTAGCCCACTCCGCCACCCCAGTTCAGACATGGCTATATGCAAATCAGTCTGACCCTGTGCCTCATGGGAACAGTCCAGCCCGAACCGCCAAGCCATGCCTTCCCTGGACCGGAAACAAGCTTCAGAGGACCGGTTTCCGGCATTCCAGCCATCTTCAGCCCGGCTTGCTTGAATCCAGTGGCAAAGTGAGCAAGGGACTCACGTCTGAGCATACCCTGCCACACTTATGGTGGCCAAAGCGGTACAAAAGGGGGTGGTGATGGACGGAGCATCAGAACCAATCAAACACTCACACCCAGTCAAAAGATCTGGGTTTGATCCATCACCGTTCTTTAGCCAACTCTGCCACCCCAGTTCAGACATGGCTATATGCAAATCAGTCTGACCCTGTGCCTCATGGGAACAGTCCAGCCCGAACCGCCAAGCCATGCCTTCCCTGGACCGGAAACAAGCTTCCGAGGACCGGTTTCCGGCATTCCAGCCATCTTCAGCCCGGCTTGCTTGAATCCAGTGGCAAAGTGAGCAAGGGACTCACGTCTGAGCACACACTTATGGTGGCCAAAGCGGTACAAAAGGGGGTGGTGATGGACGGAGCATCAGAACCAATCAAACACTCACACCCAGTCAAAAGATCTGGGTTTGATCCATCACCGTTCTTTAGCCAACTCCGCCACCCCAGTTCAGACATGGCTATATGCAAATCAGCCTGACCCTGTGCCTCATGGGAACAGTCCAGCCCGAACCGCCAAGCCATGCCTTCCCTGGACCGGAAACAAGCTTCCGAGGACTGGTTTCCGGCATTCCAGCCGTCTTCAGCCCGGCTTGATTGAATCCAGTGGCAAAGTGAGCAAGGGACTCACGTCTGAGCATACCCTGCCACACTTATGGTGGCCAAAGCGGTACAAAAGGGGGTGGTGATGGACGGAGCATCAGAACCAATCAAACACTCACACCCAGTCAAAAGATCTGGGTTTGATCCATTACCGTTCTTTAGCCCACTCCGCCACCCCAGTTCAGACATGGCTATATGCAAATCAGTCTGACCATGTGCCTCATGGGAACAGTCCAGCCCGATCCGCCAAGCCATGCCTTCCCTGGACCGGAAACAAGCTTCCGAGGACCGGTTTCCGGCATTCCAGCTGTCTTCAGCCTGGCTTGCTTGAATCCAGTGGCAAAGTGAGCAAGGGACTCACGTCTGAGCATACCCTGCCACACTTATGGTGGCCAAAGCGGTACAAAAGGGGGTGGTGATGGACGGAGCATCAGAACCGATCAAACACTCACACCCAGTCAAAAGATCTGGGTTTGATCCATCACCGTTCTTTAGCCCACTCCTCCACCCCAGTTCAGACATGGCTATATGCAAATCAGTCTGACCATGTGCCTCATGGGAACAGTCCAGCCCGATCCGCCAAGCCATGCCTTCCCTGGACCGGAAACAAGCTTCCGAGGACCGGTTTCCGGCATTCCAGCTGTCTTCAGCCCGGCTTGCTTGAATCCAGTGGCAAAGTGAGCAAGGGACTCACGTCTGAGCATACCCTGCCAACATTTTACTGTGTCTTTCTTGTGTATCTCTTGGGTATCAATAAGTAATTAATCAAAAGGGTTCTAGATCTGTGGCCACGCTTTCCTTCGTGAGTCAGGGTTGTCATGTTCTGAGGTTGCATATCCATTTGTTACCATGTAAGGTTAGGGATACAGATGGTGCACTGTGAGCTAGTAGGACTTTGGCCAAGATATCAAGACTGTGTGGGTGTAATTTGTTTCGCACAGTTCTGATGGTTGTGTTGTCCAACAAACACACAGTTTTCCTTGGAAAAGTATAAGCAGTATGACAAATTGAAGAATCCCTATAAGTGTACACCCTGAAATGATATGCATATTCAATGGGGTTCACTGACACAACATCGATGTAAAAAATATTGATATTAAAAATATTGAGTAAAAAATATAGACAACAAAAATGTAGACTCCTATACTTAAACAGGTAAGTAAAAAAATATCGACTAAAAAATATTGAAGTAAAGAATATAGATGTATAAAATATTGACTTTTATACAAATATAAAATAAAATAATTTATAATAAATAATAAATATAATATTAACTAAATAATATACATTTAATGTACATTTAAATAAAATATACCAAATAAACTTAATAAAAAATAAACACACAAACATAATCATTTATACATATATATATAGTTACTTTAAAACAATTCATAAACTATTATTTTTAATTTATGTTAAACGTTTGAAATAATATAAAAACTAAAATATATATTAATGATATACAATATAAAAAAACAAAAATCTATAATAAATTAAAACATTAAACTATTAGAAAAATATTGAAACTTAAATTTCACAATACAATCAACGCAGCAGTAGGGAAAGTTGGATAGGAAAGGGGAAAAATAACTATTCCCACTCCAGTGAGTGCATAAGTAGGGTAAATGTTGGATAGCGGAGGTATTAAATTTACTATTCCAACTCCAGTGAGTGCAACAGTAGGAAAAGTGTTGAATAGTGGAGGTGTAAATCTTACTATTCCCACTCCACTGAGTGCAAAAGTATGATATGTGTTAGATAGCGGAGAGGTAAAAATTACTATTTCAACTACAGTGACTGCAACAGTAGGGAAAGTGCTGGATAGCGGAGGGGTAAAAATTACTATTCCCACTCCAGTGAGTGCAACAGTAGGGAAAGTGCTGGATAGCGCAGAGGTAAAAACTGCTATTCCCACTACAGTGAGTGCAACATAAAGGAAATTTTTACATAGCAGAGAAACAAAACTTACTATTCAAACTCAAACAGTTAAATAATAAATAAAATAAACAATATTTAAAAAATAAAACATCACATTTAATAAAAATATAAAAAGAATACATATTATAATATTAATTACATATAACAAAAACCTACAAATATTATATACAATAAAATAATTAATACATTTATAAAAAATTATTCTTATAAACTAGAAAATATTTACAAACAAAAATATTAATCAAAACATATATTAATTTATTTTATTTTCCACTCTATAACATCACACCAATAACAAAACATTTCAACATGTTTAATTACATTTATTTCCACAGTTAACATAATTAATAATCTAGCAAAAAAAATTAATAATAAAAAAACCTGATAAACATTAATTGACTACACATTCTTTAACGCTATAATATCCACAACACACACCGAAATTAAACTATAAAGTAATAAAACACAATTAAAACTTATTTTTAAATTAAAAACTATTACTATTAACAACTAATAATTAAATAATTAAACTCTATTTAATACCCACCATTTACCTTTTAAAAGTAAAAACAACACACAAAACATAAACAATTACCCATGATAAATATCAAATAATTATCATTAATTAACAACTATATATTAATTAATTTAACACAAATTACTTCCCACCCTTTATTCTTATAAACACCACAAAACACACCTAAAATTAATTACAGTTACCATAATTAATTACCAATTAATTAATTAAAATTAATTAACAACAATTATTAAATAATCAATTAAAATAAATTACTTCCAAACCTTTACACCTATAAATACCAAAACACACACCTAAAGTTAATTACACAATTACCATAAATAATTACCAATTAATTAATTAAAATTATTCAACAACCAATTATTAATTAATAACTTGAGAATAAATTACTTCCTACCCTTTACGCCTATAAACACCACAACACACACCTAACATTAATTACACAAATACTATAATGAATTACCAATTAATTAATTAAAATGAATTAACAACTTATTATTACACAATATGCATCATGTACAAATCCAAACGTGAATTTAAAAAACAAAAATCATAAGCTGAATATGCTACAATTATTACAACTGTTAAAAATAAAAAATCAAGCAGGGAAATGATACTCATTTGAAGTAAATACAAAAAAGTTTCCATACCAAACACATGCAACTGCACAAACTGCAGATCTACCTGTGCCGAAACAGCAAGCAGGAGTCGCCACCAAGGAAATCAAAAGCTTTGCACAACAATAAAAAGGAGAAATAAAACATTGAGATCACAAATACAAATTATGACAAGAAATAAAATAGTTAACATTATAAAACACTATAAAGTCTGCCCCTAGGTGCCGATCTGCATCGCAAACATCCGATCTTCCCCAAATAGGGTCACAAAGCAAAGGCAAGAAATTACCACCCCAGGGGGGGAGGACCCTTACCCCCAGCCACATGCCAAACACAAGTCAAATATCAGTTCACAAACATCACCATCAAGAGGCCAGGCAACACACACCACCAGCAAAAACCCCAGTTCAAACACACCATCAGCCAAACACCAGTCACACACCAGTTGCCACACACCGCTAGCCAAACGCCAATACACGCACCCCACCTGCAAAATGCCAGTTCTCACACACACCCACAGAAACGTATTCACTAGTTTGTAGTGGATAACTGCCCCCTCCCATGGGCAGAGTGGTCTAAGAAAAGTCTGATCTCCCACAGGGAGAGCAGAAAACAAAGCAAATGTGTGGGCAATTTTGGGGAGCGACGGTTGACCATGGGGCTGTTTCACCAACATATATAAAAAAAGAATCCCCGTGGTCTTGTCATTGTCTGCCCCCCCATGGGGGCATATCTGCCTAAAAAAAATCCCCAGGGTGGAGGGGTGGAAAGCAGTCAAAACGGGTCCTCAAAAAATGGGGAGCAAATCTTGCGCAAGGGGCTGCTCCTCAGCATACATGTACAATAAAATCCCTGGTGTCTAGTGGTTTCCCGTCCCTATTGGGGGTAGATTGTCCTAAAAGAAATTGCCTATATGCCTCAGGGAGGGGCAGGGGGCTGAGACTGGCAAAACAAAATCCCCACATTTTTTGGGGAGTGATCCTTGCCCAAGAAGTTGCTCGTCCGACCTCCAGGTTTTGAAATCCCTGGTATCTAGTGCGTTTCAACTCCCGGGGGTAGATCAGCCTATAAAATGGCCTATATATGCCTAAGGGGGCAGAAACAAAGAAAAAGTGTGCCTCTGAGGTGGAGTGACTCTGGCCCGAGGGGCCCCAACCTGTAAAATACATAGCCACCATAATTATTGGTGTCTAGTGACTGTCCACCCCCCGGGGAGCAGATTTGCCTAACAATAAGGCCAAACTGCCTCAAGTGGGGCAGAAATGGCTAAAACAAATGCTTGGATATTTTGGGATTGACCCTTGTCCAAAGGGCTGCTCCCCACACCAAAAAGACATTGCTGGTATCTACTGAGTGCATTCCTGCAGAACGATCCTTCCACAATCCTGCAGCTGGAATACACTCCTGAACTCTGATACCTCCCCCAGCAAGCGGACCGACCTGTAACAGGTCCTGAACCCACCACTCGGTGGAAGGAAATTACTTCCAGCACATCCAGTGTCCTCATGATGACGTTGGAGCGCAATGCATGCACTGTTGTCATCATCGTGCCTTGGGAGGTCGGTGGCAGCAGAAGCACTTCTGCTGCCATCCCTGATGGGGAATTGTGGCGAGGAACCCATGGGGAAAGCACCAGCATTTCTCCTGTGGGTGGGTGCTAGGGCGAACTGAACCCGTCCTCAGCACCCGAGCCATTGAGCACCCCAGAATGTGTCCAGCATGTTGTTAGCAGTGCACCCAAGGAATTAAAAAAATATTTTATAAACCATAGATATTAATATAAAATGAAAGACTGTTTTTTAGAATGGAAAAAAGGCAAATAAATACATTCTTGATCCAGAATGGGGAAGCAAACTTGGAGGGGCTTGGGAAAAAGGAAATGGAGTCCACAAATAAGAGTCCACTGTCAAATTAAACAAGGAAGTCTGACCCCACCAAGCCACATGATGAGTCTGAATCAAGGGATTATATTAGGAGAAAAATCACTTCCCATCCTCACTCTCTGTTTTTACTATATTTAAATCCTCCTCTGGCGCGGATATTGTAATTCTGGTCATTGAAGGACCTGACACCCCATAGTAAGAAACACCACAAGGAGTTGCAGGGGAAACAGGGAGAACAGACAAACTTCAAGACAGGACAACAGAAGATGGGGTGGGTTGGAGAGGCAGATGCAACAGAATGGCTGCAGTCAAGAACGTGATGGCACCAGTTAAAGTATCCACACCTCTTCCTTTAAGTCCCAGATGTCCAAGAGATTGCTCCCTGAGCTGCTAAAATAGATGTCATCACATCCTTGAGTGCTTCCAAGTGGGCACTTGGAGGAGAACGACATGCAGGAGGGCAGCTGGAGGCCCCATGGAATGGTGACTTCAGGAGTTAGTGGAACTTGAGTCAGGCCCTGAAAGTGTTGGGGCCATTTCTTGGGACACCACTTCTGGATCTTCTTGTTGGACTGGAGGAGAACCTAAATCATCCTTCACCTGGGTGGTGGTGTCCCCTCCTTGCAGTAGACTGTTCAGCCTCTGCCCGGAGTCTTTAATAGTGGAACTCGCTTGTCCCTAGGTACGAGCATTACCCTGCTCGTGTTTGGTTCCAGGTATGCCTCAGAGTTCTTCTTTCCTGCCCCTGTAGTATATTTTCGAAGTGATCCCACCAGGGACTCCAGATTATACTGTGTTTATTGTGGCATTCTCATGCATTGCATACTGCATACTGATTCCTCTGCCTTGGAACAGTAGTCCATCCCTCAATGTCAATCCGCTGTGGTGGTAGGCCCTACTTGAACTCCATGGGTGTGCAATATCATGCTTTGTGAGTATTAGACCAATAGTCACCAACAGAAATGTATCACCGCCCTCCACTGTACCCAATAATGCCGGGGTGTTATTCTTGTGACAACACATATAGAGAGCCAATCAACATGATGAGATAGACAGGACATTTATGTGCAGTAAGGATTATAAATAGGAAATCCCAGTTTACAAGGTTACAGGCCTTTTCTGCATCAAGTAGCACCACAGCAGCTGGGGTTTTGCTGAAACTGGAATAATCAAATATCTCTGCTAGGGAATATGTGTTAGCAGCCAGATTTCATCCTAGGAGGGACGCATGTAGGTCCCTATAAATGAATAAAGATACCACCTGCACCAGGCTATTAATAATGACTTAGGAATTGTCATCATCCACAAGTCCACTCTCAATGTCGCCACCCGCGCAGACGACACCCTCAACACCGCCGAACACCTGCACTTCCGAATCCACATCGACCCCAACACCACCCTCAGAGGAACACTCATCTAAAGACTCCCCGGACACCGGGCTCAGTTCACTCCATCGCTGACCTCGCCAGCACCCACGTGCTCATATTCACGGACAACATCCTCCTCGGGGATGTGAACTTCCACCCCGAGAACAACAACAACGCCAACTCCGCCACCCTGATTGACAACCTCACCAACCTCGGCCTCAGACAACCGTCACCGCACTCACCCACGCCGTCAGCCACATGCTGGACCCCGTGTCCTCCACAGGCACCCACATCGCCTTCAACCACACCACCGAACTCCACTGGACCGACCACCGCTGCATCCATTTCACATTCAAGAAACCAACCACGCACCACCGCACCCAACAGCTGTCCCGCCGTGGCTGGAGCAAAGTCACCGAAGACCAGCTGATCACCACCCTCGCCCAGAACCCACCCACCGCCTCCACCAGCCCAGACGCTGCCGCCCGCAATCTCAGACAGTGGATCATTGACTGCGCCAACACCCTCGCCCCGATCAAGAAACCCTCCAACAGCCACGCCAGCAAGAGAGCCACCTGGTTCACCGACGAACTCCAGACCTCCAGCATGCCGGAAACTGGAGAAGATATGGCTCCCCGAACGCACAACGGACAACCTCGCAGCCCACAAGGACGCCACCCAAAGACATCACCACCTCATCAGATTAGCCAAGAGATCCTCCTTCAGAGACCGCCTGGATAACAACGCACACGATAGTAAAGAGCTCTTCAGCATTGTAAAGGAACTCTCCAACACCAGCGCCAGCGCCAACGACATCCCGCCCTCACAAGAACTGTGCAACTCACTAGCCATCTTCTTCCACCGCAAGATCGCAGACATCAAGGACAGCTTCAACATCACGACCGCCCCACCACACCAGACTCCACCTCCCCTGCGAACACCACCAGCACCAACCGGCTGACCTCATGGTCCAACGTCAACGAAAACGAGACACGCAAGGTCATGAACTCCATCCACTCAGGATCTCCGTCAGACCCGTGCCCACACCACGTATTCAACAAAGCAGATGCAGCCATCGCACTCCAACTATGGAAGGTCATCAACATCTCCTTCGATACAGCGACATTCCTGGAAGACTTGAAACACGCCGAAATCAACGCCCTCCTCAAGAAGCCCAAGTCGGACCCAAGGACCTCAAGAACTTCCGGCCCATCTCCCTGCTCCCGTTCCCAGCGAAGGTCATCAAGAAACTCGTCAACATGCAACTGGCCCGCCACCTCGAAGACAACAACATCTTGGACCCATCCTAGTCCGGATTCAGATGAAACCACAGCAACAAGACAGCTCTCATCGCCGCCACAGACGTCATCAGGCGCCAACTAGACAACGGCAAAACATCAGCCCTCATCCTCCTGGACCTGTCAGCCGCCTTCGACACGGTCTGCCATCGCACTCTAGAGACACGCCTCCAAGAAGCCAGAATCCAAGAGAAGGCCCTCGACTGACCACGTCCTTCCTCTCCGGCAGAACACAGAGCGTCCGCCTCCCACCCTTCCGGTCCAAAGCCACCGACATCATCTGCGGCGTCCCCCAGGGCTCATTCCTCAGCCCGACGCTGTTCAACATCTACATGGCCCCCTTGCACAAGTGGCCCGCCACCACGACCTCAACATCATCTCCTATGCCGACGACACACAGTTCACCCTCTCCCTCACCAAGGACCCACACACCACCAAAACCAACCTCCACGAGGGAATGAAGGCCGTCACCGACTGGATGAGGAGAAGCCGTCTGAAGCTGAACTCGGACTAGATGGAGGTCCTCATCCTCGGACCCACACCCTCAGCCGGGGACGACTCCTGGTGGCCGACCGCACTGGGAACAGCATCGACACCCACCGACCATGCACGCAACCTGGGATTCATCCTTGACTCCACCCTCTCCATCTCTAAACAGGTCAACGCCGTCTCCTCCTCTTGCTACAACACCCTCTGCATGCTCCGCAGGATCTACAAGTGAATCCCGACCGAAACAATGAGAACTGTGACACAGACCCTCGTCAGCAGCAGACTGGAGTACGGCAACGCACTCTACGCAGGAATCCCAGCCAAACACCTACGACTACTACAACGCATCCAAAACACCTCCGCCCGACTGATCGTCAACGTCCCCAGCCGCAGCCAGATCACCCCCCACCTGAAAGACCTACACTGGCTCCCCGTCGACAAGAGGATCACCTTCAAGCTACTCACCCATGCACACAAAGCACTCCACAACGCCGGACCAGCCTACCTGAACAGCAGACTCAGCTTCTACACCCCCACCCACCAGCTCCGCTCTGCCAGCCTTGCCCTCGCCGCTGTCCCCCGCATCCAACAAACGACCTCCGGTGACAGATCCTTCTCCTACCTCGCCGACACGACCTGGAACACCCTTCCTACCCACCTACGGCAGACCCAAGACCTACTCGCCTTCAGAAGACTCCTCAAGACCTGGCTCTTCAAGCAATAGCGGCACCCCCCCTCCCCTCAGCACCTTGAGACCCTCACGGGTAAGTAGCGCGCTCTACAAGTACTCTGATTGATTGATTGATTAATTGATTGATAGCCAAAATTTTGTGATTCATATATAAAAGTGTAAAAGAGTGGTACAATCCTAGCTCTAATGGGTCTTTACCAGGTTTTAGAAAACCTATAATGATGACTTTTCCAAAAGATGTGGGAATTTTAATTGATGAGTTTAGTGAGGAATTTTAATTGATGAGTTTAGTGATTGAGACCATTAGATAGGAGGAGATTATTTTAAATGTGGCACTTTCATCACGTCCTCAATAATAAACTCAAAAAATAAAGAAGA
This sequence comes from Lissotriton helveticus, assembly GCF_964261635.1. Taxonomy (NCBI): domain Eukaryota; kingdom Metazoa; phylum Chordata; class Amphibia; order Caudata; family Salamandridae; genus Lissotriton; species Lissotriton helveticus. The sequence goes on along the minus strand of NC_136067.1, from coordinate 1,695,717,702 downwards.
GGAACTGAGATAAAAATAATCCAGTCCTCATATATTTAGAGGTAATCTTCTTTATAAATGTACTAATAATGGTTCATGAATAGAGAGAAGCTACTTTCTTGTTTATGTATAATTCTATTCAAGTAAGGATTACTAGTCGCTACAATTAGATTTCAGCTAGATTGCTCTCTGGCAGACCATGCTAGAAATATACGAATTTTCTCTCCTTCACATATGTGTTTCGTTTGTATTTTTTCCTTTACTATGATTGTTTGCTTGAAAAGCTTTTTCAGAACTGTATTTGCCTATTCTGCTTTGGGCAAGGTAATGGCCGTCAGTGCTAAAGTAAATTCTGTCTCAACAAAGAACAATTGTTTTTGTGTTTTTTCAAAGTTGTATGAGTATCTTCTGCATAGATGTGACTTCTGAGAGATGAACGCTGATCGGATAGTAACTTTAAACAAATCCCACACAATTGCCGATCAGCAGTGGCATTGCTAAGTAAAAGTATTCAACATTTTTTTAATTCTCCTTATAAAACATAGTTCTAGCAGCATTGTGTTATCAAGCCTCTGTCTAATCATGGGACGTTAATGAACCTTTATCATTTCAAACTGTAATAATGTTAATGAGTGATCTGAAAAAGAAGCTGACATAACTAAATTTAGCTCCAGTCAAAAGGGTGGATACTAGGAAATAATGTGAGAGGCTGACTTAAATCTGCCAGAAAAACAGGAGTAGATCCTTTCTCTAAGATGATCTTGACACAAAGGAGCAATACAGACTAAAACAATAGGGGGCCGATTCCCATTCGGGAAAAACCGCTCCTAATAGCCGTTCGGAGCGTTTTTCCCGTACGAATCGTACCCTGCAACGTCCCCCGTACGTACGACGAAGTACGATTCGTACCAGGAGCCGTACTCCGTACGAGTCGTACAGAGACCGTACGACTCTAATCTCTGTATGATTCTACCTCGGAACCCATTGTACGCGACATGTGTACGGTTCGCGGCTGGTTTTTACGACCCAGCACGTACCCCTGCGATCATGGGGTGTATGGACCGTACGGTGTGTATGTGTTTGTGTGCTTTTCCGTACGACTCGCCTTTACCTGACGTGGAGCGTACGAATCATGTCCTCATACCCCGGTCTGGATCGTACTCGTCGGGTCGTACGGCATGTGTACGAGTCGTACGGCATGTGTACGAGTCGTACGGCATGTGTAGAGTCGTGTGGTTCACGGTTTCAGCCTTGCAATACGTAAGGATAGCGACGATTCGGACGGATTCACGGAATACGGATCGTATTACGCGACTCGGATGGATGGGTACGATTCGTACGGAGAGGGCTCCGGATACAAATCGTACGGACGTTTTGTTTTCCCGAATCGGAATCGACCCCTAGATGTTGCTAAGCAGGCTTTCTTAGTTATATTCTCAGACTGTGTGTTTGCCTCAGACTTGAGCAGTCTAAGTTAATACTAGGGGAAATGTTTAAGTTATCTCTAACGCATACCAAATCCAATAAGTGAGCTGCCGGCCAACCCAGTTCTTATAATGATGAGGGATCCTCTGATACTGGGCTGTGTTAATACTCAAGGTTATGCTGTTGAAAACCCATTTTAAATAGAACAATCATCAATTGACTGTGAATATCTATAAAGGGTGGCTAGGGGGAGAAAGTTCTGTAGTTTTATTCTTGAGGAGAGCTACCCTGCTAACTTCAAAGATGGATGAAGAAAAAATCCATGTGTTCTAAACAAGAGCGCTTAATCCGATTTTCCATTCCACTTACTGACTGCATTTGGTGAAATGAGATTAATGTGGGATCTTACCATTCTAAAATGGTCAGGTGCTAGCATCCAGCATTTAGACTATTAAGATTAAAACTAGTGACTTACAGAGTCATGACTTGCAATAACTCTGACAAACTTGCCAACTATTTAAATGATCAAAAACATCAAAGGTTTTAAGAAAAATTCTTAACTTCCCCTTTCCTGTGCTTTTTATCTCCCTAACTGCCTTTACCCATGGTACAGCACCTCAACATTCACTCCTGAAAATAGTACCTTGTTATTGACCTTGACTGCGGTTTAAAGTCACACTTAATGGCAACAGCCTCAAATCATATAGCAATCATTAAGATATGGTGCGGAAATACATCCTTCACATAGAAAGATAAATGCAGCTTGTGGACTAAAGTTAGGTAACTTTTAATGTTTCTTTCTTTTTCCCATCATGGAGGGCATTTTGGCTTCCTGAATCACCCTCAGTGGAACTTGGGCAGATGGAACCACTGTAAAAATATGATAATGTTTTAACCAGAGAACTTTCAGGTGAACAGGCTGTAATAACTGAGTAACCACCAGAAACCTCTCAGCCAGTTGTTTAATTTCTCATCTCCTTTTTAAAGTTTCAAAGTGCAGATCATGATAGATTGAAAAATTAAAATCTTGAGGAATCTTGAGCATCCATTTCAGTATGGCTTCAGACATAGTGGGAGAGATTTACTAAGATTTTACGCTGTGTTTGGGTCACAAAAGTGACTAAATCGGCACCATCTGTTTTTTTCACGCTTTACTTTTCAGGCTAAACTTGTTTAACACTGGAAATAATATGAAAATAATGCAAAGCTCCTTTGCATTACTTAGCGCAAAGGGGTGTACCATGGTGTAGTGTTGGGCCTCCGGCCCACATGGCAATTAAAGTAGGGACACCGTCACTCCGTTATATGGTGCGATAACTGGCCTCGAGCACGTGCACCCGGGCCCTTTTATTAGCGGGGTCATGTCACGCGTGACACCCGTGATGGATGGGTGTGGGGGTGTAGTGTGCCCAGCCCTCGAGGGAGTGGCTGGCATGACAACTTCCTGCGGGACACTAGAACGTTTCTCGCAGGATACTACATTCCTCCCCAACTTTATTGAGGAACAAACAAAAATGCTAGTCCAACCTGTGGGGATAAAACAAACAGTTAACTAGTTACCACAGGGTCCATCAGTCTCTAGAGTCAGGTGGCAGGACGACAGCAGACCTGGATTGGTGACTTGGCTTGTAGCAGAACCTTCTCGGCGGGCAACCATAGTTTAACCTGAGGGCCTCAGGACACGACAGCTGGCTGGGAGACGTCCTCTGCATGCCGATAGTTCGTTGACAGGGATATGTCTTGCTGCCTTGCCTGGTTTCCACTTTGCTGACATCCGTGATGGTCCGTGGTGGATTCTAACAGTTCATTGTAGTGGGCTGCGTCATAAAGATGGATGGAGTCCTACAGGAGAGTTCGCAGAGGTGTGGCTGGGCTGACTGTTTTTGTTGAACGGCTTGGCTGTGACTGGAAACCGGTCGGTGAAGCAGAGTCTCTACTCGCTCTCCCGCCTGGGGAGGCCCGTTGTCGGGGTTGCTGCGGGACTGTAGGAGGGCTGCACTGAGGGCTGCTTGTGTGCCATCTGGTGGCAGCTGCAGGACCGCTGAGGAGCCGTTAATTAGTCGAACGCCCAACTCCCACGGGTGGATGAGTCGTGGACAAGACTTGCTTTTGCTGCTTCGGTATCGGTGTATGCCAGGTTCACAGGTGGCCTCTGGTTTCTTTTGTCTGCTGGTGTGGCGACGGTGCAGGACTCCAGTCTGCCGATCTTCTGGGAGTGGTGATGTTTGACGCGGGTGATGACGGCTGGCGTGATGGCGGTTGCCAGCCATGTGGGGACTTGGGATGACAGGTGGTGGTGACTTGCTGGGAGTGTTGGATGTCCGGAGGGACTTGGCCGCCATGTGCCGCCGCTTAGCTGATGTTGACCTTAGGTGGCGGCTTGACACGTAGAGTGTACGGTTCCTCTCTTGCCTGTGGTGGGGCCACTGCCGACTCCATCTTGAGGCGGTGAGAAGGCGGGCGCTCAGTGCCGATCTTCGCCCATGGCATCTGCGGACAGGAGCAGGGGTGCCGACTGACTCAGACTGCCGACGCTCGGGGACGGACGGTCGCCTGGGGAAGCGTTGGGATGAGACGTGGACTGCGCTTGCTGCGGCTTATGTTTGGTTCATCTGTGAGGCTGTGTTCTGGGACGTTGGTCCGTCGCCTGGGGAAGCGTTGGGATGAGACGTGGACTGCGCTTGCTGCGGCTTATGTTTGGTTCATCTGTGAGGCTGTGTCCTGGGACGTTGGTCCGTCGCCTGGGGAAGCGTTGGGATGAGACGTGGACTGCGCTTGCTGCGGCTTATGTTTGGTTCATCCGTGGGGCTGTATCCTGGGGCGTCGGTCCACCTTGGTGGCTGTCTGGCATGTCAGGGTGTGCCCTTGGCTGGCTGTGAGTCCTCGGTCTTCTCCCTTTGTTGGCTTGTTCAGCCCACCTGTGCTCATCCGGTCTTCGGGGTGACAGGGCTATCACTCTTCTTCTTTTCTTCGAGGGCGTTGCACTTAGACCTCGAGGCGGCGCTGCCATGGCGCCGGCTTCTGCATTCGCTCCGGCGTGCTTGTCTGGCCTGGTCACTTTGCGTGACAGGTTCCTTTGTTGCTGTGACGTTCAGTCATATGTCGCAATGCTGTCAGAGCGCCTGCTGCTGTGGATGCCAGTCACATGAAGTATGCGACTCCTCTCGTGCCGTCTTGGGTCTCTGCCGACTCCTTCATGAGGCAGTGCGAGGGAGGAGATTGTGTGGCCTTCGGCCCACTGCTGGGCTTCATAGAGGCGATGGGGATGTGGATGCTGTCCCCTTTGCGTTCAGCGGTGCCTCCTTGTGGAGGTGTCCCTCTTCTGGCACTTGGGGTGCCTGTGGTGAGGTTGGCGGTTGTGCCCGGCTTTTGGCGGTGGCGCTAGGCAGCTGCTTGCGGTGTGCGCTCTGCACCAGTCTCTACTTGCGGTGTCGGTGGGGACAGTTCCTTGGAGACGTTACGGTTCTGACTGGTCGCCCACTCTTGCTCGTGGGGTTTGTGTCGCAGCGTATTTGGTGTTGCTACTTGAGCTTGATCGGCGCTTGCCTGGGCTGGAGAACACTAGGAGCTTCCAGGGGGCACTCAGTGTTGTGTAACAGTCTTTTCTTGCCAAAGTCTAAACAGCCTGTTGGGGTGGTGCGGTACACACCCTGCCGTCATGTGCTCCTCTTGGGGTTTGCTGTCTTGCTTGGTTTCGCTGTCCTTTGCTTCTTAGCAAGTTCCTGTGCTGGGTTCGTCTTGGGCCCCTGGTTGCATCTCTGGCACCCGCTGGCTGCATGTGCCGGCCGATCTCAGAAAACGGTTTCCGCAGGCATTTTGCTGCTTCCTAATCGACATGCCGAGAGTGGCTGACGTGGCCTGAGGCTTGATACTGTGGTGCGGGGGGAGCATCTTCTTCCGCGCTGCAATGCCTTGTCTTACGGTCCGGAACCGAGCCCCTGCAGGTGTCACTTCCTTCACCTTGAGACTCCTCAGGGTCTGCGGTGTTCCTGTGGGTGTGGCGCAGGTAGGTGCAGGGGCAATGCTTGGCTGTGTTGGTTTTGCCTGATGCAGGACGGCGTGTTGCGTCCCAGAGTCAACAGGTAGCGGTGCTGTATTGAAATTCCTTGGCAGTCTTTACCTAGGAACTGTGGGCTTCTATTGTCTGAAGTGTGCCGGCTTTGGGCGGCGTGCTGACTTGGTGCCGTACTTCAGCCAGCCGTGATGTGCAGCGCGGATGATAGCAGGTTGGGTGGTCGTGCGCAAATGCAGGCGTTAACCTCCCTTGTGGGGAGCTGTGGCCTAGAGGAGGTGAGGGCCTGAGCGGGTGGGGCCGCTTTCTATCGTCTTGCTCTTCTGCACAGTGCGGAGCAGGTGGACCAGGTCGTTCTTTTCACAATGGCGCTAAGTGTTTGCCCAGGATGGGCGCAGGAAGGGTTGGGGGCGGTCGAACTCTTGGGCTTCGGACCGGGGTCACTTCAAGCAGCACACTCGCTGAGCAGGGGTGCCGGTGTGGCATGTGATCACCAGGTGGCGTGGTGCTTTGCAGGTGCTGTGCAGGCCGGCGACTGCTGCGTGGTGCTGTACCCGAGTCTGCTCTTCTAAGGCTACCGCAGTCTCTGGAGGAGCTCCTCCGTACTCCTTGTGCCAGTTGTGGTTCTGCCACTAGCAGCCAGGTGGCGCTGGCGCTCTCTTCCTAGCCACAGCAGCGATCCGTATTACGCAGGCTGGCTTTGGGAGGTTGCGAGTGTGGCGGTGTACACTCGTGGTGTGTTCCTTTGGTTTGGGTAATGGTTATTCGCCACTCGGGGCATGTAGCAGTGTCCTCTTTATTGTGGTGGCGGCAGGTGGCTGCTAGGGGCCTGTGCGGCCTACTGTGCGTCTGGTGCCTTTTGTGGGCTTGCTGGCAGCATTCTTAGCTGTGGGAATCTTAGGTTTCTTGGGTAGTGTCCCTGTATGACTGTGCACTCTCACCCCTCCTTCTGGAAAATGTGCAGGCTCTGGGTGTGTGTGCAGTGTTACAGTTGTCCACTGAGAGTCATGCCCCTGTCTTGTAGTCTGTTGCCCGGGAAGACACAGCATTCGCGTTTAGAAAAGCAGGCTGCTTTCACCTACTGGTTCTGGTCCGGAGTTCAATCCGAATGCCTTTTCTACTCGGGCACCACGTGGTGGCGACATCCTAGAATCTCTCTGCGTGACCGAATGTGCTGGGAGAAGTGTGGGTCAACTGTTACTAGGTGGCACTGTAGGCTAATTCAAGCATGCGAGGCTGCTTTCTTTGGTCTTGCCAGAGTTCAGCAAGTGGGGGCTCCCCTGCAGGCTCGGCTTGGGAGGCTTGCGCGGTGGAGGACTGGCTACGACGAGATCCACGGGCCGGCAGCCTTAACACCGAATGCTCGCTCACCGGCAGGTAGGGACATCAGTGTGAAGCGGGGGCCCATTCTCAACTGCGCACGTGTGCCGCTCCCTTGCTGGTCTCTTTCTAATCGGGTGGTAACGCTCGGACGCGTTGCCACTGCTCACCCTGGCTGGGGGCCGCTTAATCCGTTCTGCAGGTCTGCAGACGCTGGTGCGGCCGTGTTGGTCCCGTCTCATGTCACTCCTGCGCAGGCTGGGTCTCCACGGGCGCGAGGGGCAGGGAATGCCTTCTCTGATTGTGCCCCTCCCCAGGAAATCCGTACTTGCCGGGGCCTCGCTGCGGGTGCAGCTGCACAGCGCTGGAAGGGCACCGCGCCCTCTGGGACAGGGGTCGGCAGGCAGCGCTGCCGACGGGCGCTTCAGTGGGCACGGAAGGGCGTCATACCTCTTGCGCCGCTGGCTTCGCGATCTCCAGTCTGAGTTCAGCATGCCGCGAGGATCCCGGCTGCACGGCCTCACAGGACGGTGGTGGCAAGCGGGCACCGCATGCTACCCTCCCTCTACCAGGAACAGGGAGGCAGCGGCTACTCCACGTGCGGGGTACGACCCACTCGTCGCCAGTGTAGTGTTGGGCCTCCGGCCCACATGGCAATTAAAGTAGGGACACCGACACTCCGTTATATGGTGTGATAACTGGCCTCGAGCACGTGCACCCGGGCCCTTTTATTAGCGGGGTCATGTCACGCGTGACACCCGTGATGGATGGGTGTGGGGGTGTAGTGTGCCCAGCCCTCGAGGGAGTGGCTGGCATGACAACTTCCTGCGGGACACTAGAACGTTTCTCGCAGGATACTACACATGGGTGGAGCATGGGTTTTCCCCTGCAACCACCCAAGGTTTCTGATGCTGAACCCAACTTACTAAACGAAGTAGACTGGGTTTAGTGTCAGAAAACTGCATCCTTTTTAAGTAGGCGCAAGTAAGGAGAAATGCTCTAATTTTTCCGACTTTGCATGTGGCTGCACTGTACCTGGCGCATACAAATATGGAAAAGATTTGAAGTGTCTCAGCATAGTATTTTGTACTGGAATGGTACCCTTCCAGTACAAAACCTATACTAGACTCATGGAGACACCCTTGCACTCTGGCATAAAGGTGTCTCCGTGGTGCACGGCAGATTACTTCAGTGCCAGCGCTATGGAGAGGGAAGGAGAGTGCCTTACTTAAGTAAATCTGGCACTCTGCTCCTCCCTCCTTTTCAATCAGCTCAGCATTTATGGTGGCTGCACATTGCTGTGTGAAAAAGTAGCAAATCTCCCCCGATGTCTTCCTTAATATGAAAGTTAGGAAGATTCATTAAGAAAATGAGGAGCTTAGCATCTGCTTTGGGAGGGTTGATTGGAACTTGATGCACACTTGTAATAGTGAGATTCTCAGGGACATTAGGTTAAAATGTTAAGCAATTGTGTGACAAAGTTAATTATGTTTAGTCTATTCTTTTTGCTTTATGGGATGCCTCTTAATCTAAAGATTAGTCTTTAAGAGCAATTTTCAAGGTTCCTCATGTTTGATTTTATGGACACCAAGTTATATATATATATATATAAATGTATCAAGTTTGTAATTCTGCTTCATAATCTTCATTTTCAGACACTCTTTACTCCAAGTCACCAATGTCACCTGAAAATGCCTCAGATTGTTTAGCTTCAAATTGATCCTTAAAGAGGTTACCGCTTAGGAAGGTTTGATTTCTTGAAATTTCCTGAAAACCCTTGGAGAGTAATTTGAAATCTGTAGATTAAGGTGAGTTATTTTCTATTGTAGTCTGATTAAAGATAAGTTTTGAGTGAGTCAAGTTGAAAACTGGGCATACTGCCCATTTGGTAACCACAGACCTGCCCACCACATATTTCAAATACTTTTCAGCATTCTGGACATCCTGTGGCACTTAAACATTGAGTATTTGGGATGTTTTCAGTAAGGTGCTGATACTCACTCTGAGAGATTAATATAGGGTAACTGTCCTGGGAGCTTGTTAAGGGACGCTCTGGACATGACTTAGCATTATGAAACAAAGGCTAATTGTGAAGGAAGTGACCCAACTAGGGCCGCCTGGGTCACTTGCGTCCTCCTCTAGCCTTCCAAGAAATGAAGAGTTGATGACGCAGTAGAGAATACAAGCAAACTAGTTTATTCACAAAGTACACTGCAGTGGAGTCCAATCTGACCAGCCTCCTATGATGGCTGACGGGGCCTGACTCTAACAAGCATAAAGGTACAATATGTATGTTGCAGAGCCCACAAAGCCCTGCCTACTATGGAAAAAACACTGGTAGCTGTCGTAATATAATGGGGGTACAGAACATACGTTTCGATTCCTCAGCCCAGCACAAGCTATCTACAGCCCAAGGTCGATTGGCTTTTCCTCCCCACTAGACAGGTGGGAGAAGGCCTCTATGTAACAGAAAAGGCATGCATTAATGAACAAGATTCAACATTTGAGAAACAAAACTTACCAAGGACCATTTCTCGTAAATGATCAAGTAACAGACTATAATACAAAATGGTGTCTTCGAGAGGTAAAATGGTGGCACAGATGTCAACCTAACTCACGTAACATCTGCACTCATTAGTTGGGTATGGATACAGCAAGAATTTATTATGAAATAGCTAAATAAATGCTAGCATAATATCAGGTAAAATACAAGTAATATGGCAGTAATACATTTCAATTCTAACAATTGTCACTTGCCTTTTTTAAATATTTAAATCTAATATTGCTCATACCTGAGGTTGGGCCTTGAGTCTCTAATCCTGGTGATACATTAACATTGGCAGGTAGTGCTACCTAGCCTATCCAACCTGATAAAGGATTTGAGAAATAGCATGTGTTTTCTCCCTAGCATGATCTGGAGATTCTGAACTCATAATATTCGTTTTTTTACAAATATATTTTTATTAAGCTTTTTAAGTTACCAGCACACAGTTATACATATACTCTAAACATGAGGGATACACAGTTCGAACTAATGATAAAAAATGTCATACCCATTTACAGAAAAATTGAGCTATGCAGATAGACAATAATTAAGGGCACAGGTGACAACGTTTACAAATTAATCCAAATCAATTCTAAGCATCATCAACAATCTTAGCCATTGAGGGCAATAACCCCAGATCAGATCAGAGAGAGAAACATGCCCCTTCCCAAACCATAGACCTTGGAAGATAGTTAGTTACAGCCAGAAACTAGGGTAAGTCAGGGACCATTCGCTTCCTGAGCCTCCTTTCAGTTTAGAACCGGAGCCCAGATACTCCTGCCAGCCAGTATCCCTCTTCTACCCCATCTCTCGTAAATACCTCTTTCCGTGTAAGCCATTGCTGAAATGTTGGGGCTTCTGGATTTAGGCAGGCCGAAGCTATGCATATCCGTACAACGGCCATAGCCAGGAAGAGGTATCGGTAACATGGATCTTGCTCACCGTTACTGTCAACCCCCAGGAGTATTAAAGCAGGAGTTAACACAGCTTTCACACCCAATGTCTGGTCCATGAATATTAGTTTGAGAGAGATTATGGTTATTGTTTATGAGGACATCTGATTTCACACCAAAACTTAAGAAGGAATGAGAAGTCTTTACAGAAGATATGTCCTCATCTTCCCAAACAAAATGCTTCAACAAACTAAAGGACGAAATATCTTGAATATCATAAAGTGACATCTGATGTCATCCAGTGTTCCCATATTTGTTCAGACACATATAAAAGTCCTTTTCCCTCTCTCCACTATTTCTGAAGCAGGTGGTCAATCTGGTGTGGGGACAGGATGGGTCTCCACCGCTGATTTGTTGGTGTAATTGTTTTTAACAGCTCTTTTCAACAGCGAAGTAGCCGTCATATTTAGGGATCTCTGGCATTTATTTTACCCTCTTCACTAATGACTTTATAAACAATCCAGCATAAAACTGTCACTTTACTAAAAATTAAATGCTTACATTCTTGAGCAAAGCTATGTTATACAACAGATAATGAAAAGGTAATATAGATGTAGGTTTTTAACACCAGCAAATATTCAGGCACTGCCATCCCTTGGTGCAGTTCCACCTCCCTCTACCACCAACCTACACTGACTTAGCTCCATTACTCAACTCCCCAACTCCTTACATGTAGCCATCACTTCCCTAGTGGATGCCTGGGTTGGGCAAGAGCGAGAGAAACAGATGGCTAGCTGACTCATGATTTCACTAAAACGCTCCACCACCAAGAAGGCATGAGTATGACCCAGTTCTAGGGCAATTTTGAAACAAATCTCCTCTGATTGGTATCACCTGTCTCTGTCCATTTATCTTGTAACATGGCAGAACCTTGGAGGCTTCTATCCTCACAAGCTCAGTAGGTACCTGACCAGACCATAGACTTTTTTGCAAATCACCTTCACCAATCAGCGTATTGTGCATCTGCTTTATTTCTGAATGAGCCTTTAGGACACCTGCAAACATCCGATAAAGTGTTTTCCTTTCCTAGCACTAAGACAAAGGTGCCTCCATGAATCTGTATATATCGGCCAAAGGCAAGCCCGTCTGCGCCCGTCCGCGCACGGCCAGGGATAGGGGCCAGACCCCTTGGGCAAACCGAACCTAGACTATGCTGGAGTTCCCAACAATTACGAGACCTGTGTCCCGGCTTGGCTAAAGACTGTCTTCACAGTCTCAATGCAGAGGAAACCAATAGCTGCAAAGTTTGTCAGTATACGTGGCTGACCAGACCCCCTCCCAGAGAGGAGCACACCAGACTTATATGTGGGTTATTTAACACCAGATCCATGAGGAAACACAGCCTGGATATTCATGATCTACTATTAGACATGAAACTAGATCTATTGTTTCTCACAGAAACCTGGTTGGATTCCAATTCTGGTCCAGATATAGTTGCTTCTCTCCCTGCGGAATACAGTATGGTCCATTTGGACAGGATTGAAGGAAGAGGTGGGGGATAGCTATACTTTTTAAACAGCCATTGACATGCCAACTTGATTCCCTCCCCATAGCTGAAGGCGAGATAGGAGCCTTCTTTATCATGGCTAACATGGGGAAGATGGTGAACGGCTTATTAATCTATCGTCCCCCGGGCCCCTCTACCCAGTTTACCACTCGGTAAACCGCCCTACGTAGAGATAAGTTCCTGCTTCTAGGCGATCTCAATATCCACTTAGATAACCTAGCTGATAAAGCAGTTACCGACTTTCACCAGCAACTTTTATCCCTTCAACTATTCACTGAGTCCAAAGCCCCCACCCACTCAAAAGGCCACTTGTTGGATCCAATCTTCGCCAACTGGGATGGTGTAAAAACTCACTCTCCTATCCCTGCGGTATGGTCCAATCATTTTGTAGTTCCATTTACACTAACCATCCCAGCAACAAATACCCACAAGCCCCATTGTACCAAATACCTGAGTCGGAAATGGACTACATTCTCTAAAACGAAATTTGACTCGGCCCTTACTAAAGGTGGCAGACCAGGTGGGGAAGATGCTGTTACAGCATCTGATAGACTCGATGAGCGCATAATTATGGCCCTGGACGCCACCGCGCCACTCTGTCAAAAAAAAACCTACAGCAGACCCCGAAATCAGCCCCTTGGTTTAGTGAGGAACTCCGCTTAGCTAAAGCGGAATGCAAGAAATTAGAAAGACAATGGAGGGTTGCGTATCTAGACCAAGCTAAACTGAAATACATAGGCAGGCGCAGGGAATATCACAATCTAATCAGACGCGCCAAAACCAAGTATTTTTCAGACAGGATTGGAGAAGCCCAGAACTCCACCAAGGAGCTATTTAAAATCTATAAGGAAATCTCCATGTGTAGCTCCTCTGTCGATCCTTCACTGAGCTCAGTCGAGTCCTGCAATCGTATCGCTACTTACTTCTCTGACAAAGTGGCTAACATCTATTCTGCTTTCACAGGGGGGAAGGAAAAGGCAACTGAGTTCAGGGAACTCCCTTACTTAGACGCAGGCACAAATAGATTATGCAATTTTGTGATTCCATAGCCTAATGAGCTGCAGCGGATCTGTCGCTCGATCAAATCCGGGTCCCCTTGTGACCCTGCGTCGCCAAAACTTCTTGGTGGAAGCATCAAAACTCTAGAACCCTATATCAGAGATGTTCTTGACATCTCTTTTAAGACCTGCACTGTACCCAAAAAATGGAAGCAAGCAATTGTACTCCCGCTCCAAAAAAAATCTAACCTTAGCTGGGATAGGTTGGACAATTTGAGACCCATTTCTCTTCTTCCTTACATGGCCATGGTGGCAGAAAAGGTGGTCAATTCCCAAATTATGACCTTTGTGGATGAATCCAATCTCCTCCACCCTACGCAGTTTGGATTCCGTCCTCGCCACTCCACGGAGTCTGCGCTGCTTCTGGCCACCGAGACCATCAGGCAAGGAGTTGATGAGGGTCAAACTATGGCACTCATCTTACTTGACCTTAGTGCCGCCTTTGACACTGTAGCACACTCCATCCTGCTACAGTGTCTCAATAAGGGAGGAATCAATGGGAGGGCACTCAGATGGCTACAATCCTTTATGACGGAAAGAGGCTTCCAGGTCAGACAGGGTGAATACTATTCCAAGCTGTTCTATCTTGACCAAGGGGTTCCCCAGGGATCCGCCCTTAGCCCCACCCTGTTCAACCTGTATGCATCTCCTGTAGCCACTATTGTGGAGAGACATGGTATCCAACTTGTATCTTATGCGGACGACACGCAGCTGGCCATCTCCCTATCACGGGCGCCCGGCACCGCTGCCGCCAACTTCAGTGCCTGCATGCAGGAGCTAGCCTCCTGGATGTCTAACAACTGCCTGAAGTTGAATGGCTCCAAGACTGAGGTGCTCGTGGTGGGGAGGGGTCCATCTGTGTGGTCCTCAGCATGGTGGCCAGACTGCCTGGGCCCTACACCTATGCCGGTTCAACAGGCCAAAAATCTAGGGGTATTATTTGATTCCGAACTATCATTTATGCCCCAGATCAATCAGGTAGTAGGAATGTGTTTTGGAGTACTCAAAACCTTGCGTAAGATCCTTGATTTGCTCCCTGTCGGAGACAGACAGACCCTTGTGCATGCCCTGGTAACATCAAGGTTTGATTACGCTAATCTCCTGTACCTGGGTAGTACGGTCAGCAGTACTAACTGCCTACAGGTATTGCAGAATGCAGCAGCCCGGTGGGTACTAAGGCTCCGGAGGCGAACCTCCTCCAAAGCAGCCCTAAAATCTCTTCACTGGCTGCCAATCTGTGAAAGGATCAAATATAAGGCCCTCTGTGTATGCCAGCGTATCTTGGGAGGCAGAGCACCCGCCCCTCTGAACGGTCTTATCATCCCCTACAGACCAGCGCGGATGCTCAGATCCTCCGACACTGGCCTGGTCACAGTCCCCAAAATCCGCAGAACCCGCATGGGGGGCAGATCGTTCCGATTTCTTGCAGCCAAGAATTGGAACTTATTGCCAGTTGAACTGCGCCTGGAACCTTCTGAGGCCAAATTTCGTAGAGCCCTGAAAACACATCTGTTTCGTCTGGCACTGCCCTAAATCCTCCTCCCTTTACTAAAGCAATCTAAGGGCAGGGACACGCCGGTGAGCGTAACTAAGCACTCTATAAAATTCCAAAATAAATAAATGGGGAGTGACAGAGGGAGATAATTTCACTGCATAGTTATCCAAGCACACCCTTATCACTTAGCCAGCATTAACCCTTGTGTAGGCCCTGCTGCTTGGAAGTTATAGGCCTCAGTTACATTGGCCTGAGCACTGCCATTTTCTATCAGCTTAGAGCAGAAGCAGAAAGCAGGTCTGACCCATGCTTCACACAGCTCCACTTGTCTGCGTGGCTTCGCACCCCTTCATTTAGACCCCCACCCTACTGTATGCTAAGTTCATGAACGATAAAGTTCAAGTTCCTTCTTAATCTTGCAACACACCCCAGGCCCCCACCTGAAAGCTGTGAACAGAGAACAGAGAAAGAGGAAGTTCCCGCCACAGCTAAGGCTATTCCGATAAAATGAGGACAAAGTGGCAAATCAGTATCACAGACTGGCACACAAACGCATGAATAGAATCCTTCAAAGTAATAATAACACATTTGTGTTGTGTATGATGAATTAATGACAAACCTCCAGTCAAGATGCCAGGAACTCAGTCCAGACTGTCGTATGTGCCACACAATTATGAGAAAGGGGCTACTTCTACACTTATGATGGGAAGGTACCATGCAGGGGCGTGAGAGACGATGGAAAGATATGTGATACGAGGTGGAGTGAGATGACGTGATTACAGTCTCATTGTTTGGTCACTATAAAAGGGTGGTCCGCGAGAATATCGTTGAACTACTCCGCGTCTGCACTTGAGTGTCGGACAGGAGTTTTTCCCAGGGGTTACTCGAGATAGCCCTTGTTCCATGTACTTAGGCTCTGCTCCTCTATTGTATATTCTGCTTTATAATACTATTTTCTTATTGCATTCAAAGTTATACTTCACCATTTGAAATGCTATGTTTTCTCTGACCTTGTTTTATCTTCACTGCATTAGAGGTGTTTAACTTGTACTTGCAGGATATGACTTTATATACAGTGGTGAGTGTTCCCAATACTATGTGCTTAACCTTTTTCTATGCAATCTGCCTCAAAGCTCACAAGTGTACTTAAAGCATATTCTCTCTCTCATAGCAGCTGTAAACTGTATTTATTAAATCCAAACTGGTCCATGTGTCTTTCAAGAGAATACTAGGAGCAGGACCAAGTACTATGTGATTTATTGTGATATCATTGAATATTTCTAGAAGCTGTGTCTTCTAATAAAAACTTGTACAACTTTCAGAAACAGTCTCCAAGGCTCATATATCCATTTTTTCCTGTTTTTAGAGCAAGCGTTCCAGGAGCACCGGTTACAAATTAAGGTGTGCCATTTCCCTTAGTTCTCTCTCACGGTCTCCCCAGCGCGGCTTCTGAGCTGCTGCGCCGAGCCCCCTGACACCTCCTGCCCACAATTAATTTTCCCTCCAACAGGAGCACCAAATCAAACATGATTGACTCCACATTCCTCTGAGGAATGCCCGACAGGTATGCAGGGAAATTAACCAAACAAGAGGAAGCATGTCTATAGTATGTCTCTCCAGTCTTTGCCACTGGGAGGGAACCGCCGAGTCTAGATGCACAGACTCACCGGAGCACTCAGCATTTACCCCCAATTTGTCACCCTGACTACCTAGATTTGAAGGTGTGACAGTGTTGAAATACCATTGATTTGGATTCAGTCAAACTCCATACTACTTGGTGCATCTTCTTTCATATTCAGGATTTATTTTCATTATAGAATAATGCCCGTAAAAATTAGGTGTTACATGTTAACCAACTTTTGTTTCTATTCACACGTTTCACACTTTTTTCCCCATCTTTGCACCATGTGATTATTTATGAGCAAAGAAAAGCTGTTTATGAACCTCCATTAATGTATAAATATGCATACAAACACTGAATGGTCTATATTAGGATATAAGTGTCCAGTTTTAAATGCTTGTGTGTTCCATTAATTGCAGAACTGGCCAAAACTGATGACCAATGAATTGATTCATTTATGGCAAAATAACAACCTGAGTGAATGAATGTTGATTTTTAAATCTATTGTGAAGTTGCATCCTTAGTTCTAAGCTCCTAGAACGCTTCTGCCAGCATTTGTTTAACTTTACTTTGCACTTTGCACTCCTGTGGTCGCGCCTCATTACCTGTGACCCCCCCGGTCCACCGCAGTCAAGAGCGGACTGTTTGTGTGGAGGGAGGTCACAGGGAAACTCTGCACGCGTAATTACAACCCACTTCCGGGTTGTGCCAGACGCCGCTACCATCTTGAGATAAGTGACGCTCTAGTTGTTGCGTTCCCTTCCCAAGGCGGGCCCTTTAAAAGGAGGCTGCAGGACTCGCACGCTCGAAACCATCACAGAACAGCGTAGCGTAGCGAGCTTCCTATTGTTGCTGCCTTGATTTTTTATTTGATCTGTACTTTAAAAAAATAACAACCTGAGTGAATGAATGTTGATTTTTAAATCTGTTGTGAAGTTGCATCCTTAGTTCTAAGCTCCTAGAACGCTTCTGCCAGCATTTGTTTAACTTTACCTTGCACTTTGCACTCGTGTGGTCGCGTCTCGTTACCTGTGACCCCCCCGATCCACCGCAGTCAAGAGCGGACTGTTTGAGTGGAGGGAGGTCACAGGGAAACTCTGCACGCATAATTACAACCCACTTCTGGGTTGTGCCACACGCCGCCAGCATCTTGAGGTAAGGGACGCTCTAGTTTTTGCATTCCCTTCCCAAGGCGGGCGCTTCAAAAGCAGCCTATGGGACATGCGCAGCGGGCGCGCTGCTGGCGAGCCAAAGGCAAACCCGTCTGCGCCCGTCCGCGCCAGGCCGGGACCTGGGGCCCAAACCCCTGCCCCCCCGAACAGCGACAGAATAAAGTTCACTTCCACCCAGCTGCTGAACCTCTGAATGAACTCCCGGCCTAAGTGCGCCCGCCTTAATGCGGAGGGGAACTTCCCCGCCTGCCCGGGCTGCAATTTCACAATTAAAACTGATCTAGAGGGATCAGGTAATGCCACAGGAGCGGTTAATTCAGCCCACTAGCACACACAATGTGATATGAAACCCAAGCCAGCTCCTACCAATAACTTTTCCTTTTACAACTATAACTGTCGCTCCCTCCCAAAACATCAGGCGGACATTTTTGACCTCTTGGTGGACTTACAACCTGACGCCATCTTCCTAACCGAGACATGGCATAATATTTGCTCTGGGCCTGACCTAGCCAGAGCTTTGCCATCTAATTACGCTATTGTCAGGAAAGGCAGAGAAGATAGGATGGGTGGAGGGATCGCCATTATTTTAAAAAACACCTTTTTCTGTAAGTTCGATGAGCTACTGATCCCCAGTTGTGAAGCAGCAGTGTTTAAATTGATTTTGACTCCTCACTTCACTCTTACTGGAATGCTTTCTGACTTGGCGGCCATGAACATTCTACTCCATAACAGTGGGCCTACTCATAAAGCAGGTCACTTTCTTGACCCCATTTTTTCCAATCTACCCTCTTTACACTGCCCAGCAGCCCTCCCACTGTGCTGGACTGATCACTTCTTAGTGGGTTTCAGTTTTGAAGCCCCACGTCTCACTCATGCGATGAGCAACTGCGCTGCCAAACCCTCCAGGAACTGGAGAAATCTTGACATTGTTAAGTTTAATCTCTTCCTCTCCACTAACGCTCCTATTTTTCAAAACAATGTTGTCCTGGACCTCGTGGCTTTTCAAGACTGGATTCAGTCGGCTCTTGACACGTGCCTTCCTATCTCAGTCAGGAAGTTTAATAGTCACCGCCCCCCAATAGTCACTGCCCCCCCGCCCCTTGGTTCTCCGAAGAGTTAAAGAAGGAGAAAACCAAATGTAAAAACTCGGAGCGATGGTGGCGAAAGACTTATGCGCCCGAAGCTAAAACCGCCTACCTTACTATCAGACGGGCTTATCATTCCTATTGCAGGTCCGAACGCGCAAACTTTGTCTCTACATCCATTACTCAGGCTAAAAACTGCCCTAAAACTTTATTCAACATGGTTAAAGATCTATCCGGTTCAGCTGCGATGCAGTCATCCCCCAGCCTGAATGCTACAAAATGCGAGGATCTTGCCCAATTTTTCTTAAAATAAAGTGGAAACTATTTACTCTGCTTTGGCTAAAACCATCCCCTCTCCCTCTCTCTCACCCACTGTGACCTTTGACCATCCTGTCCCTGTGCCCGAAAGCTGCACGGCGTCTGCTGTGGCTACGATGCAGATGAATACACTTGACACCTGGCCACCCTTCGACATGGTGACATTTACACATCTTAGTCAAATTAAATCAGGATCCCCCTGCGACTTATTGCCCATTACGATCCTACAGCAAATTGAACAACCCTCACTTCATTAGATTCTCGAGCTTCTCAATGCATCCCTAACGGACTCCATTGTCCCTCCAGATTGGAAACATGCAATGGTTGTCCCATTATTAAAAAAAACTAACTCTGACCCCGCGCTCCTCTCAAATTATCGTCCAATTTTGCTGCTTCCTGCTCTCTCAAAAATTCTTGAGAGACACATTAATGGCCACTAATCAAGTTCATTGAAACCAATGGCCTCTTGCATCCTTCCCAGTCCGATTTTAGGACCGGTTATTCTACTGAGTACACACTCTTAGGTGTTACAGAAATGCTTCAACAGAACCTTGATGCTGGCAATACCATGGCCCTGGTATTGCTTGACCTGAGCGCGGCCTTTGATACGGTTTCCCACACCGTCCTCATAAAGGCCCTCCAATCCTGTAGTGTCACAGGGGCGGCCCTGAATTGGCTTATGTCTTTTTTTTCTGACCGCACCTTTCAGGTTTTCTCATCCACTGCCAAATCCAAACCACGTTTTTCACCTTATGGGGTCCCTCAGGGTTCAATTCTCAGCCCCTGCTGTTTAACATTTACGATAGACCCCTGGCAGTTATGGTAGAGGAGTCTGGGCGGTCGCTTTTTTCATATGTTGACGATACCCAGATCCTCTTTTCTCTCTCAGCGGGCAAAACCTCAGAGCCTTCTGCACTCAGGTCAGGTCTCAGCAAAGTCGTAACCTGGATGAATGCCAATTTTTTAAAACTTAATGGCGATAAAATGGAGGTCCTGGTCCTGAGCAAAGATAGAGGTCTCTGGGGCCCTCAACACTGGCCCCCAGAAATGGGTATGCTTCCTCAACCCCCCACCCAGGTATGCAACCTTGGCTTTATCATTGACGATTCTCTATCCATGCGTCAACAAGTTACCAAGGTTGCCACTACCTGCTTCACCATTTTGAAATGGTTGAGGAAGATTGTGTGAATGCTACCTGTTCATACCCAGCGTACCGTAGTTCCGGCACATCTAGGCTGGACTACGGGAAAATTCTCTACCTGGGAGTCAACAAAGAGGTAACGCGTAAGCTGCAGCGGGTGCAAAACTCTGCTGCCAGATTACTTTGCAGAGCGTCCAAGACTGCATCGACGTTCGGGCTGCTGGGGAACCTCCACTGGCTTCCTGTGGAGAAATGTGTCAAGTTTAAGGCCCTCACATATATGTTCCGTATCAAGCATGCTAAGTCTCCCCGCTACCTGCATCATCTAGCCCGTCCTCATGTTCCCTCTCACACTCTTCGGTCTTCCACACAAGAGAAATTCCAAGTCCCTAAGGTCAGACTTTCTCGAATGGGAGGTTTGCATACTTGGGTCCTGTTTTATGGAACGCTCTGCGTCTGCCCCTCCACTTGCAATCTAATCTCCAGCTGTTCCGTAGATCTCTCAAGACTTGGCTTTTTAGCCAAATGGTCTCTCCATTCTCTCTGCTGTTCCTTCATGGCGCGGGAAACCCTTTTTGGGTAGCTGTTGCGCTGACATATACATTTAAATAAATAAAAATAAAAGCAATTGAATCCACGATGAACCAATGGATCTCATGATGTTACATTACCCAACAATCCTTAGTGGCACACTGAGAAAGTCCAGGTTATATAAAATTGTGGTTGTCGAGTAGCGCACTAGGTCATTTGTTGTGGGTTGACTGAATTTGGTCTATTGAATTGTTATAAGACTCAAAATACTCAGAGCTTATATTACTGACCTGTCTATGAAATTCGATGGGGGGGGGGAGGGAGAGTTGCTATTTCTTCCAGTCAGATACTTTTTCCTGCAGGTCCCTCTGAAACTCTAGAGCTCTGGAAGAAACATTTTACAAAGTTACCAAACTCTCTTCTGATGCCCAAACAACAATTCTAAGGCTCCCAGGAGCTCATGGGAGGGCACTTAGGGCCCGATTCACAGAACTAACTTAAGACTAAATCCTAAACTTACTACTTTTGGTATTCACAGAAGTTAGGATTTTGTCTTAAGTTTGTCTTAAGACAGACTTAAGACAGTCTTAAGTTAGGTTTTTGTCTTAAGTCTGTCTTAAGTCTGTCTTAAGACAAACTTAAGACAAAATCCTAACTTCTATGAATACCAAAAGTAGTAAGTTTAGGTTTTTGTCTTAAGTTAGTTCTGTGAATCAGGCCCTTAGAGACTCTCAGGATGTCAGGCAGAGGCTCAAAGCAAAGTGCAGTCCAAGTTCCACTGGTCATCTGGGTACTTCCTGGAAAACGCCTCTTGCATCTTGTTGTGTCCCTGTAGCCACAAATGAGACCAGTCAGCTGACCCTTGAAGTCTAGCTCTTTGTCACAGGTACAAGAAGCAGCAGGTCCACTCCTCCTTCAAAGCACCTCTCAAATCACAGACAGCAGGTCCATTCCTATTCTGATCTTCTTTAGGTCCAGAAAGTATTCTGAGGAAGGCAGTTTGAGGGTCCAGCTTTGTAGAAATCACCAACCTGTGGTTGGGTAAGACTCTTGGGCATCCCCTAACCAAAGGGGTAAACGTTCCCATGGAAAAACCCTACCCACTTTTGTAGCAGTTCCTGTTTGCCCTAATGGAATCAATCCCACGGTACCCTTCATCCTTAAAATCCAAAATGAGGAAATCATTCTCCCCTTGTGCAGTGCCTGTGTGTCCACCCACAGGTATGGCCAGGGTATAAAGTACTGAAAACATATATACAACCATATAGAGCTATACTTACGAATAGCCCTAATACCAATTACTACTAATCAGTCAGTTGGAAGTGTAGAAGGTTCAATCGTTTATTAAAAAAACAACTCTGCCAGAGGAGCCTCTCGCGACCTAGCCCCTCGAGGTCCGCCGAGAAGACTGCTGGCACATTATCAACAGATCACATATATACTGTTACATTTCGAAACCGTTACCTAAGAAGGAAAAATACAAGTTGGTACAGGCTGGTGCAAAGGAAAGACCATATATGGAACACAAAGCATCCTTAGTTTAGCTTAGCTCGTTATAGCAAGGTCGAGGAGGGTGACTCCCTTCTGCCAGCTCTAGGAGAGTCCGCACAGCACCTCCTGGAATGTGCTTATCCAGCCTACCCCCACCTACAACCTTGACAGGCCTAACAAACAGAAACAGCAGATTGTTACATTTGTCAGACCATTATTCAAGAGAACAACTCGTGTTAGGGATAATGGTAGGTTTCCACTAATGCTGCAAGCAGACTAGGCCACAAAATGGCGCTGGTCGGGTTAATCTATCTTGCTCGTGAGAAGACAAATAACTAGGATAAGGCGTACATTAATCCCTAGACTATTACATGTGTGAGTTTATTAATACTCGAATACCGTCACTAGACTAATAGGTGCATCACGCTAATTTCTAACTGTTACTACGTGCTTTACTAGGCCTAGTTCAGATTTCAGTTCCTCAAACCCTGCTTTTAGCGTGATGTAGCTAACTAAAACAAAGACTAATCCTGGAAAAGTTCCTCATCAATGGCCATCAACTCACAAATCTCCTGTTGGAGCATCTGAGACTTAGAAGGGGTAGGAGAAGGGACAATCATGGCTGTCAATTTGGTAGCACAATAAGAGCAACAGGCTGGACCACATTGCATACAAAGGCAGCAAGTGAAGAGGATGCCCGCAGCTCCAGCAACTTTCATCAATAATTTCCAACCCCAGGTAGATAGAAGCCCCCAAAACCAGCTGGAGAGTGACCAGGATCCATTCACAGTGTGCATTTCCGCAGCAATGCGGTGCAATTTTTGAATAGCTAAATGAACTGTGGGGGCGGAGTCTGGAATGTAAACACAACAGGAGCAGCCGATCACCCGGCATGCTCCTCCTCGATCAGCCAAGATAACGTCCAAAACCATTCGGTTCTGTAGAGAAACGAGTCTCGTAGCCTGAAGCTCTTCAGTTGTTTGTCATAATCTCAGTAGTGATATTAATGACATTCTCCACCACCCTGGACAATCGCCTTATCTCTCTACTATTGAATATCGGTCCCCAGAATGGGACCAATCCCTTGGTAAAATCCGTAAACTGCTGCAAGGAGGTATCAGTCAGATCAACCTCAGTCATTCCGAGCTGTCTTCGTTGCCTATTGGAAACCACCTTTGTGTTATAAAGTTGATGAGTTTTGTGATAATCTGAAGACGCTATATATACAGGGGGGCACAGGAAAGACAGATAACATTGGCCTGCCCTTCCCCGTGGTAACCAGGTGTAAGCATTTTCCCCGCATACAATATACACATTTGGAGGTGTTAACAGTGGCGGACTGCTAAAAATGTTCATTCTATATGTATAATTACAAATACTATTCCCAACCTGCACATGCCCTATTCCCTGCACACAGAACGCAGAAGAAGTATTCAAAATAGGGATGGGCATGATGCGTTCACTAGTGACATTCCTGGTAACAAACTGCTGAAAATACTGAGAATGGTTAAAATTAGCAAAATCGTAAAGTTCATCTTTCGACCAAGTACTGTTTTCATTAGCAGTATATAAGTTCATACAAGCATCTGGGTCCAATGATCCCTCCCAAAAGAATGCTGACATTCGTCATTCCAAGGGAGAGGTTCATGCACATCTTTAGTGGTTAAATATAACAAAGGTTTAGCAAGAAGAGAAAAATTAGGTATCCATTGGCGACAGTAGGAGGTAATGCCAAGAAAAGCACGCACTTCACGCTGGGTGCAAGGGATAGACATGTTAGAGATAGTAGTAATTCGTTCAGGAGTCAAACGCCTTCCCTCCTTCGATAGTAGATGACCTAGGTAGGTCACCTCCTGTCGACAATATTGGAACTTGGACAAGGATACCTTATTACCCTTTGCCGCCAGATGGTGCAACAATTTAACAGTAGCGTCCTCGACAGCCTTCCTCGGTGTCCGACGCAATCAACAAGTCATCCACATATTGCAAGAGCACATTACCAGCGGGCAAAACTAAATCATCCAGAATGGCCTTAAGGGCCTGGCTATAGATGCTCGGACTTTCAGTATAGCCTTGTGGTGCACGACAGAATCTAAAGCTTCGGCCAGATAACGAGAAGCCGAAGATCTGACGGATATCCAGGTGAATCGGGATGCTGAAGAAAGCATTCCTCAGATCAATGACCGAAAAAAATACTGGGCAGTCGGTGGGATCATTGTGAGTATAGTAGTGATATCAGTCACCACAGGGTACTGAGGTACTACAATCTTATTAACCTCCCGCAGGTCTATTACAAAACGATATGCATCAATATTCCCGGGAGATCCAGAATCAGAGGATTTCTTCAAAATCGGGAGAATAGGGCTGTTACAAATATTGGCAGCTGTTTCCTCAACCACACCTTTATCAATTAAATCCTGAATAATTGAAAGTAAGGCTCGCTTGCCAGCCAGCGAAATTTTATACTGGGGTATACGTGGCAATTTCACACCCGGTTTCAATGTAATATGGACGGGAGGGATGTCTAATTTACCAACATCTGCATCCCCTGTAGCCCACAACGTAATAGGGAAAGTATCAAACTCAGGGGGAAGAGGTTCATTTTTGGCAAAACACTGTTTCACATTCTCATTAGGGGGTTGTATCGTTAAGTAAACACCATCAGGGGAACAATACATTTTCGCGTTCAACTTCTTCAACATATCCAAACCTAATAGATTCTCACCACAATGTGAAGTCAATAAGAAGGGGGAATCAATAGGAGCCGGACCAATAGTGAATGGGAGAGGTTTAGAGATGGGGCTCACCACCGGAACTCCTGAAAATCCCACTGATACATTATTTTGCCCGGGCAGAGCCGCCCCTGGGACCAATGATCGAGCAACAGAACTATTTATTGCTCCTGTGTCAATTAGAAAATCCTCGGAAGTCCCCATCAATTCCCCTTTCACATAGGGTCCTTGTTGATTGACTGGGATCGACACTTGGCCCCTACTCTGTCCCTGGCTGTCCTATGGATAAGCATACCCATCCTGATCTCCGAATGCATAATCCTCATTGAAGTATTGCCTACCTTGAGGGTTATCAAAGTGGTTCCGTTCAGACTTGCCCTGCACAGCTTCTTCTCTACGCATATCACTCCGGTCTGGGCCACCTCGACCACATCCCCGCCCTCGAACAGCTCCGCTCTGGGCGAGCAGTAACGGACACTGAGCTCTCCAATGTCCTTCCTGCTTACAATAGGTGCACTGATGTATCCCTAACGGCGGGGCCGGGCCTGTACTTCTTCCTGTCCCCACCCCTCTGGATACTGGCCCTCGGACTCCTCTCCCTCCTCCTCATCCTCGAACGACTTGCTGTAACAACACCCGGGTCTTAAGATCCTTGGCCTTCTTCTCTATTTTATCCTTACTCTCATTTTCCCTGTGCTCATAGTATTGGGCCATACTTAATATCACGGAGGGAGTAGAGGTAGTCAAGGTACTCTCGGCGGCTTGCAGCCGAGTAGAGACTTCAGGTAACAAGTTGGTCACAAAACGATTTACAAACAACCGGACCCCGCCTTCCGTGGCAGGGTCCTGTCCGCTAAAATTAATAAAGGTACCTTCAAATCAAGTGAAAAAATCAGAAACACTTTCGTCTTTCTTCTGTTTACAAGCAGTCAATTTATCCCAGTCAACTTTACGTGGGGAATCAGCGTGTGCATATAGGCAATTATGTTCGCGGGAAGAGCAGTAATTTCATCCCTGGGCTTGTCTCCTGGTTTGCGGTCCCGATCTCAGTCTTTCAACTGGTTCCAGGTTCCCCCTAATTCCGCTGCATGATCGGTGTCATGAACCTGTCGCCATATATCTACAGGAACCAACAGCCCGAAAAACAATTTAACATCAGCTGAAGTCATTACAGCTGATGCTGCGGCTTCAGTTAATTCTTTATAGTAAGCGGTGGGATTCTTACGAGGGTCAGGCAGCTGTGATGTTAAAGCTTCGCTTCGCTTCCATGGCGTATATACCCATTGTTCCTGAAACAGCGCATCCTCTCGGGCTCTCGTAACTTGATTATGAGCATCACGTACTTCAGGTACCTCAGGATGAAAAATAGGATGCACTTCCCTCATGGGATGTTGAAAATCCCATTTGGGACATTTCATAAACATTCTGCCTCGATATTTCACCAATGTTTCTACGTTTTTATACACTTCCACCAGACTTAAATCAAACTTGTGAGCCCGGTCCAAGATGTCATACAATATTTGAGGGGCCAATCCGTCCTGAAAGCATTGCTCCCATGCCTCAATAAGATAACGGGACATTTGATGCAATGCATGTTGCTGCATAACCGGTTCGAGGTCCCTTATGGTACTCCACAAATCGGCCACTGTATATACGTCTTTCCGCATCCATTTAACTGCCTGTTCTGCTATAGCCTCCTTCTCACTATAGCCTAATGAGGCTCTCGTAAATAATCGCCTAGCATTTAATCCGCCTGGATCCCCTAGGGTTGTACGATCCTTCTCTTCAGGGGTCGCACCAGCTGATTGAGATGTCCATATAGGACTCGGGGTTGCCAAAACTATATGGGAAGTTCCCAGAGGCTGTCGTGTGTCAGGGATAAGGGTAGCTGTGTCTCTCAATGAGGTAGGGGTGGCACGAGATGTACCTACAGGGTGGAGAGACACGTCTACCTCCGGGGCGGAGGCTATAGAAGCAGTGGCCGGGTGGAGAGGTACAGCGGGGTATATGCGTTGTGGCGCATACGGTGGGGGGGTCGAACGTTTAGTAAATCCTCTATTTCATCTTCTGCCTCATTTCGTGTCATATAACTTTTGTCTACCTGTAGTAAGCGTGGGCGTAAAATCGGTTCCGCTCGCGGAATTCGCGGATTTTCGGCAAATTCGCAATCCGTGAACATTCGCAAATTCGCGCGAAGCGGATTTTTTTTGCTTGGTCGCGCTTGACAAATACAATATTATACAATTTTGCGGCGCGCGGCGTTCACTTACGGTCATTCAGCGTTTGAAGAGTTGTTTTTCTCCATGTTTGCGTGTGCTGTGCCATTTTGGATCTTGCTGCGGGATCCCGCAGGAGTATGTCGACCACGATCACGTCATCGCGGCTTGCCACTTTGCACAGCGAGAGTTTGTCAACGCGAGTACGTCATAAAGGCCCGTCATCACGCATCGCGGGAGTAAACACTTGCGAACACGTAGATGCGGCGGGCAGCGACAATCTCACAATTGCGAGATTGCTAAATTTGCAATTTCGCACATGAAATCCACCAGCAGGCAGCATAAACCTTGAAAATGATGATTTTTATCAGAATAACTCCTCAGGTTGACATTTGCCTGCACTTTTTTTGCAAGGAGTCCATTTTGGGGGGGTTGGGAGGAAGGAAGTGCCCCACAGTCTCCAACTTCCTGTTCCTGTCCAGCAGGCTCCTCCCAGTGCTTTGTTCATGTCCTGGTCACTTTGATTTGGATCTTGACCTGGAAGGATTACTTTTTATGGATGCTGCTGGATATTTGGATTTGATGCCTTTTTGACTTTCTTTCGATCACTTTTGGATTAGAAATGTCACAAGTAAGTTGATGTTGTTTGTTTGGGGCATTACAGTTGCTGCAACTACAATTTTGGAACTTTTTCAGAACATTAAATAAATATATTGTGGGTAGCCACAGTATCCAGTAGGACCAGGGTTAGTTATGGGAGCATGATGCAACTGTTTTGTTAAATTTCAACATCATTTAGGGCATGGATGGCATTGGATTGTGGTGATTTTCGTTTGTTTTTCGATTTTTTGGCTGTTGTTGGGGCCTTTTGCCCAGGGGTACTCAGTGGTGCATGGACTGAGTCTTTCTGTGGGGTCTCTTTAATGTAAACATCATGGAGGGCATGGATGGCATTGGATTGTGGTGATTTTTAAGTGTTTTTCGATTTTTTGGCTGTTGTTGGGGCCTTTTGCCCAGGGGTACTCAGTGGTATATGGGCCTAGTCTTTCTGTGGGGTGTCTTGAATGTATACATCATTGAGGGCATGGATGGCATTGGAATGTGGTGATTTTTATGTGTTTTTCGATTTTTTGGCTGTTGTTGGGGCCTTTTGCCCAGGGGTACTCAGTGGTGCATGGACTGAGTCTTTCTGTGGGGTCTCTTTAATGTAAACATCATGGAGGGCATGGATGGCATTGGATTGTGGTGATTTTTGTGTGCTTTTCGACTTTTTGGGGTGGTGTTGGAGCCTGTCCATGTGGGAGGGGGCCATTTTGAGGCCTGGTCCAGGCAGGGCCTGGCCATGTGGGTGGGGGTCTAGGGGCCATTTTGAAGCCAGGCAGTGTGCTTTGTTGTGCCATAGGCCTGCACCCAGTCTGCCATGCTTTCATCCATTATGCCCAGGGGTACTCAGTGGTGCATGGACCGAGTCTTTCTGTGGGGTGTCTTGAATTTCAACATGATTGAGGGCATGGATGGCATTGGATTGTGGTGATTTTTGTGTGTTTTTCAATTTTTGGGCTGTTGTTGGGCCTTTTGCCCAGGGGTACTCAGTGGTGCATGGACTGAGTCTTTCTGTGGGGTCTCTTTAATGTAAACATCATGGAGGGCATGGATGGCATTGGATTGTGGTGATTTTTGTGTGTTTTTCAATTTTTTTGTGGTGTTGATGGGGCCTGGCCATGTGGGTGGGGGCCATTTTGAGGACTGGTACAGGCAGGGTCTGGCCGTGTGGTGGGGGTCAAGGGGCCATTTTGAATCCAGGCAGTGTGCTTTGTGCCATAGGCCTGCATCCAATGTGCCTTGCTTTCACCCATGATGCCCAGGGGTACCCAGTGGTGCATGGGCCTAGTCTTTCTGTGGGGTCTCTTTAATGTAAACATCATGGAGGGCATGCATGGCATTGAATTGTGGTGATTTTTATGTGTGTTTGGAATTTTTGGCAGTTGTTGGGGCCTTTTGCCCAGGAGTACTCACTCAGTGGTGCATGGGCCTAGTCTTTCTGTGCGGTGTCTTGAATGTAAACATCATGGAGGGCATGGATGGCATTGGATTGTGGTGATTTGTGTGTGTTTTTCGATTTTTTGTGGTGTTGATGGGGCATAGCCATGTGGGTGGGGGCCATTTTGAGGACTGGTACAGGCAGGGCCTGGCCATGTGGTGGGGGTCAAGGGGCCATTTTGAATCCAGGCAGTGTGCTTTGTGCCATAGGCCTGCATCCAATGTGCCTTGCTTTCATCCATTATGCCCAGGGTTACTCAGTGGTGCATGGGCCTAGTCTTTCTGTGGGGTGTCTTGAATGTAAACATCATTGAGGGCATGGATGGCATTGGATTGTGGTGATTTGTGTGTGTTTTTCGATTTTTGGGCTGTTGTTGGGGCCTTTTGCCCAGGGGTACTCAGTGGTGCATGGGCCTAGTCTTTCTGTGGGGTCTCTTGAATGTAAACATCATGGAGGGCATGGATGGCATTGGATTGTGGTGATTTTTATGTGTTTTTCGAATTTTTGGCTGTTGTTGGGGCCTTTTGCACAGGGGTACTCACTCAGTGGTGCATGGGCCTAGTCTTTCTGTGGGGTGTCTTGAATGTAAACATCATGGAGGGCATGGATGGCATTGGATTGTGGTGATTTTTGTGTGTTTTTTGATTTTTTGTGGTGTTGATGGGGCATAGCCATGTGGGTGGGGGCCATTTTGAGGACTGGTACAGGCAGGGCCTGGCCATGTGGTGGGATCCAAGGGGCCATTTTGAATCCAGGCAGTGTTCTTTGTGCCATAGGCCTGCATCCAATGTACCTTGCTTTCATCCATTATGCCCAGGGTTACTCAGTGGTGCATGGGCCTAGTCTTTCTGTGGGGTGTCTTGAATGTAAACATCATTGAGGGCATGGATGGCATTGGATTGTGGTGATTTGTGTGTGTTTTTCGAGTTTTTGGGCTGTTGTTGGGGCCTTTTGCCCAGGGGTACTCAGTGGTGCATGGGCCTAGTCTTTCTGTGGGGTCTGTTGAATGTAAACATCATTGGGGGCATGGATGGCATTGGATTGTGGTGATTTTTATGTGTTTTTCAATTTCTGGGCTGTTGTTGGGGCCTTTTGCCCAGGGGTACTCAGTGGTGCATGGACTGAGTCTTTCTGTGGGGTCTCTTTAATGTAAACATCATGGAGGACATGCATGGCATTGGATTGTGGTGATTTGTATGTGTTTTTCGAATTTTAGGCTGTTGTTGGGACCTTTTGCCCAGAGGTACTCACTCAGTGGTGCATGGGCCTAGTCTTTCTGTGGGGTGTCTTGAATGTAAACATCATGGAGGGCATGGATGGCATTGGATTGTGGTGATTTTTGTGTGTTTTTTGATTTTTTGTGGTGTTGATGGGGCATAGCCATGTGGGTGGGGGCCATTTTGAGGACTGGTACAGGCAGGGTCTTGCCATGTGGTGGGGGTCAAGGGGCCATTTTGAATCCAGGCAGTGTGCTTTGTGCCATAGGCCTGCATCCAATGTGCCTTGCTTTCATCCATGATGCCCAGGGGTACCCAGTGGTGCATGGGCCTAGTCTTTCTTTGGGGTCTCTTTAATGTAAACATCATGGAGGGCATGCATGGCATTGGATTGTGGTGATTTTTATGTGTTTTTCGAATTTTTGGCTGTTGTTGGGGCCTTTTGCCCAGGGGTACTCACTCAGTGGTGCATGGGCCTAGTCTTTCTGTGGGGTGTCTTGAATGTAAACATCATGGAGGGCATGGATGGCATTGGATTGTGGTGATTTTTGTGTTTTTTGATTTTTTGGGGTGTTGATGGGGCATAGCCATGTGGGTGGGGGCATTTTGAGGACTGTTACAGGCAGGGCCTGGCCATGTGGTGGGGGTCAAGGGGCCATTTTGAATCCAGGCAGTGTGCTTTGTGCCATAGGCCTGCATCCAATGTTCCTTGCTTTCATCCATTATGCCCAGGGTTACTCAGTGGTGCATGGGCCTAGTCTTTCTGTGGGGTGTCTTGAATGTAAACATCATTGAGGGCATGGATGGCATTGGAGTGTGGTGATTTTTGTGTGTTTTTCGATTTTTGGGCTGTTGTTGGGGCCTTTTGCCCAGGGGTACTCAGTGGTGCATGGGCCTAGTCTTTCTGTGGGGTCTCTTGAATGTAAACATCATTGAGGGCATGGATGGCATTGGATTGTGGTGATTTTTGTGTGTTTTTCGATTTTTGGGTTGTTGTTGGGGCCTTTTGCCCAGGGGTACTCAGTGGTGCATGGACTGAGTCTTTCTGTGGGGTCTCTTTAATGTAAACATCATGGAGGGCATGGATGGCATTGGAGTGTGGTGATTTTTGTGTGTTTTTCGATTTTTTGGCTGTTGTTGGGGCCTTTTGCCCAGGGGTACTCACTCAGTGGTGCATTGGCCTAGTCTTTGTGTGGGGTGTCTTGAATGTAAACATCATGGAGGGCATGGATGGCATTGGATTGTGGTGATTTTTGTGTGTTTTTCGATTTTTTGTGGTGTTGATGGGGCATAGCCATGTGGGTGGGGGCCATTTTGAGGACTGGTACAGGCAGGGCCTGGCCATGTGGTGGGGTTCAAGGGGCCATATTGAATCCAGGCAGTGTGCTTTGTGCCATAGGCCTGCATCCAATGTGCCTTGCTTTCATCCATTATGCCCAGGGTTACTCAGTGGTGCATGGGCCTAGTCTTTCTGTGGGGTGTCTTGAATGTAAACATCATGGAGGGCATGGATGGCATTGGATTGTGGTGATTTTTGTGTGTTTTTCGATTTTTTATGGTGTTGATGGGGCATGGCCATGTGGGTGGGGGCATTTTGAGGACTGTTACAGGCAGGGTCTGGCCATGTGGTGGGGGTCAATGGGACATTTTGAATCCAGGCAGTGTGCTTTGTGCCATAGGCCTCAATCCAATGTGCCTTGCTTTCATCCATTATGCCCAGGGGTACCCAGTGGTGCATGGGTCTAGTCTTTCTGTGGAGTCTCTTTAATGTAAACATCATGGAGGGCATGGATGGCATTGGATTGTGGTGATTTTTATGTGTTTTTCGAATTTTTGGCTGTTGTTGGGGCCTTTTGCCCAGGGGTACTCACTCAGTGGTGCATGGGCCTAGTCTTTCTGTGGGGTGTCTTGAATGTAAACGTCATGGAAGGCATGGATGGCATTGGATTGTGGTGATTTTTGTGTGTTTTTCGATTTTTTGTGGTGTTGATGGGGCATAGCCATGTGGGTGGGGGCCATTTTGAGGACTGGTACAGGCAGGGCCTGGCCATGTGGTGGGGTTCAAGGGGCCATATTGAATCCAGGCAGTGTGCTTTGTGCCATAGGCCTGCATCCAATGTGCCTTGCTTTCATCCATTATGCCCAGGGTTACTCAGTGGTGCATGGGCCTAGTCTTTCTGTGGGGTGTCTTGAATGTAAACATCATTGAGGGCATGGATGGCATTGGATTGTGGTGATTTTTGTGTGTTTTTCGATTTTTTGGGCTGTTGTCGGGGCCTTTTGCCCAGGGGTACTCAGTGGTGCATGGGCCTAGTCTTTCTGTGGGGTCTCTTGAATGTAAACGTCATTGAGGGCATGGATGGCATTGGATTGTGGTGATTTTTATGTGTTTTTCGATTTGTGGGCTGTTGTTGGGGCCTTTTGCCCAGAGGTACTCAGTGGTGCATGGACTGAGTCTTTCTGTGGGGTCTCTTTAATGTAAACATCATGGAGGGCATGGATGGCATTGGATTGTGGTGATTTTTGTGTGTTTTTCAATTTTTTGGCTGTTGTTGGGGCCTTTTGCCCAGGGGTACTCACTCAGTGGTGCATGGGCCTAGTCTTTGTGTGGGGTGTCTTGAATGTACATGAGAAGTCTTACTGAGAGTAAGAAACTGTCCTGAGCACTCTTAAGGCACCAAAGCGTGCGTAGTTGTAAAGGTAAATCACATAAAGCTCATAGATTTTTAGGAAATGCTTTATTCCTTTGATAAATCCAAAGAGATGTTCAAAGTAACAAAAGACTCGTTGTGACGTATTTTAAATCCATTTTTCAAGCTGATCCATTGTAAATTCATGGAGTAACATTAACACAAGGTGAAATGGAAGACCCCAATGCATTTCGTGCTATATCAGCACTTCTTCAGGGGGATATAATTTCATCACCGAAGAAACGAGCGTGTACGAGGGAACACGTCTGGTAGCTCGGGACACAACCCGGATTGAAAATACGTCACAACGAGTCTTTTGTTACTTTGAACATCTCTTTGGATTTATCAAAGGAATAAAGCATTTCCTAAAAATCTATGAGCTTTATGTGATTTACCTTTACAACTACGCACGCTTTGGTGCCTTAAGAGTGCTCAGGACAGTTTCTTACTCTCAGTAAGACTTCTCATGTACTATTTGTGTTCACACCTTATGGAACCGGAAGGTGTTTTTCTGAGCACCTAGAAATTATTTTACCTTGATTAATATTGGAACATTGATTTACCTGTATTGGAGTGCAGCGGTTTGCTCTTCTTTGTGTCTTGAATGTAAACATCATGGAGGGCATGGATGGCATTGGATTGTGGTGATTTATGTGTGTTTTTCGATTTTTTGGCTGTTGTTGGGGCTTTTTGCCCAGGGGTACTCAGTGGTGCATGGCCTGAGTCTTTCTGTGGGGTGTCTTGAATGTAAACATCATGGAGGGCATGGATGGCATTGGATTGTGGTGATTTTTGTGTGTTTTTTGATTTTTTGGGGTGTTGATGGGGCATGGCCATGTGGGTGGGGGCCATTTTGAGGACTGGTACTGGCAGGACCTGGCCATGTGGTGGGGGTCAAGGGGCCATTTTGAATCCAGACAGTGTGCTTTGTGCCATAGGCCTGCATCCAATGTGCCTTGCTTTCATCCATTATGCCCAGGGGTACTCAGTGGTGCATGGGCCTAGTCTTTCTGTGGGGTGTCTTGAATGTAAACATCATGGAGGGCATGGATGGCATTGAATTGTGGTGATTTTTGTGTTTTTCAATTTTTTGGCTGTTGTTGGGGCCTTTTGCCCAGGGGTACTCAGTGGTGCATGGGCCTAGTCTTTCTGTGGGGTGTCTTGAATGTAAACATCATGGAGGGCATGGATGGCATTGGATTGTGGTGATTTTTGTGTGTTTTTTGATTTTTTGGGGTGTTGATGGGGCATGGCCATATGGGTGGGGGCCATTTTGAGGACTGGTACAGGCAGGACCTGGCCATGTGGTGGGGGTCAAGGGGCCATTTTGAATCCAGACAGTGTGCTTTGTGCCATAGGCCTGCATCCAATGTGCCTTGCTTTCATCCATTATGCCCAGGGGTACTCAGTGGTGCATGGGCCTAGTCTTTCTGTGGGGTCTCTTTAATGTAAACATCATGGAGGGCATGGATGGCATTGGATTGTGGTGATTTTTGTGTGTTTTTCGATTTTTTGGGGTGTTGATGGGGCATGGCCATGTGGGTGGGGGCCATTTTGAGGACTGGTACAGGCAGGGCCTAGCCATGTGGTGGGGGTCAAGGGGCCATTTTGAATCCAGGCAGTGTGCTTTGTTGTGTCATAGGCCTGCACCCAGTCTGCCATGCTTTCATCCATTATGCCCAGGGCCCAGGGGTACTCTGTCAGTGGTGCATTTTATTGATCTTTCCATTTTGGGGGGTGGGTATAATAAAAATGCTTACTTGCAAACTATTAATTGAAGCGCTACATATGCAACATTTATTTAACTGATGTTCCTCTGGCTTTGTTTGCTTTTAGGTGCAGAAAGACGAATCATCAGCCTCATCGTTCCTCATCAGTGCCAGGAAGAAGTCCTGCTGCGGTGTGTGCAGCACAACGTCACGTGTGGCCACAGACAACTCTGCAACTTGTGCAACTTCGGCCTGCTGTTCTGACATCTGAAGAAGATGGCCCCAAAAAAAGTTGCCCGTAGCTCCTCTAGCAAGAAAGTTGCCAGTAAGGAGCAGAAGAAGCAAGTGGCGCCACTTACCAAGGAGACTGATGTGACGACCGCCACATTTTTGGGGAAAAAAAAAAGTACGCCTGCAGCAGCAGCGGGGTCTGCTGGGGACCAAGCTGGGAGCAGCACCTTCGCTCCATTGGGCTCAGTGCCACCACCACCACGCCAACTTAGGTCCAAGCCCTTGAGTGCTGCAGAGGCAGCCAGTATAGTTATTCAATCACCATCGACCAGTGATGTTGGCTCATTGCAAGAAAGTAGCAGCATCCCTCAATCAACACAGGTTGTTGTAACTCATCTGACGAGTGTTCAACAACCACAGCCGCAATAACAACCACATGTGCAAGTACAAGCCCAAGTACATGTGGAAGGAGAGGCGGCGCAAGGAGAGGCGCAAGCAGAGGTGCATGGAGCGGCACAAGTGCCCACAATAGTTGTTCCTCCCGAAGTAGGGGTACATCAGGATATCGACATTCAAGCCGAGGTATCATCTGAGGAAGCCACTCCTCCTGATGATTCATTGTCTTCCAGATCCCCAGCAAGGAAAAGATAAAGGATGGTGTCTACATCTTCTTCAAGCCCCCTTCCTTCTGATGATATGGATCAAAATTGGGAACCACCAGTGCTGTCTGAGAGTGAGGCACACCATGATCTGACAAAGGTAGCTAAGCGTAAAAGGAAGGTCCCCGAAAGTCTCATAGTTATGGAGTGTGATGATGACGCTGAACAAGAAGTGGCGTATACTCCTGCTAATGAAGACTCTCACGACGACGACACAGTCATCATAGACATCACTCCAGCCTCAGCGGGCATGCATCAAACAGACATTTTTACCCTATCCCGAAATGCTGATGAGCGTGATGATGGCGACGTGTCAATGGGACCACCACTAATGCAGTTAACAAGTACACCACCACCTATAGCTTCCATATTTTCTCGCCAGAAGGGACCTCCATCCACCTCGACCTCCATTTCCTCAATTAGTGGTGCTGTAAGTGCACAACATAGTAAATTTTGGCAACACACATCCTCCACTTCATCTGGCATTAGCATTCCCAGTATCGCCTCCTCCGCCCCCCACAGACATTTGAAGTCCGCAGTTTGGGACTTCTTTAGTGTTAGCCCAACAAGGGAAAACATAGCCATTTGTACCATTTGTAAGGTTCGAGTTAGTCGTGGTAAGCTTGGTACCAACTATGGTACCGGAGGCCAGAGAGGTCCTCTTGAGAGACAGCACACTGTCAAATGGCATGCGCACCTAAGGGAGATCAAGGCAGCCCGAGTTGCAAGTCAACAAATTGTATCCGTTGATGTTTCATCTGATGATGACGAGGAGGAAGAAGCGTCAAACATTTCTTCCGTTTCAACCAGTACCCCTGTCAGCAGCACACCCCCTGCAAGATATATGAGCCACACTGAGAGTGTGGGAGAGAGTGAGACACCAATGCGAAAAAGTTCATCATCACTGAGCGTAACTGGGTCGAAGAAGTCATCATCATCCCGTAAAATGGTCCAGCCCACCATTAGAAGCATGTTGTTTTCAGATGCGCCATTTGAATGCAACCACCCAACGGCCCGTCTGTATAGCACTAAGCTGGCTAAAATGCTAGCGCTGGACCTTCTCAATTTTTCTTTTGTGGAAGGGGTGGGTTTTCTTGAAATAGTGGCAACGCTCTGCCCTAAATAGAAGGTTCCTAGCCGGTTCTATTTTGCCAGAGTTGCGGTTCCAGCACTACATGAAGATGTGCTGGAGGTGATTGGGGCAGCTTTGCAGAAGAGTACTGTTCACACTATACATCTGACAACAGACATGTGGACCAGTTGCGCAGCCACTGATTACATGTGCATCACTGCACACTGGGTCTCTTTTTCAGGGGTTAAAGCAGAGCTAAACGCAGGTGTTGACACGGACAAAGTTTATAAAGCTGCTCGGAAACATGCAACAATAGCCATGTTTGCCATGGAGAAAACTCATACAGGAGAAAACATTTTGCATGAGTTTAACACAAAGGTCTTTGAATGGCTGTCTCCAAGAAAACGCATGATTGGTTATGTTTCCATGGGTAATGGTGCCAATGTAGTTAAGGCCATGGATAAGGGTAACTATTTCATAGTGCCCTGTTTGGCGCACTGTACAAACCTGGTTGTTAAAAAATTCTTGAGTGAAGAAAGTCCAGTCTCCGAGTTACTGACCACCTGCCGAAGAATGTGCACACATTTCAACCATTCTTTTAAGGCCCGGAAGCAGCTGAGGTGCCTGCAACATGAACGTAAAGTGCCAGTGAAAGCACTCATCCAGGAGGTGGCAACACGTTGGAACTCAACCTTCTACATGCTTGAGCGTCTGTATGAACAGTATGCGGTAGTCGATCAGTATTTCTTTAAGCTGGGTACACCTATGATAGACATGAGGATACAGGTGGAGCAATGGGAGCTAGTTAAAAGCCTGACAGACATGCTTCGTCCTTTTGAGGTCGTCACGCGTGCAGTCAGCAGGGAGGACTGTAATTTGGGAAAAGGTATCCCATTGTTGCGCATGCTACAGCACCATCTGTGTCTTCTACGTTTGAAAAAGATGGAAAGGAAGAAGCATTTGAGTTGGCGGAGAAGTTATTACAGCGCCTACTTCGCGATGAACGTCTTGAAAAGATCCAGACAGAACAGCATTACATTTCTGCTACAATTCTGGATCCATGGTACACAAAGGCAGTGGCAGGCAGAGTATTCTTTCCTTTTGATGACGCAGATGTTACAAAGTACAAACATTGTCTAGCTGTGTCAGCCACTCGGTTTGAAAGAGAAGGGCAGGAAATTGAAGGAAGAGGCAGTACATCAGCAGGCCATCCGCAGTCAAAAAAATCCACTTCTGCATCTGTGGCTGTGGCAGAAGTGAGTGATTCTCCCTCTCAGCCGTTAACGACACCAGCAACCGTATCATCTGCACCAGACACAACAGTAATATTGTGTGAAGAAGAGGATTGGCTAACTCAGCTTGGGTTTGCTTCTCAAATGGTCCCAGAAAAAAGTAAGCAAAGTGGAGGAACCCTGGAGAACCTTGAGTCGATGGTGCAGGCCTATCTGAATGACTCAACAGAGGTCCATCTTTCTCATGACCCATTGGCGTATTGGCATAGAAAAATAGATGTGTGGCCAGAGATCACCAACCTGGCTATAAATTACTTGTCTTGCCCACTCGCAAGCGTGTCTTCTGAACGTGTTTTCAGTGCTGCTAGTGGCATTGTAACTTCCAAAAGGACCCGCCTCTCGCCCAAAAATGTGGAGAGGTTAACAATGATCAAGATGAATCAGCACTTCATACCACCAGATTACAAAATACGAGAATGCACGCAGGAAGAAGACGAGGAGGACACCAACTTAGATGAGGGAAGTTCTTCCCTGTTAACTGACCTACTCCTGTCTGAACTAGCAGAGTTTGAGGACGAGTTCTTCTTCCCTGACACCGAGCCCTGAAAATGAGTCAATGAATCACTAACTTTCTTTTTCGTCCTTATTCACTTTTATTCCTGTGTGTCTGTCTTTCTTTGTTTTGCAAAATCTATATAAAAAAAACTTTAATCACCTAATCACAAAAACAAGCCCATCAGCAGAACTGTCTTCACTTATTTGCTTATTGATTTGAAGGTGCCGCAGTCTGCATTCCTCAGGTTCACAAGTTCACAAGAACATGCTCCTCTATCCTCCTCCTCCAGACTCCTATTTCCCTCAAAGCAGATGGCTGGATTATGCCCAATGAAGAAAGACTCTGCACTTGTGGGGGTGTTCTACTTCTTTGCGGGTGAGTTGACGGGTCTGGGGCATTGCTGTGAAGGTCTAATACCGGCTAAAAGTGGTTTGGAGAAAATCGGAGCAGAAAAAGTTTTTGCGCTTTTTATCACTTGCCTGTCTTTGGGGTGCTGTTTGGGGGGCTTTTAGGTTGTTGGGGGTGGGTTTTGGGGTCTGTGAGCACTGCTGGCACATTCTAATGTTGATTGCATTTGTTTTACAGGAAATCCATGGTGGAAAAGGGGAGTTAGGGCCTAGCTGCAGAGCTCATTTGGACTGCATTCCAGGTAGGCCCACAGTTTCCTAAGTGTGGCTTTTCCCGGTTTTGCTTTTCGGCTTTTTTGGGGGGAAACTTGTTTTTGCCAGGGTTCACGGGTCTGGGGGCCTTGCTTGGAAGGTGTAATACCGGCTAAAAGTGGTTTGGAGAAAATCAGAGCAGAAAAAGTTTTTGTGCTTTTGATCATTTGCCTGTCTTTGGGGTGCTGTTTGGGGGCTTTTAGGCTGTTGGGGTGGGTTTTGGGGTCTGTAAGCACTGCTGGCACATTCTAATGTTGATTGCATTTGTTTGACAGGAAATCCATGGTGGAAAAGGGTAGTTAGGGCCTAGCTGCAGAGCGCATTTGGCCTGAATTCCAGGTAGGCCCAAAGTTTTCTAAGTGTGGCTTTTTCCGGGTTTTGCCTTTTGGCTTGTTGGGGGTGTTAAACTTGTTTTCGCCCGGGTTGACAGTTCTGGGGCTATTGCTGGGAAGGTCTAATACCCGAAACAAAGTGTATTGGAGACAATCCCCGGGAAAAAAGTTTTTGTATTTTCTGAGATTTCGCTGACTCTACCGTTTTCGGGGGGCTGTTTGTGGGGGTTCCTGGTGTTTGTGGGGGGGTTTGCGAGTCTTGGAGCAATGCTGGGTATGGATACTTTTGCTTGCTTGCAAGTGGTTTGAATACAATCCATGGTGGGTAAGGGGGGATTTGGGCCTACTTTACTTTCAAAGTACGTTTGGTCACCATTTTCTACTAGGCCTCTGACAGGTAGCAGTATCGCACGTTTTTGAGATCTGATTGGGGGTCTTCTACATTTTTGCGACTGGGTTTAGTAAGGGTCTGGGAGCACTGCTGGGAAGGTCTAATTTTGTTCTAAAACACAGTTTACAGTACACCTAGCTTGAGGGGAAAGATCCGCTAAATTAATTCGCCCATACTTATTTATCCTTCAAAAGGAGACTCAGACAGAGTAGGCACTTTCAAAAATATTGTACTGTCTATTAGGAAACTCAAAGTGTGACTTTTTGCACTACATAGCGTACATACCTTATATTTATTTGTCAGTGGGGTTCTAATATCACTTCCTGTTTTTCCATCAATAATTACAGGCCGGGTTTCAGCCTGTGCAATGGGACAAAAAGGATGAAGTCAGGCTTCACATTAGCGAGCCGCAATTCAGCATCCGCCAGGCAGGCAGTGGACAGGGTGTCTTCTAGTCACCAACATTGATGGACGGAGCGTCAGATGGAATGGAGGAGTCCCGCTAATAAGAGGAATGGTTGGATGCATGCAACTTACCAAATTCAACAGGACAACTACAACAACATACAGATACAGTATCCGTTCTTTTCTAATTATCTTTTAAGTAATGTTATTGCTATGAACTTCTATGAGTGTGACTCTGCATTTCTTTGATCTCTGCTTCTAAATTCATCCCTACAGCCATTCTATAGGTTTTACTTCTGCTATTTTTTAAACCTAATTTAATGTAAGAAGTGTTTCTCTGAGTGCAGAGATAGGCAAGTGAAAACGCATAATTATTACTGCAGCCCTGTACTGTCGCATTCTTTCATTCACGGTTGTCGAAAGTACTACTTACTTTTCAGTAACCATGCATGCAGTAGTGCATGCACTTCCTTTTTGTCACTTAAAAGATTTATGGATAGCTTTGTACCCAAAGATTTGTTTATCTTCAATTATTGTTTGTCCATGCTGTGCTTTTTTTTTCCTTCTCTCAACAAAACTTTCCCAAAAACCCCCCTTCCCATCCATTTTCCAAACCCTAACCCTCTTCCCCCGGGCTGTGTGGTTTTGATTGATGTGTGACTAAATGACAGCAATAATTCCACACACTTGCTTGGGAGGATAAGGTCATAGCAACAGGCTGGTGAAGGAATCCGAGGATATATTCTTACTCAGCTTGACACTGAGTCACTATTGGCAAATGAAAGCAGATTTTCATGTGCGTCATCAACTTGATTGGTCATCAAGAACATCCTCCTCCTAGACATGGCAAATTATTACGCTGCTGTGTCCTTCACCTTCAGTACTATTTCTTGTAGTAGTAGCCAATGTCAAAGAAATTCAACGCAAGTACTAGTTATACTTTCAATACTTTACCATTTGTTAGGCTACATTGTGGCACTGTTCTAGTGTACTGTCACCGGCTATATTCTCTATCGTACCGTTCTAATGCTACGGTAAGGACAAACAAGGTTTTATTTTCTTTTTTTTCATATGCTGCAACTGCCACTGTGTAACACCACAAGTACCACCGCAATGATGACATTTCATCCGCCCAGGATTGCCAACCTTATTCGCCGTTTCCCGTGCAGCCAGCCCTGTGCCTAGCCCTATTTCCAAACACAAATTACAGGTAAGATAAGCGTTTGGGGGGAGGTAGTATAATGGAGTATTAGGAGAGACGAGAGACTGACGGTCCTAGGACTATTGAATTCACTTACTCTGTGACCAGCACTTAGTTTTGAAAACATTTGGGCAATTACTAGTACTTACACAACTTGAATCAAGATGCCACTTAAGTTTCAGGAAAACAAACTTACTGGTAAACCCCCACCCACCAGCCTCAAAAGCAGTAAAAAACACATATGCTAAGATAAAGTTTAAAGTATATTTATATATCCCTAACATAAATAATCTCCCGCAAGACCCAACCCACCCGCACCCTGAACCCCAACAAATGTCCGTGAAAACTAAGTC
Organism: Lissotriton helveticus; assembly: GCF_964261635.1. Lineage (NCBI taxonomy): Eukaryota > Metazoa > Chordata > Amphibia > Caudata > Salamandridae > Lissotriton > Lissotriton helveticus. The sequence continues at coordinate 1,695,676,353 of NC_136067.1, read as the reverse complement.
CAAAAAAGTAGAAAACTCAACTCCCAATTCCCACCCCCCAGAAGTCTTTAAAAAAGGGGCAAGGGACAGTCTCCTCCTACTGCTGGCTGCTGTTGACTTTTCGGGCCAGGTCGGCATGCTCCTTGCGGAGGGTCTCGAGCAGGGTTTTGGTGTTGAGGAGCTCCTGCTCAAGGTAGGACACCCTAAGTGAAAGGCGGTGCACGCGTGCCTTGCACCTGCTGTGGGGGGCAGCTGATTTCTTTTCTGCTCGGCGGTGGCGGGTGGCTGCGGTACTCCGGCTCCGTACCGCTGGAGACCTGGTACGCTGACTGGCTGACCCTGGGAGCGCAGAGGAGGATGCAGGTGTCGCCGTGGATGTTGTCGACGTACTCTGCGTGTCCCCCTCCTCCTGGGCCACCAGCCGCCGATATTCGGCGACAGTGTCCTCCAGCCTCCGTTGCCGGGCCCTTTTAGCCAGCTCCTTCCGTGTTGGTTTGGAAGGAGCATCTATATGAAGAATGAAAGACATAGTCTGTAACCAATGCTCTTTAAGATTAACACAAAATGATTCAGAAGAAAGTTGTGTCACAGTAGAACTAGCAACTTGCAAGCGCAGTACATAACTATTGTGGCCAGTATCTATCTAACCTCCCACTTCTTCATCCTTGCTCTAACATTAGTGGGAGTTTAAGGAATCAATTCTACGAGCACTATGGACTCACTCCATTAGAGTCTACTATGACAGTACACCAGTCCTATTCTTCTTCTTCTCTCTTGTTTAGCAAAATTGGTACGTTAACTTCTGCAAGCTGGCATAATGCCAGCGCAGTCAACTTGCATCCGAGAAAAATAGACGCCCGCCATGATGAGTGAGACAGACTTGCGTTACTGTACCAGTCCAGTACATGCAGGTGGTGATTCTCTTACTTTTCTATTACGGGTGGCACTGAGAATACTCTGTTACAAGGGCTACTGCTTAATTAATTTAACTTTCACCCTACAGTGCCAATGAATACTAGAAAAGGAAAATGAAGAAGATAAATAATCTGATTATCTATCACTGCACATGGTATGTATTTGCTTACATATGGGATGACTTTAGGTACTTTGCTTTTTATTGAGTCAACAGTGATACATCCACACATGAATGACCGAGTTCTACTAAACTTATTAACAGAGGTAGTGAGTGGCCATCGTAATAGCCGGATATATGCTGTGCTTGCAATACAAACCACTGCTACTATTCATGGTAGTATTCGGACAAAATTACAACTTCTTTTCCTTGCCTTTCCTACACTGGGACGGACGTGCGGGTGTGGTGTTACATGCTCTTCAAAGTAACACTTAGTTCATCCAGTGACCGTCTACTCTCTCTAGAATAGATACACATATGCTATCTAAGAGTCAGATAGTACCATGATCCAGGCATCCATCCATTCAAACTATATGTCAATCATTCTTCTTCATGTCTCTCATCTGGACAAACCTTACGTTTTCTCACGGGAAAACAACCTTTTCATTTTATTTGGGAAACCGCAAGCCATACATCCGTGCTTGACTTGCATTTCAACCAAAGCATATATTGCGCACACATACAGTTTCTGTTTCACCCACCCAGGCTGTTCTCCTTCCACCCATCCTTGCTTCATCCTTCACCCAGCCATGCATCATATTCCTTCCCAGCCACCTCGGGCACCAATCAAACACGTATCATTCTTCTTTGTCAGTCATCATTACTTTTAACTTGCTCGTCCTTCCACACTTACTTACACCCTTCTTTAGCTTTTCGTTCATCCCATCCATCAAGTTCATCTCAGATCTGATTTGGATTCTCAAAAAAAAAATCACCGCTGAGTTGAAGTAAATTTAGAGGAGGCTACTACCTGGTTGAAGCTTTGTTCTAAATTTGAAAGTCTGCTTAACAGTATAGTAACTTAACTGTAGAACATATATACTACACCCGTGCAGAGAGCACACTATGCAGTCTGCAATCCGAAATAAGTAAGGAATATAAGAGCTTACCACTGCCCGTCACTACCGTGGCAACCCGCACAGCAGTTTCGTCCGGCACTTGCACTGCCTCCTCCCCAGAAGTGTCCTCCTCCACCTCTGCGCTGGGCCCAGCACCAGATGTTCCACCTACAAAGTACATTTAAGAATGTTAGATGTCATAGACATACACCACTCACTAGTATTTTGTCTAGGAATGAAGAAATGTGTATACAGAAACCAATCTAATAATTTGTGACTGTCTACTCTAAAGTAAAAATGTCCCTTTTTCCAGGGAAGGGTATTGTCTTGCTGCACTTTTTGGCACAACTGATGAATGCTTGCTTTTTAACACGCACCATTTTTCTCATAACAGACAGAAGCTTCGCTTCTAAGAACAAATGATCATCACTAGGACGGAGTGACCAACGATTCAGCACCAAAAAGAAAAATTAAAGTTCAAACCAGGTGAGGGCTCGGCTCGCCCACAATAAATGTGTGAAATCAATCACTAAGCACTTTTCCATTTTTAATCAACCGTTTATGTTTTATGACAAGCTTGATTTTAATAAATATTTTTACTTTTAATAAAGCTTTAAAACTTAAATAGACTCTGTGGTTTTTGGTCAAGAGTGAATGAGGAAAAGGTTTTGCAATTTGCAAGCATGAGTCCGTGCCTCTGGCACTTCTGGACTCTGACTCTGTACTCTTGTCCTGCGTTGGATAATCATCATTGGGGATCAATCATCGATGAATTCGGGAGCTAAATGACTCTGCCACACTATCTAGTCAGTAAGGAGATTGGGGGTTCTTCAAAGTCTGATATCACTGAGGTATGTGGAAAGTCTACCTGCGCCTATTACAATTGATAAACAATGCACTATTTAGTGTCCATAGTTCTGTTTGTGCAGATTTGTCCCTGCAACAGTAGTAGTATGGATTGTCCTCCTACCAAAACCAAAAGTAAAGTAGTATCGTATTCTTTCTCATTCACCTTTTTATTGTTGGTAATTGTCAAAGCATAAACATTTAGAAGACTTGAAAAGACATTATGGACAATCCCAGAGGACTGCACTCAGTGCATAATACTATTATCACGACTGTAGAGGGTCAGGGGGTCGGCGTGGCTTCACCGACGCGTGGGGAAAGGGCAAGTCCCTATTCGGGCGCCATTATGTGGTAAATAAATAAATAATACCCTATTTTTGACTAGGCATATAGCATAACAGATAGCTCAATAAATAAGAGTCAAGATTCGAGGTAGTAGGAGTTTCTGCAGGTTTATTACAGCATAAGGACAGGATCAGGACAACCTGCATAGGATGACCCAGCAGCTGCTGGGGCCGGGTCTGGGATGAGCGCGCTAGCTTTTAATAACAATACATGAACTTATATACATAGCGCAAACACATAGCATTACATTGCAGTAGGCGTAGCAGTGGGTGGAGCAGAAGGCGTGACGCGTAGCAGTCGCGAAAGATAACAGTAAAAGTAGGTGTAACTGGGCGTATACATAGACATGTGGTGCGAACGTAACAGAATATGTCATGAATGGGGCGGAAACATAGGAGGGGGCTACCTAAGGAGCCGGGACCTCTAACCTGGTGGTGCACGCAAACTGGCAATGACGTATTACTAGGAGAAGCTGGGGGCTATGAACTCTGTGCTAGGAGCAGAGACTAAAGTCTGGAGGGTCGGAGCGACTTGTACCTAAACCCTATCTAGTATCTGATGTTTAGGGAACATGTTGATATAAACTAGAAGTCCAGAGACCTGGTGGGTATGCTTATGGTTACTGCTTACTAAGTCAGTGTGTACCATAATTTGTGTGTGAGAAAGAAAAATTTCTTTCTAGAGTCCCCTCACTCACCGGGGTTGCCCCACGGTGACATGCTTCATCATTGGGGCCATCCCAGTTCTCTACGAAAAGGGGCGTGCTGCGACAAGGCGACTACGCTGGAGCACTAGTTTTGTGAGATGACTATGTGTGGTGAGTGAGGGGACTCTAGAAAGAAATTTTTCTTTCTCACACACAAATTATGGTACACACTGACTTAGTAAGCAGTAACCATAAGCATACCCACCAGGTCTCTGGACCTTTGACATAAGGTCCCTGTATTTCGTACATAGACTGGAGGCCGACCTGGTCTGGTTTAACCTCCTTCTCCCCCTTCTTTGTTGATGATATAAACTAGAAGTCATGAGGGGAAAGGCTAACTTGATTCTAAGACTGGACCATGCATTATTCTACATGTAGTGCGTGATGAAGAATACTAAATGACCATTAAATACAGTATTTCTCTAACGTGGAGCCGCATAGGCTAGACAATGACGGGAACTATTGATGCAGTTCAGTAGCTTAGGAATGCAGAGAAGGAGGACTGAACTGATAACTGGAACTATAACATACTTTTGGCAGACTCAGAGGCAGAGCCAGGCTGCACCGGGCACTGCGAGGCAGGAAGTAAGTGAAGGGTCGAGGATACAGGTGGGGGCTGTATCGCTCCTCAGCGAGACTTCAGGAAACAGGAGCTGAATCTGTGGTCCGGGCCCTTTTGAGGCCTGGAAACGGGGACTTTATAATGGAATAACGTGCACACTGAGAAACGTGGCAACGTAACTTTACATAGGCCTGATATTCGTAGTATTCACGAGGACTGGAAACTAGCATACTAAAGGTGGACACAACTGTAATTGCGTCATTAATCGGACATGGGGAATAACATATGCATATTGGTCATGCACACATAACATATGATGGATGAGGCGTAGGGACACAGAACATGGCAAAATTTACTTTTCCACACTAGAATGGGAGTTTCGTTTAACACCTTTTGCCAAATGTGCAATCTTAGTTAGCTACACAGACAGACTAATAAGAATAATCTAGTAATACTACAGGGAGTCATAGTAGAGGCAGGATAAGAATTTAGATACAGTCTACAAGAAGATCAAAGACGATTTAGAAAAAATCGAATGAGGAACGCTAGGAAAAAATAGGTACTCTATATTAAAATTAAAACTTACCAGGGCCAGCAAAGGAGCCCTCGCCTGACCGATCCTGGCCTTGAACAGCAGCAGCAGCCGATAACCCCTCCTCCTCTGTCCTCTTGCCCCTGGGGGGAGCTGATGTACAACATGAAAGAAAGAAAGTCCCGAGACATGGATGATTGTTGTCAACCAAATCAAACATTTCAAAAGAACAATAACAAAATATTTTGGTGAAATAGCAAATAGACAACTATTCCACGGGATATATTGACCTATCTCATGTGGTCTACTACGATATTAGTATTGCTTGATTTGCGGACCGTCGACTTGGAAAGTTATGCAACTCACTAAACAAACTACTAAAAAGGTTCGCCTAGGACTGGCAGGCAGCAGTCCGCAGCACGCGAAGTGACAGACAAACTCCATTGTGATTGCAGATCAGCGACAACACTAAAAAGTTTCCTACTACATTAACCAGTCATTAAAATACTCAAACTATCAATCCACCACCACTATTTCTTCTTATTGCCAGGTGTACAAAGGAAGGACTGGACTTGAGTCTGTAGGGGCAGATTTACAAGCCCCTTGCGGCTCTTTTGCTCCATTGTTGCGTGACTTTTGTGACGCAGCGGCCGAACAAAAGAGGCGCCATGGTGCGGCGTATATTAACAACGTGACGCATATGGGAGATGCATCACGTTGTAAAGCCCTGCGCCATCAGGGGGCGTTCCGGCGCAAGGGAGGGCGTTCCTGCGCAGGAACGCATCCTAAAAGAGGCCGAGGGAAATCTACAAGATTTCAATCAGTCCCTTTTAGGACAATGATGCGTCACTCAAACCCTGCGCCTGCTTGAAGCAGACGTATGGCTTGACGCAGCATTGGGGAGATAGGGCACCCCAGAGTATTGCTGGAGCTGCGCCATCGTTGCGACGCAACTCCAGCAATGCGCCGCCTTTACGGCACAGATGCGGAACGCTTCGGTGACGTTTTGGGCCAATGGTGCGCCGCATTGTAAATACGGCGCACCATGGGTGGTGGTGGCGTGGCGCACAACTACTGGCGCATCCCTGCTACTTTGCAGGGATGCGCCGGTAATTGAAAATCTGACCCTTAGTGTCTAGCATTACGCAGTTCTTTAAACTACACTCATACATAATTTCTCAGGCCAATGAAATGAACACAAAATCGAAAACAAATAAGCATAGTAGCAACGCTACTGAGAAGGAGAGCAGTGCACCTGAAATGCACAGAAGATTTTGAAATATAATTTACCTACAATGTAATCGGCAGCATTATTGCTCTTGGTAAAAAACAAAAATGTGCAATATAATAACACACAGAGCAGGAGAAAACAGAGTAGTGATGAAATAGCTACTACTACTCACCAAGCCCGGGGATCTCGATGCCGAGCAGGTCGAGCAAGTCGCGTTCCCGGTCCAGGAGATCCGTCCAACGGTGGGTGGCCTGGTTGTAGGTGCGCCGGACCTGAGAGTGTTGATACATGGCCCGGCACACCTTCTCCCACCGCTTCCGGCGCTCCCGGAGCCCGTAGCCGCTAGCGATCTTGCCGCCTGCCATGATGGTCCTGGGGAGGCGGCGCTGGACATAAAACACTAGTGCGGCCACCTCCTCCGTGCTATAGATCTCCCGTGGCATCACTAGCTCCCCCCTCAAACGCCCACACGGGAGCCGGGCACGGGGTGCGGGACCCTTCCCCTTCTCGGGCTGCTTCCCGGCTCCCTTTACCATGGTCTGGGCAGAAAGGAAGGTAAATAATAAATAAGAAATAGAATAGGGAAGAAGAAAAGAAAAGAGTTTAAAAAAGTAGTTTAAAATTAACCAAAAGTAGCAGAAAACACAAAAATATTGAGCTAGAAAAATAGAGGGATAGATAATAAGTAAAATAGATTAAAAAAAACTTCAAACAAGCAAAGGATGGCAGAGATTGACAGAGGATACAGAAAGCATGCCCAGAACCATAGCAATGAATGAAAAACAAGATGGCCGCGCCCGTTCACGACCGCGTGGGTAAGTTCGCGCGAGATTTCCCTCGCGATCACACGCAAACTTGTACTAGCGAGCCGCACACTTTGCTAGATTACACATAGCGCCGGGAAACGGAAATACGTCACGCAAACAAGATGGCCGCGCCCATGTACGACCGCTAGGGTAACTTCGCAACGTTGCGCTACAAACGGCTTGCGAAAACGCAAAAAATCACGCGAACTAACACGCCGCAAAAAAAAAACAAATCGTATATTTGCACGAATTTGCAGCTTCCGAATTCAATCTTGCGTGAATTCGCGCCCCGTGAATTGCGCAAAATTGCAGGAAAACGATTTTTGCAAAACTGAAAGCACTCAGCAGGTGCGAAAGTTCAATCTTATCATTAGTAACCATTCCCTGTAGTGCTTCCTGAGGGGCCCCTCCAGAGTTCAGTTGCCTACTTGCAACTATTCTATGACCCTGCTCTGACCCTCACAGCAGGCTCAGAGAATAGCTACAAGTATGCCACCAAAGTCCTGTTAAAAAAAATTACACTGCAACAGAAAGCAATTACAGATAAGGAAGCAGGTGCCAGACTGCAAGTTCAAATTCAGTGACACATTAATCAGCCCCTAATTCATTCATGTCAGTTGAGGCAGGGCAGGTGTGCTAACGAATTTTACAAAACTGAAAGCACTTAGCAGGTGCAAAAGTTCAAGCTCATCATTAATGAGGAAGCACTTACAGCTAAGGAAGCAGGTGCCAGCTCAAATTCAGTGACACATTCATCAGCCCCAAATTAATTCATGTCAGTTGAGGCAGGGCAGGTGTGCTTTTCACCCCATAATCTACAGTGATGAACCAGAGGGTGGCATGGGTGAGCCAGAGGGTGGCAGTGGTGAAACAGAGGGTGGCAGTGGTGAAACAGAGGGTGCTGTGATGAACCAGACGTAGAAACAACATGGTCGCGACCGTTGCTACCCGACAAGTACGTTCGCGTTTGCGAACTGGTAAAAAACCCTTGCGAAATGGCAGAAACACTTGCGAACACAAAAAGAAAAAATCCGCAAAATTCATGAGAGTTTGCGAATTTTGCAGATTGCGAATCTGTAAATACGCAATTTCGCGGATTGCGAATTCGCAAAATTCACCCATGCTTAACCTGTAGCCTAAACTGCCTATCTAAACACTCAATATTTTGTTCAGTCTGACTTTTATCGTGAGCAATGGCTTTCTGAGTTATAGTCTGGCCTTGTTTTATATTTATTAATTTCTCTGCTCTGATACGCCTCCGCTTTGCTTCTTTCTGCCATGTATTAAGGGTGTCAAACATGGCCTGTCTGCTGCGTTTAGCAAACAGACGGTCTTGTAAATACAGGATCTTTTTCTCATCAAAGGATCCTGTCAGTGGCCACTGCAATTCCACATTATCTTTGGTGTATTTATGCTATAAGGTATTGAATAAGAGTGGGGCAATTCCATGCTTACAATACATATCATGACTGGGGCTCCCCTCCGGAGGGGCCGGTTGGCTTTCATCCAGTCTCATACCCCTTCAGCAAATACAGCCGAAACATAGCTTACTAACACATGGCATTGCCCTTATTCTATAGTCTAAATATTCTAGCTGAAAAGGAAAATGTTATTCACAACACTCTCATGCACATGGCCATGTTCACAATCAAATTCAATTACACACAGATAATAAACCAACAACAATCTTTACACCAACAATAAAGACAAGACAAACTTATATCAAACAGAAGGCAGAGCCCGTCGACTCCTAAGTATGGAGAACTCACATATTCTTCCAAATTTCCAAAAATCCCAAAACCAAGCACCAAAATCAAGCAGTCTTGTCCTTAGATTGCCTAGAGATAGCCACACAGGTTTTTCAAACCACATACCGACCTACGGACCATCCGGCACCCTTCATGGTTCACCTCCCGGACTATTCTGGCTAAGCCCGCTCTTTCAAGCGCCGCTCCAGATCTGTCCGAGGGCTACCCAATCTCAGCTGTCAGCGTTTCCGAGAGCAGTCCGGCCGGGTGTGAACTTCTTCCACAAGTTACACCAAGGCGTCTGGTTGTATTTTGGCAAGAGGTCCGGATGGGCACAGCCTCAACAAGAGAAAACTTGAAAATGGCACAATATCTTTCGTGTGGATTTCAGAAAAGAACTAACATAAGGAACAGCTTGAATAATATGGTTCAATATGGATAAGACCGGACGAAAATGGTGTAAAATATATGATGTAGCTGAATCAGCGCGGTGTAGCTGTGCAATCGGTTTGGGGCAAAATTATGCCTCATCCCCTAACCTTAACCGCAAGCAGACTAGGCCACAAAATGGCGCTGCAGAAAAGGGGGTGGTGATGAACAGAGTGTCTGAATTAAGCAGACCACTCTTACCCAGTCCAAAGATCAGGGCTTGATCCATCACCGTTATTTATCTCACTGCCCCATCCCAGCTCAGAACCTGGCTATATGCAAATTAGTCTGTCCCTGGCCCAGTGCATCATGGGAACAGGGCAGACCAAACTACCAAGCCAATTCTTCACCAGAAAGGAGACAAGCTACCGGGGACCGGTTTCTGGCATTTCAGCCTCTTGGCGCTGGTCGGGTCAATCTATCTTGCTCGTGAGAAGACAAATAACTAGGATAAGGTGTACATTAATCTCTAGACTATTACATGTGTGAGTTTATTAATACTCGAATACCATCACTAGACTAATAGGTGCATCACGCTAATTTCTAACTGTTACTACGTGCTTTACTAGGCCTAGTTCAGATTTCAGTTCCTCAGGTAATTAGCAGTCCTCTCCTCTGTGGTCACTCAAAACCGGTTCCCAGAGCATCTTTTCTCCCACTTGGTTTGGTGCCAACCTGACTTTGGGGACAAATTATTGGGCTTTTCAAGTGTCACCTAACATTTGCTTGTGAAAGGACAGGTCTCTTTGAAGTTAGTTAACACCCTAAGCCCACCTCAATAGTTTTTCTTGCACAGGGAAGAAAATACCTCCCCACTCCGAAGCCATTGCATCTCTCTTGGAAGCAGTTTTCACACCTATTACACACACAATTCCAGCCAAGGATAGGCTGGTCAGTTGCTAGAAAGCTAATGTAAATTAGCATACAGTAGCTCCAGGAAGAGTAAAGCTAACTTCCTAAAAGTTACAGGACCCATATATTTAACGGCTTTTTACCATAGGACCGTCGTACTCACTGTGGTGAGTCGACCTGCCCGCAGTATTATGAATGTGGCAATCGGATGGTTGGATCTGAAATAAGAATAAGAAATAATACCACAAATACAATTCTCTGTCAGCACAAAAGATGGTACAATTTATTGGAGACCAACAAACAATGCAAATACGTGGAGCACGGAGGCAGACAGCAAAGCCACTGAATGCCCAATGATGCGACGTTCCTGACAAATTTCATAGGCCCAAACCACAGAGGATGCAGCATCATAAAATACGTAACACAAATTAAGCATGGGTAAGCATGGGTCTTTTGACCAATTGGCAATGGCCTAAGCTGCGCCATATCATCTATGGTCCGTAATACACTGTTGCTGACCACGTGTCTTAGTAGGCAGCTTTGGGGACTTTCCACTGTAACTCAATGTATTATGTTGGTACTTTTCCATAACACGTATCAGAAGATTTCGAAATACAATATGCTGAAATATGTGTAGCTAAGCGTTTCTATTTTTGGAACCTTCTTGTGCAAGCCTTGCATTTCAATACCAGTTTTAAATAAGACAATAAGACAAAATGGAAAGGTCCAACCATTTTGTGCAAAGATTTCTGTGTTAACTTAGCAGGGCCTAAGCAATGAATTTCAAGCATTTGGTGTCATTGTTTATCAGATAAAGCAAGATGACTTCTACATTGCCCCATCTGATTCCAAATCACAAGCATGGAACCTTGCTCAATTTCATCTCTGTCCCTTCATCTTCGTGTGTGTGGCGTCTTGTCCTTCTACTTCTTATCACGCAGCAGGCACAGCTTGCAGTAAAGGCTGCACAGCATGCTGGACAAACGTTGATCATGATGCACAGGGTGATCAGTACAATTATCACTATGATGATCAGATCCAATATCCATGATCACCAGCTTTGTGGCCATAGTAGAACTATTTCCCACATTCCTCCTGTATGTATGCCGTGTGCTTCGTCCCTGACTTTATCTATTTAATCTATTGCCTTGGATATATTCCCGCTGTTGTCAGGGATATACGAACAGCACTGCTGGTGGATGACGTGGCAGGCTACACCCTCTTTGGCCAGGATAATGTCTAACGCAACCCTGTTCTGTATCACTACAGCCTTCATGGCTGTCAGTTCTTCTGTAATATTTCCTAGTGCCACTGCCATTGAGTCAGCTAAATCCTCAATACTTTTTGCTAGCTGGTGTATCCTAACTGAGGTGTATACCACACCCGCACCAGGGATCAGCACCCGAGTCCTGTCATTAAATTATCTGCCCACTACGGGGTCTTACTAATTAGTTTTGGCTGGTGGGCCTTGTTCTCTATCTGCGCCAAGTCAGTGAAGTGGGTCATGTGGTGCAGAATGGAGGCAAGGTAGCAACTGCCATACCATCCTGGAGGCAAGTAGAAGTATGCCCATTGGCCACAGACAAAGAACAGTCTTTGTAACCTACTAGTCCAGGCGAGTACTGCTTATCCCTAGTCCTAATCCATGATAGCCTTGTCACATGTGTGCAGTTGCTTTCGCCAACGGAAACCTGTCTCACTTTCTTTTCTTCCATTATTTTCCTTTATCCTTTTTATCCTATCCTCACATTCTATGAATGCCTGTTCTCCTTGTGCCATTCCTCTAAAGTGAACCCAAATGAAATGCAATCCCTCCTGGCGTCTTTCTGCATTAATTTTTGTATGGAGCAGCTTTTCCCCCCAGGTGGTAATTTTTTTTTCTTTTTGGTGGGGTCACTTTGTCAGTCCGGATGCAGGAAGGGGTGGAAAGGAGTTGTTCTATTCTAAATCTTGGTATTTTCAACTCTCCTTCTTTCTCTGTTTTCATGTTGTCCACATCCTCCCTGCCCTTCCATCCCTCATTCATGGGTGTTCTGTCAAATGTGTCTAGCATCTCTTTGTCTCTTTTTGTTGGTTGCATGTTTATGCATGGGACTCTTTTTGTTTTGGGTGGTATTATCCCCTGTCCTGTTGCAACCGTGCTACTCTCGGGGGTGCGACTACTGCAGACATGTTGTGCTGAGTGAAGAGCATATCGCGCTTCAGGACGCAGCCCACGTATCTAGAGACAGGTGGGACATTGTAACTCATGCTGTTCTGTGTGTCTGTAGGGAGGTGTGTGCAAACATAACATTCAGATATGTTCATAATACGTACATACATCTTCATCATTTCAACGTATTTGTTCCCGTTATATTCATCCCACAACACCTGTGCCCCTTCTTCTCTAATGTCAACCTCCCCAAAATGTCTTGTTCTGGAAAATCTATTTTCCTGTAGTCAAAGGTTGCATTTGTATTGCTCCCGTTCCCAACTTGACCATTTAGGAACTGTATTTCAGGATCCTTTGCATATATTATTATCAATGCAGTCACTATTATTCCTGGTATTGGTGACGGTATTGCCAGCAGCACTGCTGGCCATCGTTGTCCTTCTTCCCTTGGACTTAGCAACGTACTGATAAATGTCTTCCTTTTTGTGTTCCGTTGCCCTTACTCAAGCAACTGTCTTTTCCTCCCAATTGCCGGAATCAAGGTCCCTCACTGGCTCATTTCCTACTGCTCAGAGGACAGTGAGGTTGATCCCTATCTTGAGTCCTTCGGCATATGTACCTGTATACACACCTGTAGGTGGCGATAAATCTGAGAACTGGAGTGCGTTGCCCAGGCAGGCAAATGCAATTTTACTTTAAAACGGATTCCTTGGCCAAGAGATAGACAATATTGCAGGTGTTTCTAAGCATGGTGCTAAGAAGGTGATATGCACATAAATCCTATCTGGGGTTTTGTTTGCTGTATAACTCAATATTCTATTCATCTGGTAAATGTGTGTTCTATTTATAGATGGATATCTCTGATGATGCGTATTCCACTGTTCTCAAGTGCATATACTACAAACTGTAAAATGTCAAGGCGTGTTGCTTGTGTATCTTGTTCTGATGGCTGATCTCCGAAATTTGGAAATTAAAATAACGTACAGTATCAAACGTCTCAGTTTACTCAGCAGCGGGGGTTTGGAACAGCAAATCTTTGAACACCTGTTATCTATATCCCTGTGGACCATACTAGTAACACTGATCATATTGTTAGTCGCAGCCGTGTTTCTTCTACTTGTATCGTTAGTGACCAGAAATTTCCCGTTTGTGTTACTGACATTTGGTGTCCTTATGACAGTGTTCACTTGGAGCTGTACCTGAAGCTATTGTCTTATGGTATCTAACTAGCAGGTTCTGTACTGCTAAGAGTCTTTTGGTACAGACACCAGCAACACTAACTAGCGAGTTCTATACCCCCATCGTCCCAATGGTATAGTAACTAGCAACACTAACTAGCTGGGTCTGTACCGCTATTGGTATTGATACAGACTCCAGCAAGTCATTGACGCGAACCGTTGGCGCCTTTGTTTCGTACTGTCAGAGGTTACTAGAACATGACAGTTTGGCACTATCGAAGAAACATGTGGCCTATGGAAGGATGATAGCTGGGGCATGGCCAGCTGTCCGCTGCAGGGAGCTGCCTCTGGTATGTTGTGTTTTCCGTTGGAGGCCTGGCCTGCAGCGAGCAGGGAACTGTCTTTTCTTCAATTCTTTTCTATTCTTTGCTGTCTGGTGGAGTGAAGGTTGTACCTGCAGGGTGCCTCGGATGCCACTGGAGGTGGTAGCGGAGCTTGCTCTCTGCTGTCTGGCCCTGCTGCTTTCTTGGTGTGGGAGCTGTGTATCCAGGATGTCAGCCTTTGCACTTCACGGTTGTTGCTGTCGTTAGAAGGACCTGGTGAGGTCCTTTCCACCTCGGCTGGAGGCAGTGTCATCTGGTGTGAGCTTTGAACCAGAATTGTAAACACCAGGCTGCAGGTCATGTGGCAGGGGAGTTGCTGCTTCCAGAAGGGCCTGCAGAACCTGATGATGAAGATAACATAATGTCTCTGTTAACTTTTTGCAGTAACACAAAAGCAAATCGTCCGTTATTGATAGCGGAGCAGTGGACATATGGCCTGCAATGTTCATTGGGCGGCCAAAAAGGATCACATGGAGACTTAACTTTGTCACTCTATCTGGTGTGCTTCTCATTGCCAACAGGGCTAATGGTAGTGCATCCACCCATGAACATTCAGATGATGCACAAATCTTTACAATTTTGTTTTTGAGTTCCCCATTCTTTCTCTGCACAGCACCCACTGCTGGTGGGTGATAGGCACAGTGTAACTTCTGTGTGACTCCAAGCCCCTACATATTCCCCCTATGACATGGGAAATGAACGCAGGTCCATTATCGGAGGAGAGAAGGGATGGGATCCCAAATCTTGGGATCAGGTCTTTCAGCCGGCATTTAGCAACAGTAGGTGCATCACAGTTTTTTGTTGGATAGGCTTCTGTCCACTTAATGAACATGCATACTATTACCAAAACGTGTTTGGACTTCTGGGTGGGGGGCGTATCTATCAAATCCATTTGGAGACTCTCACAGGGTCTGTGGGGCGGTGGGAAATGGCCAGGTGCAGTTGGTGAGCCATTTTCCAGGTTTATATTGTGCGCAAACAATGCATTACCTACAAAGTCTTATTGCTATTTGGTGGAACTTGCAGTTGTACCAACATTGGGAAAACAGTCTGATCATGCCGTCCCAGCCCACGTGGGAAGGGCCGTGAAAGAGGCATACCATGGAGGGGAGAATTGATGAAGGCAGGCATATTTTCCCATTGCGTCCTGTCCATAACCCCTCCTTTGTTTGCACACACCCTCCTTTCATCCACCCCTCCTTCTCATTTTCCTCAGCCCTTTCCTGAATGTGTATAGGGTCAAATGTAATGAATCATTGCTAGCACTTGTGTCCTTGTTGTTACTTATTACTTGTACCATTGCTAGCTGGCAGCCTGTCAGTGCTATTCTCTTTGCTTCCCTATCAATTAATGTGTTGCCTTTTGAAACATAGTCTTTGGAGGACATGTGTGCTGCACATTTTATGATAGCTATTTGGTAAGGTAGTAGCAAGGCTCGAAGGAGGTCACTGATCAATTGTGCGTGCCGTATTTGTTGGCCTGTTGATGTGCGGAATCCCCTCATTGACCACAGCTGGCTGAAGTCATGAACCACCCGAAGGCATTCTGGCTGTCTGTGTATATGTTTGCTCTTTTTTCTTTAGCCAATGTGCATGCCCTCGTCAGTGCCACAAGTTCGGCCCCCTGTGTGCTTTTGGCCACCATTAGCCTTCCCCCTTCCAGTAGTTTTTTAGTGGTACCTCCTGTGTAGGAGGCCTGAAGTGTCCCTTTGTCATCCCACAGACATGACCCATCTACAAACAAATCCCCTTGGGCATCTGGCAGTGGTGTGTGTTTTAGGTCCTGGCGCACATTTATATGCCTGTCTAGTGGTCCTGTGTGAAATGCATCACAGGACCACTGCATCTACCCGGGATCCAGGATTGTATGAAGCCTGTAGCTAATACAGGTCAAAAGCTGTGAATTAAAGTATATGATCTATTCTTTTCCTATGTGCCACACACATCCTGACAGGTGAGAATGTCGGTTTGGGCCTAATTACTTAGGGGACATGCCATTTCTAATGTCATACATTATACAATCTTAAATATTATTGACACTACCTTGTGAGCAGCAAGATGCGCTTAAGGGTGACTTATTTAATATCTAAAATCAGGTTTTCCTATCTATCAACAAGGCGATATTTTGACAGGTCTGTGCAGCAGAGTTCAAGCTGCTACTTCCAGGCTACACAGGGTAGGTCTTAAGCCATGTTTTCACTACCACTACAGCAGATGGCACAATAGGTGTTGTAGTCCACAAGCTGCATTTAACTTTCTATATGAAGGATGTATTTCTGCACCATATACTTTTGGCTTAGAGGAAAGTTGAATGTGCCAATCTCAACATGTTTTAGGGGTCAGAGCACAAACATTGGGCACTGGATAGTATGTAATATCCTCATTCTGGAGTTCAAGATTACCAGCAGGTGAATCCAAAGGGAAAATGAAAACTAGGGCTGAAACACCCAAAATGGTGTCAATTTGCAACATAAACCATTGTACGTTATATTAGAATTCTCCTTATCAAACTGTATCACAAACATATTTATTATTATTATTATTAGTATGTTAGGCGCACAACGAATCATCCCCAAGGGGATCTCTCGGCAACAGAATATCAGAAGAGCAGACAGGAGACAACTGATTAGTGACTAAACAACCAGGTTTTAAGACGTTTTTTAAACTGCCCTGAGTTGGGGCACGCGCAAATGTCGTCTGGAAGTCCGTTCCAGTGGGAGGAAGCAAGCTGTGAAAATGAGCGGCCACCTATTCTGATTTTATTAATCGTCGTAGGGCACAACAGCCGCCGGGAAGGAATATAAGGTTTTAGCTTTAGCTGAGGTAAGCCAGACCATTCCCCTGTAGTGTTTTAAATACCAGACACAAAAGCTTAAATAATGCTTGTTTCCTAATGGGCAGCCAGTGGAGTAGTCACAGCAGTGGTTCGGACGGTGATCGAGAGGGCCAATTGAGGCCCAGACGTGTGGCTGTGTTCTGCAGAACCTGCAGCCTAGAAATCAGATCTTCCCTAATCCCTACCAATAAGGAGTTACTGGGGTCTAGCCTACTTAATAGTAGTGTCTGTATGAGAGATTTTCTTGCTGAAAGAGGAAGCCATGGAAAAATCTTTCTGACCATTTGCATCAGACCGAAACAGGTGCCCGAGATGCTTTTCATGTGTGCTTCCATGGAGAGTTTGTCATCCGCAAGAACACCTAGATTTTTCACCCATTTTTTGGGGTGGGGGCTCACTCAGCTCAGACGTCCACCAATCAGTAGACAAGAGCTCCTCAGCTTTTCCAAAAAGCAGAATCTCGGTTTTGCTAGTGTTCAGCTGTAAAAAATGTACCGCCATCCAAGCAGCCGTCTTCTACACACAATTTTTTAATTTTTCTCTGGTCGTCGTGGGATCCATGTCAATAGTAACTATCAATTGTGTATCGTCCGCGTACGATACGGTGTCAAATCCACAAGATCTAATACAGAAGGCCAGAGAGGGCACATAGATGTTGAATAAAGTGGGGCTTATAATGGAACCCTGTGGTACCCCTTTGTCTGAAGCCGAAGTCTGAGAAGTAAACGACTCAAGTTGGACTCGCTGTGTTCTATCAGCAAGGAAGCTTTCAAACCATTTAAGTGCCATTCCAATGACACCAATCTCTCGTAACCTTTGCACTAGGAATCGATGAGAGAAAGTGCCGAACGCTGCCGACAGGTCAAGAAGGATCAGCATGGTTGGTGTCCCCCTGTCTAAGGCCAACTTGATCATATCTGTTACTTCGGTTAGTGCGGATTCGGTACTGTGCGACGCACGGAAGCCTGACTGGGAAGGGTCAAGTAAGTTATTCAGTTCAAGATTACTGTTTTTTACCTAAAGCTTCCATAACTTTCGAGAATAAAGGAAGAAGAGATATGGGTCTATAATTTTGAAAATCCAGGGGATCGGCAAAGGCTTTTTTTAATATAGGTCTGTTTTGAGCCATCTTCCATTTCTGAGGGAAGGTGGCTGTGGTTAGCGATAAGTTACTGACTTCAGTGATGGCAGCTGCAAGGGCCGAGGCCAAAGCTGAGATGATGAAAGGAAGGGCCAGGTCAAGAGGGGAACAAGACCTTATGTGTGCCAGTAAGGACTGCTCCAAAGTGATGACCTTAAAAGCTTCCAATGGGGGAGAGATGGAATCATTGTAGTTTCGTGATGCCACGCTAGGTTCCGCCTTTACGCTAAAAGAGCTACAGATTTTATCAATCTTTAGCTTAAAATGGTTTGCCAGATCATCACAGAACTTTTGAGTCTGCGGGATGGAAGGATTATTAACCCTCTGGTTGGTGAAATCTTTCAGAATTGTAAACAGTTCTTCGGAAGAATTTTTAGCTTCAGTAATTCTGGCCCCTAAGTGAGATCTTCTAGCGATGTTACTTTTTTAAAAGTGCATCCTAAGTACAGTAAAGAAAAGGGTGATTAATGCGAAAAAATAGAGACCTGTCACCACAATTGAAATTATGATCTGTATCATCTCATCCCAGATTTTTTTCTCAAATGCAGCATCCCTAATTCCATTCCCCTCTTTGGGCCACTCTGAACCTCAGTGTACTTATAAGCTGAGTTGGATTCCTGACCATTTACTTAATTGGGTATTTCTCTAGGGTTGAGACAGTCCTGGGGTGAGGTGATACTGCAGCCTTTGAAGGCTTGTTTGTGGGGTTCCTTTTTCTGCCATTAGTAGTCTGTCTCTTTATTTTATTGCAACAGAGGGGTGGGAGGAGGGCATGGACACAGAGAAAGAGTGTGAGAGAGAAGGGAAACATAAGTTGTGAATTAAATAGAGTTGAAGGAAAGAGAAAGGGAGAAGTGAAAGGATGTAGCAAGGTCAGAAAGAGAGACAGAGAGGGAGAAAAGAGAGAGATGCGAGAAAAGAGTCAGAAAATGATTGGAAAGAGAAAGAAAGAGAGGGCAGGAAGGGAGCAGGGCTGGTTTGAGCATTTTTGCAAGGCTGCTTTGTCTTTCCAGTCCGGATGTGATTCTGTGTGTACGCTGACTGAGGAATAAGAGCCTTACCGGTATTAAATATACTGAAGTGCCATTGAACAGCATAATACATATTGTGAAGGTGTACTATTTTTGTCTGTCCTTTTGTGCTGGTGTTCCTTGGCAGCAAAAATCGATGTTTTTTTCTGTACAGTGCAGTTCATTTAATCGAGCCCCAGTAAAGTCCAACGAAAGTTACATGAGTATTTATAGGGTGATTTAAGGAAGTCATTAGACAGAAGTTGCAACAAATTGAATTCTGAGGGCTAATGCTGGAGGGAACATATTGGCCCAGACAGCAGAACATGCCTGCACTAGGTCAGAATGTCATGACTTAATACCTTGAGTGATTACTTCTAAAATGACCTTTACAAAGTTTCTGCAGAATTGAAAAGGAAACCACAGACTAAGAGAAGAGCGATGCAATCTATATTTTTACTGCTGACTGACAAATCTATAAACGGATTTGAAATTTTTCTGTAAACTTGATGTGCTCGTCCGTGCTTTTATTGCTTTTTCAAATCAAATAGCTTTTTTTTTAAACCCACAAAAAACAACAGCAACAACCCCCCCCCCCACACACACTTATTTTGGTGTTTCAAGGTCAATATCCTGAGTCAAACGAGTTTGGGGAGAAAGTTTGACATCCCTAGCTACTGCCCACCTTACGCATCTGATTTATAGCATGAAACTGTCCTGGAAGGCCCGCCCTATAAGGGCCCCCTTCCAACATCCTGTCTGCTGGTATATTTCCTGTCCAGGTTCTTCATGTAAGTAAGTAAATACATTTATTGCTAGATTAATTTAAATCTTTACATTGTGGTCATGTTGCAGCCGGAAAGCAAACAATGAAAAATACTTTTAAATCCATGAGTTAAAATCACATAGTCAATAACCCTGGGCGGAGCTGGAGTAGTGCTACTATGCAGAGTTCCACAGAGGTATGAAAAAACTGCATGGAACTTGGCTTCGCTCCGCCACCCGCCTCCACAAAAGCAGGGCCCGGGCCCTGGGCTCCGGCCAGCCCCGGGGTGCAGGAGCCCATTTCCAGCGGCCAGCCGAGGGTCCGTGTGCCCGGGACGGGGGGGCCCTCGTTCCTGGGCAGGCTCCCAGATCCCCCCGGCCTCGCTGGGTTGAGAAGCATGGACCGGGCCCGGGGCCTGGGCTTCAGGAAGGGCCTGGGGTGCGGGAACCCGTCCTGCGGCCTGCTGGGGGTCCGTCTGCCTGGGAAGGGTCCCTGGTGCCTTTAGAGGCTCCTTCCCTCCCCGGCCTGGCTGAGTTCAGAAGCAGGGACCATTTCCAGGGCATAGGCTGAAGCAGGCCCTGGGGTGCGGGAGGCCACGTCCTGCGGCCAGCCGAGGGTCCGGGTGCCCGTAACGGGGGTCCATCAGGCCAGACTGGCCTCCTCCGCTCCCCCTGCATGTCAAGGTGCCTGCGGGCCCCGGGTCAGAGTTCCGTCGGGGGCCCCAAGACCCAGCTAAGGGCTCTGATGAGCCCCCGGGAAGCAGAGCCCACGAGCCCTCAAAGTGCAGGCGCGAGACCTTCCGCAGAGGCTCTGACGGGCAGATTGGTATCCTTCGGGCCCGGCCATCTGGTTGGTCTTTTCCCCTGACATCTGGTCAAGTGCAATGCTTTCCAATGGGGCAACCAGATGGCTGGGCTACCCTGGAGGTCCCAATGAGGGCTCATTTGCCTCCCCGATCCCAGACAGGGCTCTGGGAGGTCGGGCACATCCGTGACCTTGAATACCCTCCGTCACTTGGTGCACACAGGTTACCAGAAAAGGGGGTACTCTTCCTCCGGATTACTAGGGACAGGGTACGTCGGAACCCCTTGCGGGCTGGGGGCTCTCAGCCGGAGACCAGATGCGCTAGGGCCAATCAAAAACCTCACCCCCTGTCCGGGGCTCCATCCTCCGGTCCGCCGCATGGCAAAGTGCCCATGACGGCGCTCCAGCAGGCCTGGGCAGTCCTACCATGGGCGTCCAGGCCCGAGAGCTCTTGTAGGACGCTCCCTACATTGGGCACCGTCCTCCGCTCCGCCATGGGCCGGGGCCCGTCGTGGTTCCCCAGCTCGGCTTGTGTTCAGGAGCTCCGGCAGGAGCCCCTGGTGGCACTGCGGTGAAGGGCACGCTCCCCACCCGGGGCTCTGCACTCGGGTGTGCCGCATGGCAGGGTGCCCGGGATGCGGGCCTTGGGGAGGCCTCCCCTGTGCGTACCTGTCCGGGACCTCCAGCCAGCCCAGGGTCCCCCTGCTCCACCATGGTCCCAGGTCGGGGGTCCGTCAGGCCCAGGCAGGCCACCCTCCTGCTTCGCCTGCCTGTCAAGGTGCCTTAGGGTACCCGGGTCGAAGTTCTGTATCATCTTCCCAGCCCTTCCCGATTGGCCTTACCTCCGAGCCTGCTCACCCCGGGAGCGGGCAGGTGCGCGAAGCTGGCATTCCCCACGCAGGGTGGTCTGCCGGGGAGGCCCCGGCCGGCACCGTGCATTCTGATCGATTGGGCACGCTTGGTCCATTTAGGAATGGACTGCTTGGCAAGCCTTGGTTGTTGTTTCAAGCATAGAGCTTCCACCCCGCATGGACCGTCCAACTCGAGCGCTTGGCAGAGTCCCTTACCCAAACCCAGCAGAGCGAATGCCGAGCGGCCCTGGTACCTTGCGCCCCCCCCAGTGGTGTGACCCGAATTGAAGGGGTCGGGTGGTGCCAAGTCCTGGACGCTGCCACCTGGCAGGTCCGTTAACTCTTGCGTGCCACGTCGTCATCCCGCTCCACCCAGTGCAGTTCCGCAGCAGCTCGGAACGACAGTTCCGTGGGGTGCCGCCGCAGCCGCCCGATGTGCCATACCAGGTCATCCCAAGAATGCTCGTTTCCGGTCCAGGGATGACCTGGCCTGGCAGTCAGAGCTGAGTCAAGACTGATTTGCATATGGCTGGATCCAAACTGGGGTGCCATGGCAAGCAAAATGATGATGGATTAAACCCAGATTTGTGACTGAGGGCGAGTCTTTGAAACATGTCAACACTCTGTCCCTCATTTATTTTGTGATGTTTCAAGGTGTGTAACACATCATTATGACTTACTGCAGCAGCCCCCTCCCACCCAGAAGTTGGTGTGACTGTCACTGAAATCCAGAAAGTCACTGGCAGAAGGAGGAAGACTTTTCTCAGCACTGCCATGACATCCTCTTGCAGCCGCGGTCAGTAGGTGAGGATAATGGATGTTTGAAGGTAAGTAAACATATACATAAATCAAACAAATTTCGTTGCATGCACTGCATTGCATTTGGGGATGCAGTGCACGTAACGAAATTCGTTTGTTTATTTATATGTTTACTTACCTGCAAACATCCATTATCCATACATTACTAACCCCTACCCTGCCCCTCGCCCTCCCCATGTCACTGCCCCGGCAGGTACTCCCCTACCGACCGCGGCTGTCCTCTTGCTGTGCAGGTATCAAATCTGGAGAGAGGTTAACACCTTCCAGTGAACCATCACTGGGACCTCTTTACCTGTAGCAAGTCAGAGAGAAACTCACTGTCTTCATTGTCTTTTTCTTTACCTAGTAGCACTGTTTTATTGATTAGATAAATCATGTGTTCTCTTGTATTTACCAAGGATCTGATCCGGCCATTTATGAACAGATCACAAATAATTCTATGATCTCCCTCCCTCTATTTCTTGCATGGGTTACCTTCTCAAGCCGGAGTAAAGTCTTGATTATACATTTGGGAGTTTGGGGAGATGGGACTGTGCTTAACTGTCTCATCAATGTAATCGAGTCCCATACCCCCAGACAGGGGAAACAACCATTACAATGCAAATTTTACAACGCACTACCATTACAGCGAAACTTTTACAACGCAAAAACCATTACAACGCATGTATTTACAACGCATGTTTTTACAACGCAGGTACCTTTACAACGCATACCATTACAACGTAAGTATTGGTAAGTATATAATTATATTTTACATTTTATATGTTTGGGTTTTTTAAGGGGTATTTTTAGGGTTCAGGGTCAGTTTTCAGTTTTTGGGTAAAGGGGCATTTTTAGGGTTCAGGGTCAGTTTTCAGTTTTTGGGTAAAGGGGTATTTTTAGGGTTCAGGGTCAGTTTTCAGTTTTTGGGTAAAGGGGTATTTTTAGGGTTCAGGGTCAGTTTTCAGTTTTTGGGTGAAGGGGTATTTTTAGGGTTCAGGGTCAGTTTTCAGTTTTTGGGTAAAGGGGCATTTTTAGGGTTCAGGGTCAGTTTTTAGTTTTTGGGTAAAGGGGTATTTTTAGGGTTCAGGGTCAGTTTTCAGTTTTTGGGTAAAGGGGTATTTTTAGGGTTCAGGGTCAGTTTTCAGTTTTTGGGTAAAGGGGTATTTTTAGGGTTCAAGGTCAGTTTTCAGTTTTTGGGTAAAGGGGTATTTTTAGGGTTCAGGGTCAGTTTTCAGTTTTTGGGTAAAGGGGTATTTTTAGGGTTCAGGGTCAGTTTTTAGTTTTTGGGTAAAGGGGTATTTTTAGGGTTCAGGGTCAGTTTTCAGTTTTTGGGTAAAGGGGTATTTTTAGGGTTCAGGGTCAGTTTTCAGTTTTTGGGTAAAGTGGTATTTTTAGGGTTCAGGGTCAGTTTTCAGTTTTTGGGTAAAGGGGTATTTTTAGGGTTCAGGGTCAGTTTGGGGTTTTTGGGTAAAGGGGTATTTTTAGGGTTCAGGGTCAGTTTGGGGTTTTTGGGGTACAGGGGTATTTTTAGGGTTCAGGGTCTGTTTTGGGTTTTTGGGTAAAGGGGTATTTTTAGGGTTCAGGGTCAGTTTTGGGTTTTTGGGGTACACGGGTATTTTTAGGGTTCAGGGTCAGTTTTGGGTTTTTGGGGTACAGGGGTATTTTTAGGGTTCAGGGTCAGTTTTGGGTTTTTGGGGTACAGGGGTATAAGGTAAAAATAAAATAAAATTAAATTTAAATTAAATCAATTAAATTAAATTAAATTAAATTAAATTAAATTAAATTAAATTAAATTATTTTCAATTATTTTAAATGAAAAAAAAATAATATATACTTACCAATACTTACGTTGTAATGGTATGCGTTGTAAAGGTACCTGCGTTGTAAAAACATGCGTTGTAAATACATGCGTTGTAAAAGTTTTTGCGTTGTAAAAAATTCGTTGTAATGGCATGCGTTGTAAAAGTATGATTTGTAACGTCATACATCCCCAGACAGCGGTGGCCGGCACAGGTAAGCGTGGTGAGGAGGGGCGCGGCAGAATAGGTATTATTTATTTATTTGATTATACCTATTCCATTGTCTGTTGAGTTCCCATGCCCCTTCCGCCCTTCCCTGCCTCACCCGGGCCCACCGCCTCATAGCGCTACCTGTGCCGGCCGCCATTGCCCCCAGAAGAGTGCTGGTAATCTGGCTACAGGATGATTTCCACAGCCTGGTACTCTTTGAGAGCCATATTCTATCCCAGAGACCTTCTAAGTTCCCTCTTCCCTGCACTGAGTCCAAGTTTCTCTCTGAAGATGACTTGTACCGAGTTTATAGCATATAATGTTACAAAAGTAGGGGTGAGTAATAAATTCCCCTCCACCAGTAGAGTTAAAAGAGTCTTGACCATTCCGCGTTGCGCTTATAACGCAGAGTTCTGGCCAATAATCTGCCAATTTTTTTTATCTTGGATGGCTTGTGAATGGTAAGTTGGCGAGCAAGTATTAGCATCCCCTAGCACGATATTCATTTGCTAGGAGGGCATCCAGCTAGATGTTCTCAAAGACAGCGGTCGTGACCATTTGCGGTAAGAAGGCTGCTGCTCAAGTAGAAAATCTTCTCGAGCTGCAGCAAAGAAGAAGCCACGTGGTGCCGCTTGCACTGATTTTGCACTGTGGAAGAAGCTCCTGGTGCTACAAATCAGCACAATGTGCCGATTTCCACCTGTTCGCAGAACTCAGCTGAATTTCACTGAGTTTTCATGTAACTGAGTTCTGCTTACCCCTCTAGACAGTGTCTATAGGTAAATCTCCCTGAATCTTTCCAATTTAGGTGGGCCTCCAGTATTAGGCCAATGCATATTTTGTGCAACTCCAGACCGGTATAAACTTTAGATGGTTTTGCAGGGAAATTTGGGTTCTTGAAATTAGGTGACAGGCAGTGGACATATGTGGTTTGTGTTATGTGCTTAGTAAGGAGGGCTTGAAAGATAATCCACTTGCTGGCAATAAAAAATTCCCTCTTCTTTACCATGTCCAATCCCTAACCATTCCTTCCCTTTCCCATAAATTAAAACACATACTTGATAATGACCCTATAATGAGACTACTATCCACAAATATGTGATGATCTCACATCCAAATACATGCTAAGGAACCTCACCATCTCAGCTGTTGTCAGCATAATGCAGTGCAGTCTTACATAGCTTCACAAACAAATCATGGTGGTGGTTGTTCCAATTTGGTGGTCTCTAATACTTCCTTGGCGGCATCTTGGGTTGTCTTCTCTTTTAACCCATGCTATCCATATTGGCTTCTGCTGTCTTCTTTAACCTTTGCGAGCATTGCATCTGTATTTGTCTTCAGATGAATGTTATACCTGTAGGTTCGGCTGGATGCCTGGCTCAAGGTGCTATGCCATCTGTGGTTCGATCCCTTACACCACCACGCCCATGTTCACTTCAATCACATTGTGGTTCTCATCCTACATCTTAAACTAGAGCCCACATGGGAATGTCCAGTGCAGGACGATGTTCCTGTCATGCCATAACTGGTCACAAGTCTGAAAGTCCTCTGTCAGAAATTGGATTATTATGTTCGTGTGGGGAGGGGGGGTACACCAACCAAGACAATAAACCCACTCCGGTCAGGTCAAAACACAGTTCTAAGAGAATCCCTGAGCAACGCTTTGTAGCAATGGCACAAAACACCAGGTAGCAAAGCATAGAACATATAGAACACAGCAGAATAAAATAGTTCCTAAACCAATTAAGAAAAACAGAGAAAACATTATTCAGCAAAAATACACTGGGATTATTAAATACGTTAATGATAACTGGAGCTATGAATTTTTAAACTCTTAGGGCAAAAAGGGCCCAGAAAAAGTCAAACGGGAATCGAAAACAATAGTTTGTGGCGGACCAGGACCTAGGCTCACTTTCACGCCTACTGTGATGGAGCAGATTTTGGAAGCACCAATCAGGTTTACCTTTGGACTTAGTCTCTCAGATGGAAGTTTAAAATCTTTGTTAACGGCAAGGTCCAAGGCTATGTGGTGTGTCAGGTAAGGGTCTGAATTGTTGTAATGGAGCTCCCACCCAAGCTGTTGGTTTTGGCACCAAGTGCTTTGAGCGGAAAACCTGAATTTCATAGCTGCCGAGGTTGCTTCACATAGATTTAGTACCTCACCCCAGTTTAAGGCTTTGCCTTCATACTTACACACGTTTTAGAAATTAAAATCTTCCAGAGGAGCACGGCTATAAACTGTAGTGTGACAGGGATCCACAAGGCCAGATACTTTTACAGTGAAATCCCGTTGATTCAGTTTTCAGTGTGGCAAGGAGCTCAGAGACGACAAACCTGGTTTTCTTGCCCTCCTTGGGTGCAACATTTAGAGCTGCGAAAATTATTAAATCACAACTTTTTCAAAGTTCTGGAATCTGCAGCCCCTAGCCCCTCAGTGCAGGCTTCTAGGTATGAGGCCTCTAACCTACCAGGTTTACGGCAGGGTGTAGTAATGGACTCCAGACTGGTTGAGGTATTGCATGAGGATTTATTGTAAGTTATTAAATAGCCTGGAATAAGCCCCACCAGGAGCAGCCAGCAGGCAGCTCAGCCCTATCATAACTGTGGCTTATCTTAAACCAGCACCCAACATTCCGTAGTGCATCACAGTGCCGAGGCATTCCACTAGAAGGGCATTAAGAGGGTAAAGGCATACATAGGAGTATGCAATAATAGGAAAGATACAACATACCTCCTTTTCTTGCACAACAGAGCAATGAATATAGGAGCATAGAAACAAAAAAAAGGAGAAAGCGTAGTGATCAATACCTGCTGACAGACCCACTGGCCAGACAGATGTGACAGGAGGCACCGCACAGCATGAGGGGTAGAAAATGCAGAAAAAGAATGAACAAATAAAGATCAGACACATTCTTTCTCTACAAACACAAGGCAAAGCAAAATGCATAAAGTAAAACAATAAGATTTGAGGAGTAAAACCGAAAGGTACAAACACATAAAAGGAACAGGAAGGTAGAAAGACTGGGAGGAAACCACGGAAAGGCACAAACACAAAAGTAGGTACTCTTCTTCCCTTCTCCACAAAACAACGAGAAAGAGAATAGAAAGATAAACCCAATAACTGCTCCAGACACACCCACTAGCAGGGAAGGTATGAAAGGAGACAGGTACTGAGTAAATAGAAATAGTAAACAGAGAAGCAAAGGAAAGGACAACAAAAGATCCTTCATACTACCCTGTAAAAACAGCAATTAAACATATAATGTAGACAACTTTGAATATAGACCAATACAATGCAGCAGGAAATGTACTGAGCAATTGAAAGTGATAAAAACCCATATCGACACGACCTCGTAAAAGGTCACATATTGAAAACATGAGAAGTGTAACCCCACAACATAGTGAAGGTTATATAGAAGTACCATTGAAAAATTGAGAGGGACAAACCCCCATATCGACAACCTAAAAGGTCAAACATTGAAAAACAATGAAATGTTGAGAGGCAGTAACAAAAATAGACAACCTAATAAAGGTCACAAATTAAAAAACAATGAAATATTGAGTAATAGAACTGTTGAGAGTGACCATTTGAAACTGTGAGTACCGTGGAAAGTACAACACAATGTAATCCCAACTAGGGAATACTACTGGAATGCAAACGGATTGAAATGTGCAATCCCGACCAGGGAATAATGCAGACATGCACATACATTGAGGTAATAGAGTAACTGAACACATGCATGTACATTGATAATGAAAAAAAAAAGAGTAATTGAAGCCTCGATAGAATGTAACTAGGGTCAAATATATATAAACACCCCATTCAGCTAAATAGACATACATACATACCAAACAGCAGCCACTTGAGGTCATGAGCACGTCAAAGTTAACCTTGAATTACCATTTTAGAAAACAAAACAACCCTGGCAAAACTATGCACAACTAGAAAAGATCATAGCATTTGAAATTAAGCTCAGGTAAACTCGTGTGATCACTGAAAAGATTATAGAATTTGAAGTTGAGCTCAGGTAAACACGTGTGATCAATAGCTTGAATATGCAAGATAAAGACATTGAGCTAGAACAACATGCTCCTTGGAAACCTAGTTGACACAAAATACAGTGCACAACTACCAACCGCAGTGTCGAACTTGTAGGCAGCTTCACAACAAAATGAAAGAGTGCATAGCTTAACTTTTCCCGCTCTTCAGTGAGATGAATGAAAAGTAAAGTAGAATTTGTCAAGAAAAATAAAATTGACGAAGATTGACATCTTTGTAATCATTTGAACTTGCGTGACAGACACGCGACTGTACACTTTTAAAAATCATGCGAAAACTCCAGAAAAATGATAACACTGCGACGATCTCGGACTTCAACTTGCCAATAACTTTATTGTCACAAAATAAAACGTGGTTGACAAGGAAATCATCACGCCGTGGTTGGCAAATACTTGAAATGAAGAATGCATAATGATACAGGTCCTTGGTAGTTGAGGAGGCGCAGGCAGTAAGAACAGGCCAATTTTGAATCTGGTTGAGGTTGATATGCGTAGAACTTGAACATCATACTACGCAGGGAGACAGAATCAGACAACTACCAGTTACCTTCCCTGTTGAGATGCTGCTGCTGTAGTGTTGAGGATAAAGTAGATGATTTCCCTTGAAGTTGAAGATGTTGAAAACACACTAGAATTGATGAATATAAGATGTAGATCTGGTATGTGCAGGTTAGGGCAATCTGTGAGGAGGTCACTGGTGTGGCTAGGTGCCAGAGTCTATGTTTGAAGCTTGAAAATTGATGAAGATTTAGAATATCTTGCCTTCTTGAAGCTTGACTACTTGAGTTGAGCACGTAGGTAAGATCGAATCATCACCATAAAAATGTAGTAATGGACTTCAGACTGGTTGAGGTATTTCATGAGGATTTATTGTAAGTTGTTAAGTAGAATGGAATAAGACCCACCAGGAGCAGCCAGCAGGCAGCTCAGCCCCATCATAGCTGTGGCTTATCTTTAACCAGCACCCAACATTCCGTAGTGCATCACAGTGCAGAGGCATTCCACTAGAAGGGCATTAAGAGGGTAAAGGCATACATAGGAGTATGCAATAGGCAAGATAGAACACAGGGTTAATTGTACCTTCTTGGATCCCTTCTGCATTTTGAGTTCCTGAAGTAGGCAAACAGAAGGCCAACTATTTGACCTTTGAAGAGCAGTTCCAGTCCCTGTGTGTCAGTAGGATTCTGGAATCCCCGAGTCCTTTAGTGAATCCTCTTTTTCCATTAGGAGGTGGGAGTCTTCTTCCAGCTAGGCTTTCTTCTTTATATGAAGTCATCCCAGATAAAGGAGTGTTCTGAGGAGGTGGTCGTAGTGGTGCCAGCTTTATCCTGTGAAGTGGACAGTGACTGAAGAAACTATATGACCCAATACTAACTATTTTTTTGCAGTCCCGCTACCTCATTTTGCTGGACTTATTGCATTACTGTAAAATTGTTTGAAGCAACTAATGCACCTAATGCAAGATGGCAGAACCCAGCTGCCACAAGGCAGATCTATCTTCATCTCCTTAGACACTCCCTTAGTTAGGTAATCTCCTTTCTCACCTGACAGGGTCAAAACTGGTTTTCAACCCTTTTGTGACTGGAGCCAGGTTACATGGGCTGGTCCTGGGAATGAGTAGAAGCCTTCCTTGGCATTTCCAATGCAAAGGGATTAGCGCTAAAACTGACCTTTGTACTGTCAACGTTTCCTGGCCATTTCTAGGTGGCTATTTCTTGCTAAGTGGTCAAAAGTTAGCACCAAGTCGCTGCACTTGGGATTGTGAGCCAGATTTGTTAACTCTCTCAGGCAAGGATGTGTAATGTAGCCCCGGAGGTGTGATGGTGGCGTAACTGGTTTTAAGTCACTTATGGCTCAAGCAGTCTAAAGTACATTTTTACAAAGTTACTTTTTTACTGAAGTTAGTAAAACTGATGGCACCATTAAATCGAATTTTCAAAAGTTAGTATGAAATGTGTTTGAAGTATTTTGCTAGCATTTTTCTTAGCAGAGCCAGGAAATAAAATGTTATTCCCATTGAGGCCTGTTCAGAGAAAGGACTCAGAAGGCCTACACAGTGACATTTCTTTTGAGTTTTATTACACTGTGACTTTTCACCAAAACCAATATGTAGTGTGTCCTATTTGTATATAATAGTGCCCTCCACTGTGGGCTTGCAAGTACATTTTAGGGGTGACATGATTCGATTGCCTTTTCCTATTTAGCTAAGGCACTTTTCCTTGCCATGTGCCCTAGAAGTGTATTTTGTCTGCAGCTTTTTCAGAGCATAGTGAACAGAGATATATTTTATCATGTTTTTGGGCATGTCTGAGGAAGCATATGTGCTATACTGTTGTTTAGCAGCAGTAAAACACACATAGCCTTAAAACCAGCAAAAAAAGGGCCCAGAAAAAGGAAACAATCTAGTATGGCCATGTAAAAAAGGCAAATTTCCTAAACTTCCTTTTTGGTAAAGTAGTTTTTCCTGGACCAGAAGGATGGTGCCATCAGTGAACGTTTTTGGTGCTTTGTGCCACACTCATGCTAATCTCACACCCACCACCGGGCAGACCCATCCAGACTTCCTGGAGCCTGGCATGCCAGCCAGCTCCAGCCAATCATACTCCAGCACCCTCACTGCACACGTACAGCCATGTCTAGGAATGATACTTCCCCACTAGACACATACAAGCCGCACATACCGTTGCGCAGCATTCATTCTCACGAGTTCACACATACCAGACTCAAGCCTGTACACCCCACGCATCAGGAACTACCAGGGACACATACATTCCCCATGCATTCCTATGGGCGGGCAGGCCTAGCTCAGCACATGCACTCAGAGTGCGCACGCACTTTCTACTGGGACACAGTGAAAGTGCGCAGAATCCAAAAAATCACCATTGCCAGGTCACCAATTAAAAGCAAAAAGTCTAGGGGTGAACCTGCCCTAAGGGCCAAAGTCCAACAGCCACGCTTCATTAATCAACATATCTTTCTGGGGGTAAGGAAGTCAATGATGTCTCTGGGCTAGTCCTTTAAGCCCGCTGTTCAGGTGTTCACTTTGTTCATTCTCTCAATACTCACTTCCACACTTTCTTGGAGCTTCAGTATCTTAGCAAAGAGCAGTTCACCATAGCGCTATATAAGTATTTTAAGCATCTTTATTATTATTATGCATACTATTTTGTCAAGCCTTTTGTGATTTTCCAGGCTCTCACACTGGACAATCAGAACACGGATCTGTTCACAACTTCATGAATGTTCTCAGCCATTGTAGCATCCATCTCCTAAAGTTCACTCGATTTTGCTCATAGTTCCTCAGCGCTGTTGCCTAGTTGACTGAAATCTGCCTTCAGCAATGTTAGTGCTTCTGTTAAACTTTCATGATCTACCTATAGCTCCTGCTTTAGGTCCTCTTTCCTTTTCTTCCTCAAATCCTCAAGTATCACTTTCAGGTTGTCTATGCTCTTTAACATGCCCTTAGTCTACCTATCCACCGTAGTCATGGCTGCTATTTTCGGGGTGGTAGATCTGCTTATCTCTCTGGAATACACTCCTGTGTAGATGCGCCAATGTCCTTTTGCTGTCTGCTAGAATGATTGGGATGCAGTGACCCTACTGTGGTTCCTGTTACCACATCGAGGGACTCTTGGAGAAACAGCCCTCTGACATCGAACCAATTGCCCCATGTATTGAATGTTTCCACAGTGTGTCTCCATTAAATTTTGTTTCACAGCCTCATTTGTGAAATGGTGTGCCTCTCCCTTCCTCCTGTGCCCTCATACAGTCACAAGTGTTAGTGTCTTCTCTCCCATCTAGTACAACTCTCAAAGGTCGGAAATTGGCCGGACCGACTCGTACCCGGAACGGAGTCCGACCGGCACCTACGGGCACCCTACGACCCGTGTAGTACGATGCAAAGCCTGTGATTTACAACCGAGCCGTACGGAAACCAAGCTGTACGACTGAGCCGTACAAAATTCAGCCATCCGTCCGGAAAATGGATACGAGCCGCACCGACCGAACCCGGAATGAACCCGACCGATACGTACCCGTGACGTCTGAGCCGAACAGTACGATGCAAAACACATTAAATCCGACCGAATCGCACGGAGCCCGAGCCGCATGACCGACCCGGACCGAAAACCTACCTGAAGCGAGAGAGACCTCGGCGATAGACTCGCATGCAACACAGAACACAATCAGCGTGAAGGACACAGAGCAGCCCGCACAAGCCAACATGAGAGTCCGACTTGGTCAGAAGAACGTCTCCTCCATGCCCACCAAAAACAATGCCAAAAACACAAAAAAGGACCAGTCAAGCCATGACAAAGTCAATAAATACACAAAAAAAACACAAAGACACACTCACAACTCCACCTATAAAAAGGCAAAAATACACTACCATGATCCTTTGCAAACACAACAGAGTAGTCAGCACAGAAAACCTTGAGACACCAACCACAGACACACACACAACTCACCCATGACACAACCTACACACTATCAGCACCCCTCCAAAAGCTCTCTCACATACACCTACCAAAACAGACACCCACCCACCCACCCTCACTTGCAGCACACACATCAATCCTCACCAGCACCCATCACCATGCCCCCTAAGAAGAATCCACAGTTCACAGACATTGAGTTAGAAATATTGGTAGATGAGATCCTCAGAGTGGAGCCACATTTGTTGGACACATTGGTACAAAGGACCTCCATGTCACAGAAAACCAAGATGTGACAGAGGATCGTGAACAAGGTGAACGCACAAGCACCAATGTATCGCACAAAGACCGACATCCAGAACAGGTGGTATGACGTGGGCAGGAGGGTCAAGAAGCTCCTCCAGAAGGAACACGCCTTGAGTCAGCTCACTGGCGATGGCCCTCCTGCCAAACCAGTCTACTTCAGGTCCTACCACCAGGGCGCATCCATGGCCTAGCAGACATACCAGAGCCTGGTGAGTACACAACCAATATACTCAAAATTGTGTCGCAATACACACACATCACCGTTAAGGGGACAGTGAAACCATGCACTGTTAGCAAAGGCATATTAAACAAAAGGTAATTAGCCCAAGAAGTGTATGCTAGTTTGACAAACACAATAATGGCCACATCATAGTGAATTGTAACTGTGTAATGACATGTACAAAGCTACCAACAAATAGGGCAAGGCAGTGGCACTAATCTGAGTTAACACTGTCAGACATCCCTGCCACCACAACCAATATCTCACAGTGAAGCTGACTGACAGGAAATAATGGTGGGTATGCTTGTGAAGTGAGTGTATACCAAAGCATGATGGTGTTGTTGTCACAGATAATGCACCCCCTCACAATTGCACCATCAACACCTCTCTGAACAATGCTCCCCTCAGAGGGGCTGGAAATGGGCTGGCAGGTACTCTGGGACTGGGCTTTGTTGTGGGGAGCACAAGGCCCTGCTGGGACTTGGCCACCACCAAACAACAGAACTCCACTGGCAGCCATCTCGTCAGCACAGGCACACCCCCTCACAGGGAAGCAGAGTCAGAAGGAGAGAAGTGAGAGCATGCTGGGAAGGGGGTGTAGGCAAGAGCATGCGGGGACTTGCAGTCACTCACAATACCCACCCACCCAAATGGCCCAGCAAGCTCACACTGAACCATGCTCACCTCACACGGAGTGGAAATGGACTGAAAAGATGTCTGACACTGGGTCCTGTTGTGGGGAGCACAAGGCCCTGCTGGGAACTGAGCACCAACAAACACCAGGACTGCACTGTCAGCCATCTTGTCAGCACAGGCACACACCCTCACAGGGAAGCTGAGTCAAATGTTAACAGGGATCACACTCCTGTGTCAGCCACCTGATGGCCCTTGAGTAACAATTTCCATGTGCATGGAAATCCATACATGAGCTGGGTATGTGCACACATCAACATGCACATTGAAAGGCTCCATGTTGGCAGGACAATGTGCTACCACAACATCAAACTCTGTCTGTGACAGCTGAAGACAACACAGTGTTCAGGCATGCATCCTGACGTCACGTTGCAAATGTCATGTATATCAAACATTGTTACAATGCACAAGGAGGGGTGATTGGTCTACTCCTCCTGTGCAACCTGGTTCACAACTGATTATGTTGCCTCCATTGAAAGCCACACGTATGTACACATGCCTAGCGTGTTACATCATGTTTATCAGCATCAGTGTACTGTAGCAGCAGCATCATAGGCTCCCCCTTGTTGCAAATATGCTGTGCCTCCAACTGGAGGTAACTTGGCTGGTTCTCCAGTAGTGCCCAGAGGAAAAACTGAGAGTGTGTGTTTGTGCTCAAGTGCTGTGAGTAAAAAACACACACAACACCCAAAGGCAAAGGAAAAGTGTTGAACATTGTGATGTATGAAGTTACAAATAAGGGTGTTGTGTGTGGATCCAGCTACTGATCCACCACACCAGGGTTAGTCACTGTTGGTCAACATGTAGCAGCCCCATGTGATCCTAGACCTAATATCTCCTCTGGACACTACTGGGAAAGCAGCCAGTCTACCTTCAGGTGGAGGCACATCATATTTGCAGTAAAGGTGATCCAAAGTAAATGCAGCTACAGTACACTGATGCGGCAATCCAAGTAGCACGGCCCCATTCCTGTATACGTATAGGAGGACATTTCCTAAGGAACGAAATCATGTACATATCATGGCTGCACAGGATGAGTGATCCACTGCCCCTCCTTCATTGTTAGTACTACCCATTGCAAGATGAATGTATCAGTACCTCTTCCCCCTCCCTGTTACAATATACATAGGTCAACCATTGATGTCTGTAGTAACATAATTGACCATGTCTGTCTCTTCCACACACAAGTGCCACTGGGGATTCAGCACCAAGTGAAGATGAGTCTCTGGCCCAGACACTGGTGGAGGAGGAGCTCTCTGGTGTCAATCTGGCTCTGTCCTCTTCGGATGATGACAATCAACCTGGAACCTCCGGTGTGAGTCATCAGGCAGCCCCACCATCAGAAACACCTGCACCCCCTGCAGCCATGTCAACCCCCTTCTAGCCACAGACCTAACACCCCCACCAACACGGACTGACCTAGGAGACCAAGTTCAAACAGCACAGGGGCCCCGGCCACCCAGGATGCTACCAACAATGACACCAGTGGCAACAGCCTGCCACCACAGGTACAGCCCATGTGTCTAGGGGTGGTAGGAGTGGTGTTAGGCAGAGGTCTCCGTCTGCAGAGGGGCCTGGACTGCCTGATGACCCTCAGCTGGTACGCATCATAGATGCGTACCAGGATAGCACCGGAGGATTCAGCCTGGTAGTGGGGGTCCTCAACGACATGCAACAGGAGCAGGCCGCCCATCATGCCCGCATGGAGACCAAGTGGGACAAACTTACGGCGTTGCATATGGACATATTGACCTGTCTCTGCCAGATCAGCACTAATCTGTCCACACCTCCCTGTGTGCCCACAGCATCTCATGCAACAACATCTGCAAATGCCACAGGGAGGTAGAATGAATCTGGTGGAGAGTCAGATGCACCGTCGGCACCTGCACCTGAGGATCCCCCCCAGAAGAAGAGGAGGGGCCGTCCGAAGAAGGACAAGTGAGCCACAGTTGTCCCTGCACATCCCCCAGGAACCCAGACCCTGTTTGGATGTTAGTTTTTGTGTGCAAAGCATTCACCTTGTTGCACATGACACAAGCCCCCATCATAACATGGAGGATCCATGTTGTACCAATGTAGAAGATGAATGTGGGCTTCACTCTGGACATTTCATCTACCAATACTTCTAACTCATGTGTGAACTTTGGATTCTAAACCTCATGTACAGCACTATCTCCACACATGTATGTAAATAAAATCACTATTAAACTATACTTGCCTATGTTGTGATTCCAACTTGGTATGTGTCATGGAGATGATGAAATGCTGAAGCACACAGTGCATGCCGACTACTACATCAATGTCATTACCGTTGTGTGACTCATGTTGATGTGACACCTATGAGGAAGACACACCAATTGGGCTCCACAACACATACTCACCATGGACATGTGACACATTGCCTACAAAGATGGTTGCCAGATATACGGTGGAATGCACAGACACCACATCTTTCCACAGTCACTGCCAACAAGCCCACAGGTGAGGTAACCATATGTCAGTCAGATGTGTAAACAAGTTTATTACACAATAATATCAAGGTGAATCCACATGACAGTGGGCACAGGGCCACCAAGTGTTGTCAAATGGCACTTTAAGGGTGGATACTGGATGTCGGTGTCATACTTGCCCCAGGAACTGGCAAAGTAAATTGTGAAGGACAGAAATGAGACACAGTCAGAAGGGCACCAGAACAGGATGGAAATGCAATAAACATGTCACAAGAAACCTACACAATAACAACTTAGCATGTCTACACCATTGTGGACTACAGACCATATGACAGGACACATCACTGCACACTTCAAGTCAAATACCACATGGACAAACACTAACAGCAACTGAGCTGCACAAACACATCACAGGCTAACTCAGGACATTGACATGACAACCCTGTGAACTCACCTTCAGGTGAAGAAGTTGTTGATGAGCTGTGTGCGGACGTCACCCTCACCATCATCATCACTGGCCTCGTGGCCCAGGCCAGGATCCTCCACAGGTGCTGGATGTTGGTCGTCGTCGTCCTGGATGAGAGGCACCTCCTTCCGTATTGCTATGTTGTGGAGCATGCAGCAGACGATGATGCTTTTACACACCTTTGCAGGCTCATATGGGAGGGCCCCTACGGTCTTTTCCAGGCAGTGGAAGCGGCTTTTCAGGAGACCAAAGGTACGCTCGATGACTCGTCTGGTTCTGCCATGTGCCTGATTGTAGCGCATCTGGGATGCTGTCACAGGGTTCCTCAGGGGTGTCAGCAAACATGGCATGTTAGGGTATCCAGAGTCACCTACATACAAAGAATCACACATTAGTTGAGTATTGTAAGGGGGTGGGAGACAAATTTGCAAAACACACACAATGGTAAACAGTACACACGAACAAGCCAGGCACGCTGGTTTGGCATCTGTGACATCATCAACGGTATGCGACTCCTCCTCATGATGTAGGCATCATGGGTCGAACCAGGGAAACGTACACACACATGTGTAATCACCATGTCCGCCAGGCATACCACAAGAGCATTGATTGAGTGGTAATATTTGCGGTTGAGTTATGTCTGTTCCTATGCCCGTGGTGGTATCAGGGCCACATGTGTGCCATCGATTGAGCCAATCACGTTTGGCATCCTCCCCAGTACATAGAAGGTATCCTTGATCTCTGCGAGTTCACCCGGTGTAGGAAACTTTATGTAGGAGTCCAGGTGGGTCAACATCCCCTCCAAGACATCTTGTAGCACACGGCTGAACATAGTTTGTGACATACCACCAACACTAGCCACAGTGTGTTGGAAGGTATCGGTGGCAATGAAGTGCAGGGCTGCAATCACCTTCACCTTTGGTGTCAGTGCTGTCGGGTATGTGCGGCCAGGTTCAAGATGCTGCACCAACTGCTCCGCCAACTCATTGATCATGCTCCTGGTGAAGCGGTACCGTCAAATGCTGTCGCGTTCCATCATGGTCTCGAGGTCAGGGAACGGTCTGTGGACTGCTGGGGCCCTGCAGTCCGGAGATTAGCAAAGTAACATCAAATATTCAGGTACCCATGTGGCATTCACCTTACAAAAAATCACATTTTACATCATAGCTATACACAATTAACTAAGGTGTGTGCGGTTGTTTATGGACACATATATCACCTTCATGCCCATCATCTCACATATAAATCACACATGTGTACATGAGTTCCTTGGGGTGCAATGTCAAAACATTGGGCCAAAACATTGGGCTGTGGCACAGTACCCATGGACTGCTGTCACATTAAAAACACACAATACAGTGACAAGGGAGGACTGATGTTTCACAGGCATCACAACTCCATGTCAGGGAAATAGCCATGGTCCCTGGAATGCCACATGTGCGCTGGAATGACATGTTGTATCATGGTCATCACACAACCAATAATGAGTCACACAGTTAGTGGCCCCTGTGGTCCCTGCAGGCCATACATGGATGCCCCTTACACACACACACACAGCATGAAATTGCATGCACAGGCACATGGTGGACCCTGTCTCACATTGGGCACATGGAACAACAAACATCAGAGACATAACATGCCACCAGACTGTGTGGGTAGAGCATGATTGTAGCCATGGGTCTGGATGTGACGTACATGACATGCAACCCCTGTACTTATGGTGTATGTGACAGGTCATAAACATCTCAAAACTGGTACTGTGTCCATTACTCATGCCCATAAGCCAACACTTTGAAATTACATTTGTGAGGTGCACCACACCAAAACTAATCTGTCCCCATGAACTCCTGCCCAGCCTGGGAGGGGCTTGACCTAAGTGCCATTCAAGAAGAGAAATGTTGCCCCCCCCCACACACACAGGTGATACAGACTTACATGCCATGGGATGCAGTGTGGGACATGCTGTGGTGTTGACGGTGTGGCCATGACACTTAAACCTGTGTTTAAACCATCTGCAAGTCACACCAATGTGATCCGACGTGGCTGACTTGTATGCAGATGCGCCGTACATTCATGGACCGAGTCGTGCTCATACGTTGTCCATTGACTGCATGATGCGTATGCATTACAGTCACCCTCATCTAATCACATTGATCCCAATGGACAATGTTTGCGCACGGCTTGGTTCATGCATGTTGGACGCGTATGCAATCTGACCGACGTGGGTGACTTGTAAGCAGACGCGTCACACAGGCATGGACCGAGCTGTGTGCACGCATAGCCCATAGATTCGTATCCGGACGGATGCGTCTTGTTAAAAAAATACACGTCGAATAGTCAGTTTACCGAGCCGTGCGCACTCATTGGCAATGGGCTGTCATGGAGACAGACGCAAATTCAAACAACGTTCGAGTTGGATGCGTACAACAATGTTGCAATCCTAGGGAGTACTGAAGGTGAGTGATTTGAACGATGCGAAAGACGTGTAGGAGTCTTACATTTCCATGGATTGGACAGATTCATAGAATGCAACTGTGTCTGGCCTATCAGTGAGGGGCAATGTCACATAATCTGCCTCTGCAGCACTGATTTAAGGCTGGCAGGCACCCAGGGAGCTCACTTGCCTGCACTACATGCTACAGGACCACTTTCACAAATCCACTGCTGCTTCTGTCTGTGCTTCCTCTGGATCCTGCAATGGCACGTACTTTGGAGAGGGCCCCAGCATTCACTGAGGAGGAGAACCGGGCCCTGCTGGATGGGGTCCTCCCAGAGTACAGCAAGCTGTATGGGAAACCAGGGGAGCAGGCGAGTGTGCAGTCCACTGCCTATCATTTTATGCAAGTTGTATGACTAAAAGTAATAGAAGTGTGCACAGCAGTGTGAGGCATATGCGCTGAGTACTTTCAGCTACCTATTTAAGTGGGTACATGTGATGAACAGGTGTCCTGCTGCAGTAGTGCAGAAGTGCTAGCCTTAAATTCCAAGCCAGTGTTGCCATGTCAGACCTACAGCACAAATGGACATTCATATGGGCCCACTACCTGTGTACCTCTTTTACCCTTGTGATGACTACATGTATACTCAACTCTATACAGCACAATTATGTGGCATGTGTGGTAATGTCTGCTTCACTTTGTTATCCTCACAGGTTGATGCCCACCAGAAGCAAGAAATCTGGCTGACCATCGCCCGGGCAGTGCGATCAGTGGGGGTCTACAAGCGCCGGATCCGCAACTGCCAGAAGAGGTGGCAGGAACTACGTGGCTGGACCCGGAGGATTGCGAGGGTCCAGATGAAGCTGTCGCCTCCTCGCCGTAGGGGCGGACACCGGACCCTGACCCCCCACAGGCTCAGGATCCTGGCGGTGGTCTTCCCGGACATGGATGGGCAACTAAAGGCCAGACAGCAGCAAGAAGCTGGTAAGTCCATGCCTAATCTGTGAACATGTCTGACATGCCATTTGCAGTCTTTTAGCCTGGTATTACTCCCACATTACGTTGGTCTTGGAGTCCAGGACTCGCGACCCTCAATTGTGTCAGTCACTTTCCTCATCTGATCCACAGTTGTGGCCTCTACAGTCTGTGAGTTTTTTAACTTGGGCACTGTGTCCCTTCTTTCTGCTATGCTGAGGGTCCTGCACAGCATATGTTACTGGGACTCTGATGTGTGCATCGTGGGTGGGTCTATTCTTTGCACTATACCTGGTTTCTGACATGTGTTCTGTGTGTGCTTTTCATATGAGTTCAAATTGCTGGTCTGGGTCACAACATGTGTGATGGGGTTCTTAAAACATGCACATGCATCAGGTGAGTCCATGTAATGTCCTCAGGAGTATGTTTAGGAAGTATGTCACACTTGCCCCGACATCTGCCTACTGTCCAGGACAATACACTGTTTTAAGTTTACCTGGTCAGTCATGCCCACTCC
This sequence comes from Lissotriton helveticus, assembly GCF_964261635.1. Lineage (NCBI taxonomy): Eukaryota > Metazoa > Chordata > Amphibia > Caudata > Salamandridae > Lissotriton > Lissotriton helveticus. The sequence goes on along the minus strand of NC_136067.1, from coordinate 1,695,635,859 downwards.
ACAGCATTGGGAGAGTCTGTACTCACACTCACGTGTATGGACCAACTGATTGTGCTTCCTGAAATGTGCCATCACGTGTCCGACACAATGTCATTGTGATGTGGCTTCCTTTTTGTGACAACTGGTGTGTTGAGGATTTTAGTGTCAGCAGGACATCTGAGTTGTGACAATGGTGATCATACCTGTGCAAAATATAGGGGTGTGGTTAGTTGAATGTGCACAATGCTGTTTGCAAAAGTGACTTTCACACAGCTGTGTGCCATTGTCAGCAGACTGTGAGGTGCTCATATTCATGTAATTGTGTTTGCAGTCACTCATATGTAAAATTTGAGTGATGTAGGTTCATCATAGTCCAAAAACAGTGTGTGGCAGAGGACAGAGTGGTGCACTTGTCAGCTGCAGAGTTTGGTATGGGCCTGACCTATGAATGTGAAGCAGTGCAGACTGATGTTGTCCGGAAGCATTGCCCCATGACATGTGACAGTGAAGACTGACTTACCATGTATGTCTGTGCCAGGGCATTGACTTGAGATGAGGGATCCTGCATTGGAGTCAGAGGTGCTCCATGCACCCCATTGTGTCATTAACTTTCAGGACGTAAGGACAAGATTGTGTTTGTGCTGCTAGGCATCTACAAGCGCCGGATTCGCAACTGCCAGAAGAGGTGGCAGGAACTACGTGGCTGGACCCGGAGGATCGCGAGGGTCCAGCTGAAGCTGTCGCCTCCTCGCCGTAGGGGCGGACACCGGACCCTGACCCCCCACAGGCTCAGGATCCTGGCGGTGGTCACACTTGCCCAGACATCTGCCTACTGTCCAGGACAATACACTGTTTTAGGTTTACCTGGTCAGTCATGCCCACTCCACAGCATTGGGAGAGTCTGTACTCACACTCACGTGTATGGACCAACTGATTGTGCTTCCTGAAATGTGCCATCATGTGTCTGACACAATGTCATTGTGTTGTGGCTTCCTTTTTGTGACAACTGGTGTGTTGAGGATTTTAGTGTCAGCAGGACATCTGAGTTGTGACAATGGTGATCATACCTGTGCTGTAGTGTGTTTATCTAGGTACCTATATTGATACTCCTATTTCTGACCCTTGTCCGGTTATTAATTCATTAATGTCCATACACCGGCACAGAAACCCGTTTTCAGATTAGGTCATAGCGCATGCTGTCACATTAAGCAAGCACTATCCCTTCAGCCCCCTAGAAAGCACAACGAGTTATCAAAACAAATCAAACCTCCAACAGACCTGGGAAATCCCCTGCAGCTATTGTTTTGATTTTGCTCGAGAACTCCTGCAAAGAATGTAAGAACGACCAGTCCATATGACATTCTTGCTGACGTCTTATGTCCATCCTTACGTCAAACACGGCACCTTTCAGGTATAAATATACTGACGCTGCCCTAAGCTAAGACACGGTGGTGACGAGCTTGGAGCAGCGCTACTTGCCGGAGAGCCCAGCTGATGCAGAAAGCCCACGGACGCTGCCCCTCCCTTTTGACGCGCTGAGAGAGACGCTGCCTTTTCTCCTGCCGAGAAATCCAGCCTCCGGCGTTTCCAGCCGCCCTCGCGGGTAACTGGGATATCGAGTCCTGAGACAGAGATACCAACCCTCCAGCCTTCTAAATCCCAGGTACTGAACTGACTATCCCCTTACAGAGAATTCTTGAGTCAGATTCTTGGCAAAACAAACTTAACTTAAACTGCTACTTACTTACTCCCTCCCAAGTATTAGGCTTAGGTCAGGTACACCGGGGTAGGCGTAGTTAGAAGCACCAGTTGAGTACGATTAGTCAATGTATATATGTATGTATATCTTTTATCCATTTTAAGTATCATATGGCTAAGAAACCTTATAAATGCTTTTACAGTATTATTTTATAATTCTGTTTTTACTGTATGCACTTTACTTAACTATAAGTATTGCAATAATAGCGATTCATTTCTCTTGTATGAGAAAAGAGACTGATCAATAAATAACATCTTTTTATTGAAACACGCCCATCTCTTATTTCTCTACAACCTGGTGAAACTAAGAATGCACGTACTGACTGAGTAAAATAGTTGTCTTTTGTTTTCACACGACTCTGGAGATATACTCTTGATTAGGGGAGAGCAAAGTTGTCATGTTCTATGGTTGTCAGAAACTAAATCCCTTCTTGTCTATCCAGGGAGGTTAAACTCCTCCTTGCCTATTCGAGAAAGTTTCTAGTGAACTCTGAGCTAGCTGGCACACATAACTTTAAGTCTAATATCATCAGTAGAAGACCTAGTTAACCACAGTCCTACGTCTATACTATTGAAGATATTATTCCAATGCGCAGAGCCTATTGGGATAATAGGAACTACACTACATGGCGCCCAACGGTTTGGATAGGCGATAAATCTAACGCAAGACATTAGAGTAACTCAGTCGTGTTTTTTCACACAGACCCTTTTTTCCATAAAACTCCAAAGATGTCTGGAGTGGGTAAAAGGTTAAATCCGCCAAACTTAGTAGGAGGAGACTCCTATGTATGGTTTTTGGTTTATTCAACGTTGAAGGATACAGTGTTCCAAAATATTGTGCATCTAATCTTTGTTTCCGTGGAAACCTGATCTGCAACAAAAAACCTTCCTGTCAGTAAAATGTCAGACGGTGAAGGAGATAGGGAGACAGCTAGAATAGCAGCTCAACTCCTAGCGGTAGACACAAGTCTCGTACAGCAAGACCCAGATGCAATACTCATCCCGGTCAGCATAAGAAAAACTATAACTTTAAAACTTATAGAAAATGGACTAACACCGAGAGGTGGTACAGTCATATTCGTAATTGAGGCACACGAATATCGGCAGACAGAGGTATTCTATTCATGGATACATTTTCCAGCAGCAAACGCTGTAACAAAGGAGTTCCATTATTACAAAATAGAGGAACCTCCGGATGAGTACACCCCTTTCGAGGAGGTGGAAATACCACTCAAATACCAAGAGCACCTGCTCTGGTTTAAAGGCGCCCTAAAACATAATGATCACATCACCAGGCTCGGTCCACTAGGTAGACCAGGAGCAACGTGGCGGTTCTAGCCGGATACACACCACATCCAGACATTGAAAAAATGTCAATACCAGAACTTTTAACACAGTTAAAACAACTGATTAAAATACACAGACAACTAGTCCAATATGTAATGCGGACTTCAACAGTCCAACCAGCTATTAAAATTCCACAGCTGACCCCTCATCAGGGGAACACAAATAAAATCACACCACAGAACATACAGTCCTGTCTAGGTAAAGTACCCATTAAACGGGAACAAATTCCATTCTGGTTAGCACAGAAAATCACCCAAATAGAGGCGGTATTTCCAGATACCACCCCTGTGGAGAAACACAGAATTCTGACTATCTGTCTCCCAATGGGGATCGCACCACATGTGGAGGACTGTGACACTTGGGGTACAGTCTTTGCTTCCATTTACACAAAAACACATGGTGTTCCGTCCATGGCGGTAATACCAGAGGTGCTAAAAACAGATTCAAAATGAATACGGTCCAGAACCTGCTTTAACTCTGGGTATGAAATTACTGAAAGACTTCAAGCAGGTCTCGGCAATATTACTAGCAAACATAAAAGGGGAAGCAGCAAATGTGGCGATCCGCCAAAGATTGAAGGAAACAGATATAGCAGACCAACCATTTGAACTTGCCAGAATCATAGAAAAATCCTATGAAGAACTAGGAAGAGATAGTTTGGGTGGGAAACCAGTGAAACCCCAACTAATTGAAAATCCTGAAAAAGTATTTATTAAAAATAATCTAAACACTTCAAAAAAGAACTGGGATGGAAATAAACAATCCACTCCCAAAGAAAAAAGATTCCAGTCCAGAGGAAGGTCTCCTCGGCGGAGAGAAAGATCTCCGTTCCAAGGACACAAGTCTCCCCAGAGGGAGCCCTCTGAGAAAAAATACAACCTTAGAAATAGGGATAATTTGGAGAAACCTGATAGATATCAAGATATTGATACACGTCCCTCTCGATCTTTTCAGACTTCCTCGCAGAAATCGGAAAGAAGAGGACGGTCAGAACACAGGGAAGAGTACGTCAAGTCCAAAGACAAAGAACCTGCTCATCAAAGTAAAAAGTTACAATTTCCAAAGAAGAAGGTAGCCAGCATTAAAATAATCAAACATGCCGAGGATCCTGAGGACTCAGCTGAAAAACAGAGAGTGGGCTCAGACAATGCTAGACAGCGCAGCAGAAGTGAGCATAGCTCGCAAGATCCTGATGAATCATCTGGAGACAGTGGACACGAATGAATACATTCAAGTGGAAACTGCAGATACCAGAGTTAGCAAACCTCATAAAATATATGAAATAACCTTACGTATAGAGGGAGATAAGACTAGGAAAATAAGGGGTCTATTTTGGGATAATCTCTCCAAGGGCTATGACATCCTTCTAGCTGAAAAAGACTGGCCACCAGAGTTTGTCAGGGAGTGCCCTCATGGCGAAGAAATGATTATGCCTGCCTTCTCAAATCATATTCCAATTCATAAAAAATATACACTTGCAAGAAAGTGGGCAGTAGCCCAGGCTCCTGCACTATATAAAAATCATGTGGGATGGGATGAGGACTCTCCTCCTCACAAAATCCAGTTAAAATCTCAACCGACTGCACAAAGGCAGTACCCAATTAAGCAAGAAGCTAAAAAACAGGTCAGGGAGATCTTAGATCAACTTGAATACCAGGGGGTGATTGAAACATGCACCTCACAAATGAACAATCCTTTGTTTCCTGTCTCCAAACCAGATGATTCATATCGTCTAGTTTTGGACTACAGACACCTTAACTCATGCTGCAAAACATTTGCAGTACAAAACTCACATAGTGCAGCACTAATGAATAGCATAGTGCGCAAAAAATACAAAACAACATTAGACATCTCTAATGGATTCTTTTGTCAAAATATAGCACCTGAAAGCAGATATTTGACCGCTTTCTCAATAAATGGCTCGCAGCAAAATTCCTGTCGTTTGCCCCAAGGGTTCAAGAACAGCCCAGGATTATTCTCAGCAAGGGTAACAGAGTTACTACAAATATATGATGATGAGGCATTATCTTATGTCGACGACATCTATCTAACAGACAATGACTTGGATACTCACTTGAAAAGAGTGAACACCATAATACTTGGGTTCGCAGCAGAGGGTTACAAATTCAACTTCAAGAAGTCAAGAATTGCCCATCTGACTGTCCTATTTTTAGGATATGAATTATCAAGTGAAGGCAAAAGCCTGGCTGACAATTTCCTAGAGAAATGTGCTGTAATCCAAGCACCTAGAACACTGAAAAACTTGCAATCAATTCTAGGTTTCCTAAATTTTGGAAGAACTCACATTATAAATTATGCAGAGAGGGTTAAACCTCTCTATGATCTAATAAAACCAGATTTTAAAAGAATCAACTGGACTCAAAAACACACAGAAATTTTGAGATCTTTACAAACAGACATGTTAGTTAAAACAAAACTGCAAACACGCGATAACACACGCAACCTTGTGATTCGAGTCATCCCAGGAAGATGCGGATTCACATACCTAACCTCTAATGAGGGAGAAACGGTACCAATAGCATACAGATCGCATTTGTACACAAAAGCTGAAATGAAATTCAGCCCAACGGAAACAATTCTAACCGCGGTACAGACTGCTGTAGCGAAAGAAAGAGCCCTGGCACAAGGTAAACGAATAATCATCGTGACACCAATACCAGCCCTGGAGGCGGTAACAAAGGCAAGCATTCCAAATGCTAAAGCACTACATCCGAGATGGATACAGTGGGCTAATTCCCTTGCTGCAACAGACGTGGTATATGAATTTGACCCTAATTTAAAAACACAAGAATTTCTCCAATATGAATTCGAATGTCCTCTGCCAACTGAAATCCTGCCTCTAGAACGCTACGGCTGTATAATATATACAGACGGACCAGCGCAGCCCGCAGTTGGGGGTAAACAAGCTTACAGTGCTGCGTGCGCAATTGTAAAAGGTCGCTGGCACGAAGGAAAATTTAAACCACTGGTCACTAAAACGCAATCTCTAGGAGATTGTACAGCTCAGCGAGCTGAACTACTAGCATTTAAGATGGCGCTTGAAAATACCAATCGCGAATTCCCCACACTCATAGTGTGCGATTCATATTATTGCGTTCAGTCTTACAATGAATACTTGCAGATCTGGGTTCAGAACGGTTTTAAAGATGCAAAAGGTGGCACAATCAAGCATAAAATGCTTTGGGAACAAATAGTTCTTTTACAAAAAGAACTACAAAAGACTCACGTGATACATACACTGAGTCATCAACGTGATGGCGTTCACGTTGCAGGGAATTCATTGGCTGACGAGGCCGCGAAGGCAGCTGTGCAAACGGCTTCCGTAGCTGCCATCACCCGGTCAAAAACAAAAATAGACAGCGAAATATTACAGGCTGTCTGCGCTACGGTAAAATATGCGATAGAAACACTCCCGAAAGGCTTTCCAGTAAAGTACTCATACATAACTGATGCTAATAATGTTCCTTTTGCTCGAATCCCTGGAGTGGGGGATAGAGTAATTCCGAACATGGAACATAGGTTAGGACTCATTATAGCGGCACACGAAGGGCTTGCTTCTGTACATGCTGGCGTTTCAGCCACAGTATCATTATTAAAACAGAGATACTGGTGGCCACGAATGAGGAGACAAACTAGGAACTATGTTCTAGAATGTGAAATATGTCAAAGAATGAAGGTATCAACAGTGAAACAACCAGCCCAGACGCCCCTTCTAATCTCAGATAAACCATTAGCCTGTGTTTACCTGGACCACTGCGGTCCCTTACAAAGGGACGGCAACTATAAATATATCATGGTCGCAGTGGATTCATGCACGAGATTCATATGGATGTGGCCCCAGCGATCGGCTGACGCCAGAACTGTTATAAAAGATTTGCGAGTCTTTATCGGCACATACGCAATTGGCATGCTACATTCTGACCAGGGTCCTGCGTTTAGCTCTCGGGCTTACAAGGAGGCCATGACCAGCATGGGCATTGCATTGCGGTACTCTTGTCCCTTTCATCCTGAGGGAAACGGAATTGTGGAAAGAAAAAACCGTGACATAAAGCAATCTATAACAGCAAAGGTATTAGGTTCGGGAGCTGGGTGGGTCAAACATTTAATAAGTGTCCAACGTAGTCTTAATAATCTGCCAAGAAATTCTCTGAAGAGGTCTCAGTCCGTACGAACTATTGTTTGGGACTAGAATGTTAATCCAGGACCTTGATAGTCAAACTTCAGTGGTTAAAGAAAAATGCTTTGATATCAAAGATCGTTTGGCTATTTTACAGGACTTAAACGAAAAGAGAAAAGACCTGAGCAACATAAAGTTGAAACAACAGCCAATAACCACTGAAGAGAAACCACCTGTCCCAGCAAGGCCTGTCTGGATTCCAAAAATCGGGGATCTGGTCAGAGAAAAGATCGCGGTAAAGAAGGAATTTGGGCCTTCTTACAGAAAAGCAGTTCCTGTCTTGTCTGTCAACGGGACAAGATCAGTAGTACTACCGCCCCTTGCTGGTAAAAAGGAGAACCGAGTTGTATCCATCGACCTGGTTAAACCACAATCATGTGGCCGATAACAAGTAGTAGGCCAAGTGGACTCCCAAGAAGGAGCAGAACACCAAAGTTTGCTACAAACACAGAGGTTCAAACTGAAAGACTAATCACAATTGATAAACCTACAGTGAATCAACAAGGACTATGCAACAAAGCCATGGAACTTAAACCTCTTGAAACCCAAATTAAAATCTTAAATCAAGAAACACCAGTCTACAATGATGTAACCACAGACTATGCTAATGAAACAAAGAAAATTCCAAAAACGAAAAGGAATCGTGAAGCAATTGAAACAATTGACAGAACAGCATCAGGCTACTTCATCAACTTCGATGATTTTTCTGAAGATCTGAGTGAACCAGAGGAACAGCGGACAACAAAAACTTTTAAAGATAAAGCAAAGGAACTCTTTCATCAACTAAAAGAAACCTATCTGATTTCTCCATGGATTGAACTTTGGGTGGCACTAGGAGTATTCATCCTCATAATTTGGCTCATCATGGTACTATGCTTGGGACATTTCATTGAGGGAAAATATGTTACAATGGACACAGCAAGTCAGAACATCAACTTGGTCCTGAAACCACACAAGTCTTCACACATCGAGAAAAGAGATCTTTCTTCAGTAAACTTCACAGCCAATCCTATACCCGGTGGGGTAGCATGGGACAAAACTGATTACGAAATATATGGTCCGGTTGAGCTCCTGAAGTATCCTCATCAATTCAAGATTTCAATAACTGACTTTGTAAAACCAAGCACATTTGCTGATGATTGGGACTTTGAAAGTATTAATGATATGATGTCTGATCTAGTAATGTCAGCTAAATTTACAGAACATGATTATTTGCAAGGTTCATCTAATTACGATCAAATGTTTTGTTACAACCATTATGGTAACCATTATCTGCATAAATCTACTCAACCTAGAAATGTTTTAAATTTTAACCAATGGGAACATTGTGCAACTCCACCAAAAGGCAGTTCAAAGACATATTTTGATAAATATTCATACTTTTCAGGGTTCAACACAAGTAATGCAGAATCATTTTATTTCAAATTGTTAAATAAGACAGGAGTGAAAACCATGCTTACAAACACAAAATTGATATATTCAGACTCATTCTTTGATAAAATGAATACATTCGGTTTTGATTTCTGGAACAATAACATTGAAACGAAAACGATCTGGGGCACAAAAGATTGGCAAGTGCAAGGTATAGAATCATTATTTAGAGCCTGCATGATCCCAGAACAAATTATATTTTTGAATGATACAATTCAACAGACATCCTGTCTTGGCCTAGCCAAAATTAAAGACTTAAATAAACCGTCTATTCCAAAACCGACACCAAACAGTAATAGCACTACGGAGGTTGAGATAGACGTATCCCATATTTTAAACCAAAACAGAACACATGCTGATTGGAAACAATGGTTGATCTGGCCCACAGACACAAATAACTGTCAAGACAGATTCCTGAACAAAATACAGGGGTTCACATTGACCAGGCCAGACCCAAGATACTCCCAGAGACAACATCCAGGGATTGTAACTACTTATAGTGTGGGGAAACTCTGCCTTCAATGGCTACATACATCCACACTGTCAGAAATTAAGCAACACTTAACTTTACTTAAAGAAGGTGCTGACTTGCGTGATTTCATCATGGGACCACGCAAACAACGTCTAAAACGTTTCATAGCGGCCTCTATATATGCAGCTTACAACGAAGCTTGGAAAGTAACTCAAATTGAGACAGCAGAAAAAATACGGGAAATTGACCGTGTTCATTTGGAAAAATCACTTTCTGTTGTAGACAATGGGTTAATGACTCTGTCTTCCAGAATATATTCACTGGACAGTATTGTATCTTCTGCAATCGATATAATAGAACAAGACTTACTGATGTTGCAACACGGTCAGTCTCAATTACGTTCTATTGTACAGCTTGGCTGGACGTTACAAAATCTGCGTTCAGGCTATGTGCCTTGGCGTTTAATCAACACAACGTCACTATTTAATATCTTTAACCTTACTGATAAACAAATCAGTTTGGCACAAAAGGGTGCTGACTATACAATTCTGAGCATTGAAAAACTTGAGAGATTACCATTGACAATGTCAGAACGACCTGTCATTGAATGGATAATACATGGGATAATAAATATTCCGATAACAACTTTCCAGTTTCAATACTGCCAAAAATATATACAGGCAGGCCAGTATGAAAGGTTGGGTAAAGGATACATTAAGTCCACATGGAACTTGCCCTATACGAACACATGTGTCAGTAATAACGGACAGAGTGTATTTCTTAGTGGTAATAATTGTGAAAGATCGCTAAGTGGCATACTTCTGTGTCAGGGTATTAGTTTGCATGGGGCCTGTGAAGGGACTTAAAATAACCTTTCATGTCACCAGTTAGGCACACCTACAACACAAATAGAACCATTCTTTAGAAGACTTTCGAACGGGAGTTACATTCTAATTGTAGATCACAGATGTTGTGGCTTGCTGCCAGGAAAACCTTATCTCGTAAGCGTGGCTTCCAGGGTCATGTGCTGTGAAAGAGTATTGTTCCCGAATGATGCTCCAGACAGGGAGGGAAGGTTATGGCCCAGTTTAAAAATCTCTTCTATTCGAATTGATACTTTAAGCAGAATGAAGACTGTGCTCCTACAGACGCCAACCCAGTTGACGTCATCAAAAGAAACGTATGATCTCCAAGTTGCAAGGACAACGGCAGAGATTCATTCAATGTTATCAACAAATTGCCCCCTACACTTCGCAGAAATGCTGAACGAAATCTTAAATATTTCTGATACAAGTGGTATCGCGAGTATATTTAAGACAGTTTTTTCAGGCGCTTTAACCCCATTCAAAGCGATCCTGGGTATTTTTCCAAATTTCGTCCATTCCATCTTTGGCGGACTTCCACTCCTGTTGGGACTCGTAGCAGGCATTTTATTCTTGCTACTATTGCTTCGTTATGGCAAGCCATGTCACAGACAAGACTCCAGCAACAATGGAAGAAACGATCCTAGCTATCCGCTACCGGGACCGCATAACTAAAGTCCTTGGCTTAGCCCGGCTACGAGATCTGAATATGACCTGGTTTCTTTCATTCAGACCCATCTGGCAGAATTGTGTTATGCCTGTATTAAGATGCATGCTATGCGGCGAAGAATGCGTGTTGGACACCTGTCTTACACTACAATCAGATGTACCATTGGATGCAGATACTTTGTTGGGTCCAGTAAAGGCTCATGCATTGTGCTGTCCCCAGCGGCTACCTATCTTGATGACGGCATTCGTGGAAACTTCACCACTACGATTGAAGGGTAGTGAAGTACAAGATGAAGGCAGCATCGATCAGGTACGACCTTCTGTAAGCAGTTCTGATCAAACCATCAGTGAAAGCAATCGTGCGCATGACTGCATGGTAGCGACATTTTCGAACCTAGTCGAACTTTCACCAGAAGCTGTAGACTGTTTTTTCGAGAATCTGTCTGAAATGTTGTTTTCACCAGAACAGAGAGAATGATTTTAAACAAACTTGCACACGGCGTTCCCTGAACTCTGAATTTGGCCTTCAGTCTTTTGAAAACAAAGTGACTGTGAACTATTTTTTTCTTCTTCCCTGAATAGCGAAGACTTTTTCCAATTCCAAAATATTTACCTTTTTGGCACTTATCTTCTGCTTAAAGTAAAACTATTCTTAGAGAACAGAACTTCTATTCTTAGGAATACTAGAGACAGTACATTACCTCAACCTCTAGTTTATATGCAATTAATTGTGTTTATATGTGATGAGATGGTCTCGCAATTTTTTTCTGTATCAAGAGCCATTTCATGTGTAATTTTGCAAATCATTCATGCCGATATAAAATGTGCATCTCCTTTTTGAATGATTATACTGCTTGAATGCATACAGTACCTATACTCATTTCGTGCATTTCGCATACACCATTTTTCAAATACAAAAAAAAAAAAGTTTTTGGGGTGGTTCGGTATACACGTGCACTGTTAGTTATGTTTATTATTGCTTAGGTTAGTAAATATGTACATAAAATCGTGGAGTGGGTGTAGTGCGTTTATCTAGGTACCTATATTGATACTCCTATTTCTGACCCTTGTCCGGTTATTAATTCATTAATGTCCATACACCGGCACAGAAGGCCGTTTTCAGATTAGGTCATAGCGCATGCTGTCACATTAAGCAAGCACCATACCTTCAGCCCCCTAGAAAGCACAACGAGTTCTCAAAACAAATCAAACCTCCAACAGACCTGGGAAATCCCCCGCAGCTATTGTTTTGATTTCGCTCGAGAACTCCTGCAAAGAATGTAACAACGACCAGTCCTTATGACATTCTTGCTGACGTCTTATGTCCATCCTTACGTCAAACACGCACCTTTCAGGTATAAATATACTGACGCTGCCCTAAGCTAAGACACGGTGGTGACGAGCTTGGAGCAGCGCTACTTGCCGGAGAGCCCAGCTGATGCAGAATGCCCACGGATGCTGCCCCTCCCTTTTGACGCGCTGAGAGAGACGCTGCCTTTTCTCCTGCCGAGAAATCCAGCCTCCGGCGTTTCCAGCCGCCCTCGCGGGTAACTGGGATATCGAGTATTGAGACAGAGATACCAACCCTCCAGCCTTCTAAATCCCAGGTACTGAACTGACTATCCCCTTACAGAGAATTCTTGAGTCAGATTCTTGACAAAACAAACTTAACTTAAACTGCTACTTACTTACTCCCTCCCAAGTATTAGGCTTAGGTCAGGTACACCGGGGTAGGCGTAGTTAGAAGCACCAGTTGAGTACGATTAGTCAATGTATATATGTATGTATATCTTTTATCCATTTTAAGTATCATATGGCTAAGAAACCATATAAATGCTTTTACAGTATTATTTTATAATTCTGTTTTTACTGTATGCACTTTACTTAACTATAAGTATTGCAATAATAGCGATTCATTTCTCTTGTATGAGAAAAGAGACTGATCAATAAATAACATCTTTTTATTGAAACACGCCCATCTCTTATTTCTCTACAACCTGGTGAAACTAAGAATGCACGTACTGACTGAGTAAAATAGTTGACTTTTGTTTTCACACGACTCTGGAGATATACTCTTGATTAGGGGAGAGCAAAGTTGTCATGTTCTATGGTTGTCAGAAACTAAATCCCTTCTTGTCTATCCAGGGAGGTTAAACTCCTCCTTGCCTATTCGAGAACGTTTCTAGTGAACTCTGAGCTAGCTGGCACACATAACTTTAAGTCTAATATCGTCAGTAGAAGACCTAGTTAACCACAGTCCTACGTCTATACTATTGAAGATATTATTCCAATGCGCAGAGCCTATTGGGATAATAGGAACTACACTACAGTGCAAAATATAGGTGTGTGGTTAGTTGAATGTGCACAAGGCTGTTTGCAAAAGTGACTTTCACACAGCTGTGTGCCATTGTCAGCAGACTGTGAGGTGCTCATATTCATGTAATTGTGTTTGCAGTCACTCATATGTAAAATTTGAGAATGTAGGTTCATCATAGTCCAAAAACTGTGTGTGGCAGAGGACAGAGTGGTGCACTTGTCAGCTGCAGAGTTTGGTATGGGCCTGACCTATGAATGTGAAGCAGTGCAGACTGATGTTGTCCGGAAGCATTGCCCCATGACATGTGACAGTGAAGACTGACTTACCATGTATGTCTGTGCCAGGGCATTGACTTGAGATGAGGGATCCTGCATTGGAGTCAGAGGTGCTCCATGCACCCCATTGTGTCATTAACTTTCAGGACGTAAGGATATCATTGTGTTTGTGCTGCTAGGCATCACAAGATTGGGAAATGTGAGTCTGGGCATACATTCATCCAGACCCCTGTACTGAGTGATTGGCATTTGATGTGATGTTTGTCTATAGTACTGTGCTTCTACCTGGTCGTTTGCATTCTCAACAACTGTGTATGTGGTGCATGTATGCACCTTTGGGTATCATCAGCCAGCATGTAACAGACATATGGGTACAGGTCCAGGAGGGATTTGTGCACCATGGGTGATGTTCAGACTGGCTATTGCCCTACGTACACCTATGTGTGTATTATGAGCACATTTCAGCTAAGGATGCCAGTGCATGGCCTGTGATGTGGTGTATTTACAGTGTTGTGTACAGTCAGTGCAGGCAACTAATGTGGTCGTTCTTTTCCTACTTATATGCAGATACATCCACGGGCACAGGAGACAGCGCCATGGAACAGGAGGAGCCGCAGAGCCAGCCTGGGCCACTGACTGAGGAGTTGGAGGGACCCAGTGGCACGGAGGGTGAAGGGAGCCACACCGAGGAGTCCTCAGCACCATCCACCTCAGCTGAGGACCACAGCAGCTCGGAGGATGACTCCCTTGTGGGGGCGGGTGTCAGCAGCCAGGAAACCCACCGCCACCATCACCACCCTCCCCTCAGCACCCAGCCCAGAGGTCCGTGGCAGCTCCTGTGTTCCGGAGCATGTCTCTTTCCTGCCAGGCACCACACCCCCTGTGTCCCCTGCTGCCCGAAGTGTGGAGTCTGTGGACCTACTTAAACAGATCCATGTAGGGCATACATCAATGTTGAGTGTCCTCCATTCACACACCGGTCTGTTGACACAACTGGGGTTGTTCATGGAGGGCATCTCATCTAGCATGTCTGCCCTACAGAGGACCAATCAGTCCATGGCCTCCTCACTGACGGCAGCAGTATCCCTCCTACAGCAGTCCCTGACCCCTTCAGCCTCAGCCCAAACAACTACTCCTAGCACCCTACCTGTCCCCAGCACAGACACACCTGCACGGTCATCCAAACACACAGACACAGACAGCACACAATCACCCAAACATAAGTCTAAACGTGCACGCAAGCTAAGTCAGGGGATTGATACCACACACAGGGGAAGGGTCGCATACACACACACACAGGCATCCAAAATCACTCCGCGGTCCTCAGATCCCTCTCCCTCCAAGAGCCCATCCCTTGTCTCACCTGCAACCCCATCTCCTAAGAAGCTCTTCCTGTGTGACCTAGGCCTCTTCCCCTCAGATCCAGCAGATCCTGACTACAGGGGGAAGGGGAAGTCCCCACACTTAAAGAAGAGTGCCCCTCACACCTGGACACTCTCCCCAAGCGCAGGCAGACTGAGGACCCCACCCGCAAGTCACCCCATACCAGGAAGAGCAAGACCCTACCCCCACCTCCACTGCACAGTCTCCTTCCTCCATCCCCCAGGTCAGCACACCACAGGTTCCCCCGCCACTCCCTGTCCCAGGTTCCCCCACCCACAGATACATCATACCCAAAATGCTCAGGTCATCCCCAATTCCCAATTGCTCTTCCACTGACACCACCACTAGTCTGTCTGTTGCTGCAACTACTGTGGGGAGCGTGTCCCCCCAGCTGTCCTGCCAACCTCACCTGCCCCCCTTTCCACTACCATGGTGTTAGGCACTGCAGTGGAGTCCACGCCCACCCAGTCTGACATGGGCACTGCAGTGGGGACCATGTCCACTACACCTGACCTGCCCACTGCAGTGGTTCCAGCACCCACCCCATCAGACTTGTGCCCCACAGTTGTGATGGCACAACCCATGACAGACCCCTCCACTGCAGTTGCCATTGACTCTCCTGTACTCAGCCCTCCTTCACAACCTCCTTCTGCTGAGCCCTGATCCTGCCCCTGCTGTGCCTGACCTGCCCCATGTATGCCCCTCAGAGTGGATTTCCCCAGTCCTTATCAGTGCAGGCAAGCAATGGGTGACAGGTGTCACTCACACCATCATTGGACTTTGGACTTTCAAAGGGACATTGGACTACATTTCTTTGTTGATTTTCCCTTCCAGATGGCAGATTGCTACTTAAAGCATTTTTTGTTCTCCTTGTGCATTTGATTGAGCTGTAGATTTGTTTGGTGCTGTTTAGCCTGGCCTTGGTGTGATGATGCAGGATTTTCAAATGTCTGTCACTGAGGTGTTGATGTGGTGAACTCCATGTGGCCCATGAGATGTGTTTCATGTTCATGTTGGTATTCATGCCATCCTTTGCAGCTGAGTGGGTATGTCATGGTTAATTATTTTAGCACAGGATGGTAACATTTTATTGGCATGGCCACATCTGTGGCTTGCACCCATGCACATATGATGTGCTTCACAATGCTCAATTTGACATTTTCCCTGACTGTTGTGCCATCTCCACTGTACATGCAGGTGTGGTCATCATTGGTGTAAAGCCAACTGTGTCCTCAGTGCAACTTGGTAGACATATGTATTGTCTATGTGCAGGTGACTTAAGAGGCACTACCGTACCCAGGCGTATGCCACCAGTGCCTACATTGGGTGGTAGATGAAGGTTGAGTGTACAGGTGTTGTGCTGACATGCCCAGGAATCTTACCTACTGTTTGGCATGTGCTGCTATTTCCATGATGACACCTACCTTGTGCTCACTGTGATGACGGGTGATTTTCACCCTTTGCCACAATGCATCAGTGATAGGTAACATGCCCCTATGGGTGGGGTGGCATCAGTGATGGAGCACATGACACATATGCGTGGGGTGGCATCAGTGATAGGTAACATGCCCCTATGGGTGGGGTGTCAGTGGGGGTGGGTAACATGCCAATATGGGTGGGGTGGCATCAGTGATAGAGCACATGACACATATGGGTGGGGTGGCATCAGTGATAGGTAACATGCCCCTATGGGTGAGGTGGCATTAGTGATAGGTAACATGCCCCTATGGGTGGGGTGGCAGTGGGGGTGGGTAACATGCCCCTATGGGTGGGGTGGCAGTGGGGGTGGGTAACATGCCCCTATGGGTGGGGTGGCAGTGGGGGTGGGTAACATGCCTCTATGGGTGGGGTGGCAGTAGTGGTGGCCATGGGTTCCCTGAGGAGGCGTGGTACTGGTTGACAGGGTGTGGACCCCCTGGGTTTGTTGGTAGGGTGGGTGTCCAACTTACCGTCTGCGCCGTCCCGCCTGTTCCTGTTCTGGTCATATATGTTCAGGACTGGTATGACTTGCGCGATTGGATTCATGCTCCGTCTCGATCCGTTGCTAGGTGCTCCGTTTCGAATCCGTGGAAGGGGTTAATGGTGCGAATCGGAGTTGATATGCAGCTCTTCCGGGTGGCGAGACGTCCTGTACGTGGTGAGCCGTCCGGAACGTAGGAATCGTACTTGACCGGCCGGAAGTAGCAGTGTTTATGTTGCAGTGCGGCGCGGATTGGGCGTTTCTGGGTCAGGCTCAGACGGAATTTGATGATGGAGTCGGATTGTGCGGATCGGTCGGGAATTTGGCACTTTTCTGCATCATACTTCCTTGCCCGACGGTCCCGCTCCTGGTATGGTTCAGTCGTAAGGTCAGGCTACTAACAAGTCTCGGAGGGCTGACCCACTGAGATCGGAATTGGCCCCTTAGTGTTACTACTGTTGCAAAATGAAGTGACTCATTGGTTTGGGCCTAAGGTCTACACTATGCTACTACTGTAATCCCGTGATCTACGTGTTGCTAGATGCAATTCATCTGCTTCATAGGTCATATGTATCCACATTTGAGGCTGGACAGGGCACACAGCTGAAGTCTCGCTTTCCTACTTTGGAAGAGTCTGTGCACACACTGCAAGCTGCACCCATTTCACACCTCCACCCGCCACACATTGCCCCCTCCCACCAGGTCCTGTTACACATGTTTCCCCAGCCAATTTATAGCTTCACCCACTTTCACCACCACCTCTAAGCTCCGCAGTGGTCTTTCTTGACGTGCTCCCCTTGGATCCAGGCATGCCGGCGCAAGTGCAGCCTTATTGTTTAGGATCCCAATTCAGCCTACCTTGTGTTTAGCTTTGCATTTGGAAGGGTTGTCATTATACTGCTGTCAGGTGGAAGCACCACTCCCAGAGACTCAGATACAGCATCTTCCATTTCCTCACTGTCGCTGTGCATGAGCTGCACCAGTAAGTCAGTTAAAAGTGCATTTCTGTGTGCTGTGGGGGTGATCATATCACGGCTCTGGGTGGAGCCGCAGGGAAGCATGTCTGCACATCTGCCATCTTTCCCATCCAAGCCAAGCCTCAAGCCCTACAATCTTGAGCCTGATGACAATCATACAGTACAGCAAATCATGTGTGGGTGATACCAGGTTTGCTTCCCAGCCCACTTTCACCACAGTAAGTGGGCAATTGCAAGTTACGGGTGTGAATGTTCAAATGGGGGGAAATCCACGGCCCTCCGCAGCAATTTCTTATATTGTGGAGCGTAAGGCTGGTATGAAAATATCTTACTTTTCCTATAATGGTTGTTCCAAAGCTTTTACGTGTTTTCCTGAGGTCCATTGATCTCGGGTGGTATGAGGTAGAAAACCAGCCTTAATGTGCTGACATGAAATTAATATTGTGAAAAAACCCACAACGTTGGAGATTCCAACCAAGAAGTCATGCCAATTAGAGCCCTGCCTTTACAGAGCATCCTCGGTGTACCTGGCCTTCTAGCTCATGGCCCTCAAGATATGTTTGTCTCCAGACATTTTGGGAGGTTCTAGAAGAGTGAACGTGTCAATCTCTATCCTTTCAAAAGATACTCTTGTCACTTACAATGGGGTTAGATCTTCCAATTGTCTGTCCCAAAGGTTTACCACATAGGACATGATCGGTAAACATACTCTATTTCTTTGCCCATTTCAAGCCACTAGAGAAGAGAGAAAAGTCTTTCTTTGGTCTTTTTGACCTTCAAATGTCTTGATAAGGGAACTACATGGGCCAGCCAATTAGAAATGTCTGGGGGTCTACCTGTCTGTTTCTAATTAGAGATTCCAGATCTGCAAGCTTAGAGGAGTGCAGTCCATCTCCATTCGCAAATGCAAAGTGATGACTTCCCACCCTATGCTTGCAGCAGGATATTCTGAAGCAGCCATTCCAAAGTAGGATATTTGACTAAGTATTGGTAAACTAAGTTTCCCTGGCAATCCAGCACTTGCTCAGCTATGTTATCCATTGAGGAGGTGACATAACACATGCATAGATAGAGTTCAGACACAAACGTTGTACAAAACGTCTTAGCCATAGGGCTGCATATTTACTATCGGATGCATCTAGACAGTAATACTTGCAAGAAGCATGTGCAGCACCATGCCTTGTACCCTACAAATGTATCAGATAGAGATATGACTATCACACGTATCAATGCTGCTTTTACTGTGGTAGAACATCTCTAAGGAGTAAGGATTACTCAGCTGTACCAGGTTTTGGGTATACAGTGGGGCTATCAACCTGAAGATTGTAGCTTTTGCTACCTTGTTGCTAGGAGTAAGGCCACTTTATGTCACACGTAGATGTTCAATGTCTTAATCTGAAGTGGCATTGAACTAGGTCTGAAAGACTAAGAGGACAACCGCCTAATTACATAGAATGTCTTCAAAACCTTTGCAAATGAAGAAGAAGAGATCCTTTGAAGATGTTTTGTGAACAATATTTGGTAAAGCAATAATGGGAGGGCGGTGGAAGGTCTGACCGTCAGCTTGAAGTTATAGCACCACTTGAACTTCAGAAGAGTGTGTTGAATCAGTTTACCTCTCACTCACATAGGGCCATGTTCCAGCCTGGTTAAAGTCTCTGCCTCCTTGTTGATCCTCACCTCAACGGAGAATGTTGCTGCCCAGGCATCACTCCTGAGTTTGAACCTCTAGGCTGCAAAGGGACTGAGAAACAATTCCATCTGCTTCTTCAACTTGAACTTTGTGTTACCTGAACGACTTTGACATCTGAGAAAAATGGCATTGAGCTCCAGGTGGTTCATATAAATCTCTATCCTGGAGAGAGACTGGTGCTCCCAGCAGTGAGCTCCTGAGCCATACTGAGAGGAGCCCTTTGTTTAAGTAATTGCCACACTAGGGGGTTTCAAAGAAGACCCCTTTGGATGGTTGGACTGTAAGCTCCACTAGAGCAGAGATTTCAAAACCCTGAGCATCTGCAAGATCCATTGATGTCATTCCAGTCCCTTAACTGCACAGCTCCCATGTTAACTACACAGAGGGCTCTTCCAGAAGTAACTCTTTCAGGGCATGAGAACTAATATCGGCCTCATGCCCTCAGATTTTGTGGGTGCAAATAAGTGTCAAGTAAAATCCCAAGCCCTCTCTTACTCCATCACTAATTTGATCGCTTCCAGTGGAAGTCTTAAATCTTTTCCAAAAGATCTTGAGATGACATATGCTATCCTGAAGTACAAAAAAGATGGACTTGGGAAGAAATAAAGGTACATCATCACTTGCTGATGCTGTTTTTCTCATTGTTCCTAAGTAATGTGAAAACATTGATGTTAAAATGACACCAGCCTTTTTGTGACTTTGCATTCATGCTTCAGAATGACTACCGGTGCAGAACATTATGTCATCCTAGTTGAATGGAAGAGTCTTTATTGGTAGCCTAGCATGAAGTTGCAGAGTTTGGCGTGTTATGAAACCAATGCTTCTTATAATATGATTGTTATATTTAGAGTTTTGGCTCACCTTGTATATTTTTAAAGAGAGGCACGAATATCAGGGTTCTTGTCTTAGGGATGTTGATATAATCACAAAAGAACCTGACTGTAAACCAACTACTTTCCAGGTACCCCATGCTTAGATGTCCAAAAGAGAGTTTTTCTAGAAAAGGACTAATCCTTTAATATGGTCATGATGCCCAATGAAAGGTCTATATATGCCCATATGTAGAGAATGAGTCATTAACATATCTCACTGAGGTATATTTACATGCCTGTTTATTTAAACACTGCAAATATAACTAGATTTTTCCTATTGTGCAGTAAATATACCACCATCACTGAGGCAAAATAATTTTGTTATGCGAGCAAGAAAGGAATTCTATGAGCGTCCTTGCCTAACTTTGTAACATCCTTGCCTTATTATCAAGTACAGAAGCCAAAGGAGATGCTGGGTTTTTCCCTTTGCCAAGAGCTTCAGTAGCTACTGTGGTGACCGGCTGGTCACTGTTCTAGTGTCTCTTGTACCAGCCAATCCCCGAGGGCTGGCTTATACTACCACACCACATCCATCCATCACAAGTGTCACAGGACATGTAACCCTGCCAAAGAAATTGGCCAGGCACACTTGCCTTGGGCCAGTTCTACTTGTAAGCCACTGTGTCTATGTCATTCCTTGTAGTGTATGGGAGCCCCAACCCTTTACAGCTCCTGCTCACTGAGCCAATAGTTTTCTTATTAATCACATATGGCTTATCTTTTGCAGTTCAGTGCCTGGGATCAAATGCCTTAGATATACAAGGATCATAAGGTATTCTGGTCCAAATAGTGGAGCTTTATGCCATCCTAGGGTACTCCATACCTAATAAAGGATGACAGAGCAGAAGCGAGAGCCTGGAAAATATGGAAGAAGCAGGTTTATCAGTTGAAAGTACGCTCAAAGTAGCTATTGCTTTTGGTACCTTAAGATGAAACTTCTAAGAAAAATACAAGGGCTCTTGTTTGCCTTCAGAATCTAAAGAATTAGTCTCTGTATCTGTTTGTGTTGCTTAGGAGAGGGATGAGTAATGTCCTCTCCACTATTAGAAAGAGAAAAAAACTGCATGACTATCTTCCACAGGCAGAGGCAGCGGTGATTAAATCAATACTCTGTAACAGTACTGTTATAACAAGTAAAGCACAATCAAAACAAATCACATTTGTTGAGTGCAAAAACCTGGTTTTTCAAAACAACAGGAGCTTAGAGGGTAAAGCTAGTCATATGTCGCCCTCCACTCATAATGCAACTAGTACAACAAAGACCTATAACTAGTAGGCAACTAGAAAATCCTCTTTTTGTGGACATAACAATTATTGCATTGTCTTTACAAAAAATACTCCCCTCTTATTAATTATAGGGTTAGTTGGTATGTCCCAAAGTTATGCCTACTTTTAACACTCGCTTGTTCCCTTAAAAAGTAAAATTCAGCTGTGAGACAAACACACACACACCTTAGTGTCAACAATCGGATACGAGGAAAAAAGTGTGTTAGAGCGAGATAGCACCTCACGGGCGCACCACCAACGGGAACCTGGCAGGTACTCACCAGGATTGCCCTGTTCTCACCATTGGCACCATCAAGCTCTTTAAAGAAAAATGTGTCCAAGAAAGACAAAACGAAAAAGTTTTTGTGAAAGAATATGCAGTGAAAAAAGACCACAAGACCAACAGATAGTGTCAAACAACATAAAATCACACACAACAACACTGATATTCAACTTTATTCTGTCTCTTGTGTTGAATGTGGGAATTAAAAAAGTAGGTATGGCTGCTAAATTTTAAACCAAGACTACTTTACTTGCCGACATGTTTCATTGCCATTTAATTTTTGGCAATTTCCTCAGGGCGTCATATATATTAAGGCCACTGCATAAGGACAATCGACTTCACAACTGAAAAAAACATATAAAAACACTTTAGTACCACACCTGTATATGGAGCGTTAGCCACCTCACCCCAATCGCATATATCTATATGATAAATACCATCACACGGCCATCGTTGCTCATACCAGCCAGGAGGGTAGAGTTCTCATGAACTTAAAACCACAAAATGAGGTTCAACAATCCTTCCCCTTTATTTTGCTGTGAGGGAATGAAAAACCTATGATTAACAAGGGGTATAAGTCATTCACTTAGAAATTGTCTTAAAAATTGTCTTTCCGTTTCGTCAATAAAAGAAAGCTAACCTCAAACAACGCCTCACACTGTTTTCAACGGGACGTTAAAAATCAGCACTCTCTGCCAATCTGTTTCATTATCATAACCTGGTAGGTTTCCAGCTTGTATCAGGAACGCTGACCAGATATTCTCATTTTAGATGGTATGGAAATATACATAGAGCTATAAGTTTCTTTTTTATGAAAAACCCAATTCTGGTGTTAAATGATTACGATGTAAACATCTATTCAGATACTTCATGCCCTATTGCCGTTTTGATTAAGTACCCTGACTTCCTTAACAGCGTGATTCCTCACGAACGGGTTTCACTGGAAATATTTCTGAGCATTTTAAACTGTCTCCAGTTGATCCCGCCACTATGCAATGAACACCCCGGAGCCCTTACTCCTTACCGGAACGGTGGAAGGCGTCTGGCGTTGTATCCACCCATGCTAGTTTCCGACCATGCTCCCTTGTATATGTGTCCGTGGGGCGGCGTAATCTCGCGATGTTATGCGGACGCCATTTTGGATAGGGCAAACTCTCTTTTCCTTCAATGTAGTTACTCGCGGCAAGGTATAATCTCGCGAGATCTCGATCTTTATTGTTAACTTCTATAATTCAGGGCTTATCGGTCGGATTTGTTAATCGTGACTCCCTAAATGAATAACTCTTGCGAAAAATCACACATCATGTCAACCATGAACTATTCAATACAGGGAAGGACTCCAAATCATGTTTACATCAGAAACAGACACTGTTTATTTTTTTAAATAAAGTTTTCCAGCAAAAAAAAGGACTCTATTATAAGTTGTGGCGTTTGGGTTATATTATGTCGGACATTCAGTAAACCACATTCTTAAGTTGCATTTGATTTAGAAGGGAAGAATGGCAATGTCAGAAAATAAAATGTGGAGTCCAAATTTATATATGATGGGTCACACACAAATGCCAAAGGACAATCTCTTTATCAAATTTAATGTATTTTATTCCATTCAAGTACTTCGTTTAGGCCAAATTTCTCACTTTTTTCTTGGAAAATCCATTTGGCTTCTTTAGTGATCAGTAGACGTTCCACGGTATGTGTGTCTCCTATCACTTTTTCCAAGACCAGCCACTTAAATGAGTGTTTATTCCTGTGGCAGTGTTGCACCAGTTTCGTAGTTAGTTTCCCAGATTTAATGGTGCTGAGATGCTCCTGAATGCGGGTTTTTATTTTACGTGTGGTGAGCCCTATATACTGTAGGCCGCACTCACAGTCCAGCCTGTATACCACATTGGTGGTATTACAGTTACTGAACTGTCTCAACTCCCATTCCCTGCCTGACTTCAGGGTAATACTGGCAACCTTAGATGTAAGGGAGCAAACTGAACACGTCCCACACGGATGGTGGCCCAAGAGCCGTGTTCTGCTGTTATCTTTTGGGGTTTGTGTCCGAGTGTGCACCAGTTTATCCTTCAAGTTGCTAGAGCGTTTGAAGGCGAATCTGGGGGGGGGGGCATTTTGAAATCTTTGTTCGACAGGATAGCCCAGTGCTTACGTATCGACTGTCTGATTTTAGTGGCCAAGGGATCGAATGTCAAGACCACGGGACTGTCTTCCCGTGGGCTTCAAACGCTCTAGCAACTTGAAGGATAAACTGGTGCACACTCGGACACAAACCCCAAAAGATAACAGCAGAACACGGCTCATGGGCCACCATCCGTGTGGGACGTGTTCCGTTTGCCCCCTTACATCTAAGGTTGCCAGTATTACCCTGAAGTCAGGCAGGGAATGGGAGTTGCGACAGTTCAGTAACTGTAATACCACCAATGTGGTATACAGGCTGGACTGTGAGTGCGGCCTACAGCATATAGTGCTCACCACACGTAAAATAAAAACCCGTTTTCAGGAGCATCTCAGCACCATTAAATCTGGGAAACTAACTACGAAACTGGTGCAACACTGCCACAGGAATAAACACTCATTTAAGTGGCTGGTCTTGGAAAAAGTGATAGGAGACACACATACCGTGGAACGTCTACTGATCACTAAAGAAGCTAAATGGATTTTCCAAGAAAAAAGTGAGAAATTTGGCCTAAACGAAGTACTTGAATGGAATAAAATACATTAAATTTGATAAAGAGATTGTCCTTTGGCATTTGTGTGTGACCCATCATATATAAATTTGGACTCCACATTTTATTTTCTGACATTGCCATTCTTCCCTTCTAAATCGAATGCAACTTAAGAATGTGGTTTACTGAATGTCCGACATAATATAACCCAAACGCCACAACTTATAATAGAGTCCTTTTTTTTGCTGGAAAACTTTATTTAAAAAAATAAACAGTGTCTGTTTCTGATGTAAACATGATTTGGAGTCCTTCCCTGTATTGAATAGTTAATGGTTGACATGATGTGTGATTTTTCGCAAGAGCTATTCATTTAGGGAGTCACGATTAACAAATCCGACCGATAAGCCCTGAATTATAGAAGTTAACAATAAAGATCGAGATCTCACGAGATTATACCTTGCCGCGAGTAACTACATTGAAGGAAAAGAGAGTTTGCCCTATCCAAAATGGCGTCCGCATAACATCGCGAGATTACGCCGCCCCACGGACACATATACAAGGGAGCATGGTCGGAAACTAGCATGGGTGGATACAACGCCAGATGCCTTCCACCGTTCCGGTAAGGAGTAAGGGCTCCGGGGTGTTCATTGCGTAGTGGCGGGATCAACTGGAGACAGTTTAAAATGCTCAGAAAGATTTCCAGTGAAACCCGTTCGTGAGGAATCACGCTGTTAAGGAAGTCAGGGTACTTAATCAAAACGGCAATAGGGCATGCAGTCTCTGAATAGATGTTTACATCGTAATCATTTAGACACCAGAATTGAGTTTTTCATAAAAAAGAAACTTATAGCTCTATGTATATTTCCATACCATCTAAAATGAGAATATCTGGTCAGCGTTGCTGATACAAGCCGGAAACCTACCAGGTTATGATAATGAAACAGATTGGCAGAGAGTGCTGATTTTTAACGTCCCTTTGAAAACAGTGTGAGGCGTTGTTTGAGGTTAGCGGTCTTTTATTGACGAAACGGAAAGACAATTTTTAAGACAATTTCTAAGTGAATGACTTATACCCCTTGTTAATCATAGGTTTTTCATTCCCTCGCAGCAAAATAAAGGGGAAGGATTGTTGAACCTCATTTTGTGGTTTCAAGTTCATGAGAACTCTACCCTCCCGGCTGGTATGAGCAACGATGGCCGTGTGAGGGTATTTATCATATAGATATATGCGATTGGGGTGAGGTGGCTAACGCTCCATATACAGGTGTGGTACTAAAGTGTTTTTATATGTTTTTTTCAGTTGTGAAGACGATTGTCCTTATGCAGTGGCCTTAATATATATGACGCCCTGAGGAAATTGCCAAAAATTAAATGGCAATAAAACATGTCGGCAAGTAAAGTAGTGTTGGTTTAAAATTTAGCAGCCATACCTACTTTTTTAATTCCCACATTCAACACAAGAGACAGAACAAAGTTGAATATCTGTGTTGTTGTGTGTGATTTTATGTTGTTTGACACTATCTGTTGGTCTTGTGGTCTTTTTTCACTGCATATTCTTTCACAAAAACTTTTTCGTTTTGTCTTTCTTGGACACATTTTTCTTTAAAGAGCTTGATGGTGCCAATGATGAGAACAGGGCAATCCTGGTGAGTACCTGCCAGGTTCCCGTTGGTGGTGCGCCCGTGAGGTGCCATCTCGCTCTCACACACTTTTTTCCTCGTATCCGATTGTTGACACTAAGGTGTGTGTGTGTTTGTCTCACAGCTGAATTTTACTTTTTAAGGGAACAAGCGAGTGTTAAAAGTAGGCATAACTTTCGGACATACCAACTACCCCTATAATTAATAAGAGGGGAGTAATTTTTGTAAAGACAATGCAATAATTGTTATGTCCACAAAAAGAGGATTTTCTAGTTGCCTACTAGTTATAGGTCTTTGTTGTACTAGTTTCAAAAACCTGGTGCCAGGTGTAAATAATAAGGCCATATATAATAAGACCACAGAGAAAACCCTTGGTGAAAAAAGGCTAACATCATTTAAAGGCACCAGTTGCATATACAAATCTGTTACAGGCCAGAACATTGGGCCTAAGCTCGGAATATCTTTCCTTGAAACTTTGGAGATCTCAGTCTGTGAAGGAGGTTGCCCAGGCAGCATGTGGCAGGATTTCTATTAAAATTCTGACAACGTATCTATCATAGCCTGTAACCCTAGATGATTAGATCATACTTTACCTTGTCCAAAGACATAGGATCTGAATTGGAATTTGTCAGAGAGGTCACTTTGTTGCAATGGCGGAACTTCAGTATGTAGGTGGCAGAGACTACTCCGTATCCACAGCCTACACCTCCAACAGCTCAACGGAGTAAGGGCTGTTGGCGGTTTTTGACATGCGTTAGCCAGTCCTATATAGAGTGCACAAACACATGGCAGTTCTTACTGTCCATCACCAGGGACAGTTAAAACTATAAAATGACCACCGCACCATAGGAGAAAACCCTAAGGCAAGGGAGTTGTTTTTTCATTATTTAAAAAAAATATATTTTTATTGTATTTTTCTTGACATGAAACATAAACATAATCCTGCTTTGGGAATCTGTTTCTGAAAATAGAAACAACATTGAAAGTTTGACATGACGCAGCTGTCCATCAAACTTTCAATGCATTTACAGGAACCAACCCTGACGACATTTCCTCTAAATAGATGAGATACCTGCTGGGCTGGCACACATCTCTAAATTTGGCTAGCAGCATACCCTCGTCATATCGGGAGTTAAGGACTCTGCCATGACAACGGTACTTAAGGCATTTGCCACGCTACAGAATAGACCCTTTGTACTGAGGTTTTGCCATCCCACGGGTTTCTATTTGCAATTTAGCCTTGAAAACGTTTACATATTGTTATAGAGAAAGAGCGAGCTGGCATTCCCCATTCTGGAATTCCCAATATGGGCATGAGGTGTAACAAAGCACTCTTTTTACTCAATTAAGAATAAAAAGATTCTACACATACCTTAGAGCCATTGTTACGGACTGTTACTGATTTGGATGTCCCACTGGTGCCTTCTGTGTTGCCAAATTATTTGAAAAAGATTCAGCGTCCATCTAACAAAGGTAAACTTAGACCTGAAGTCTAGGGGCCCGGTTCACAAAGGTAACCTTAGACCAGAAGTCTTAAGTTTAGACCTCTAGTCTAACTTTAGATCTGAATCTCACTTTAGACCTGCAGTATTATCATTTATCACAACATCTATTTATACTCTTCATTTCACTTTATTGAATTTTTCCACTGTGCCCCTTAAAAGTAAGTACCAAAGGCATGGGAAAGAAATGAGAATACAAAAGTCTTTAACTCTCATGCAGCAATGCTGTCGCTCAGGTTAATGAGACCTTACAGGTTCAGCCAGGAGATGGATTAAATTATACTGATTAGGGTTTCAAGCAGCTGCACTGAATATCAAATACCTTCTTAAGTATATATTTCGAAAAGAAATTGTCTTATCCCGTAACATCACCAACTTAGATTATAATCACACATGTATTGCTTGTTTTCCATTTTGCAAAAATAAATGCAATTCTCCGAAATAAAAGCTTATGAGTTTCATGAAAGAACACGATCTTTGCTCTCAAATACCAACATGTCATTTCTAGTGAATACATGTTTGAGACCACTGTTATGTTAAGGTGGCAGTACACCCATTGTGGACACCAGCATACCATGGACTTCATCACTGTTTGCAAAACGTTACCACCATTACGGTAAGGTGGACAGTACCAAAGGTGGGTCCATCATGCTATGGATACCCTAACAGGCCCAGAACAACCATTAATGTGCCATTATCGGTATTTTCATGTGGGAGGCGACATCATGTTATGGATGCCCACAAAATGCCAAAGTTTCCATAAATATGACAGGGCGGCAATTTGCCAGTGTATTAGTTATCATGTCATGGGCATACCATATGGCAAATCCATATCATCACTATGCCCGGGCCAGAAAATCAAGGAGGGACACTATCCTAACATGGATATCCATATTAGGCCAAGGATGACTATCACTAAGCCAATGACGTGTGGGTACCATCATGCCAAAGATGCCCCAACAAACCAAAAATATCTTAGAGGCAACATTTTGCGAAGGGTGGGCATTATCATGCCATAGATGCCTCTAACATGGCAATAATTATTTGTGCATGTTAGAACCGGGGTCTCTAGTTGGCAGGGGTATGCACCCTAGTCCAAGTAGGGACCACCGCTTCCGACCTGGTAGCTTGGCGCAGAGCAGCAAAGGCGTAACTTCAGAGGCAATGTGTAAAGTATTTGTGCAACACACAACGGCGATGACACAGTAAAAACACTCACAAAAGGAACACCACACCAGTTTTGTATAAGAATAAGAATTTCTTTATCTAAAAATTATTCGAGAACCAAAAGCAGGTAAATCCAGCTCCAGGCAAGATCAATAATAAAAAGGATTCCAGTTTCCAAGCAAGATCAATAATCAATAAGAATGAATCCAGTTCCCAGGCTTGATCAATAATAAAAAGGATTCCAGTTTCCAAGCAAGGTCAATAATCAATAAGAATGAATCCAGTTCCCAGGCCTGATCAAATCACCAAAAGCTCATGTGTGCCAAGGGCTCTTGCTGGTAATGTCTTTCTCACAGTGTCCTTGGATGGTAAAAGTTCACTTGAGGTAGGTTCTTATGGTCAACATTCTCTGTGGGAAGGTTCGTAGGCCAAAGTTCCCTTGTAGCGTAATAAGTGTGCCTCTCATAGAAATGATGCTCCCAGCGTAGGAAGTGCGGCTGCCCAGGCGCTGCTGGTAATGCTAAATAATGCCCCAGTGTCAATTACCAAGTAATTATGCCCCCGTAGGCCAGTCAGTGAAGGACGGTTCCCAGCCAAGCACAAAGCTCACACTCCAGGTACCCGGCCAACCCGCACCCCGCCCCTTCGCAGCAGCCTGGTTGCACTGAGGCGTTACCTGGGGTGGTGGTTGCGGATGCAGGTGAGAGGCTCCTCTCCCCCTGGGGCCTTGGGCTCGGCAGGCGCTGCACGGGTGGGGGTCACAGCCACACAGCCCTCCTTTAGCACAGCGCTTAACAGTGCCTCCAAGTCCTGGGCAACGACGGAGCCTCCTGCCACACAGCGCTTCGCTTCTCAGCGCTACACAGTGCGCTCCGGTCCCAGTGGCGGTGACCTCAGGGCCAGTTTCAGTGGGCTTGCGCCAGAAGCAGAGGCAATCACAGAGCCCTGGGAGGATCACGGGGCAAGCAGTGCTGAGGGCAGGCACAGCGTTGCAGGGCAAATCTTGAGAGTGTTGTTGCTGTTCCAAAGGGCAGTCTTTAAAACGCTGTGGTCCAAGGACAGGTAGTTTCCTTTAGCTTAAAAAGGGTGCAGTCCCAAAAAGGCAATCTTTAAAAGGTTGAAGACTCTTTAAAATGCTGTTCAAAGAAAAGTAGTTCCTTTGGGATGTTGTGGAGACACTCTGGTGGTGATGTTGCAGTCTCCCATGCAGGGCAGGATCAGCAGACAGTAGGGCAGCTCAGCAGGTTGTGGGGCAGCAGTTCCTTGGAGCAGTCAGCCTCCTTCCCAGTGGCAATCCTCTGCGCAGCAGTCCTCACTCCAGCAGGGATTCTTCCAGGTCCAGCAGTGTAACCAGAATGTGAGGCCAGGACCCTCCCTTATATATCTTTTTAGTCTAAGGGCTAGAAAGTGGTGGAAGTCTCTGGAAGGGTCTGGGGGCAGGGGCTTCTGGAAGAGTCCAGGGAGTTCTGGTATATTCCCTGCCTTCCCTGACCTAGCTGTCACAGTGACGAGAGACAGGCCGTTAAGGCTACAGTGGGCAGCCCATCACAGCTCATCCCAGGGAAGAAGATGTGAATCACCGCTCCCACCTCCCAACCCAGGCAGGCTATCAGTATGCAGAGGGGAGGGGGGAGTCTGCAGCCTAATCTAAGTGTAGGCAGGAAAAGGTCCCCTTTATAAAAGTGGGATCCCTAGCGTAGTAATGCCCAAACCCTATATATCATTGGAAAGGGTTCCCCGCCCCAAGTCCAACAAGACCAAACATGATAGACTTATTAGGTCCCTGTCAGAAGTTAGTCCATAAGGGGAGGTTCCCAATGTTAGCCTATGGAGGATTAAACCTTACTGCGGTAGCAGTGGCTTGTGGCAGATATGCCAGTCTCACAAGGTTTTAGGGGAGAGCACCTGCACCTCAGCACTGTTTAGCAGTGGTGAGGCGCCCAGAGTCCTAAGTCCAACAAAATATAGGATAAAAATGGGAGGCAAAAAGGGCAAAAATGTAGGGGAGACCACCCTAAGGCTGACAGGTCTAACAGTGCAGTCCATCCGAATTTGAATTGAAATAAAGGGAGATCATTTTATATAAGTCTCAAATACAAGAAACGGGTGAAAGTTACTTTGGAGATTTAGGGTTCAAGTGATAACTTCCATCTAATATGAATCCCAGAATTTTTAACAATTTTACAGGAGCAGATAGGGTGCCCAACACACACACACACACACACACACACCCATGCTTGCAAGCACGCAAACACACACACTAAGCATGGGCGGATTTTGCGGATCCACGATCCGTGGATTTTGCGGATTTGCGGATTGTGGATCTGCAAAATCGTCGGATTTGCGGATTTGCGGATCTGCGGATCTGCGGATTTGCCCTGATGAATGAGTCACTGATTTTGAGCTTCAACTAGTTCCAGCGACCATGTGTGTGTTACTATGCAATCGCTCCCTTGGGTGAGCTGTCCATCTTAGTGGGTCAATGGCGGGAAGACGGTGCACACCGCGAGTGTGTGGGCGGGGCTTCCATGCGAGTGCATAATGTCTATTGTGTGTATAAAAAGTCTGAGACCAATCAGAGCAGTAGATGAAGAGACATAAGCTCCTGGTCACACGAACATCAAAGGGATTGCGCTCGTGAAAGTCAAGGATACAAAGGCCTCTATCCACATCACAGCTGATTTTCGACGGTAGATTTGGGAAGAAGGCACACCTGCCCAGCCTCGATGATGCGCACGATTGTTTTTGGGCTGATGAATGAGTCACTCAATTTGAGCTTCAACTAGTTCCAGCGACCATGTGTGTGTTACTATGCAATCGCCCAGAAGGGCGCAGGGGTCCCTTGGGTGAGCTGTCCATCATAGTGGGTCAATGGCGGGAAGACGGTGCACACCGCGAGTGTGTGGGCGGGGCTTCCATGCGAGTGCATCAGTGCACATGCTTCTTGTGTGTATAAAAGGTCTGAGACCGATCAGAGCAGTAGATGAAGAGACAGAAGCTCCTGGTCACAGGAAGGGCATGGTGTAACTATTTTACGATGGCGCCGGCAAGCTGCCAGCGCCATCCTAAAATAGTTACTAAGTTAGCTTCAACAGGAAACTCTAATAGATAAAATAAAGCAGGTCTATTAGAGCTTCCTGTTGAAGCTAACTTAGTAACTATTTTAGGATGGCGCTGGCAGCTTGCCGGCGCCATCGTAAAATATTTACAACAGACAAGGCTTCAACTTTTGCCCCCGGATCCGCCGCTCGCGGATTTGCGAATTCTCGGTAAATTCGCGGGAGTTCGCGGATCGCGAATTTACCGAACATTCGCAAAATCCACGAGCGGAACGGATTTTGCGCTCATACTTAACACACACACATACAGTGATTTTTTTAAATGACTTACCTTGTGTTGCATTAGTACTGCTCTGCTCTGGCTCATTCACCAGGCTCTCTTGCTCAGACTCTGATGTTCTGCACAGCTCTCAGTCAGACTACTCTTGACTTTTCAGGTTCGACATCATACATAGAGGGTGATTCTAGTGAACAGCTTGATTGTGTCCTGCAGTGCTCAGCTTTGTAAATGTGATGCCAACAATTTCTGAAGAATACTGATAGACGGTGCTCAGTTACAGAACTTTGCGCCACATTTGCAGGATCTCTTCCTCTGAAACAGAGCACTGGCTATCAGTGCTCTAAATGTACAAACTGTGCATGCCTGTTTGGCCAAATCTAGCTTTACAACTGCAGTTTGTATTTTTTTCATCATTGTTCTTCATTTGTATGCATCAAAACAATAGTAAAATAAAAGAGGAGGGCAACGCATGAAGGCCTTTCTGAGCGAACAATCACTGCTGCATTTTCTAGTGCATCTGAGGTAATACACTAGTTCTGACCTAGGGCCTGATTTAGATGTTGGTGGGACTGTGAGGAAGTGGGCTTTTTTGGCAGTCTTCCCACCCGTCTACCTGGCGGTTCGACCGCTCTATTACAATGCTGAGGTTTGATGGACTAAAGACCATCGTGTTCCAGGCGACTCCACCGGGGATGTTTGCCCATGTCGACGATGCAATACGCCAAAGAGGCTGTCAAAGTACGGACCACCACGTTTCACGGTCTGGCCAATCACAATGGGCTTTCCCGCCAACGTGACTGTGGCGGTCAAGCCGCCATACCTTAGTTGGTGGTTTGGAACGGATATAAGGCACAAGCTCATCTTTACTCATGTTTACTCTCCTTCACAACCATGAACCCGATCTACCAGTTAGTGTCCCTGATCCTACTAATCGAGGACAAAAGAAATCAGCACCATCGTGGACAGAATTGACGGTAAGCACCACTAAGGTGTTGCTTACCATTAATTCTGTCCGCAACAGTGCTGACAGGTTAAGACCTGTTACCCTTTCGATTACCACGTGACTGAAGTGCTGTAATCTTGTATCAAAAATAATACTTACAAACATTAGCATACCAATGTGCAATGTATATGTCTGAAATGTTGATATTTAATAAATGTAGAGAATCACCTAAATCAGCACATTGGATATAAATATTTGGTGCAAGCTGCCTTCAAACAAATTTACACTTGCACAAAGACGTTTACCAAACCAAAATATAAAAAATAAATAATATCAGGTGTGTTTTAAAAAGGTAAGAAAACTGTATCATCAAAGATATATGCAACATACATTGGGAGAAGTGCAATTAACATGATGTAGAAATTGCACTCCACAAACTGGAAGCTTCATCTTATTCATTAGCACCAAATTCAATGTCAGTTTCAATTTGAAAGTATGCAACATATACATCCATGGAACCTTACCCTTTGTCTACTGCAAGTCTTGTGACTATTTATTTGGGATATGGTACAATACTTGATAGGGTGTATTGCATATGTGCCCAGATTGAGCAGGAATGAAGGTCAAGCAAACACACCGACAGTAACACATTTAGAAAAGCAAATGTTCAACATCAATTAGTTGGTACAAGCGGCCCTTACTAGGATGACAGCCGGCACCTGCATTAAATGGCCATCAGATACTATGTTAATAAGTGTATGCGCTTAATTAACTACACATCAACTAATCTAACACCAGTACATGCCACCATGGTAGATAAAAAGAAATACTTCACATTTTAGTTGGAAACATTGCTGGGAATCAAACAATTGTGAATTAACATTATTGGCACAAAAACTTGGTGAAAATAAAACAATATATTTAATTTCCAAACTGAGATGATTCTCGCAAATGATATGGCATACTGCCAGTCCAAAGGGGTCCTTTGTCTCTTGCACTCCTGTGCACAGGCACAACAACTTGCCACCTAGGGTACTGCAATGGAAAACTCCTCAGGAAGGGGTGCCTATGTGGCAGAGTAGGCACCTCGTGATTTTACATGGGAGGGGGATGTATGGGTTCGATATGGGGGGTTTTGGGCTTAGGAGGGAAAGGGGGTTGGGTTCTGGCAGTGGAGCTTTTTGTCTTTTTTTGTCTAAACTCTTGGGCTTGGGAGGGGAAGGTCGTGGTAGGGTTTTGTCGGGGGAGCTTTTGGCCTTTTTCTCATCTGCACTTTTAGGCTTGGGAGGGGAAAGGGTGGGTTGGGTTTTTTCAGGGGAGCTTTTTGACTTTTTTGTCAGAACTCTTGGGATTGGCAGGGGAAGGGAGGGTTGGGTTTTGGCGGGGAGCTTTTGGCCTTTTTCTCATCTGAACTTTTGGGCTTAGGAGGGGAAGGTTGGGATTGGGTTTTGGCAGGGAAGCTTTTGGTCATTTTTATCTGAACGTTTGGATTTGTGAGGGGAAGGGGTGTGTTTGTTTTGCTGAAGGGAGGGTTTCTGTTTTTTAGGGTTAGTCATAGGACTGGAAGGCGTCCTTTTGGATTTGTGGGGCTTGGGATGTGGAGGGCATGGGTAAATAGGCCATCCTCGTATGGAAAATGGGTGGGATGTTCGGAAGGGTTTGAGGATTAGGAGGAAGAGGGAGTGGATATTTCTGCTGTGTGTTGAGGGTATAGGTGACTGTGGGCCTGGTGCATGTGCTTAGTGTTTTGTGGTCTGTTGTTTGCTAGGTGTGTGTTGCGCGGGTGTTGTAGTTTGTGTCCATGAGGTGGGCTTCCTAATGTGTGTGAATGTGTGTTGTGTGGAGGTGAAGGGTGTTGGTGTGGTGCATGTAGAGGGGGTGGTGCATGTATGTGTGGTATCTGTTTTTTAAAAAATGTTTTTATTTTTAAATACTTGTTACCGCGCACGGTCACCAATTGGTTTCTTGGCCTCAGAGACAAGTGGAAGGAGGGCGCAGAGGAGTAGAATGGCTAATCATGAGCAAGCTGAAACAGGTAGGTTTTCAAGTGTTTGCGGAAAGTAATGTAGTCAGGAGTGAGCCGAATTGAAAGGGGAAAGGAGTTCCAGGTGCACGGGGCGAGAAAAGAGAAACAAGCACCACCGTGTTTCTTACGTTTAAACCTGGGAGTGGTTAGGAGATTGTGGGCGGAGGACCTAAGGTGACGCGAGGGAACGTGAGGGTGAAGACTGAGAGAAATAAAGGCAGGGGCAGAAGCAGATAGAGATTTGAAAACAGTGCATCCCATTTTGAAGATGCAGCGGTGCGCAAGATTTGGGACCTCAGTCCTCTGGGGACCAGTTTCAGTTTTAGATAATGTTTTAGAGTCGCCCCGTCCCACCAGCGGGAGTTCTCTTGTTTTTTGATTTTTTCTAATTTGAAGAACTTGTCTCTTAAACCCTCTATACGTGCAGGGCCTGCCGTGGCCGATGCCTGGTGTGTGGGCATGCCTTTGGCCAGGTTTTCAAAGAGATCCGCTGCCGCCTTATCCCTGTCCATAGTGTGACGGACAGGTACAGACTAGAAGTAGTGGTAAATTATTAATAAGGAACGTGGAGGCACCCTATCTGAGAGGATAAAGGTAAACTACTCGAGGGTATTTTAAGAGTTCAGATGTCAAGGGCGCACTGCCTCAAATTTGACGTTCATGTGTGTGTTTCAAAAAAGGTAATTGTGTAGTGCGTAAAGAGCAGACGGAAAATCACCCTTAATAGTCTAAAAGGTCAGAGACCATGCACAATTAAACAGCTAAGCTCTCGCAACTACAATTAGATGTTCCACAATTCAGTTCGATTAAAGAGTAACACAAAAAAACAAAATAACATAGAAGCAGATCCTTTGGTGTGTTGCTTGTCCCAGCAGGGTGGAGATTTATTGGATCCAGACTTGAGGAATAACAGTAAGCCGACACGTGTTTCGTCGTGTGCCGTTGAGTCAACACGACTCTTCAGGGCTGATGGTACAAAGCACAGAGTATACAGATTTACTGATACTGCACTTAGATAAACAGGAATTGGCGACGGCTTTTTCTTGACGAGTGCATGCTATTTTTATTCTTTTCAGCTTACCGCTAACCAGGAAACGCACCCGTTTCAAGGTTTTCAAACTGTATGGATCCCCTCCCGGTCTACACCTTTAATACAGGCATACCCAGGTACAAAACGTGTATTCACTATATTGAGTGTTTTCCTTGCAGCAGGACTGTATAAACTTTTAAATGGACACTATTCATGTCACATGAGGTCCACTAACTTGGTGGATCGACTTTATCTTTTTATTAGAGCGTCCTTGACAAGAAGTCTTTGACACACTTGGATATTAGACGAGACTTAGCCAACAGAACGCGCTTTTACGAACGGATCCACGGGATATTCCACCACTATCTACTTAAATATCTGATTGCTAATAATCCCAGTGGTAAGGATACTTTTATTGTAGTGTCCTGGTTATTTTGGTTACCATCAATTTGACCTCCCATTGACAGGCTCTCACACAGTCCTCCTTCTTATGCCTCCTTCATGAT
The DNA here is from genome assembly GCF_964261635.1 of Lissotriton helveticus. Taxonomy (NCBI): domain Eukaryota; kingdom Metazoa; phylum Chordata; class Amphibia; order Caudata; family Salamandridae; genus Lissotriton; species Lissotriton helveticus. The sequence goes on along the minus strand of NC_136067.1, from coordinate 1,695,599,294 downwards.
GTTTTCTCTTCTCCTTTCGTCTTTTCAGTCTCTCTCTAATCCACCTACGTGGAACATTGCCATACCTCCAGACCATACTCAACCCACTTCTTGGAGTTGAGTCTAAGGTAAATTATGGAACCAGATAGAGAGAGCATGTTTCTGAAGTCTTCACTATAGATACCGTTTTTAACACCACGCAGTCTTGTTTAATCACAAATGACTTTCCCACTTTCCAGTCTGAACTTGTCACCGACGGTACTCGCACTTCACTTTTGGTTTGCCCTCACAAACTCAACTCACTAAACTGTAACCCTAGACAGGCAGGACCACCGTGTGCACGTGAACGCTTCCCACGTTTGTTCACTATAATACCATCAACTCCACACCCTAAGCACAACTACTCTAGGAATACCACTCACTTCCTTAGAGTATGACACCCCTAGTGTTCTGAACGTCATCACACATCACAGTCACTCTCTGTGCGATTGGTGACGCACACCACTACTGCATGCTTGATACACCTCAAGTCACTATATGCAGTATAACTATGTGAGTTTACGTATCAGTAAATCTGTATACTCTGTGCTTTGTACCATCAGCCCTGAAGAGTCGTTTTGACTCAACGGCACACGACGAAACACGTGTCGGCTTACTGTTATTCCTCAAGTCTGGATCCAATAAATCTCCACCCTGCTGGGACAAGCAACACACCAAAGGATCTGCTTCTATGTTATTTTGTTTTTTTGTGTTACTCTTTAATCGAACTGAATTGTGGAACATCTAATTGTAGTTGCGAGAGCTTAGCTGTTTAATTGTGCATGGTCTCTGACCTTTTAGACGGTTAAGGGTTATTTTCCGTCTGCTCTTTACGCACTACACAATTACCTTTTTTGAAACACACACATGAACGTCAAATTTGAGGCAGTGCGCCCTTGACATCTGAACTCTTAAAATACCCTCGAGTAGTTTACCTTGTCTGAGAAATAGTTTGTCCGCCTTTAGTTGATCAGTAAACCAACGCTGGGCGTCGTGTGGGCGTTTGGATTTAATAATTTTCACAGGGGCAACCACATCACTGGCTTGAGACAACCATTGGTCCAGAGTGGCGGTTTGAGAGTTCAGATCGGAGTGGTCAAAGGAAAGTGTAGTAGCAAGGGTCGAGTGGAAAAGGGAAATATCGGCATGTTTCCAGTTGCGTGCCGAAAAGTTCGACACTGATGGGGGACGGGTTGGTAGAGAGAATTTGAGAGAAAAAGAGATGAAGAAGTGATCAGACCAGGTGCAGGGGTAAACCAGTGGGGGGGAAATATCTAAATTGGTTGTCCATACCTGGTCAAGGATATGGCCCCTGATATGAGTTGCAGTAGAGATATGTTGCAAGAAAGTAAGGCCGAGGAGTAAATCTGTAAATTCAAGTGATGAGGTGGTTTCATGGGCATCTCTTGGCCAGTAATTAAAGTCGCCAATGATCAAGAACCTGGCAGAGTTGATGACCAACTGAGAAATGAGATCACCAAACAGAGATGAAAAGGAAGGCATATTAGCAGGAGGGCGATATACTAGAACACAAATAAAGGAGTATTTAGGGGATGTGAATTTCAACGTGAGTATATCGGAATTTAATATAGGAGTAGTTATTAAGGAGGAAAATTGTAGTTTAGAGCGGATAATGGCAGCAACTCCACCGCCCGGTCTGCCAGAGGACCTATTAGATTGAAGGATATAGAATCCTGTGGGTATAGCAGCCAGGATGTCGGGGAGAGAGTCCTCATGGAGCCAGGTTTCTGAGAGGAGCAAGATGTCAATGTTGCCACTATCTAATAATTGAAATACTTCTAGTTGGTGTTTGGGAAGTGAACGGGTGTTAAGATAGACAATCGAAATGGTGCAAGTATCAAGAGAGCTGGTCCTGGTGGATATGGAGGAGGCGTTACAATGGAAGGGGACAGCAGGGAGGGGAACCCGAGGAGTGTAAGAAGAGTGGGAGGACAGTATGCCACACTTCTGGGCAATAGTAGCAACATGAGGAGCAAGAGGGGCACAGCAGTGAAAGGAGTGAAGATCCTGAGAGGAGTAAGTGATGCGACAGGCAGCGTGCAAGGGCCCTGGCCTCGATCGGCCGCGGACGGGCGCAGACGGGCTTGACTTATGCGCGACTTCGGCACGAAGTCGGCGCTCTCCGCTGCGCTCGTCCGCTGCGCTCGTCCGCTGCGCTTCCTCCAGGTCGCCATTTATACTGCCTGATGTGAACCACTAGACCGCTCACCTGCACGGTGGAGAGGCAGGGCGGAAGTGGTGCAGAGCCGGAAGTGGCGCTCGTGCATGGACCCTCCGCGCAAACGGCACACTGCCGGGGCGGACCGGGGTCGAGAGCGAGGAGAGTGAGGTAAGCAAGTTACCGTGACAAGGAATGAAGGAAGCGGGCACTGTAGAACATAACACACAGTATAACAGAATGTCAGGTTAAAAATACGCAAACAGCTCGTAATCAGCTGGAATAAAGTAAAAAATCATCAGCAGCGCTGGTACACGCCCGCGGCCTGCTAGCCACGTTTGTCAACCTGCGAGGCCAATTACAGGGCAAGATATAGACAGGAGCTCTGCAACCACTAGACTGCTCACCTGCACGGTGGAGAGGCAGGGCGGAAGTGGTGCAGAGCCGGAAGTGGCGCTCGTGCAGGGACCCTCCGCGCAAACGGCACACTGCCGGGGCGGACCGGGGTCGAGAGCGAGGAGAGTGAGGTAAGCAAGTTACCGTGACAAGGAATGAAGGAAGCGGGCACTGTAGAACATAACACACAGTATAACAGAATGTCAGGTTAAAAATACGCAAACAGCTCGTTATCAGCTGGAATAAAGTTAAAAATCATCAGCAACGCTGGTACACGCCCGCGGCCTGCTAGCCACGTTTGTTGTGGTGTCTGTCAGTGTGCTGGTGGTGGGTGTGAGGAGTGGGTCTGTGGTGGTGTGTGCATTGTCAGTGGGTGTGTCAGTGGAGGGGGTGGTGAGTGTGTGTGCTGTCAGTGGGCGTGTCAGTGGAAGGGGTGATAAGTGTGTCTGAGATGGTGTGTGTGCTGTCGGTGGGTGTGTCAGTGGAGGGAGTGGTGAGTGTGTTTGTGGTGGTGGTTGTGATGGATTCGAGCATGTCAGTGTGACTCTGTTTCTTTTATTTTTTTCCACTGTGTGTGTGCTGCTTATGTCTGTTAAAGAGCCTGTGTGCAACTGTTTACATGTGCTTTGGACAGGGCTAGGCATGAGGATGGCACAGGGATGGGAAATGGGGAAGGAGGTTTGGCAGGTTGCAAGGTGAAAGTCAGGAAGGAGGCCAGAGCCTGAAACAACCGCTATAGGGCAGACATACCACTTTGAATGCCTTCCAGGAAAGCTGACATGTGCTGCCTCTGGGACCTAACCCCCTGGATGCAATTCGGCAGATCAGTCTGCCCTACAGCGATCGTGCAGAGGAGGACAACAGCCTGGGGCAAGGGAGAACATAATTTTAAAATCTTTTTAGGAGTGCGGGTATGGCCAAATTTGGGAAGCAACATGGAAGTTGGAAATGGGACTCGGGGTGGCAGACAAGAATGCAGGTATAACACCTCCTGGCAGGTCCACCACCACAAAGGAATGCTCATTTGTGGAGGACTCCAAAAAAGATGTACTTGAGCTGGAGACCTCCACAGCACTTTCCTCACCCTCCGTGAGACTGGGTCGCTCACTGTCGCTGATGTTGCCAGCACCAGAACCCAGGAGGTAGCTGCTTCCCTGCCTTGTTGGCCACACTCTCCTTCGCCTTCTGCAGAGGTAGCTGTAAAGACATATACACTAGATCAATGTATCTGTGTAAATTGAACTGATCATGAACTCTGATCACAATACATTTAACAGGATTTCACATTACACTTGTTTCAGCCTCTCTAACTTTGTTTAGACATTATCATAATTGCATGCACGCGGTCAAGAATTCCTGAAACTATTTGGTCACGTTTGTAAATACACCTGATAGCTCATATATCATGGATGATCTTGTCTCTCACCTATCTGTTACATTTCTATAGGAACCTTCTAACACCTCATGAATGTTTGGTCTTTGTTGCATGGAATACAGAACTTAGGGCATGATTCAGATTATGGCGGAGAGGTAACTCGTCACAACTGTGATGGATATCCCGTCTGCCGAAATATCAATTCCAAAGGATATGATGGGAATTATTTTTTGGCGAACGGGCTATTCGTCACCGTTGTGATGGATTAAACCATCCGCCAAGATCTAAATCAGGCCCCTAGATTCTGGACACAAGAAGTCAATGGCTTTGTTTATCTGTTACTGTGTCACCAATGTGTACACATTGCTGTCTGTGTTGTTCTTAAATGCGTATGCCTCTCACAGATTGTTATGAAAAATCAGGCTGGTTAACATTCACACTTTTGAAGGAGTAGCTGGTCCGCCACCTGGAAGACAAAAACACCTTGGACCCATCCCAGTTTGGATTCAGACAAAACCACAGCACCGAGACAGCCCTCATCACCGCCACAGACGACATCAGGCGCCAACTAGACAACGGCGAAACATCATCCCTCATCCTCCTGGACCTGTCAGCCTCCTTCGACATGGTCTGCCATCGCACTCTAAAGACACGCCTCCTAGAAGCTGGAATCCAAGAGAAGGCTCTTAACTGGACCACATCCTTCCTCTCCGGCAGAACCCAGAGCGTCCGGCTCTCACCCTTCCGATCCAAAGCCACCAACATCATCTGTGGCGTCCCCCAGGGCTCATCCCTCAGCCCAACGCTGTTCAATGTCTACATGGCCACCCTCGCACAAGTGGCCCGCCATCACAACCTCAACATCATCTCCTACACTGATGACACCCAGCTCATCCTCTCCCTCACCAAGGACCCACACACCGCCAAAACCAACCTCCACTAGGGAATGAATGCCGTCGCCGACTGGATGAGGAGCAGCCGTCTGAAGCTGAACTCAGACAAGACGGAGGTCCTCATCCTCAGACCCACCCCCTCAGCCTGGGACGACTCCTGGTGGCCGACCAACCTGGGAACAGCACCAACACCCACTGACCAGGCACGCAATCTAGGATTCATCCTCGACTCCTCCCTCTCCATGTCTAAGCAGGTCAACGCCGTCTCCTCCTCCTGCTACAACACCCTCCGCATGCTCCGCAGGATCTACAAGTGGATCCCGACCGAAACAAGAAGAACGGTGGCACTGGCCCTCGTCAGCAGCAGACTGGACTATGGCACCATACTCTATGCAGGAATCCCAGCCAAACACCTACGACGACTACAACACATCCAAAACACCTTCGTCCGACTGATCGTCAACGTCCCCCGCCGCAGTCACATCACCCCCACCTGAGAGACCTACACCGGCTCCCCGTCGACAAGAGGATCACCTTAAAGCTCCTCACCCATGCACACAAAGCACTCCACAATGCCGGACCAGCCTACCTGAACAGCAGACTCAGCTTCCACACCAGCCAGCCTCACCATCGCCGCTGTCCCCCGCATCCAACGAACGACCTCCGGCAGCAGATCCTTCTCCTACCTCGTTGCCTAGACCTGGAACACCCTCCCTACCCACATACGGCAGACCCAAGACCTACTCGCCTTCAGAAGACTCCTCAAGACCTGGCTCTTCGAGCAGTAGCAGCACCCCTCTCCTCTCACCGCATTGGGACCCACACGGGTAAGTAGCGTGCTTTACAAGTACTCTGATTGATTGATTGATTGATAAGACATCATGCAAAACAGTCACTTGTTATAGGACTTAACATGTAGTTATGAATCTCATCACATTTTGGATATGTATAGAACCTATAATCTAGCCATTTAGTCTGATGGCATTAGAAAATCTGGTTCCATCTGTGTGGGTATGAAACCAACTTACCAAGGTGAAATCTGGAACATCCACTGTATCATTATTGCATTGTATGCTATGTCACCTACATTAGGGCTAAGTCTAGATTATTCACAATAGGAAAGGATCATCACATCTGACACATGAAGAACTAGCGGCCTGTTAAGTACCAATGTCCCTCTTACATCCAAACAAAAACTCATGAGTAACTGTTGTTGAGACAAGCATGGGTCTGCTGAAACCAGTCCATTGGTAGTGAACACAAAGCAGGTGGTATCCTTTTCCCAAATATTCATGTACCAAACACTTCATCATACACCTTGTGGCAAACTTACACCTTCAAAAACTCTTCTGCGTTGGACATGTGTCAACATTCATGTAGATGTCAAGTCAAGCCAAGTCAAGTCAAAATAAGCTTTATTCAAAATCGCATAGTGAATCATAAAAGCTGCAAAATAGAACAGTATCAAGTTTAAAAATTGTTTAAGAAAGATAAAAACACATATCGGGCGATATCCTAAAACCCGGGACATGTATCGGGTCTAGAGATCATCAGTTCTACAGGTACCTACTTGCACCCACTGGGGTGAACCACTCAAGAACTCCACGTACCAGATTCCCGAGGGGCGATCCGGAGGAGGGGCTAGCGGTGTGCGCTCCATTGCGATTGCTTATACAAATTGGCTCCCTTGAGCTTTGAGCCGACGGGCTCCTGGACGACGCACCTGCGTGCCGTTTCTGGCATCGAGGCCTTTGACGGTTGTTTGACGGCCTTCTCTTTCACCCCTAACTATTTTCTCTACTGATGAGGGAAGTTATCCCGAAACCCGAGCCATGTCTCGGGCGATATCCTAAAACCCGGGACATGTATCGGGTCTAGAGATCATCAGTTCTACAGGTACCTACTTGCACCCACTAGGGTGAGCCACTCAAGAACTCCACGTACCAGATTCCCGAGGGGCGATCCGGAGGAGCGGCTAGCGGTGTGTGCTCCATTGCGATTGCTTATACATATCTAAAAACAGACATGAATAAAAACATATGTCCTCTACATAATCACAAACATTTCTAAAGCTTTTTCTTACAATTTATAACAGCCAATAAAAACCATAACTTGGCATACAGGGCCATTTTGTGGAACACACCTTTAAACTTCTGTTGTCAAGGAACCACTTTAATGACACCAATACATCAGTGCTTTAGTGCTTTGCATTTGCGAGTCAACTCCAGCCTAGTCCATGATTCTGACTGAGCACTTCTCATTGTCAGGGCCTGATATCAACAGCATGCTGATCATGATGTCACATGAACACAGCTTTCACTTTACTTTCATATGGAAAACTGACCTTGTGCCCATCTAACGACATAGGTTAAAGCTGTGTGCCATTCTTGAGGGGGTCTGAGAGCTACTGGCTGCCACCAAACTGCTGTTTTGAGACCCCTCATCTAGGATGAGGGTCTTGTGGCACTATACACATGGCGAACATCAATTTAATTTGGTAGCTACAGAAAACATTTACATGTACAGTTGTAATCACATTAGGATGCATTTTCAGATTATATGAAGTGACATTAATGGGGATAGTGTAGTCTCCATGGACCCAGTAATGCATGGTTTGCCATTAGTTCCAATAAAATACCTTGCTTGTTGTTAAACCTGGAGGTCTGGTCTTGCAGAGCGATCTAGGACTTGGTCAAAGGAAAGGTTCCAGACTCCTGTCAGAATCACCAAGGACGAATGGAGTTCAACTATGGTTCTAATCAGGCGTGTGAAGAACGCCGGTTTCTCCATGGTTGGTGCCTAGATGGAAATTACCATGAATGTTCAACCATGCAGTGACACTCGGGCACAAATGTATTTCTGTAAATATTTTTCACGTTTTAACTATTTGAATCTGGAGATGTTTATCAATGAGGATTGCTATCCTATTTTTCTATAAGGGATCTCTATGGTGGCGGTTGATGGATGTTCTGTTGTTGTTCTAGAAGCTGCTATAACTGCACCCACCAAACCTATGCGGATGTACAAGACTCTGATCCATTTGCATTGCTGTGTTTTTGGCGGCTTCTGAAAAGAGGAGTTGACTAGCCAGTTTTTTTTTAGACATTGTTGTAGTAAAGAGTTTTGGTAAGGAGAGATCTGTCTATCACCTATGCCCTACTCAGTCAACAGGGTTTCACTATGTCTCCAAATATGCCCCCAAATGATGTTGTTATGCAGGTGGGAGGTGAGTATGTGATAATTATGGTCTGCAGCACAGGGGTTCAGATTAAATCAGAAGGGCCTTGTATTAACGGTGGTTACTGAGTGGCATAGCACTCTCTTTACCAACTCAAGATGGCGTCTATCAAACAAATGGTGAGTCATCTGAGCAGCATTCAAGTTTACCACTGATATTTAGCACCGAGGTCTGCAAGGGTGTTAGGCAGCACTGTGCAGTCATCCACAGTACTTGTTTCAGTAAAAAGAGGTGAGTGGGCTTCAAGGGAGAAGGGGTTGGGAATTGCCAGGCCTCTTGGCATAACCCTGCAGTGGTAGTGTGCACTGGCTGAGCTGGAGATGGCTTAGCCCTGCAATGGGAGGGGCAGCGGCAACAGCAGCACTTCTGAGGAAGGCGGCTTGTAGTAGGCTGGTGTTGCGCTTTTGTGAGTGGTGTCAGTAGTGTCAGTAGTGTCAGTAGTGTCTTTTTGGGTTCTCCCGGCTCTCTCAAATAGTTGCCACTGAGTGAGGTAGGCGAGAAGCACTCTACACCCACCTGTAACATCTCAGTGCATTCAGCTGGGTAGGTCTTCAACTGATCATCGCACCCGAGAATACGGACATAGAAGCACCCATAATTGAATTCGATGGGCAATGGGTGAGTTAGAAAATGTATAGCTTAGAGGATGAGTGACAGAGATTCTCTAGAAGGTAGCCATATTCATTCTGAACAAACTCCACCCCCCCCCCAATATTTTCAAATATCAAAACCATCTACTTTAATTTGTGGAACATAATCCACATCATTTTAGCCAGCCTATAACTTTTTCAGAAAAAGACAATGAATGAGGTCTATGTATCGCTTATGATAATTGCTAATGCTAGCATCGAAGAATTATTTTTCATAGAGGTAGTCTCTTCAATTAAAGGATCATTTTCTCTGAGGGGTCAAAGACCTGTTTGTAATTTGTATTTGAAGGTAGGTCATTACAATGAAGATAGGCCAAGATGTGTTTCACAACTTTTACAAGTTCTAATGTTGCTTCAGCGGAGCCTGAGCTTTTCTAAAACCTGAGCAAGAGGTTTTAACAGACCAAATATCACAACAATGAAAGGAACCAATGGCCCAATAGAATGGAGCAGAGAGAGATAAAAGGCTAATAAATAAATAAAACAAAAATTAAGCCCCCCGAGTACAGGTGTTGACAATATACGACACCCGCACTGCCACCCCAGGGTATCTGTCAGCCATTGGCTGACAGTGGGGAGACATATAAAGGCCTCTCTGGTGCAGAGCACCAGAGGGAATCCTTTATAATATTTTTTACTTGGACTACTCGGGACGGGCTTTTGGAGCCGCCTGTTTTTTAGCCTATAGTGTAATGATCACCAGCGCACAGGGCACACTGCATTTCCTCTGAAAACTGAATGAATACTTCTGGCGTACACTTTGTGCACTGCTACTCCCACCTTACTGCTGGTTAATGAAACAGGATACCAGGATACCAGGATGCAGGTGCTGGCGATGACGGAGTCAGTGTGAGCACGGCTTTGGGCATGTCCAATAACTGAAGGCGTCGAAGGGATTCCGAGCTAAGGTGCAGACCGGGCGGTGCATCGTTCACTTCACGAGCGATGCCCCAGGCCTCAGTGCAGGTCGAGGTGGCCAAGCGGTGTTGCTGACGGCGTCGAAGACAGGTTTTCTTACTTCTTTCAAGTTGCTTCTAGCTCCCAACAGCAGGAACTACCTCCAAAACTGAAATAAGCACCTACTGGCAGGTCAGAACTCTCAGCAATAGAGTTCAGGGGAGCTGGAAGTGAAGTCTTTGTGGCACTGAGTCTTCAGAACAGGAGGCCAGCGCACACACAGGCCCTTGGAGATCTTCTTCAAGCAGGTTCAAAGCAAAGTTTGTCCTCACCATGGCACAAAGAGCAACTGCAGGCCAAACCCACACAGCAAAGGGGCAGTACGTCTCCTTACAGCTCTTCAGCTTTTCTCCTTGGCAGAGGTTTCTCATGAGTCCAGAAGTAATCTTAAGTTCTGGGGTTTTAGGTCTACTACTTGTACCCCATTTTGTCTTTGTTCTCTTTGTGCATGGGTCTCTGAGCCAAGTCCAAACTTGTTCTGTGCGTACTGGTGCAGTATGACCATAGGTGGTGGAGACAGTATTGTGCAAGGGAGACAGGCCCTATTCAGGTGCAAGGAAATCTCCTCCCACTACTCTAAATGCTGCTAAGCCCCATTCAGCTCAGCTCTGAGCAATCCAGGAAGGGCCCGGCACACCTCATCTCCCCCCCTCCTCAATGGCTGTCTACAGGGAATGCATATCCCCAGCCCATGTCACTCCAAACCCAGAAAGTCAACACACAAACAGGCAGCGGCACACTGCTAGTAATCGGGGTCTCTAGTTGGCAATGGTTTGTACCTTTGCTCAGGGAGTGACATTTCTTCCTAGTCAAGGAATACACTTCTAAAATAACCCCTGCTCACCCCCTTGGTAGCTTGGCTTTACACACTTACCTCAGAGGCAGTGTGTAAAGCATTTGTCCACACATACAGTAATACAGTGAAAAATGCGTAGTATTTATCTAAACCAAACAAGACCAAATGACAAAAATCCACCATACAGTAATCAAAATATGACTTTCAAAAGGTAGAAACAGTTCACTCCATAGCAAATTATAGTTGCTACGCTTTCACACAAAGTATACTGGATGCATCACAGTCACAAACAAAAAACTGCCAAAGGGAAAGTGATGCGTCGGTTCCTTACGCCCAGGGAAGGTGATGCGTCGGTTCCTTACTCCAGGGAAGGTAATGCGTCAACTCCTTACTGCCAAGCAGGGGCGGTGATGCATCAGTTCCTTCTGAAGGGGAGGTGATGCATTGGTTTCTTACTGTGTGGGGAGGTAATGGATCAGTTTCTTACTGCGGCCCCAGCGTTCTTGCAGACATGGCGGCCATGTGTGATGAGTGATGATCGGAGATGCATTGGCTCTCGATGCAGCGGCGGCGATGATGCTGCGTAGGTCTCTCAAGCCGCGATCCTGCGATGTGTTGGTTCTTGCAGTCACAATGCAGGGCCTGCGTTGGAATCAGTGTGGTGATCTCGGACGTCGGAGATCGGTGCATGGGATTTGGCGTGCAGTGATTTCTCGAGACGCGGGCAGGCGTTGCATCAATTTCTTCGACAATGCGATGAGAACAGATGCGCATGCGTCACTGTTAGACCTGGCACCATTGGCGTGGGTCTCCCTTCCATTTTTGCTGTTGCCTCATGTATTTTTGCAGGTATTAGATGCTTTCGGCACTGTGCCACTGCTATCCAGTGCCACAGTGCAAGTGCTCCCTACTGTAAATTGATGTACTAATCAGTGGTTCCATGTTTGGCTATTTGGTTTACTTGTCAGACCCTAGTCTAGTGCACTGAGTGTGCCAGGGTGTGTAATCCAAATGCTGCTGGTGGGCCTGCAGCACTGGTTGTGCCACCCACAGAAGCAGCCTTGTAAATGTGCCTAAGGGCTGCCATTGCAGAGCCTGCGTGCAGTCTGCACCTAATTCCCAGTCCCTAAACCTTCCCTTTTCTTCATATCAGTCACCCCAATGGTAGGCCCAAGGGCAGGGTACATTGTAAGTATAAGGTAGGACAAGCCCTGATGTGTGTGGCATATCCTAATAGTGAATTACAGCCATTTTTGTTTTTCACTATTGCAAGGCTACCTGTTCTCCATAGGCCAGAATGGGCTGTTAGAATTGTTACAGTTTATAATCCTAACAGGCTCAGAGAACATGGTGGAAATTCGAGTTTAGTATGCCCGAACTCAGAATAATAAAATACATCTTTTAGTAAAGTTTATTTTAATATTCTGTGTTTGCAAATACCACTTTTAGAAAGAAGGTATTTGCTTGTCTAACCATTCAAACCTGCCTCTGCTAGTTTGTGTATTCCTATGTCTGGTTTTGTGAGTGACAGGGCTGGGGAATTCCAGGAGACAGGCTGAGTCACCCTGTGGTGAATAGAGATATCTGCATCTAGATGGGAGGGAGGAGTGCACCTGAACCTTGAATAGGGCTGTGCCTGCCTTCCACAATGTTGGCTCCACCCCCTGGGGAGCAGCTGATGGGGAGCGGCTGATGTCTCTGCCCTGCACACTGAAAGAAGAGAAGGAGTCCTGTAAACAAACTGCTCCAGGACTGTACTTGCCTTCCACAATGCTGGCTCCACCTCCTGTGGGGCGTCTGATGTGCATGCCCTGCACTGTGAAAGAAAAGGAGAAGTCTGGTAAACAGAGTGCTTCAGAACTGGTTTGGACTGGGCAAAGGCCCCCTCCCCTCAAAGGAGTTCTGGGTATAAATATTGGGACCCTGATCCCATGAAATTAGACCACTTTGGACTACAAGAAGAAACCTTTACTGAGGAGAGGAACCTGAAGAAACTGTGGAGACACTATTCCAAAGCTGAAGTGTTGCTTGGGGGATTGGCCTGCAGTGGTTGCCTTACTGCCAAAGGAAGGAGAAAGGAACTTTGTGTACTTTGCTTTCAACTTGTGAAAGATCTCCAAGGGCTTGGAAAAGAGCTTGCCTCCTGCTGAAGTCTCAGGGACAACAGACTTCACCCCCCAGCTCCCCAGAATTCTTGTGGAAGTGCCTGCTGCGGTTTTGGGCCTTCTGAGGAACTGCGTGTCGCAAGGAGCTGGAAGCGCGACACAACGAGAAGAAGCGTGTCGCCGTCGCTGTGCCTGCCGTCGCAACTCCGGAGAAAGGAGGGTGTCACCGCTGAAACTGTCGCACTGCACCGCATTGTAGAGAAGCATGCCGCAACGAAGAGGAAGCGTGTCACCATCGCTGCCGTCGCAACTCCGAAGAAGGAGGGTGTCGCCGCTGGAACTGTCGCATTGCACCGCATCGACCAAGAGCACCTCGCATCCCCGAGAAGCACGCCGCCGTCGGAGTTGCTGCCGTCGCAGCTTGGATGTCGCCGCTGTAGTTGTCGCATCGAGTGGAAGCTTCACGCATCGTGGAGAAGAGCGTCGCCGCTGGAGCTGTTGCCGTTGCATTGTATGGGTGTCGACGCTGCAGTCCACGCATCGAACCGAGGGTTTCTCGCATTCACGAGAAGCGCACCACATCTGGAAGATCTTCTTGTCTTGATTTCTTTGCACCTGACTTTGCCGCATTTCTAATTGTTGCGACATTGCTTGTCGTGGAAGCGCACCGCAACATAAGGTACATTGACGCAGAGTGTCGCATCTAAGAACTGAACTGAACTAAGCTTAAATCTACCATCTTAAAGTAATCATAGTGTGTATTTTTTTTGTTTATGGTCTTGTGGTAACTCTATATAAAGTCTACTTATTTTTTATATAAAACCTGTGTGGTGTCCATTTGTAGTGTTGTCACTGGGTTACTGTATGTGGTCACAACTGCTTAACTTACAACGCCTCTGAAATAAGCCTTGACTGCTCGCGCCACACAACCTAGAGGGTGAGCAGGGGTTATTTTAGGAGTGTAATCCCCTTGTCCTGACTAGAGGAGAGGGTCCCTACTTGTCACAAGTACCTACCTGTGCCAACTAGAGACCCCCAAATCTAACAGTAACGCTTCTTGAAGTTGCATTTCTTGTCCAGCTCCCAATAGCAGGAACAACCTCCAGAGGCCCAATACAGCAACAGGCACCTCTTGGCAGGTCAGAACTCCCAGCAAGGAAGTTCAGGGGAGCTGGTGGTGAAGTATTTGTATCCCTGAGATTTCCAAACAGGAGGCAAGCTCTACTTCAAGCCCTTGGTGATCTTCGTCAAACAGGAAGCAAGGCATACAGCAAAGTCTTTATCCTCTTTGTGGTAGAAACAGCTACTGCAGGCTAACCACAGACAGCACACAGCAAAGGGACAGTACTTCTCCTTCAGTTTTCCCTCCTTGGCAGAGGTTCTGCTTGAATTACAGAAGTACTCTAAAAGTCTGGGGTATGGGCCCCACTTTTTATAACACACATTCCTTTGTTCTCTGGTGGCGGAGAAGCTCTTTGCCCAGCCAAAACCAATTCTGTCCTCTCTGGTGCATCTTCCTGGCAGGAGGTGGAGACAGCATTGTCCAAGGCAGACCAGGCGACATTCAGGTGTGAAATAAATCTCCTCCCCCTACTCTGAATGCAGCCAAGCTCTATTCATCCCAGCCCTGACTCACCCTGGAAAGGCAGGATATACCTCACCCCCCCCCCCCCCCAAGTGGGTGCCTGAACAGAATGTATATCCCCAGCACCTGTCACTCCAAAGCCAGAAAGTCAATTCACAAACCTAGCAGAGGCACATTGGATGGCTAAGCAAGAAAATATCCACTTTATAAAAGTGGTATTTCCAAACCCAGCATATAAAAATCATCCTGACTAAAAGATGCATCTTTATATTCTGAGTTCAGGCATACTAAACTCCACTTTCCCATCTTCTTCCCATGGACAGTTATACTTATAAGATGTTATAAGTAAACTCCCCATTCTATCCATTGGGACAGCTAACCTTTCAATAGTAAAAAAACAAAATTGACAATATTTCACTCTCATGACATGCCACACACACACTGCACCCTGCCCACAGGGGTACCTTGGGCCCACCTTAGGAGTGATTCACATGTAAGGAAGGTTAGGGCCTGGAAAGTGGGTGCACTTTCCAGGTCAACATGGCAGTACGAGACTGCACACAGACACTGCAATGGCAGGCCTGGGACCCTTTTGCAAGGCTGCTTGTGTGGGTGGCACAATCAGTGCTGCAAGCCCACTAGCAGCATTTGGTTTATAGGCCCGGGGCACACACAGTGCACTGTACTAGGGACTTCACCTTAAACCAAATAGCCAATTATGGAAACACAAATCCGTGACAACAATTTACAGAGGAAGCACTTGCACTTTGGCACTGAACAGCAGTGGCAAAGTGCCCAAAGCATCTAGAACAGCAAAAATGATGTTCACCACACAGTAAAAGCACAAGCGGCAAAGGCAAAACTAGAGGGGAAACCCACGCCAAGGATTCCAGGTCTAATACTAGCAGAAATGTGGGGAGAACTACCCACCCTTTTTTGTGTTATGTTCACTAAAGCAGAAAAATCTGGCCAGACCATCAGCATTGGCGTGTTCTGTACCAGGTGGTGTTCCACTGTGAAGTCCATCCCCTGTGGGGAAATGGACCACCTCAACAGCTTTGGGTTCTCACCCCTCATCTGCATCAACCATCCGAGGGGCCTGTGCTCATTCTGAACCCGGAAGTGAGTCCAAAACAAGTAGGGCCTCAGCTTCTTAAGCACCCAGACCACAGCAAAAGCCTCAGGCTCAATCGCACTCCACCTCTGTTCCCGAGAAAGTAACTTCCTACTAATGAAGGCTACGGGTTGGTCTAAGCCCTCCTCATTTAGTTGTGAGAGCACATCTCCCACACCATGCTGTAAACTTTGTGCTTTACAGGAGGACTATCCCCAGTGTACACATCATTGACACACCAGAGAAACACCAGAGTTCAGGGAGAACAGAGCAGGAAACTGTCCCAACAGTTGGCGGCACTCACTCTGCTGTTCAGGAGTCAGGGCGAGGGAGAAGTTTACACCGTCCACTGACCAACTGTGCTCCATAGCAGACAGGAGGTCAGGAAGAGACTAAGGGCCGATGTAGGTGTCCAAATACCGGTCGGAAACGGCCGAAAATACAGATTTTCTGCCGTTTCCGACCGGTATTTGGACATTGGTATGTAGGGGCATGTAAAATTACAGAATCGGTAATTTTACCGATTCTGTAATTTTACCGATTCGGTAATATACCAAATTGGTCAAATTACCGATTCTGTAATTTGAGATGTAGGTAGCACTGTTTTCAGTGCTACAAGGGTTTACGAATTCTTAATTTACCACCAACACATTGGATGGCTAAGCAAGAAAATATCCACTTTATAAAAGTGGTATTTCCAAACCCAGCATATAAAAATCATCCTGACTAAAAGATGCATCTTTATATTCTGAGTTCAGGCATACTAAACTCCACTTTCCCATCTTCTTCCCATGGACAGTTATACTTATAAGATGTTATAAGTAAACTCCCCATTCTATCCATTGGGACAGCTAACCTTTCAATAGTAAAAAAACAAAATTGACAGTATTTCACTCTCATGACATGCCACACACACACTGCACCCTGCCCACAGGGGTACCTTGGGCCCACCTTAGGAGTGATTCACATGTAAGGAAGGTTAGGGCCTGGAAAGTGGGTGCACTTTCCAGGTCAACATGGCAGTACGAGACTGCACACAGACACTGCAATGGCAGGCCCGGGACCCTTTTGCAAGGCTGCTTGTGTGGGTGGCACAATCAGTGCTGCAAGCCCACTAGCAGCATTTGGTTTATAGGCCCTGGGCACACACAGTGCACTGTACTAGGGACTTCACCTTAAACCAAATAGCCAATTATGGAAACACAAATCCGTGACAACAATTTACAGAGGAAGCACTTGCACTTTGGCACTGAACAGCAGTGGCAAAGTGCCCAATGCATCTAGAACAGCAAAAATGATGTTCACCACACAGTAAAAGCACAAGCGGCAAAGGCAAAACTAGAGGGGAAACCCACGCCAAGGATTCCAGGTCTAATACTAGCAGAAATGTGGGGAGAACTACCCACCCTTTTTTGTGTTATGTTCACTAAAGCAGAAAAATCTGGCCAGACCATCAGCATTGGCGTGTTCTGTACCAGGTGGTGTTCCACTGTGAAGTCCATCCCCTGTGGGGAAATGGACCACCTCAACAGCTTTGGGTTCTCACCCCTCATCTGCATCAACCATCCGAGGGGCCTGTGCTCATTTTGAACCCGGAAGTGAGTCCAAAACAAGTAGGGCCTCAGCTTCTTAAGCACCCAGACCACAGCAAAAGCCTTAGGCTCAATCGCACTCCACCTCTGTTCCCGAGAAAGTAACTTCCTACTAATGAAGGCTACGGGTTGGTCTAAGCCCTCCTCATTTAGTTGTGAGAGCACATCTCCCACACCATGCTGTAAACTTTGTGCTTTACAGGAGGACTATCCCCAGTGTACACATCATTGACACACCAGAGAAACACCAGAGTTCAGGGAGAACAGAGCAGGAAACTGTCCCAACAGTTGGCGGCACTCACTCTGCTGTTCAGGAGTCAGGGCGAGGGAGAAGTTTACACCGTCCACTGACCAACTGTGCTTCTTAGCAGACAGGAGGTCAGGAAGAGACTAAGGGCCGATGTAGGTGTCCAAATACCGGTCGGAAACGGCCGAAAATACCGATTTTCGGCCGTTTCCGACCGGTATTTGGACATTGGTATGTAGGGGCATGTAAAATTACAGAATCGGTAATTTTACCGATTCTGTAATTTTACCGATTCAGTAAAATACCAAATTGGTCAAATTACCGATTCTGTAATTTGAGATGTAGGTAGCACTGTTTTCAGTGCTACAAGGGTTTACGAATTCTTAATTTACCACCAACTAGTAGTTGGTGGTAAATTAAGAAAACCATTTAAAAAGCATTTTTTTTGCTTTTTAAACAGTGCCATGTTGCAGACATGCATGCCCTAAGGGCATGTATGTCAGCAACATGTGCACCCATGCACAATTGAGGGGTGCAACAGGGTGTCAAGGTGACACCCTGACACCCTTCAATATTTCCCACATGACATTGATTCCTATGGGCCTCAAGGCCCATAGGAAACAATGACAGTTACAGACTCTGTAAATACCGATTCATTAATTACCGAATCATACCGATTCGGTAATTAATTCGGTAAATATACCTACATCCCGATTGCCAGTTCTTAAATACCGAATCGGTATGATTCGGTATTTAAGAATCGGTAATCGGGGATTACCTACATCTGGCCCTAAGTCTCCTCTTCCATTCCATCATCTGTGTCGCCAGGAGCATGCCGCTTCGGACGTCTATCAGTAGGGCTTGAGGCGGTTCACATGTAGTACCGTCAAAGGGTTCCTGGGAGACTGCAAGTCCACCAAACAGGTGACTTTACCCTTGCGCTTCACCACCTCAAATAGCCCAGTCCACTTGTCCTGGACCACACACAAGGCTCCACTGGGGCCATGACCCAGACTTTCTGGCCAGGCTGCAACTCGATCAGAGTGGCATTCTGATCATACCACCGCTTCATCTCTTCCTGGCTGGCTTCCAGATTCGCCTGAGCGAGTTGTCTGAAGCACTTAGTCTGATTCCGGATCCCCAGCATGTAGCTATATGCATCCTAGGGAGGTTTTCTGGGAGCTCTCTCCCAGTCTTCTTTGACCAGAATCAGAGGTCCTCTTACAGGATGCCCATACAGGAGCTCAAAGGGACTGAACCCTAAGACCCTCTGCAGTACCTCTCTGTAAGCAAACAACAGGCATGGTAAGAGGATGTCCCTCTTATGCCTCATGGGTTCACCAAGACCCATAGTTATGCCCTTCAGGGTCTGGTTAAATGTCTCAACCAGCCCATTTCATTGGGGGTGGTAAGGAGTGGTGAACTTATAGGTAACACTGCACTCCTGCCACCGGGATTTCATATATCTAGATATGAAATTGGTTCCCCAGTCAGACGCCACCTCTCTGGGGAACCCCACACGGGAGAAGATCCCAATCAACGCTCGACCCACCACGGGGCCATCACAGTCCAGAGAGGAATGGCTTTATGGTACTGGGTGGCATGGTCCACCAAGACCAGGATGAACCTGTTGCCCATGGCTGTCTTAGGATCTAAAGGCCCCACAATGTCGATGCCCACCCTCACAAAAGGGGTGCAGATGACAGGGAAAGGTTGGAGAGGAGCATTGCACTTCCTCCCACTCTTGCCACTTGCCTGGCAAATCTGGAAAGTCCTACAATGGGTGTTGAAATCTTTGCCCATTTGGCCAGTGAAAGTGGGTAATAAGCCTTTCAAAGGTCGTGTCCTGCCTCAAATGCCCAGCCAAAGGTACATCACCAGCCAGACCAGTAGGAAGGGTCTAAAGCACTGGGGTACCACCAGAACACGGGCGGACCCTGGCTCAGCAACCTTATTCTCACTATACAGGAGACTATTCTCCCAGTAAATGCAGCGTGACCCAGAGTGATCACCTGCTGCTTGGCTTCCAGCCTGCTGCCACAAACCAACAAGAGAAGGGCATTCTTGCTGCTCCTTGCAGAATTCTTCCTTGGCGAAGCCCCCTTCCTGCTGCCAAAAAGTTAGCTCAGGCAGGTCCCCCAGTTGGGCCACTTGTTCCGCTGAAGGCTCCAGGGTATCCCCCTCAAGGTCTGCCTCCTCCTGGACCATGGGAACTTCGGGGGCCAGTTTCCCGCACCCCCTGCCTCTTCTCTTTCTGGCAGGCACCTGGCAACTCTTTCAGGCTCCAGGTCCTCTTGATGGCCCTTACCGGCTGCCGATGTCCGAGTGACCACACACGCCCACTCAGGCAGACCCAACATCTCCAAATGAGACCTGTGTTCCACCAAGGGGAACTCTCCAGGTCAGTCCCTAGAAGACAATCAACAGGCATGCCTAGCCTCACAACTACTTTCAATGTACCTGAGACTTCCCTGCCACTCAAAGGGAACCTGTGCCACTTTGCAGAGACACTCTGAGTTGTCAGCTGCAACTACTGGGTAAAATACGTTGGGGAACATTTGCTCTTCAGACACTAGGCGAGAATTGGCAGCTGTTACACTGGCTCCAGTGTCTCCAGTGGGGCCTGATAGCTGGATTGTGAGACTCTCGTTACCTCCCAGATTTCTGATCTGGGGCTTACATCTCGCAGCTGCTACCCTGGACCTTGCTCAGGATCCTCCAGGCGCGAGGCAAAATGGTGGCTCCTACTGCACTGCCCTGCCAAGAGGGGAGATACAGCAGTGGAGCCTGCAGAATCAATCTTGATCTAGCAGTGCCTGACCTTAACATGTCACTGATCAGGCACCTGCATTGCAGACTCGTGAAGGGGTGCCAGACTAAAGGCTTTTGCTCGTTGAGGGGTGTCAATGCCATTAGACCCTTTTACAGGGAGCGCCTTTCTCTACCAGCTTGGCTCCCTTAAATGCCCCCCATAACTTTGCCCTTGTCCAAAGCACGTCTACGCCTTCTCTTCTAGGACCAATTTCTGCCTCTCTAACTCCAATTCCTTATCCTCCTTCCCCGGCATGAGTTTTGTAAGCTTCAACTCATGCACTCTGATTCTCTCTCTGTCCCCCAGCCCCTCTGGAGTCAGAGCCCCTTTGAAAACACACAGCTGCCCCCCCCTGGATGGCAACCTCCCTCCAGGCAGGCCCAATAGCCCCTCCTTCTGCCCATCTACATTCTCCACCTCCACCATAGGCTCCTCGGTAAGATCACTGGAATTTCTTGATTCCAACAAGGCTCCGAACGCCTTTTGATATTCCTCTTTTCTGGTGAGGCCTCTTACTTAGATTTTGAACTTTTTGCAGATGTCTTTCAATTGTGGCACTGTGTAGATTTCAACCCTATTGTCTTCAAATTCAATATCTACAGATGCAATTGATGCTGGTTTTGTCATGGTGAAAAATGACAGTTCTCAAGTTGCAAAAAGAAAATGTCCAAAACAAAAAGGTTTCATCAATTGTATGTGACCGTGTGATGGGTTGCACTATACTAGTAGTGTACACCAATCACTGTATGTAGGGCACAAATGCAAGGCCAGATCCTCACTGCTGACCACCAATGTTAGAAATGGGGGTCTCCAGTTGGCAATGGTTTGCACCTTTTTCCTTCTTCCTAGTAGGGGTTAAGGGGGATACACTTCTAAAATAACCCCTGCTTACCCCCTTGGTAGCTAAGCATGAGTAGACAGGCTTACCTCAGAGGCAGTGTGTAAAGCATTTGTGCACACATACAGTAATACAGTAAAAACACTTCAAATGAACACCACACTAGTTTAGGAAAATACATAATATTTATCTAAACAAAACAAGGCCAAAATGCCAAAAATCCACCATACAGTAATCAAAATATGACTTTCAAAAGACAGTTCTGTCCATAGCAAATTATGGTTGCAACACTTTCCACACAAAGTATCTTGGATGTGTCACGGTCACAAACAAAAAACTGCCACAGGGAAAGTGATGAGTCGGTTCCTTATGCCCAGGGAAGGCGATGCGTTGGTTCCTTACTCCAGGAGAGGTAATGCGTCACCTCCTTACTGCCACGCAGGGGCAGTGATGCGTCTTTTCCTAACTGTAGGGGAAGTGATGCATCAGTTTCTTACTCTGCAGGGAGGTAATGGGTCAGTTTCTTACTGTGGCCATGGCATTCTTGCAGACGTGGCGCCAAGGTGCGTTGCGTGAAGATCGGGGATGCATTGGTTCCCGATGCGGTCGCGGTGACTTTCCTGGGACCGCAGAGATGCAACTACTAACAATTTCAAGTCACATGACCTTTAACAAGACGTTTGGCCTTGAAAAAGCCCTTGGCCTATTGGCCCCATGGGCAAAACATGTGTCGGCTGTTCCTTTTGTCTTGGCTCATTGGATCTGTCCACAATAAGCAAATATAAAAACTGAAGAATGTATTTTGGATTAGATTACTACAGGATACTATAATTGAAGTATTGGGCACAACATCCTCCTTCTACACTTCTACTAAGTTTCTCTACTCAGTGGTCCTTAGGTGCAACCACTTAAGGAGAAAGTGCCAATCATCAAATCGTGTCCTGACCCTGTTTGTTGCCGTATTTCTGAATAGTATCCACCCATTCAACTACACTTACTTTATTAAAAGATGTGTTATTAAATTCTGAGTTCCTAAACTTTATTTCTGTATCTTGTCCCAATGGGAGGTTATATTTGTAAGATGTTACAAAGAATTTTCCATTCCATCCTATGGGGCAAGATAGCCTTTCAATAGTGAAAAACTAAGTTGGCAGTATTTCACTATCAGGACATGTCACATACACCAGGACATGTCCTATCTTTCACAAACACTGCACCCTGCCCAGGGGAGTACCTTGGGCCTAACATACGGGAGCCTTACATGTAAGAAAAGGGAAGGTTAGGGCCTGCTAAGTGGGTGCACTTGCCATGTCGAAATGGCAGTTAACAACTGCGCACAGACTCTGCAGTGGCAGGTCTGAGATACCTTTTCAGGGCTACTCATGTGGGTGGCACAATCAGTGCTGCAGGCCCACTAGTAGCATTTAATGTCCAGGCCCTGGAACACTTCAGTGCACTTTACTAGGGACTTACCAGTAAATCAAATATGCCAATTAGAGAGAACCCATTGTAGCAACAATTTATACAGGGATCACAGGCCCTTTGACATTGACCATTAGTGGCTAAGTGCCCAAAGCATCTAAGCCAGCAAAAACAAAATCCAGCACAACATTAAAAACACAGGAGGTAGGGGCAAAAAGTCAGTTGAAACCATGCCAAAGATGCCAAGTCTAACAACACAACTCTTGGAAGAGTTGGAGGTGAGGAGTTAGACTTGCAGTATATGACAGCAGTGCATGTGACAGGGGCCAGGCTCTGCAGGAGTCTAACTCCTGTCAGGTGGACATTAGCGCAAACATGTAACATCCTTTGCCATAGCACTTACATACAAATCCTACCTGATCTACCTAAGGACACGCTAACCCACCTGCGATGTGCAAGACTCCGTGAAATGATGCCCATTGCTCACACTGATAGCATTCAGTGTTCTGCACTGAGAGCAAGGCTGCCCAAAGTCTACTAGCTTTTACAAAGATACTAAACATCAGCAAGGGCATTAACACCTACACTCTTTCTTACTATGTTTACCACAGGTGACCTTCAGTTAGCAGTCCAATCCCTTGTCATCTCCTGCCTAGACTACAGGAGTACTACTCTTGCAGGACTACCCAAAGCCAGGCTGGCTCTGTGTAGGGCCACTCTAAACTCTGCTGCGAGGCTCATCATGGGATCCAGTAAACGCGAGCACATCACACCTGACCTGAAACATCTCAATTGGCTCCACTTTGAAGATAGAATTCAGTTTAAGATAGCCTGCATGACCCATAAGGCTAGTTATCACAACACTCCCATCATTCTGGCTAACATTGAGTTGGTTGGAGCATAAATAATGAGAATGCTCTATAACTTGGTTCAATTGATAACTCTGTACCGGTTGATTTAGGTTTAGTAAGTATAGATCTAAGACCATTATTTTCCATACCCAGATATACCCAGGTCCGTGACTATTGGGTTACCCCATTTTTGATAATGGAAGGACGGGCATGGGAACGAGGTGCCAATGCCCTTCAGCGCCGGCCCATGACGGCGGGTATTCTCGTCGGTTTGATACGGCTCATGCCGCAGATTTGCCTCAACCGAGAGGAATCCATTCTGTTTTCCACGCTAATGGCATGGATGTATTTCGGGGCGTTTTGGGTGTTGGAGCTCGTGGGGGAAAGGGGGGAGCGAGGGGTACGGTGGGGGGAGGTCGAATTGAGGACCAGAGAGGTGGCGATTCTATTGCGGTGCTCAAAATCTGACCACCGGGGAGTTGGAAAGTGGGTTGTCATGGGCCCCGTGGTGGATCTGGTGGTGTGCCCCGTGGTTTGGGGTAAGACTTTGGGGCCCAGGGCGGATGAGGAGGCTGGTGAAGTTTTTCACCGTGTCGAAGGTAGCTCGGTGACAGCGGCTCAACTACTTTGGGTTTTGAGGCACGCCCTTCACGTTATGGGCGAGAACCCCAGACAGTTTGGGACGCACTCCTTCTGCATAGGTGCGGCAACGGATGCAGCGAGGAAAGGATGGGGTGGGATGACCTGATGCGCTTGGGGCAATGGAAATCAGACTGTTATAAAACATACCTTAGGATGTGAGGCTTTGGGGAGGAGGAGGAGGCCTAAATTTCTGTTAATTGTCTCATGTATGTGTCTTTTCAGGTGTGGTGACGGGGCCGGCAGTGGCAGGATTGTCCATCCTCATCTTAGGACATTCTTTTGTGAAATTAGCTGAGCATTACAAATGGGACAAGGCCAGGAGTTTAAATCTAGAATTGGATCCTAGGTTGTTCCGTGTCATTGGCAGGGGAGAGGTGGCACGAGTTAATTCCGGCATTGAGTAAGGTAGTTAAGGGGAGAATCTGGCCGGATGTGTTGATTATTCATTTGGGAGACAATGATCTGGTGCAATGCAAAGGCCTGGCGTTGTTGAAACAGATGAAGCGAGATTTGTTGGAGATTCAGCGGCAGCGGTTAGGTTGTCATGTCATATGGTCCGAGTTTATACCTGGGAGATGTTGGACGGGGGCTGGATGGCCGGCGGCCATAGATAGGGCGCGGAGGAAGATTAATAGGGACAGGAGAATTTTTTGCGACAAGGAAGGGTTTGGAAGGATGGAACATCCAGAGCTGCGTTATGCGGCGGTGTATTTCTTCATGGAAGATGGGGTTCATCTGTCCCGCTATGGCATGGAATTGTACGTAGTGCAGCTTAAGGAGGCTTTGGATAGGGCGATAGGTGTGTGCAGATACCCAAAAGGTCTGGAGCCCTTCTTTGGGGGGTCGAAAAGCCATAGGTGATGACTTTGAGTGGCGTTTTTCCTAGGTCATTTGTGGTAGAACGTTGTATAGTTACAGTTATGAAAGAATATAGGCAGTTTACGTAGTTAGGTAGGTGAAGAAAGGTCAGGAAATTGCAAGCTGTGGTTATAATTGTTGCAGGGGGAACATGTTTAGGGGAGGGGTTAGAGGGTAAAGTAGGAGGGCAATATTTAGTGAGGTATAGTTTTGTACGGCACAGGACAAGGAAAGTTTGGATGTAAGGTGCAACTGTTTCCAATAAAGCGGCCTTTTTCACACCAACAAGCTAGTCTGTGCTGCCCCCCCCCTTTTTGGCCCAATATTTAGAAAGAGGACAATTTAATATTACATGACAGCAGGTGGCAGCAAAAAGCAGCAGAATGCAGCTCTGCAGGCGCTAATGTTTGCCGGAAAACCCGGCTCCAAACTGCTTGTTCTCTGGTTCCCGTGGTAGAGCCTTTCACGTCTCCACTGCACTTATGTAACTTGAAATGAGGAAGGAAGCCTGTCGTGTAAGTGTTGATTGGCATTTCGATCGTGGGGTCATTTCAGGCTATTATAGTATACCTGTCAGCATGCTGTGTGATTTTCACAACTTAGAACCTTGCTTTTTTTAAAGCTATTGTAATCATAATCATACAAAAGCATTGGCTGTAATATCGCTCCGCTGAGACAAACAAAGAGAGGGGATTTGGTTTGCAGAGATGTGACATGCGAATCCGTATGTCCATCCATCTATGCAGCCACTTAGCCATCTACCAATGCATCAATGCAAATCTATCCAAACATATCTTTCATCCTTTCATCCATCTTCGCTTGTAAATCTGTCTGTCTGTTCTTGCATCCTTTCAGCAGTACCAACTAACATTTGAACTAATTGAAGTACTCAGTGATCGGGCTATTCAATGTTCTTTTTTTTAAATGTAATGCTGTTTTAACAAGTGTACAGGTTTGAGAGTAAAGTGGTGCCCCGAGGGACTTCCTATTGTGACACCTGATGGTACTTTAAGGACAACCAGAATGGACGACTGCCTTCCCAGCCTTGTCTACTACATTAATGAGGATTGCTTTAATTGTGTATTTGTATAATTATCTTCTTCCATTCAGATTTATTGAATGCATGACTACCCCAACGGATGTCCCAGCAATGATGAAATAAAAAACAAAGCAGAGCAAGAGGGTAAACAAACATTTGCAATGTAATAGGTCTCGCATTTACTAGAGTATGAGCTATTGCCCTTGGAAATGACAATGGCGTTTATTTATGTGTTGTTTTTAAACAGATAAATAAATGCATTGTCATTTACAATGCCAATAGCTTAAACTCTCGCAAATGCGAGACCTATTGCATTGCAAATGCTTGTTGATTTTGCAGCTACGACTTATTTGTATTTGTAACATACTGTATTTGTGCTCTGATACACGGACGGGTCATAGTTGCACTATATAAAACTTCTTAGTTAAATAAAATAAATAAGTTACACTAAAGTGAACGTAAAACGGGCCGATGGCCTTGTTTTACTTTCACTGCATCAGTGCTCTGGGGCATATATCAGCTCCCAAGCACTAATTGGGGAGCGAGAGGTATCGTTGGAAAGGGGAGAACCTCCCCTTACCAATGGTATCCCTGCCCAGTGAATTCCTGCTTGGTGATCACCACAGGAGATCAATCCTCAAGGAGTGATCAACCCTCTAGACACTAGGGAGGGGTGAGCAACCCCTTTGGCAGGGGACTGTACACATTTGATGCCTACAGTCTTTCTACAACCCCCTGGGGGGGAAGATGGAGTAATTACCCCCAATCTACTCCCCGGGGGGAGGGGGGGCAGATGGGCTGAATGCCCCAGATCTGACCCCAACCCCCGGGAGGGAGAAAGCCGACTAGACACCAGGGCTTAATTAAAAAAGTATATAGAGATGGGGGATGTCCATTATAGGCAAGGTCACCCCCCCCATTCCCCAACAAAATATACTAACAGTCTTTCTGCCCCCCCTGGAGTGATTACCCCTGATATGCTGCCACAGGCGGCTGAAAGCCCACTAGCCACCAGGGCTTAATTAAAGAAACATATAGGGATGGGGCTGCTTATTGTCTACAGGGTCATGGCCCTACCCCCCCCCCCCCCAACAAAATATTCTGGCAGTCTTTCTGTCCCCTGGGGGGCATATGGGGATATTTACCCACATTGTGCCCCCTTGGTGGGCAAAAGCCCACTAGACACCAGAAACATATTTAAAATATTGGGGTGGGGGCTGCCCATCATGGGTATGGCCATGCCCCCACCCTACTAGAAAAGTATGCTGGCAGTCTTTCTGCCCCCCCCACACCCCCAAGAGGGGAGAAATTCTACTAGACACTAGGAACATATTAAAAAAATAATGGGGTAAGGGCTGCCCATTATTTTTAGTTTAGAGTTTATAAAGCGCACTGTCACCGACAGTGGTGATAACAGCTGGGAAAGATAGAGAAAAGGAAATAGAACAATATTTTATTAGAACTTTGGGTCTCTAGTTGTCAGAGGTAGGTATCTTTGACCAAATAGGGACCTTTGCTTCTAGTCAGGGTAAGGGGGTACACTTCTAAAATAACCCCTGCTCACCCTCTTGGTAGCTTGGCAAGAGCAGACAGGCTTATCTCAGAGGCAGTTTGTAAAGCATTTGTGAACACATACAATAATACAGTGAAAACACTACAAATGGACAACACACCAGTTTAGAAAAATAAGTAATCTTTACTAGACTTAACACAAGACCAAACGACAAAAATCCACAAACTGTAATCAAAAATAGGCTTTAAAATTGTAGAAAATAGTTCAGTTCAATGTAGATGGTAAATGCGACACTTTACTCTCAAAGTACCTTGGATGCGTCACACAATACAACAAAAGGGTCGCAGGGAAGGTGTGCGTCTGTTTCTTGCTTCGGGGGAGGTGATGCATCGGTTACTTACAGCAGCGCAGGGGAGGTGATGCGTCGGTTCCTTACCAGAGAGGAGGTGATGCGCCGGTTTCTTACTGTGATCCGGTGCGATGCGACAAGAGGGCCCCCCAATGTGATGCGACGATCCGGTGCGATGCGAGAAAATGGCATCTCGATGCAATGCAACATCGTTGGATGGTAAGCGTGCACGTCCGACGGCCGTGCAGTGAACTCTGTAACTACTGAGCCACGACAGGTCCGGCGAGACGCTTCTCCAGTGATGTGACGGCAACCTCTGTGGTGGCGAAATGCTACTCCGATGATGTGACACACTTCGTCGATGATGCTACGGGGAACCACTGCAGCGGAAGCTCGCTTCTTTGGCAACGCGACGGCAACTGCTACGGCGGCGACACGCTTCTCCTCATTGCGTCGCGCTTCCAGCTCCCAGCGACTCACAGTCTTCTCAGAGGGCCCAAACAACAGTAGGCACCTCTCTGCAGGCATAATTCTACAGCAATGGAATTCAGGGGAGCTGGGGGTGAAGTCTTGTATCCCTGGGACTTCAGGCAGGAGGCAATCTCAGTTCAAGCCCTTGGAGATTCTTCTTCAAGATTGTAAAAGTACACAAAAAGTTCCTTTTCTCCTTTCCTTGGCAATAAAGTAACCACTGCAGGCCAACTGCAACAGCACAGCACAGGGGCAGTATCCTCCTTGCAGCTTCCTCGGTCCCTCTCCTTGGCAAAGGGTCGACTTGATTCTCAGAAGTGAACTAAAGTTCTGGGGTCCGGGTCCCCCTTTTATACACAAAAATCCTTTGTCTCTGAAGGCAGACAGTGTCTGTACCTAGTCCAAACCCGTTCTATGCAGTCCTGGAGAACTTTGTTTACAGGCCTCCTTCTTTCCTTTGACATTGTGGGCCAGGGTCATCAGACACACCACAGGAGGTGGAGCAAGCATTGTGGAAGGCAGGTACAGCCCTATTTAGCCCAGGTGCAACTCCTCCCACCACTCTACATGCAGATAGGTCTATTCAGCCCTGTGCTGACTCACCCTGTCCCCTGGAGCCCCCCAGCCCCTGTCACTCACAAACCAGACATGGAGTACACAATCTAGCAGAGGCGGGCTTGGATGGTTAGGTAAGAAAATACCTACTTTCCAAAAGTGGTATTTTCAAACACAGAATGTTCAAAACCAACTTCACTAAAAGATTTTTTTATCATTCTGAGTTCAGGCATACTAAACTTGGATTTCTACCTAGTTCCCTGAGTCAGTTAGGATTATAAGATGTTATAACGCCTTCTGCTCCACCCACTGCTACGCCTACTGCAATGTAATGCTATGTGTTTGCGCTATGTATATATGCTCGTGTTTTGTTATGAAAAGTTAGCGCGCTCATCTCAGACCCAGCCCCGGCAGCTGCCGGGCCACTCTAGCCCTGCCATTCTGTTCCTATGCAGGTTGTCCTGATCCTGTCCTTATGCTGTAATAAACCTGCAGAAACTCCTACTACCTCGAATCTTGACTCTTATTTATTGAGCTATCTGTTATGATATATGCCTAGTCAAAAATAGGGTATTATTTATTTATTTACCACATAATGGCGCCCGAACAGGGACTTGCCCTTTCCCCACGCGTCGGTGAAGCCACGCCGACCCCCTGACCCTCTGCAGTCGTGACGGAACCATACTGGCCAAGTGCAGATATTTCTGCTTCAAGTATCCCTCAGGCCCACGGAGGAGACGGAGGAGGCGGTCCAGCATCCAAACGAGACGGTGGAGGAACGCGGCGAGTCCCGACCAGAGCCCAAGCCGAGAGTCCAAGGTCCGAGGTATCCGGAGGCCCACCCGTAACTGAAGTCCGAAGTCCGAAGTTCGTCGCCATCAGTCCAGTCCAGTCCGAGGCTTTCCGTTCCGTGCTGCCCGGTGAGTACCATTGCTGGGGTAGTATCTAGACAGGACCAATCTAAATTGACTCCTGGTCCGTGGGTTGGTGGTACCCAGACTCACAAACGAAGTGTTCACCTAGGTGGATACGGGTCTTGATGCGTCCCTTTATGGGACCGGTATGTTCCGTACTGTTACAGCAGTGCATCCAGTAACTCTAGTCTGTTCCGTTCTCGAGAAAATTCTTGTATTTCTGTTCTCAGTATTCCAGGTAATATTCTGTTTGAACTGTTATGTTATGATATTGTTTAATGTATTTTCAATGTCGTGGTATGCCTGAATTGTTTTCCCAATTGTTATTGTTCTTTGTGTATTGTATTGTGTTCCGATTCAAGTTTACAATGCCGCTCTTTTCCAAGTTACGTCAGTTAAAAACTAGAAAGGGTTTATTAGAAGAAGCAGTTCCTGTTCCGCCGAGGGACAGTCCAGGTCATTTTATGTATCAGAAACATGGCATAAGTGCCATATTGTATCTAGATTTATGGGTAGAGTATACCAAACAGTTAGAAGAAAAGTATAGATGGCCTGTATCGGGTACATGGGATGCCGAATGTATCATGCGAGTAGAAGAAGCATTATGGAAAAAGAAAGCCAGACAGTCACAGAAAGATGCCATCGAGTTATGGCGTAAAGAAGCGCATAGAAGAACCGAAAAGGAAGTCAGAAAGTCAGAGTTAAGTAGAGAATCCCAAGAACGAGCCCAAGAAAGAGAATTAATCGAGATAGGTGAACAAGTCAAAGCCGAACAGTCAGACAGACAGAGGCATGCCCTTATTAAGGGTATGTATCCTCTTCTTGCCGAGGGCTTGCCAAAAGCGACCCCAGAGGCATCCAGTAATTTCCCGCCACCATTAGTTCCGACCAAGCTACGTCACAAACAGACCGCAGCTGATATTTTTATTTCGTCCTATTTGGACGACACAGTCCCAGAATATGCAAATCCTGTTCGCGCTCCGCCAGTCCCTGTAAATCAGGCACTTCCCGCTCTTCCAGACACCGGAGTACCTGCTACGGTACCCCCGGTCCAGCCAGCATTTCAACTTCCCGCTCCGCCACGAAGAATGTCCGTCGATGATTCCAGTTTAGGGGCCGCAGGAGGAGGTCCTCCTCAAACCCCGCCGCCACACAAGCGTTTAACGTTAGCCGAATTACATGCACAAGCGTCACAGCGTACGCCTAGACATCAGACTGTAGCAGAAATAAGAAAATCCCTTGCCGAATGTGTCTATGATCCAGTCCCAGGCGAGGATAATATGGTTTTATATTCGTTCCGCGTAAGAAAGGTGGCCGAGTATCTAGTCACCTTACCGAATATGAAAGAAGATCTAGACAGAATATATCGTTTCATCCGTACAGGGGATGATCCAGAAAGTATTCACGAAGCCATGTCTCAAAGGAAAGCCGAGATCCAGCTCATGATATTAAAGTTTCTGATTAATTGTCTAATAAGAGAACAAGATTACCCGTCTAAAGATTCTGCCGAAATGAGAATCCTGACGAGGTGGAGTGATAATATAGCCGAGGGTAAGCACAAGACCGTCGGTGCCATGGAAAGTATGTACAAGAAAATCCGTAAAGAAATAATAAAGATACACGAACAGCGTAAAGCAGCACAAGTAAGCGAGAAAGAAAGTACCTCTGATCCTGAAGAGGAAGACGACGAGAATTCCGCCAGAATAGCGTATGTAGGAAAATCTAGATTTCCAGATCGCCATTTACGTCTAGAACACAAGTCTATTTTCCATCATTCAGCACCGGAACAAGGTTCTCTAGAACAAGTGTTCCAAGCTACCGATCACATTCTGAAATCACGAATCGGTTACAGTGAATTAAGTACTATGCATGAACAAGAACTAGTTCGATCAGCAGTCCGATGGATTACTGATTCTACCACTTTTCCAGACGAAATAGTGGCACAAATGTTTCTGAAAATGCCCCCAGCCGAACAGCGACTGGTGGGTATGTATATGATCCAGCACCTCATTACCCTGTATGAGGGTCAACATTCTGATCCAGGCCCGTTACATGATATCCTGAACGAGTTACTCCAGTACAAATGGAGAGGTCTAGGTACCGATTTAATTAGTGTCATTCTAGAACAGCGTCACAAATATAGAACATTCTTGAACCCGCATTTTGTTCATGTCTCACCCCCAGAAAGTAAATCATTCTACATAGACAGACAGAATCCGTTACGAGAAGTCCACCCAGTCAAAGGAACGGGTGGCGAAATGCAGCGAGTGTTTGTATACACTCCAATCACAAAGATGGAACTCCTTGAAATGAAGAAATTAATTCCCTGTCATGACAAAGATCCAGCAGGGTTCCATAGAGAATTAAAAGACATGCTCCGTATGGGAGAATACACTTACCCAGATATCATTAAAATGTTAAAGGTCCTGTTGCCTGCAGGGGTGTATGAAAAGCTAAAGGAAAAAGAATGGGAGGTGGGAGAGAAAAAGATCGATTGGACAGCTCTAGAAGCTGAAGACAAGGCACGAGTACCAGGTACCGGTCTTGGAGATAAATGTAAAGAATTACCAGAATTATTGATTCAAGTTTTACCCAGATTATTGACAACTAGAAAAGAAGACTGGGATGCAATCTCAGCCTGTAAACAGAAACAAGATGAAGATATTAGTGATTTTTATTCTAGGTTTGAAAAATGTTTCAGTATTAACAGTGGCCTCAAGACAAGTAGTGAGTCATACCCTCACCTTTTCGTTACTAAATTAGTCGAGAATTCAAGTCCACAAATTAAAAATCGAGTTTTGAAAGTCGAAAGCACCTGGCAAGCAAATACTCCGTCCCAGATGCTCCAGATGCTTCAGTATCACCAGAATAGAATCAGGGAAGAGCAAGAACACGAGAGAAAACGTATGAAAGATACGAAAATGAAAGTGCTAGTTGCACAATCTGTTCCTCAAGACAGTCAGAAGAGGGGTCCGAATCAAGCCAGTCATCCTGCAGCTCCCGTTAAAGGGAACTGCAATTATTGTAAACAGCCAGGTCATTTTATAAATGAGTGTGCAGTTCTGAAACACAACATAGCTACTGGTAAGACTAAAGAAAGACCACGTCCGCCTAGACAAGAACAAGTTTCACAGACTCCTCAGTCACAGAATGCACCACAGACAGTTACAGTACCGCAGCCTATTGCTGCAACACAGCATGTCACATCGCAGATGTACCAGTATGCACAGTCTGAGTATCCAGAGTACCAGCCATATTCATGAAACAGCCTAGAGAGGGAGGTAGGCTTGCCTCTCATCGAGATACCTGTAGATCAAGAAGGTCCCTATGTTCACAGTCAAGTATTAGGGAAAGACAGAAAGTTTCTGATTGATACAGGGGCAAGTAGGACCACAATTAGTCATGCCGAAGTTCCAGGGGCTCCGCTCTCAGGCTCAAGAAATGTTTCCCTTGGATTTTCAGGAAAACATATCGTTAACGAGATATCTAAGCCAGTCACTCTAGAAGTAGGTCCATTGTCCCGCACTTCTGATCTGTTACTTACTAAGTCATGTCCAGAAAATCTGTTAGGCATTAAGACACTGAAAGAGTTAGGTGCAGTTATTTGCTGTTCCCCAGAGGGAATACGATTGTTCCTACGTGACTTTAAGGGTCACTATGTATTACGAGATTTTGATTCAAGACTGTCTAAAGTTCCGCAGCATTTATGGGCGCAAGGTCCAACTGATGTAGGTTATATGCAAATCACACCCTATCGTGTGACTCTCAAACCAGGTGTAGTGTTACCACGAATCAGACAGTATAGATTGCCACCTGAGGCTGTAGCAGCCTTATCCAAAATTATAGACGAGCTCATGGCACAAGGAGTAGTTGTAGAAACTGACTCCAATGTATGTAATTCTCCGATCATTCCAGTCATGAAACGTACTGATCCAAATGCACCCCCAGTATATCGATTAGTGATTGATTTACGAGAACTTAACAAATGTATTATTCCTCAGTACCCAGTTGTCCCAGATATTTCCTCCCTGTTAACTGCTATTGATCCCGAAGCCATGTTCTTCACTGTCGTAGACCTCAAGAATGCATTTTTTAGTGTTCCCATTCATCCAGACAGCCAGTTTCTTTTTGGATTCTGTTTAAATGGAAGGAGCTATATGTTCACACGCGCTCCTCAAGGTTTCACAGAAAGTCCTAGTATTTACAGTCAAGCACTTAAGAGACAACTAGACAATATTCACATGCCAACTGACACTGCCCTGCTCCAGTATGTCGATGATCTACTGATCACAGCCCGTTCTGAACGTGACTGCGAGCGGGCATCACTGACAGTTCTGTATTTCCTAGCCGAGATGGGGCACAAGGTGTCCCCTTCGAAGCTTCAATTCTGTGTCCAGCAAGTGGTCTACTTAGGACACTTACTGTCCAAGAGGGGTAGGCAGTTGACACCCGACCGTGTCCAGTTGATAGCGAGTCTTCCCCAGCCCAGGACCCAGAAGGAGGTACGTGCCTTTATCGGCCTTACTTCTTATTGTAGACAATGGATTCCTCAGTATGCATTTCTAGCCAAGCCACTGATACGGTTAACGACACAGGAGGCAGCCGTATCGACTGTTCTCCCTTGGACATCTGAACATACACTTAGTTTCAACGAGTTAAAGAAAGCCCTATGCCAAGCTCCAGTTCTAGCTACACCGAACTACAGTAAGCCTTTTACACTTTTCGTTACTGAACGCGAAGGTACAGCATTATCTGTTCTTACACAAGATCAAGCAGGACAATACAAGCCCTGTGCTTATTTTTCGAGCACACTAGATCCAGTCGCCCAGGCGTTGCCTGCGTGCCTCAAGTCAGTTGCAGCCACAGCACTAGCTATCAGACAAAGTGATTCCATAGTTTTAGGACACTCCCTGACAGTACAAGTTCCACACTCCGTAGAAGTTCTTTTAAACCGAACACAAACTCAGCACTTGACGATTGCACGTTTAACAGGTTATGAATTGACACTGTTTCAGCCACACATAGAAATTAGACGCTGCAACGTCCTGAATCCTGCTACACTGTTACCATCAGTTAATTCAAATCCTGACACACATGATTGCGTGGAAGTAGTTAACATTACGACAAAGCCAAGACAAGACCTGACAGACATTCCGTTACCAGATCCTGACCTGACACTTTATGTGGATGGTTCATGTATGAGAACTAGTACAGGAGAACTAGTCGCCGCATATGCAGTGACTACTGACACTGAAGTTATTGAAACACACCGCATTGATACCCTGTCCACTCAAGCAGCAGAGCTAGTTGCTCTGACACAAGCCTGTATATACGCCAAGAACCAGAAAGTTAATGTTTACACAGATTCACGTTACGCATTTGGAGTTGTACACGACTTCGGAGTGCTCTGGCAGGAGAGAGGTTTTATGACTTCTCATGGAACCAAGATTCAGCATGGTCTCCTTATTCAAGCTCTGTTAGATGCCATACACTTACCGACATCTATCGCTATTATGAAATGCAAAGCACATACGAAAGTTACTGACATTATTTCCCAAGGTAACGATCTAGCAGATCGCACAGCCAAGCTTACAGCACAGACTCCAGACATTCCAGTTAACCTGACACATACTCCAGATCCGACTACATGTATGACAGTTAAGGACCCTACACAGGATGTCATAGATATCCAGTTACATGCTACTCCCGAAGAAATCAAGAAATGGTCCGAACAAGGAGGGGTCCAGACAGATCAAGGATGGTTAACGAAGGGTAGAGCCACATGGTTTCTCCCCGACTCTATGGTTCAAGTCATCATTAATACCGCACATAGTCCAGCACATTTAGGAGAAAAAGCTATGTTAGACAGTATCCAGAACATTTGGTTCAACAAACATTTACGAGCTGCAGCCAAGCAGAAAGTCCGTACCTGTATGATATGTTGTCAGTTTAATCCAGGTAAAAGTGTCCCGGTGGAACAAGGTGGATTCCAGCCCCCTGACCACCCTTTTGAGGTCCTCCAGATGGATTATATTCAGATGGAGCGATGTCGAGGTTTCAAGTATGTCCTTGTAGTTGTATGCGCTTTGTCCAGATGGACAGAAGCATATCCAGTTCCAGATTACACAGCCGCGACCACTGCCAAGCAGTTGGTTCGTGAATTTTTCCCTCAATATGGACTCCCTAGAGTCGTATATTCTGATAACGGTCAGCCATTCTCCTCAGAACTCATGAAGCACGTTTCCCTGTTGTTGGGGTACCAGTGGAAGTTTCATTGTGTACGCCATCCTGAAGCAGCCGGTCTAGTCGAGAGACATAATCAGACTCTGAAAATTCGAATTGCCAAAGTATGCAAAGATAAGGGTGTGGACTGGCTAGTAGCTCTGCCAGTCGCTTTGTTTTACATGCGCATGGTCGCACATTCCAGATCAGGTCTGTCCCCGTATGAGGTCGTTTTCGGCCGCCCCCCTAACATGTGGGGTACTCCTAGACCCCGAAGTATTACTGATGTTTCATGTAATATGTTGACAGATTACCTAGCTTCCTTGATGTCTGCCCTCAACTCATGTCGTTCACAGGTTGCCGCCGCATTTCCAGACAATACCGAGGTGGCACCGCATGACATCGTTCCAGGTTCCATGGTGATGGTCCGGAACTTTGACAGATCAAGTCCGCTGGAGCCTAGATGGAAGGAGCCCCGTCAGGTCCTCCTCACCACCCGTACAGCCGTGAAGTTGGAAGGCCGAAAAGGATGGATACACCTTTCTCACGTTAAACTTTTTAAAGGACTGAAACCTGTCTTTAAAAACATTTCCCAGGATATCAAGACTTGTCAAAACATTGTTCCTAAGGACTGTCCCGCAAAAGACATTGACACAACCCCTCCCTTGGTAGAGAAAACTCCACAGCAGGAGTATAAGCAAAAACTACGGTCTAGTAAAATAAGTCAGTCAGTTTGATTGTCTAAGTCCTCCCCTAGGTGAAACGGTTAGACTGTTTCTGACATGTATAAAATAGACCCCCATAGTGAGAGAGTTAGCAAGAACTCGATTCAATGTATCGTTTTTCTAAGTTTCATACTATTCATCAGCATTTTGATTTCCTGCACTAGTTACGCATTTTTCCTGTATTTTCCAGTTCCTCATGTAACTAAGTCTGCTAATGTTACAGTAGAGCACACGTTTAGTGATCTGCCTCCTCACGAATATTCATACCGCCTCGCTATGCGTAATAATTCATTTATCCGCATGTTACATTATTCACACCAGACCAACAATGCCACTAATTGTTGGGTGTGTGGTCGACTCCCCCCTTTCCAGACGTCAAAGGGAGTTCTGCCACTTTTTCCTTATCCATTCTCACATAATGGTTCATGTGGAGCATGGTCCACGTTAACGTCATCCTCAACAGATATGTCTTTTCTTAACAGTACATGTTTCCCAGACAAGCAAGGTCTCCCCCACAGAACAGGTTTAGATCTAGAAAATGAAGTGTATAATTTAGGTAATTATTCGTCGAATTTCATGGTCCTGAATGTTCAGTCTGATACTACTCCAGACTTACCTGCTATTTCAGTACTACCAGTCAAAGGCGAATTATGTGTCCGAAATAAGGGTTCTGTACATGTAGGACATAGTGATTGTACTACTGTTGTCAAGTATAGTGACAGTGGGAAATCTATTTTCAAAGCTTCACGTCATTCATATTTTGTTTGTGGTCAAACCGCATATGTTCGTCTGCCCCTCGATTGGGAGGGAACCTGTTACATTGCCTTCCTACTGCCACCAGTTTTTCTAGCCCCACCTGACTACCATAGAAATTCCTTCCTAGTACATACTAGACACAAGAGAAACCTCCCGATTGTCGATTATACTGAAACTGCTGCAGAACAATTCATTGATATTGATAAAGGTGTGTTCCCTTATTTAGGTACAGTTGTAAACAGTAAGCTAATCCGTAGGTTAACAAGAACCCTTGAAGCAGTAGTAGATGAGACTGCCTCCGCTCTAGGTAACTTAACCGAAGAGCAATCCTTTATGAGAATTGTTGTGCTCCAGAATCGTCTCGTCCTTGACGTCATATTGGCCGATAGGGGCGGGGCCTGTAGAGTTCTCGGATCTAGTTGCTGCATTTTCATTCCTAATAACGCGCCGTCTGTTTATTCAGCTATAACCAGACTTCATAAAATTGCCCATCTGTTACACCAAAATCCAGGCACCTGGACATGGTCTGGTTGGTTCTGGAATATAATTTCCGCATGGGGATGGAAAGTCCTGTCCTTTCTAGGTATTGCAGTAGCGATCATATTAAGCTGCTGCCTCTGTATACAATGTGGCCCTGCGATTTGCGGCATTTGTGCTACCTCTTGTATTCCTAGTCCCAAGCCCCGTTCTAAATCCCGTTCCAAGACAATTCGAGATGAACAAATGGTACTGTATGAAATGATAGATGGTATCATGAATATTGATGTTTCCTGATGGAAACGTAGTGACAAGGAGGGAATGTGGAAAAGTAAATTTTGCCATGTTCTGTGTCACCACGCCTCATCCATCATATGTTATGTGTGCATGACCAATATGCAT
Source organism: Lissotriton helveticus (assembly GCF_964261635.1). Taxonomy (NCBI): domain Eukaryota; kingdom Metazoa; phylum Chordata; class Amphibia; order Caudata; family Salamandridae; genus Lissotriton; species Lissotriton helveticus. The sequence goes on along the minus strand of NC_136067.1, from coordinate 1,695,561,303 downwards.
ATGTTATTCCCCATGTCTAATTCAAGACGCAATTACAGTTGTGTCCACCTCTAGTATGCCAGTTTCCAGTCCTCGTGAATACTACGAATATCAGGCCTATGTAAAGTAATGTTGCCACGTTTCTCAGTGTGCACGTTATTCCATTGTAAAGTCCCCGTTTCTAGGCCTCAAAAGGGCCCGGACATCAGATTCAGCTCCTGTCTCCTGAAGCCTCGCTGAGGAGCGATACAGCCCCCACCTGTATCCTCGACCTTTCACTCACTTCCTGCCTCGCAGTGCCCGGTGCAGCCTGGCTCTGCCTCTGAGTCTGCCAAAACTATGTTATGATTCCAGCTATCAGTTTAGTCCTCCTTCTCTGCATTCCTAAGCTACTGAACTGCATCAATAGTTTCCGTCATTGTCTAGCCTTCACGTCTCCATGTTAAGAGAAATACTGTATTTAATGGTCATTTAATATTCTTCATCACGCACTACATGTAGAATAATGCATGGTCCAGTCTTAGAGTCAAGTTAGCTTTTCCCCTCATGACTTCTAGTTTATATCAACATGTTCCCTAAACATCAGATACTAGATAGGGTTTAGGTACATGTCGCTCCGACCCTCCAGACTTTAGTCTCTGCTCCTAGCACAGAGTTCATAGCCCCCAGCTTCTCCTAGTAATACGTCATTGCCAGTTTACGCGCACCATTAGGTTAGAGGTCCCGGCTCCTTAGGTAGCCCCCTCCTATGTTTCCGTCCTATTCATGACATATTCTGTTACGTTTGCATCACATGTCTATGTAAACGCCCAGTTACACCTACTTTTACTGTTATCTTTCGCGACTGCTACGCGTCACGCCTTCTGCTCCACCCACTGCTACGCCTACTGCAATGTAATGCTATGTGTTTGCGCTATGTATATATGCTCGTGTTTTGTTATGAAAAGTTAGCGCGCTCATCTCAGACCCAGCCCCGGCAGCTGCCGGGCCACTCTAGCCCTGCCATTCTGTTCCTATGCAGGTTGTCCTGATCCTGTCCTTATGCTGTAATAAACCTGCAGAAACTCCTACTACCTCGAATCTTGACTCTTATTTATTGAGCTATCTGTTATGATATATGCCTAGTCAAAAATAGGGTATTATTTATTTATTTACCACAGCTGCCCCCCCCCTTTTTGGCCCAATATTTAGAAAGAGGACAATTTAATATTACATGACAGCAGGTGGCAGCAAAAAGCAGCAGAATGCAGCTCTGCAGGCGCTAATGTTTGCCGGAAAACCCGGCTCCAAACTGCTTGTTCTCTGGTTCCCGTGGTAGAGCCTTTCACGTCTCCACTGCACTTATGTAACTTGAAATGAGGAAGGAAGCCTGTCGTGTAAGTGTTGATTGGCATTTCGATCGTGGGGTCATTTCAGGCTATTATAGTATACCTGTCAGCATGCTGTGTGATTTTCACAACTTAGAACCTTGCTTTTTTTAAAGCTATTGTAATCATAATCATACAAAAGCATTGGCTGTAATATCGCTCCGCTGAGACAAACAAAGAGAGGGGATTTGGTTTGCAGAGATGTGACATGCGAATCCGTATGTCCATCCATCTATGCAGCCACTTAGCCATCTACCAATGCATCAATGCAAATCTATCCAAACATATCTTTCATCCTTTCATCCATCTTCGCTTGTAAATCTGTCTGTCTGTTCTTGCATCCTTTCAGCAGTACCAACTAACATTTGAACTAATTGAAGTACTCAGTGATCGGGCTATTCAATGTTCTTTTTTTTAAATGTAATGCTGTTTTAACAAGTGTACAGGTTTGAGAGTAAAGTGGTGCCCCGAGGGACTTCCTATTGTGACACCTGATGGTACTTTAAGGACAACCAGAATGGACGACTGCCTTCCCAGCCTTGTCTACTACATTAATGAGGATTGCTTTAATTGTGTATTTGTATAATTATCTTCTTCCATTCAGATTTATTGAATGCATGACTACCCCAACGGATGTCCCAGCAATGATGAAATAAAAAACAAAGCAGAGCAAGAGGGTAAACAAACATTTGCAATGTAATAGGTCTCGCATTTACTAGAGTATGAGCTATTGCCCTTGGAAATGACAATGGCGTTTATTTATGTGTTGTTTTTAAACAGATAAATAAATGCATTGTCATTTACAATGCCAATAGCTTAAACTCTCGCAAATGCGAGACCTATTGCATTGCAAATGCTTGTTGATTTTGCAGCTACGACTTATTTGTATTTGTAACATACTGTATTTGTGCTCTGATACACGGACGGGTCATAGTTGCACTATATAAAACTTCTTAGTTAAATAAAATAAATAAGTTACACTAAAGTGAACGTAAAACGGGCCGATGGCCTTGTTTTACTTTCACTGCATCAGTGCTCTGGGGCATATATCAGCTCCCAAGCACTAATTGGGGAGCGAGAGGTATCGTTGGAAAGGGGAGAACCTCCCCTTACCAATGGTATCCCTGCCCAGTGAATTCCTGCTTGGTGATCACCACAGGAGATCAATCCTCAAGGAGTGATCAACCCTCTAGACACTAGGGAGGGGTGAGCAACCCCTTTGGCAGGGGACTGTACACATTTGATGCCTACAGTCTTTCTACAACCCCCTGGGGGGGAAGATGGAGTAATTACCCCCAATCTACTCCCCGGGGGGAGGGGGGGGCAGATGGGCTGAATGCCCCAGATCTGACCCCAACCCCCGGGAGGGAGAAAGCCGACTAGACACCAGGGCTTAATTAAAAAAGTATATAGAGATGGGGGATGTCCATTATAGGCAAGGTCACCCCCCCCATTCCCCAACAAAATATACTAACAGTCTTTCTGCCCCCCCTGGAGTGATTACCCCTGATATGCTGCCACAGGCGGCTGAAAGCCCACTAGCCACCAGGGCTTAATTAAAGAAACATATAGGGATGGGGCTGCTTATTGTCTACAGGGTCATGGCCCTACCCCCCCCCCCCAACAAAATATTCTGGCAGTCTTTCTGTCCCCTGGGGGGCATATGGGGATATTTACCCACATTGTGCCCCCTTGGTGGGCAAAAGCCCACTAGACACCAGAAACATATTTAAAATATTGGGGTGGGGGCTGCCCATCATGGGTATGGCCATGCCCCCACCCTACTAGAAAAGTATGCTGGCAGTCTTTCTGCCCCCCCCCACACCCCCAAGAGGGGAGAAATTCTACTAGACACTAGGAACATATTAAAAAAATAATGGGGTAAGGGCTGCCCATTATTTTTAGTTTAGAGTTTATAAAGCGCACTGTCACCGACAGTGGTGATAACAGCTGGGAAAGATAGAGAAAAGGAAATAGAACAATATTTTATTAGAACTTTGGGTCTCTAGTTGTCAGAGGTAGGTATCTTTGACCAAATAGGGACCTTTGCTTCTAGTCAGGGTAAGGGGGTACACTTCTAAAATAACCCCTGCTCACCCTCTTGGTAGCTTGGCAAGAGCAGACAGGCTTATCTCAGAGGCAGTTTGTAAAGCATTTGTGAACACATACAATAATACAGTGAAAACACTACAAATGGACAACACACCAGTTTAGAAAAATAAGTAATCTTTACTAGACTTAACACAAGACCAAACGACAAAAATCCACAAACTGTAATCAAAAATAGGCTTTAAAATTGTAGAAAATAGTTCAGTTCAATGTAGATGGTAAATGCGACACTTTACTCTCAAAGTACCTTGGATGCGTCACACAATACAACAAAAGGGTCGCAGGGAAGGTGTGCGTCTGTTTCTTGCTTCGGGGGAGGTGATGCATCGGTTACTTACAGCAGAGCAGGGGAGGTGATGCGTCGGTTCCTTACCAGAGAGGAGGTGATGCGCCGGTTTCTTACTGTGATCCGGTGCGATGCGACAAGAGGGCCCCCCAATGTGATGCGACGATCCGGTGCGATGCGAGAAAATGGCATCTCGATGCAATGCAACATCGTTGGATGGTAAGCGTGCACGTCCGACGGCCGTGCAGTGAACTCTGTAACTACTGAGCCACGACAGGTCCGGCGAGACGCTTCTCCAGTGATGTGACGGCAACCTCTGTGGTGGCGAAATGCTACTCCCGTGATGTGACACACTTCGTCGATGATGCTACGGGGAACCACTGCAGCGGAAGCTCGCTTCTTTGGCAACGCGACGGCAACTGCTACGGCGGCGACACGCTTCTCCTCATTGCGTCGCGCTTCCAGCTCCCAGCGACTCACAGTCTTCTCAGAGGGCCCAAACAACAGTAGGCACCTCTCTGCAGGCATAATTCTACAGCAATGGAATTCAGGGGAGCTGGGGGTGAAGTCTTGTATCCCTGGGACTTCAGGCAGGAGGCAATCTCAGTTCAAGCCCTTGGAGATTCTTCTTCAAGATTGTAAAAGTACACAAAAAGTTCCTTTTCTCCTTTCCTTGGCAATAAAGTAACCACTGCAGGCCAACTGCAACAGCACAGCACAGGGGCAGTATCCTCCTTGCAGCTTCCTCGGTCCCTCTCCTTGGCAAAGGGTCGACTTGATTCTCAGAAGTGAACTAAAGTTCTGGGGTCCGGGTCCCCCTTTTATACACAAAAATCCTTTGTCTCTGAAGGCAGACAGTGTCTGTACCTAGTCCAAACCCGTTCTATGCAGTCCTGGAGAACTTTGTTTACAGGCCTCCTTCTTTCCTTTGACATTGTGGGCCAGGGTCATCAGACACACCACAGGAGGTGGAGCAAGCATTGTGGAAGGCAGGTACAGCCCTATTTAGCCCAGGTGCAACTCCTCCCACCACTCTACATGCAGATAGGTCTATTCAGCCCTGTGCTGACTCACCCTGTCCCCTGGAGCCCCCCAGCCCCTGTCACTCACAAACCAGACATGGAGTACACAATCTAGCAGAGGCGGGCTTGGATGGTTAGGTAAGAAAATACCTACTTTCCAAAAGTGGTATTTTCAAACACAGAATGTTCAAAACCAACTTCACTAAAAGATTTTTTTATCATTCTGAGTTCAGGCATACTAAACTTGGATTTCTACCTAGTTCCCTGAGTCAGTTAGGATTATAAGATGTTATAATCAAACGGCCCATTCTGGCCTATGGGGAACAGGTAGCCTTACAATAGCGAAAAACTAAAATAGATGTAATTCACTATCGGGACATGCCACACACATCACTGCATATCCTACCTTTTACCTACAATGCACCCTGCACTTGGGCCTACCTTAGGGGTGATTAATATGTAGAAAAGGGAAGGTCTAGGGTTTGGCAAGTGGTGCACTTGCCAAGTCGACATGGCAGCCCCATGCTGCAAACCGGCTCTGCAATGGCAGGTCTGTGTCCCATTTTACAAGCTGTTTCTGTGGGTGGCACAACCAGTGCTGCAAGCCCACCAGCAGCGTTTGATTTACAGGCCCTGGGCACACATGGTGCACTGTACTAGGGTCTGACAAGTAAATCAAGTGAACCAATCATGGAGTCACTAATCCATTACAACAATTTACAATAGGGAGAGCATATTCACTTTAGCACTGATCAGCGGTGGTAAAGTGCCCAGAGTCATAAAACAGCCAACAACAGGTCAGACAAAATACAGGAGGAAGGCAAAAAGTTCAGGGATGACCCTGCAAAAAGGGCCAAATCCAACAATTTCCATAGGGAAATACCTCTGGTGACATAGCTTCAGGAATAGATGGCTAAATTCTGGTTACTTGGGAACAGCCAAGTTTTCAGGACCCTCCTAAACTTCAATAGGTCAGAAATGTATCTTAAGGAGAGGGGTTGAGCATTCCAGAGCTTGGCTGCATGAAAAACAAAGGTTCTGCCACTTTGCCTGGATTTCCTGAAACTTCGGTACACAGAGCAAATTGGCTGATGCAGATCAGAGGGCTCTGTTGGGGATGTATCTTCTCTGTCGCTTTTGAAGGGGAAGAGGGTCCACCCCATTGCAGGATTTAAACACCATGTAGAGGGATTTGAACCAAATTTCAGGCTTGAGTGGCAGCCAGTGTAGCTCCCTTAATCCCAGAGAGGCAGAAGTTCTGTGGGGTAGATTTAAAGCAAGTTTAGTGGCAGCATTCTAGACCCTAGATAGACGATGTAAAAGATATTCTGGAGCATTCAGAAGAAGGGTATTACAGTAATCCAGGTGATTAAGAATAACACTGCAGATAACCATGGCCCTGGAAGAAGGAGGGAGTACCGGTAGGATCTTCCGAAGAGCTTTCAGAAGTGCAAAACAGGTTCCTGCCATTTTATTTATTTGCATGAGTTTCCATACTAAGTTTGCCATTAAAGGTGACTCCTAAGTTCTGGACCAAATTAAAGGGTGCCACAGGTCCGGCTTTGATTGAGCAGTACAATAAAGCATCTCAGTCTTGTCCCCATTTAACTTTAGAGAGTTGATGTTGAGCCATTAGATAATACCATTCAAGCAGTCATGAAAGGAGGATAGTTGCATATTGCTGTCCAGAGACAAGTTGAGCTGAGTATCATCAGCATAATTAATTAGAGTCATGTTGTGAGGCTTAATAAGTCTGAGCAACAGGGCCAGGTAAATGTTAAACAAGATTGTGCTGATAGCCGACCCCTGTGGCACTCTGTGATTAATGGCCCTGGCTTTTGAGCGATAGGGGGGAAGAGCAACAGCTTGACTTCTGTTTGAAAGGTGGGCACTTACCCATTTTAAGGCGGTTGCACTCACTCCAATAGATTCTAGTCGGTGCACAGACATAATATCGACTCCAAAATATCGTTTGGACAGAATATCGAGTTTTAAATATCGTTTGGACAAAATATCGACAGGACAGAATATCGACAGCCAAAATATCGTTCTTAAGGTAAGTGAAGTAATATCGACTGTAAATAATATAGAAAGTGAAAATATCCAAGTATATAATCTAGATAGTAAAAAATATCGTTTTTTAAATAATATTTAATTATTTATAGTGTTTTTATGTTATAATATGTGTGAAAAGTGTCATTTTATGTTATAATTATTTTTAATTAATGATTTTTTAAATATTATTGTGTAATTTTATTCTGTAGCGGGTTGTGGGTTTATAGGGGAATAGGGTGGGAAGTAATTTAATTATAATTAATTAAATATGTAAATTTATTAATTGGTAGTAATAATTAATTAATTGGTAATTAAATAATATATGTTAATTATTTAAAATTTAATTGGTAATTAATTTAATTTAATTGATTAATTGCTAATTATGTAAATTAAAATAATGTATTTCCTGTAGCGGGTTGTGGGTTTATAGGGGAATAGGGTGGGAAGTAATTTAATTATAATTAATTAAATATGTAAATTTAATAATTGGTAGTAATATTTAATTAATTGTTAATTAAAAATGTTTTGTTAATTAATTAAAATGTAATTGGTAATTAATTTTATTTAATTAATTAATTGCTAATTATGTAAATTAAAATAATTTATTTCCTGTAGCGGGTTGTGAGTTTATAGGGGAATAGGGTGGGAAGTAATTTAATTATAATTAATTAAATATGTAAATGTATTAATTGGTAGTAATATTTAATTAATTGTTAATTAAAAAATATTTGGTAATTAATTAAAATGTAATTGATAATTAATTTAATTTAATTGATTAATTGCTAATTATGTTAAATTAAAGGGGTATTTTTAGGGTTCAGGGTCAGTTTTTAGTTTTTGGGTAAAGGGGTATTTTTAGGGTTCAGGGTCAGTTTTTAGTTTTTGGGTAAAGGGGTATTTTTAGGGTTCAGGGTCAGTTTTTAGTTTTTGGGTAAAGGGGTATTTTTAGGGTTCAGGGTCAGTTTTGGGTTTTTGGGTAAAGGGGTATTTTTAGGGTTCAGGGTCAGTTTTTAGTTTTTGGGTAAAGGGGTATTTTTAGGGTTCAGGGTCAGTTTTTAGTTTTTGGGTAAAGGGGTATTTTTAGGGTTCAGAGTCAGTATTGGGTTTTTGGGTAAAGGGGTATTTTTAGGGTTCAGGGTCATGTTTTAGTTTTTGGGTAAAGGGGTATTTTTAGGGTTCAGGGTCAGTTTTTAGTTTTTGGGTAAAGGGGTATTTTTAGGGTTCAGGGTCAGTTTTGGGTTTTGGGGTAAAGGGTTTTTTTAGGGTTCAGGGTCAGTTTTGGGTTTTTGGGGTACAGGGGTACAGTGTAAAAATAAAGTAAAATTAAATTTACATTAATTTAATTTAATGAAATGAAATTAAATTAAATTATATTAAAATATTTTTAAATAATTTAAATTAAAAAAATTGTTATATACTTACCAATACTTACGTTGTAATGGTAGTGCGTTGTAAAAGTTGCGTTGTAACATCATATATCCACTGTTGCACTCTTTGCAGTGGGAATAGTAATTTTAACCCCTACGCTATCCAACGCTTTCCCTACTGTTGCACCCACTGGAGTGGGAATAGTAATTTTTACTCATTTGTATTTGTACGTTAATAATATTGGCTATTATTTAATTAAATTTTGTTACTATATATATATATGTTTTAAGAAATATGATAAAAAAATATTATTTTTTTACTTTCATTAATTATTTAATTATTAAAAGTTATTTTAAGTATTGTTAATTATATTTTAGTAATTAATTTTTTATATTAATGAAATTAAACATTGTTTTTATTAAAGTCGATATTTTTTACAACTATATTTTTGTAAACGATATTTTGTACTCGATATTTTTGTACTTACCTGTTTGTACATACAAACTCGATATTTTGGCTGTAGATATTTTTTCCTCGATATTTTGGGTTGTCGATATTTTGGCAGTCGATATTATTTCAGTGATCCATTCTAGTCTGAATTACAGTGGCATGGCATACTGTATTGAATGCGGCCGAGAGGTGTAATAAATTCAGCACTGCTGAATGTCCCTCGTCGGCTCGCATCCTTAGCTCATCCATGGCTGTGATAAAGGCAGGTTCAGTACCATGATCAGGCTTAAAACAAAATTGCTCTTCCTCTAAGTAATTATTATTCTCTAAGTATTGAGCTAGCAATTTACTGACATGATGCATCATGGGTATGGCCATGCTCCCATTCCCCCCCCCCCCAAAAAAATATGCTGGCTCTCTTTTTGCACCCCCAGGGGCCAGATAGGGGTCATTACTCCCAATCTGCCCCCCCCCCCTCCGGGCAGAAAGCTCACTAGACACCAGAGCTTCATAAAAAAAAAAAATATAGGTGTGGCGGCTGGCCATCATGGACATTGTAATGCTCCCACCCCCCAACAAAATATGCTGGCAGTGGTGTTATGCCCAATCTGCCTACATAGGGGGGGTGGGCAGAAAGCCCACTAGACACCAGGGCCTAACTAAACTAATATATATAGGGGTGGGGACTGCCCACTATGGGCATGACAATGCCCCACCCCAAAACAAATGTGCTGACAGTCTTTCTGCTCCTTCTCAACGCCGGATAGGGATAATTACCCCCAATCTGCCCAGATGGGGGTACAGAAAGCCCACTAGACACCAGGGACTGCATTTATGCAATATTTGTTTAAGGGATGGGGATGATATCGTCCCACTTGCAATGGTGAACAACTTCACTTTTTGTGCTTGAGCAGTCTGCTACCTGGGAACCTACCAGACTCAGACCCACACAGTTCTGAAAACTAGACACCCAGTGGGGTCCAGGGTGGTGTGCTTCTCGTGGATCACACAATGCTCTGCAAACCCAAAACTTTGACTAAAAACACATTTTTCTCACATTTCTGAGGAAAACTTCTGGAATCTGCAGTGAGCCACACATTTCCTACCACCCTGGGTTCCCACAATCTCCTGATAAGAAGAGTGCCCCACTTGTGTGGGTGAACCAAGAGACCATGACACAGAAGGCTCTAAATAGCTACGTGGAGAGATCAGCAATGAGGGATTAGGGGCCATGCTCAGCCAACATTCAATGAAACCTACAGACCAAAGACAGTTTTGAAAACTAAACAGCATGAAGATTCCAGGGTAGTGTGCCTTGCATGAATCCCACAATGTTTTCCTACCCACAATGCCCTGCAACCCTCAAACTATGCCTGAAATCACTAATTTTCCTTCTATTTCTAATAATAAAATTCCTACCCCCCAGCATTACCATTCTTGTGCCGATAAAAACATTGCCCGTGACAGGAACGGACCCAACCAAGGTCAATGGAAGCCCCCTCACAATGGCTCCCATTGACCTTGGTTTGATCTGTTCCTGTCAAGGGCAGTAGTCCGTGCGACAGAAGTGGTGCAGCGCTTTTATCTGCACAACTTGGGTAACACAAGGTGGTGGAATTTGGTGGATGCTTGCAGAATCTGGAAGTTTCCATCAATAGAAATGTATGGACAATGTGTGATTCCAGGCAACGTTTGAGGTTTGCAGGACATTGTGGGTAAGTAAACCTCACGGGATACACACTAGACACACAACCCTGGAATAACCCCCTAGTTATCTATTTTTCAAAAATGTCTGTGTTTCGTAGGTCTGCATGGGTAGCGCCACAATACGGCCCAAATATTGCATCTACCCCATTACTTATCTCTCAATGTAGCACTTTAGGGCCTTTTTGTGTTGTGTCCTTGTGTCTCATACACACAAGTGGGGTAGTTTCTTATCGGGGGACAAGTGGGAACTCAGGGTTGTAGGAAATATGTGGCTCCCTGCAGATTCCAGGACTTCACATTACAAAAATGTGCGGAAAATGTGTGTTTTTTAGTCAAATATTGAGGTTAGCAGGGGATTTGGGGTAAAAAAAACAGTGAGAGCCACACAAGTCACCCACCCAGGATCCCCCGAGGTATCTAGTTTCCAAAAATGTGCAAGTTTGCTTGGTTTCCTTGGGTGCCAGCTGAACTAGAGCCTAAAATCCACATATACCCACTTTGCAACAAAAGGGTAATTTTGAGTAGGAAAATTGGATTTATCCATGTTGGCTTTAGGGCACCAGGCCTAACCACGCAAATGAGGTAATATTTTTATCAGGAGACTTGGAGGAATGCTCGGTGGAAGAAAGTGTGTTGCTCCCTGCAGATTCCAGAACTTTCCATCACAGAAATGTGAGGAACATTTGTTTTTTTAGTCAAAAATTGAGGTTAGCGAAGGATTCTGGGTAAAACAAACAGTGAGAGTTACACAAGTCATCCCACCCTAGATTTCACTAGGTGTCTAGTTTTCAAAAATGTGCATGTTTGCTATTTTTCCCTAGGTACCGGCTGAGCTAAGGCCCAAAATCCACAGGTGCCCACTTTACAAAAAAAAGGGTCAGCTTTGAGCGGAAAAATGTGGTGTCCACTTTGCATTTTAGATGGTTTCCTTTTGCGGGGACTAGGCCTACCCACACAAGTGAAATACCATTTTTATTGGGAGGACTTGTGGGAATGCTGGGTGGAAGGAAGTATGTGGCTCCAAGCAGATTCCAGCACTTTCCTTCACAGAAATGTGAGGAAAATTTGTTTTTGTTTGAGGTTTCTAAGGAATTCTGGCTAGAAAACCTGGTGAGAGCCACACAAGTTACCCCACTCTGGATTCCCATAGGTGTCTAGTTTTCCAAAATGTGCAAGTTTTCTTGGTTTCGCTAGGTGCCGGCTGAGCTAGGGTCCGAAATCCACAGCTACCCACTTTGCAAATAAAGGGTCAGTTTTGAGTGCAAAAATGTTGTGTTTTGGGTCAATTCTTGTCACAGGCAGTAAGTTCACCCACGCAAGTGATGTACCATTTTTATCGGGAGACTTGAGGGAATATTGGGTGGCAGGAAGTTTATGGCTCTGCAGATTCCAGAACTTTACATCACAGAAATGTGAGGATATTGTGTTTTTTTATTCAGAGTTTTAGGTTTGCAAGGGATTCTGGATAAAGTTACCTGGTGAGAGTCACAGCCTGGATTTCTCCAGGTTTCTAGTTTTCAAAAAGGAGTTTGGGGCCCAAAATCCACAGCTACCTACTTTGCAAAAAAGGGGTTCGTTTTGAGCGGAAAAATTTGATGTATCCATGTTGCATTTCGGCCCGTTTCCTGTCAATCAATTTTTATCAGAAGGCATGTGGAAGCATAGAATAGTAGAACATTTCTTATTACCAATTGGATTTCACCTCGTTTGTGCCTTCCAAATGTAAGCATGTGTGTAAGAAAGAAGAAATTTTGAAAAATACCCTCTAAATCATATGCTAGTACAGCTACCCACAAATTCAGAGATGTACAAATAACCAGTGCCCCTAAACTCTGTATTTTGTGACCATTTCATAAATACATAGGTTTCCTTGATACACATTTTTCACTCTCCATATGTCACCATATGAAATGGTCTATATTTGGTGCACAATAAAAAAAACATTGTACTGTACAGCTTAATTGTTGACTCTGGGCACCTTGAGTTCCAGAAGAACCTACAAAAGCTATATATTGCCACAACCAGAAGGACCTAGCAGACGTAAAGATATACTTATTTTGTAAATCAGTCATTGTGACAAAAAGTTAAGGATGAAAATGTTGTCACAAATTTGCCCGCTTTTTCAAAAGTTAGTTTCTTTGGGAACACCTTGAGGGATCTGTACATATGACCACTTGGTGTATTTGGAATTTTGTCTACTTTTCAGAAATCTTTAGCTGAAATGGATCCCCCATAGGTTTGAAACTGGTTTCCACCAGAAACTTGAAGTAGGTTAAGAGCAGCGAACATGGGGAAAATTGGCTACTTTTTAAAAAAATAGCAACATTTTAAAATTTGAGTTTTTTATTCAGCTCTGCATGTTCCTGAAAGCTGGAAAATTGTGCCTTTAGCACAGCAAACAGTTTGTTGATACAATTTTGGGAAAAAAACAAAAACCTTTACCCAGATTACTTAGTTCCTATTTATCCCAAGACCTCAAAATGTTGCTATATGTTGCCTATTGTCTTGGTCCCCTCCAGGGGCATCCACAAACCCAGGGTACCTTTAGAATTCACAGATGTTGGAAAAAAGGGACGCAAATTTGGTGTGGATAGCTTATGTGGTAAAAAAAAGTTATGTAGCCCTAAGCGTGAAAACCCAAATAGCCCAAGAAGGCTCAGCACTAGTCGGAAAAGACCCAGCAGTTAAAGGGTTAATCACAAAAAATATTTTTTACACAACTAGATATTTTTAACACAACTTGAGGTTAAACTAGTATTTCAATGAGAGAATATAGTTGAACCTAAATTCCATAGGGAAAGGTACAGGATTTAGAATGACTCCTCAGAAAAAATTGTATTGTATTGAATTGTGCTTTGCCACAGGAGATGTCCTTTGCCCCATTGTTCACCTGGGGAGTTTGGCTGCTGTGGGACTCACTAATCCTGCCTGCTGACACCAGTAAGATGGAGGGGCTATCGTTTCTGCAAGCCCGCGCTACAAACCTGCCTACCACCTCTTGCGGAATGGGACTCCTGGGGAGTTTGGCCTCAGTGGGACTCGCTGTCCCAGCCTCCTGAGCACCAGTAAGGAGGAGGGGCTACCGTTTCTGCAAGCCCACGCTGTGCGCTACAAAATTGTCCACCACCTCCTGTGGTGTTGGCCGCGTCAGGGCTGTGCCCGGACCAAGGGCAGACCCTTCAGAGCACCGGAGGAGGCTGGGCTAGGCAAACCCTCTTGTCTCTACACTCGGCCACGCTCTTGGCTCTGCACTTAGCCAATGCCACCAGCTGAATTCTCCAGATAATCATGTAGAGGTGTGGTGCAGCTGCCAGGGTGACTGACTCCAGAACCCGGAGGCTCACTGTTCGATCCCTGGCACCGGCGGCAGATTAGCTCAGCACCATGTGACTCTGGGCAATAGCTCGCTTAATCTTCCCGATGGCCCCTGACACCTTTGGGTAAATGTTCGTGCTTTACAAATACTGGACATTTACATTTACTTTGACTCGGGGCGGCTGGTCCATAGGGGCGTTGGGGCAGCGTCCCACAAAAGAATCAGGCAACAGGTGAACAGGAATGTAAACAGACGAACTGATGACTTACAATTAGTCTGTTTACATTTCCGGGCCCGACTGTGCGCTAAACTGGTGAAAGTGCACGTCACGCACAGCCCATGCAGGCAGAGACGAGCAGGCATTCAGAAGATGGTCTGCGCATGTGAGAGAGGAGCGTTGCCCCTCACTCACATTCACAAACCATTAAGGTATGCTGCCATGCCCAGTGTGGTGCAGGAGTTTGAAGATAGGCTCCTGCTCGGGCGGTGATGCGTTTTGCGCAAAGTCGCCCCATGCCCTTTCAAATTAGGGTGACCAACCGTCCGTAAATTTCACGGACAGTCCGTAATTTTGGCCGTCTGTCCGTTGTCCGTGAAGGATTCTTTAACGGACGCCATTTGTCCGTCATTTTAGCCGGGCACCGGTCGCCCCACCTTACGGCCAGCTTGCGCCCCACCTCCCTTCTTGACTCCGATGCTGCATCAAAGCTCAGATACTCCGCAGCATGGTAGAGGCACAGCGGGATGGCACCCCTCACACCTCCAGCCCCTGATGAGCTGTTAAGAGGTGCTCGATGGTGACTGAGAGGGAGGGGCTGCAGGTTCAGGAGCAGCGGCATCTATTCACATGCAAACAGCCCCCCTGAATGGTCACGTCTCTGCAATTTAGAGGGGGCCTCACACATTCCCCTCAGCCCAGGGCCCCGAACATCCTAGACTCTGCCAGATTACACCGAAGCAGCACGTGGTTCTCTTCACAGAGCTTAATTACTGTCACTAAATTGTAAGCAAACCTCAGTTCTTCAAACATGCAGTCTATAATGTAATAAAATAAAGAAAAGGCACAATCGCACCCACACTGATTAACAAAGTATGGAGGACAATCAGTTCTCTTAGAGTATCTCCTGTAAGTACTATACATCACAGTGGGGAATGGCATTTTGGACAGAGAGCCTGTCTTCCTTGTCTTGTGCAGGAGGGGGCGAGGAGCCCAAGATGATACTAGAATACTGCATTCCCACCCCTGTGCCCACCCTGGTGGATCCTGTTCCCCCTCCTGTGATGGCACCTGTCCCCTCTCCCCCGCCTGTGATGGCTCTTGTCTCTCCCCCCCCTCCCCGCCTGTGATGGCTCCTGTCCCACCCGTGGTGGATCATGTCTCTGCCCTGGGTGGCTTCTGTCCCAGTCCTGGAACGGCCCCTGCAGCGAGGGTGGAGTTCTTGATGGGCCTCTTCTCAAAAGGACTCAGCTCAAAATTAATATGGAAAGGTGGGCAAGTGAGTAAGTGAAGGGATGGGGGATGGCTGGATGAATTAGTGAAAGGGTAAATGGATGAATGAAAGAGTGAATAAATGGATAATGAGAGAGGATGGATGGATTGAAGAGTGAGGGGAAGGATGGATGAGAGAAAATGTAAATAGCTGGATGTATGGGTGGAAGGGTAGCTGGATGATGGATGAGGGGAAGGATGGATGAGGGGAAGGATGGATGGATGGATGGAGGGAAGGATGGGTGGATGAGGGGAAGGATGGATGATGGATGGATGAAAGGAAGGATGGATGAGGGGAAGGATGGATGGATGAGGGGAAGGATGGATGGATATGGGGATGGATGGATGGATGAGGGGAAGGATGGATGGGTGGGTGAAAGGATGAATGGATGATGAGGGGAAGGATGGATGGATGGATGATGAGGGGAAAGATGAATGGATGGATGGATGATGAGGGGAAGGATGGATGGATGATGAGGGGAAGGATGGATGGATGATGAGATGAAGGATGGATGGATGATGAGGGAAAGGATGGATGGACGATGAGGGAAAGGATGGATGGATGGGTGATGAGGGGAAGGATGGATGGATGATGAGGGAAAGGATGGATGATGAGGGAGAGGATGGATGGAGGGGTGGGTGAAAGGATGGATGGATGATGAGGGGAATGATGGATGATGGATGAAAGGAAGGATGGATGAGGGGATGGATGGATGAGGGGAAGGATGGATGGATGGAGGGGTGGGTGAAAGGATGGATGGATGATGAGGGGATGGATGGATGGATGGATGATGAGGGGAAGGATGGATGGATGATGAGGGGAAGGATGGATGGATGGATGATGAGGGGAAGGATGGATGGATGATGAGGGGAAGGATGGATGGATGATGAAGGGAAGGATGGATGGATGGATGATGAGGGGGAGGATGGATGGATGGATGATGAGGGGTAGGATGGATGGATGGATGATGAGGGGGTGGGTGAAAGGATGGATGATGAGGGGAAGAATGGATGGATGGATGATGAGGGGTGGGTGAAAGGATGGATGGATGATGAGGGGAAGGATGGATGGATGATGAGTGGGTGGGTGGAAGGATGGATGGATGGATGATGAGGGGAAGGATGGAGGGATGATGAAAGGAAGGGTGGATGGATGGATGGATGATGAGTGGGTGGGTGGAAGGATGGATGGATGGATGATGAGGGAAAGGATGGATGGATGATGAGGGGAAGGATGGATGGATGATGAGTGGGTGGGTGAAAGGATGGATGGATGGAGAGTGGGTGGGTGAAAGGATGGATGGATGGATGGTTGAGGAGTGGGTGGGTGAAAGGATGGATGATGAGTGGGTGGGTGAAAGGATGGATGAGTGGATGGGTGAATGGTGGGTGGGTGAAATGATAGATGAGTGGATGGGTGGGTGGATGGTGGGTGGTGGGTGGGTGAAAGTATGGATGAGTGGATGGGTGGGTGGATGGTGGGTGGGTGGGTGGATGGTTGGGTGGATGATGGGTGGGTGGGTGGGTGGATGAGTGAAATGATGGATGGGATGAAGAGTGGATGGATAAGTGTACGGATGGATAGGGTGAAAGGGTGGATGAATGGACGTATGAGTGAAAGGGTGGATGTAAGGATGGATGAGTCAGTGAAAGGGAGGGTAGATGGGCAAAAGGATGAATAGATGTGTGAAGGAGTGAAATGATAGATGGATGAGTAATAGGGTCAATGGATGGATTCATGAGTGGATGAGTAGATGGATGGATGGATGGGTGGTGGAAGGTTGGCTAAGTGAAAAGGTCGATGGAGAGAGAAAGGGAGGATGGATGACTAAAAGAGTGGATGGGTGGAAGGATTAATAAGTGAAAGGATGGCTGGATTGGTGAAAGGGTAAATGGCCGGATGGATGAGTGAATGGATGGATGGGATGAAGAGTGGATGGATAAGTGTACAAATGGATAGGGTGAAAGGGTGGATGGATGGATAATGGATGGATGAGTGAAAGGATGGATGAAGGGATGGATGAGTAGATGGTGGGTGGTGGGTGGGTGAAAGGGAGGGTAGATGGGCAAAAGGATGAATAGATGTGTGAAGGAGTGAAATGATAGATGGATGAGTGAAATGATAGATGGAAGGATACATGATGGATAGGTTTGCAAATGGTTGAATGTGTTTGGAAATGGCTGGGCTTACTTATATACTATTGCGCGACCTCTGATGTGTCTGTAAAACTTACCTATTGTCCTGAAGTTTTGTCCTGAATTTTGACCTCCTGTCCTGAATTTGTGTCCTGAATTTTGACCCTTTGTCCTGAATTTTTACACTCACCGTCCTGAATTTGCACCAATGCCAGTTGGTCACCCTATTTCAAATGCCAGGACAGAGTAAAGAAGGTTCAGCCGCCCGGCCCCCCATCACATCCAGTCTCCTATTTGGCAAAAGAAAAGAGCGGGGAGATGGGAGAAGTCACTTCCACCGCGTTGCAGAGGAGACGTGATGCGACACGGACCGGAGGAGAAGCCTGGTAAGTTCTTGTATTCATTAAATTAACCACCCCCTCCCCGCGCGTACCCCCCTGTCATGCGGCCGGCCGTGTCTGTGTGCATGTTCACCCCTAGGAGCCTATCCCTTTCTGCACATGAGCGTAACGCGGGTCCAAGGGTGGCCTCTTCCCAGGGGCCATGCAACCTACGGCAATGTTCCTCTGCGCGATACCAGATTTGTAGGTTCCTCTCGGTTTGCAGAGAGCACTGCTACTTTTAAGTCTGGCATGACAAGAATCATTGTGAATAGCATAATATTAACACTTCTTTAAAATATGCATAGAGTTGACTTCACTCGCAATAACAGCCATTGACTATTTGGTGCATCACTGGCAAATAAAATATATGCACCTGCGTGTGAGCACTCTGAAGCCACTGCCAATGCTTGTTTGTTATCCCATTACGTCTGGGCATTCACAAGACCACACCTCCCTCACACAGGTGTCCGCAACTCGCCGCACACTGCCCTTGTCTCTGCCCACTCACCAGACTAAGATACAAACGTTTATTGGGCTGTAACAGAGGGGTTAAAACGGGGGGCTAAAAAAGGGGCTCTGGGGCTCTGTCAGGAAAGCGTTCGTATTTGACTTTTTATGTGTGAGTTTAACCCCCTGTGTCACTTCATTACCACAGCAAGTCATCTTCGAAAAACGATCTGTGTACAGTTTTAATTAACTGTCATCTGGCTGATTATTAGAAAAAGGAGCAGTGTCTATCAAAATGTAGCGTTCAGATACTTTTGATTTATATATGTGAGTATTCAGTTTTACAGATGTTTCCCTTCATCTTTAATGTAAAATACACAGTTATATTGGCATATAGCATATACACTCGATTCCTGTGTGTAGAGTTTGAGGCCATTCCTCTTTTGGACCTGGCTGAAAGGCCCTTATTGAGCAAAAGCGATTCAAATGCTTTCTTTTCCGGGACAATTACTTGAAGTCCACGTGCATTAAAGGTGAATAAATCTGACCTTGTGTAATAAAACTTGTGCTCATGTGAAGCGCTCCAATACTTTTCGGTCGTGTTCGTGTTATGTTATACTGCAAAAATAAATAAATAACATTCTTCTACATGTGCTAGGCTTTGCATATTCAGTCAGTGTGACCTGTTCGGTTTGTGGAAAGGAGGTTGCAATAATTGTCAACACCGGGAACTAGATAGGTTTTTGGGACAAAAAGCAGCACTACGTCAGGGAAAGTATGGAAATGTAGGGCATTTTTATTTAAGTATTAGAAGGTGGAGGTACACGAGTGTCAACGCTCCTGATTAATTAAAGAATAACCATGGGCAGGAAAGGGAGATTCATTAATGTTAATGCACAGTCAAAACAATGAGCACTCGGGAACCATCGTAAATGGGCCAAAATGCATTTTATGGGGATTGGCTGAGGGCCGCATAGATGTTTACAAAAAAGTATGACAATCATTTTACACCTCACCACTTTCAAATTTCACCAGCCGCCACTGCTTTGACTATGTTTTCCTCCATGTGATCCTGTGGTCCCTTCACCTTCTAGATTTGTATATTTGGCCCTTCAAAAGGGAAATTGTTTGTGTGTTCTGTG
Organism: Lissotriton helveticus; assembly: GCF_964261635.1. NCBI lineage: Eukaryota > Metazoa > Chordata > Amphibia > Caudata > Salamandridae > Lissotriton > Lissotriton helveticus. The sequence goes on along the minus strand of NC_136067.1, from coordinate 1,695,542,047 downwards.
CTCGGTTTACCTTTGCCAACTGCTCATCTAACAACTGACCCCTACTTTGGCATCTGGAGGCTACATACTTCCAGGAAGTCACTGGGAGTGGAGACTTGCCTCTGACGTTACAGTCCTCTGATTCCTTTACTTTTCGATTCGAACTATTTCCCTGTCATCATATTTAAGCTACTTACGCTGGGGGCTGGATGGAACTACCTATTTGAAAGTGACTGCAAAGATGTGCTTAAGTATAACTCACTGTGGGTCATGCTTAAAGGTTATCCTGACAAAACCTTTTGACAGCATATTCCGTAGGGTGACCAGAATTTTAAAGCCAAAACCCGGAACATTACACAAAAATAGAAGAAGGACTGAAATGTTGCTTCAACCGAGTGCACAGAACGACAGCACTCCTCAGCAGAGAATTTCAGTAGACGCCCTAAGAACATAAATACAATGAAAATGTTAAAGCCAGTAGCATACATGTTAATTAAAATGCTTTCTTATAATAGCTGCTAACTGTCCTTGCTATAAAGAAAAAAAAATCACCCCCCACCGTTTTCAGTAGGCCCTCTCTTAAAACAGGGATATGAGCTACATTTCCCTAAATCTGCCGGAACAGCTGTTGAAAATCTGGGACAGTCCCAGCAAATCCGGGACGCATGGTCACCCTAATACTGCGGCACACTAGATATTATAGCGCTATCAGCTAGAACCTACTCCTGAGAGACTTTAGTGGAGATTTTTCCAAACCTCCTTTAAGACTGGCAGATTTATTTATTGTGGGCTGTTGTGCGGGAAGCCCCCTGCTAAAAACCAAAATGTATCGAGATGCACTTATTAATTTACATATTACACATATTACATATTTTAATTTTTTTATCCACTGCTTACTCCTAAAATATATATTTTTTCAACATTCACAAAGGGGCAGTGGTCCCTTAGGGACCCCTTCCAGGTTGTAAATACCTTAACAACTTTTTTTAGGAGGTGTTCAAATATTACTGTTTTGCAACTGGAATTCGGTCGCAAAACATTATTACATAACATTCCAATGTGGTATTTGGAAGGGACGCCTTAAACACGCCCCTTCCAAATACAGAATTGGTATTTGGATGCAAGCGCAAATTGCAATTCTGTAATGTGTTACCGAATTGAAATTTGAGTTTGACACATCAAGAAAAGCTTTTTTGCAGTCTCAAACAGCCCGATTCTGCACATCACGCCATTTGAGATTGCAAACAGACTTCATACATCTGGCCTGTGTTTTGAGACTGGGTGGCATGTATTCTTCCATTGCTGACGTCATTCCTTACATTGCTGTGCATAAGAGGGGCTAATTTCTCCCCCTCCCACAATCCCCCAACTTTAAGCTGCCTTCTATCCCTCTACCTCCCACACCCATTTCTTTATGAAAAACGAATCCAACATCCGCTTTGATTGAATTTTCTTTTATTTGAAACTGCCCAAAGGTTTTCTTCACAAACGAACATGCATGAGTGGCAGCCATTTTTAAATTGTGTTCTTCAAACAAAATAAAATACATTAAAATATTGGTGCCTCACCTGTATGTGGGTGCACAAAGGCCTTATAGGTAGACAAATTAAGCATTGTCAAAGCCAATAGATTTTCCTGGGGAGACACTGGCTTTACCATTGCTTATTCATTCTGTCTACAAAATGCTCAATACTTCTGCAGCATGACTACCTGCATTACTTGCCATGTTGGTCCTCACCTTCACAGCTATCAGCAATACAAATCAATCCAAAAGATAATGCCACATGGGCCGCCTTTCACAACAGATTTCCCTACATTTCCTAGATGCCATGCAGCAATCATAAAGGAGTAGGAGTTGGCCTTCTACTCAACAAATACAATTGTTAATCTTAGGGACTCCAATACCATATCTTCTATGTTGTGGGGCAGATCAAGGGCCAGATGTAAGTAAATAGTATTTACTGATTCTAAAATACCGAATTTTACCGATTCGTTATTTTAGAATCGGTAAATGATATGTAGCAAATAATTCAGTAAAAAATACCTAATCGTTAAGATTCGGTATTTACCGAATCAGTATTTACCAATTCGGTAATTGCCATTCATTCCTATGGGCCAATGAATGTCAATTACCGAATCGGTAAATACCGATTATGTAAAATAGGGAAAGAGTCAAGGGTGGCAGGGTGTCACATTGACACCCTGTTGCACCACTGAATAGTGCTTGTGTGCACATGTGGCACACATACATGCCCCAAGGGCATGTATGTTTGCCACATGGCACTGGTGTAAATGCACAGATTTGCATTTACAGAAGTATTCGTTATTTACCACCAACTAATAGTTGGTGGTAAATAACAAATCCTTAAAGCACAGAAGCATTCTTCAAAGTGCTTCCTACATGTCATTTACCGATTCGGTAAATACCGAATCGGTAAATGATGATTCGGTAAATACAGAATCGGTAAATACCGATTTGGTATGTACCGAATCTCCCATACATAGCAAATGGCTCAATACCGGTCGGTAAACCTGAAATTTACCGAATTTCGGGTTTACTGACCGGTAATGGGCCACCTTCATCTGGCCCCAAGTCTTTCAGTCAGAGCAAGTAGGTTTGGGACCACTTTCAAATTTTCAAATTTTTGAATGCATTACAAGGAGGTGCAGATACAACAGAGCATAGATTTCTTGTATTTCCAGACTGTTTAATATACCACATGCTGGGAGGAGTGAGAGCAAATATGGAGTCAGGAATGTGTTCTTTCTAAATCAAAAAGCAAGAGGTTCACTTCTGACTTAGATCAAGAGTGAGGTCCGAGTCACTGGCTTGCTATTCTCACATCAGTGTATATATGAGGCACTTGTTCAGGTTGTGTCTGTATATCAATGGCTTGCGTATGTGTTATCTCTCGAGTAGAAGTGACTTTGCTAGCAGGAATAGAAAGAAAAGCAATGCTTTGTGTTTTGTTTGACTTTCAATTTTTTTGAAGGGCACAGGAAGATATGTCAGCTCTAATGCCTAGATCTACTAAACCCCTAGAAAACACAACATCAAAGAAGTTTTAAAGTTTAGAGTTCATAGAAATACTTTGATTCTGTGCACTTAGAGATAAGTTGCCAGGACTGCTCTCAGGGGTTTGGATGTAGATCTGCAGTATTATTCACACAAACAGATGACCAGCTATGAAGTCAATGCGAAAAAGAGTGCAAGGTTTCATTCTCCATTTAGAAGGAGACTATCGTAGTTGCAGAAAAATAGTTTTGAACAGGGGTTTTAGATTCCAACTTGAAGTTTGGGTTATATTATTTTAGGAAGGTCTGGAACTTTTGATTCTCCCATTGTACCTCCATAATTCTAGATTTCATTATATCCTGTATAGGCTGTATATATGCTCAGCATAGGAAGAGGTGGGCTTTTCAATTTCACAACTGGCAACAGCACTAAACCTTGGAATGTTTTTAAACTGGCTACTTGCTTCCTGCTTTCTTTTAGGTATTTTCTCACTTTTGCTAAACTGATCTTTATTTATTTTAAACACAGTATTACCCAAGTTCTCTTTAGTATTAGGGACTGTGATCTTTGCTCAAGTACATGAATGGCCACATCATTTGAATGCATAACAAAGGTTATGTAATGCATCTGGTCTTTCAGTATTGTGGTTGAATATTACATTTTATAGCCAGTTCCAGCAGACATCAGAATCAGTGCTCTTGTTCAGTAAACACAGTAAGGTATCATTCTCCTTTTGCAAGGCTGACACAGACATAGAATCTTGATCAGAACAGCGGATTAAGACAGGATCCAGCATAGAAGTGTTTGAAAGCCAGTGAGCAAAATGTTCAGAATTTTAATGTCCATTTCTCTTGAGGACATTTTTTTTTCATGACTAGTATTATCATCCTCAATTGACAAGGTCTACACTAAGGCCCAGATATACTAAAATGTTGTGTTGTGGGTGCGCCACTTTTTTGGCTTAGCTATGTGGCAAAATGCTAGTAAAAATTTACAAGGCCATGCAAGGTCTGATATGTGTGGCCTTGCATGGCTTTGTAAAAAAAAAAAAGTAATGCAACGTGTTACACTTCATCAGGTAGATGTTACATTGGTGGAGCCTGGCCTTTTCCCTGCATCCACCCATTTATTTTCAATGCAAACTCAGCTCAACTAAAGGTAGTAAACCTTGGTTTGTGCCAAAACTGTGTGCCTAACCAAAAGAGACATAACACTGAGAAATATCTTCATTTCTGGTCATTACTGCATCTTTCTCTGGGTGCTGCATTCTGCAGTACACACAGCATGAGGAATATGCTTCAAAGGATTGTTCTTGTGCAGGAAGGTCCCCCTTCCTGCATAAAAGCAATCCTGACCATACAGCAGACACCCTTGCTACAGGGTGCAATGGTGCCTTCATTGGCACTAGGCTTCCTGAAGTTTGCCAGCGTAATGAGAGAGCAAGTTGCCTTGCTGCGTTGCTGTGCCTTTCTTTCTGACACCTTTAATTACTACACATACTTAAAACAATTCACACAATGAAAAAAAGCTAGCTAACTAAACCTCAAATGTGATATTGGAATGGTTGATTTGTCATTCTGGTAAGGAGCAGCGAAGGATACAAAGAATATTGGTACAGAGTGGCCCAAGATCACACATGGAATCATAGAAGAGAAGTGTTCCTATGTGGAAGCTCTGCACAAGGTTTAAAAACCATCAATGCTCAGAGCGAGCAGGTGCTCAAGAGGCAATTCGGCATCCAGAATAACTAGCACCCATGACATACATGTAACAAAGTTTCCAACAGGGGGAATTTGGGGTAAGCATACAGGATCTCCACAACATAACACTGAAGTTCAGTATGTTCCTTTTCCACTATTGTTGCTTCAGATGCTGACTGAAAATACCAACCTATATGATGTACATGAAAAGGCTGGTTCTTCAGAAGTGATACCCTTGGTGATTTTAAAAAGTAACAATGACATAGGCCTAGATTTATGATTTTTTTCACACATCAAAATGCAGCAAGACACCTTGCTGTGCTGCGTGAAAGGGAGAGAGCAAGACTGTGCAACATCTACCAAGTTATGACACATTCCTTTTCTCTCCTTATACTCAGTGCAGCCTAACGCCAAAGCAGTCACCTTTGCACCATGGTAAAGTGAAAGGGCTGTAATGCAGCCTGCATGGAGAGCATGTGAAGTGCGCATGAATGTTTGGCGGGCCGAGAGCAGAGCAGATCTGCCCACCCCGCCAAGACCCCGCAGCAGGAACAAATAAAATGTTATAGTTTTTATCATGTTATTTTTCCTTTTTTTTCACTGCTAAAGGCAGTAGGGCAACACTCCTCTGACTTAGCGGAGGAGCCACCACTGGTATAATGCTAGACAATGACTTGCCCTGCCTTGCGCTCCACCAGATTTACCAAGCCACATAGGACCATGCAGGGCGCCTCTGCGTGGCATGGTAAATATCATTCTAGGGTTTCCATTACCCTGAGTCACCTTCCGTGGTGCAAGGGCGAAGCAAAACCTTGATATAATGTGGTGTTTCTCATCACAGTTTAAGGCGGTAACATCAAGGGTGGTGAACTAAAATACATAACCATGATAGCCATTGGAAAGAAAAGCAGACTCACTTCCACAACAACTGGCATTAATCTGTAAATGGATAGAAATCCAAAAGGCTGAAAGACATTATATTGATATACTAGAATGTCTGAAAGCTTATTTGAACACAGAAAAGTTTCACAAATGGGCCCCCAACCAGTGGACATGAGAGCTCAGGGAGAAAATTGTGACACTACCCATCATTAGCCTAGTTGCCCACTGTGTTTGCTAGACTGCTTAGTTCAGGCTTAATATGGACATTATTTAACTGTGTCACTATAAAATATATTCTCTCATGTGTATATATATATATATATATATATATATATATATTCCAAGAGAACTCCCAACAGCCACCTCCAATCCCACAAGATCGGCGAAGCAGGAGACGGACCACAATTGAGGGTAACAATTCTTTTGCTGCAGAAAAAGGTCAGATGGGAAAACCAGCGATGATGTGTTTCGGGCCAAGCGGCCCATGTTCACATGCAGAGAGTAGCAGAATGTAGGAATTTTTATAATGCAATACACCCCGCCTACAACCCGCCTCCAGCTTAATCATGTGACATACTAGACATGGTAAAAAGACTGTTGTTGTCGAGGCTGAATACAAATAAATGCCCATATTGTTTTGTATATACTTCAACAACACGGGGAATGACAAAAAATATAAATTGCATAAGTGCAATAACAAACCAATCAATACATTGATTTCTCAAGGCATAAAATGAGCATATATATATATACACAAAGATTTCAATAACTCACTATATATATATATATATATATATTCACTGAAAAAACCATAGGTTATAAACCATATATAGTTAGGAATTAGCATTTAAAAAACCTTGAAAATTCACTGAAAAAACCATAGGTTATAGACCATATATAGTTAGGAATTAGCATTTAAAAAACCTTATTTTACTCACACAAAACCAATGAAATTCCATATATAGTTAGTTGTACTAACTATATATCACGCACCCGCAATCCACTGCTGATGATGTCACATATTACATCATTCATGACATGGTCAGTGACATCACTGATGACATCACTGATGACATCTCAAATGACATCACTGATGACATCACTGATGACATCTCAAATGACATCACTGATGACATCACTGATGACATCTCAAATGACATCACTGATGACATCACCGATGACATCTCAAATGACATCACTGATGACATCACTGATGACATCTCATTTGACATTACTGATCACATCACTGATGACATCACTCATGTGATAATACGATGAACCTCTTCAGACTCTAATATAACCTTAGATACACTCAGTGTAAACAGACACTCACAGACTGTCACTCATCCATGGAGTTACTTACACACCTAGTCAGTCATGCAAAGAATCAATCACACCTCCATTTTCACAACTATACAGTTATACACATCTTACTTATTCAAACATATACTAAAACATATTTACTCACTTATACAATCCTGGATACAAGAGCACAATGATCCATACAGCCACTCACACATTCACTGGCTCTTATGCACAGTTATTTATATATGTCAACTCTCACATGTACTGTATTTTACATATGTACTTACTTTGACATGTAGCACTGAGATATCCATTCACTCACCAATACAGTCATGCACACAGTCAACCGCCCATACAGCTGTTTCCACATGCACTTTTGAACCCATACATCTATGCACAGAGTCATACACCTCCCAGCCACCCACACACACACTCAGTCTCCCATACAAATGCTTGGGCAACCAATCAATAACCCATATAGTTACTCATATAGCTACTGATCAACACATGCAGCAGTTTACAGAACAACAGACATAATGATGCACAAATTAAGACAGTTTAGTCACTAACCCATGCACTCAGTGAGACACATTTAACCACTCACTCATACAGTCAGTCATGCACCTACTAAATCCTTCATCCAGACACTTATACATCCACTCATTCTTAAATATGTAAGACATATTTTAACTTTACAGAAAAATACAGTCACTGTATGATGTCATCAATGATGTCATCAGTGATGTCATTTGAGATGTCATCAGTGATGTCATCAGTGATGTCATTTGAGATGTCATCAGTGATGTCATCAGTGATGTCACTGACCATGTCATGAATGATGTAATATGTGACATCATCAGCAGTGGATTGCGGGTGCGTGATATATAGTTAGTACAACTAACTATATATGGAATTTCATTGGTTTTGTGTGAGTAAAATAAGGTTTTTTAAATGCTAATTCCTAACTATATATGGTCTATAACCTATGGTTTTTTCAGTGAATTTTCAAGGTTTTTTAAATGCTAATTCCTAACTATATATGGTTTATAACCTATGGTTTTTTCAGTGAATTTCAATGGTTTTTTAATAGCAAATATCTATAGCTATAAAATGTATTCTTATTTAAATCCAAAAATATATTTTATATGTTTATTAATAATTTTTTTTAAATATTTTTTTTGTTTCGCTCCCGGTCCGCGAACCGGGAAGCTTCCCGTTAGCTCAATTTGATGCCGCGACCCGGTCCGCGAACCGGTAAAAAATCAACTTAGTGACGGTATCGCGTTGCCGCGTAATGCGTCTTATGACGTACTGCGTTAGCGCACCCGGAAGTGCCCCGGGGCGCGGACCGAGGCGCGAAGCTCAGCGACCCGGAAGCTAACCGGGGCGCGTCGCGAAAGCGCGACGTATCGCGTTGCCGCGTAATGCGTCTTGTGACGTACCGCGTTAGCGCACCCGGAAGTGTCCCGGGGCGCGGACCGGGGCGCGAAGCTTAGCGACCCGGAAGCTAACCGGGGCGCGTTCCGCAGCGCGTAACATGAGCGTGAGAGGTCATGTGACTTGTTAATAAAACTTTTCATTGGTTCATTTCAATTTTGGTTTCATAATGATGTAAGGCTAGGTCAGGTGACCTAAAAATAACACTTTTCATTGGTTGAGAAGTATTGTTTTTCCCAAATGATGAAAACCCCTCCTTCTTTCCTCACTCTGACTTTCATCTTGGTGAGAGAAAGACCCTTTTACTTTATAGAGAAATGGCTTCCATTGTTGCTTCAGCTAGTGTTCCCCCACCACCACCCCCACCTCCTCAAGGGAAGAAAGGACCACCTGCTCAACCAATGTTTGAAGAAGAGGAAGATCAAGAAGAGGAGGAAGAGGAGGAAGAGCCTGAGTTTTTGCCAGAGGAGCCCAGGAGGTACAATAGAAAAGAAAACTACATCTGGCAATTTTTTAAATTTCCAGCAGGGCAAAAAAAAGTCAATGCCAGATATGTGTTTTGCCGTATTTGCAACGATCGACTGTCAAGGGGCACTGACAAGAAATACAGCTTCGGCAATTATACGATGCACAGGCATATGAGTAGGTGGCACCCAAATAATTATAGTGCTGCCCAGCTTCGTGATGAACAGCAAAATCCCCAGGCAATGGTGAGAACATCTGCTGTCAAAGAAGTATCGGGACCAGAGGCGAGGGAGGTGATCCCGAACATTCAAATGGACATGGGGGAAGTAAAGCAAGTGTGCGTGTGGTGCAGCCAAACACTTTGCTACCGAGAAAGTAGCATTACTCTTATAATGAGAGCTATCAAAAATCATGTTTGCCCGAAACGCCCCAAAAAATAAATTCTTCTTTTTTTCGTTGCTCCTGTTGAGCCCTTCTCAATGAATCATTTTTGTTTCCCATCCCCCCCAAAAAAACAAAAAAATTACAAAATGTTCAGAAAAAACAAAAAAAATATAAAAAATGTTCAGAAAAATAATAAAAAAAATTTAAAACAACAAAAACCAAAAAAAAAGTTCTTTTCAGAACTACCTCCCCATTATAAAAAAAATTGGTAGAATTTTTGAAACTCTGCCAATCTCTATTTCTTTTAGTTCGCTTCCAGTTCGCACTCCGGTACGCGAACCAGGAGCGAACCAAAAAAAATGTTTTAAAAAAAGAACAGTAAGTATAAGGGAAGGAAACAGACAGTTATGTTAAAAGAAAGACAGCTACAGGGAGTAAAGAAAACATACTGTTACCCGCAATCCACTTCTGATCATGTCACATATTATATCATTCTTGACATGGTCAGTGACATCATCAGCAGTGGATTGCGAGTAACAGTATCTTTTGTTTACTTCCTATAGCTGTCTTTCTTGTAACATAAATGTCTGTTTCCTATCCTTATACTTACTGTTCTTGTTTTAAACATTTTTGGAGATCATTCAGAAACAGTAACATTAATAGAGACAGAATGAGTGAATAATAATGAAGAAGTATGAGAAGAGAGGGACTGAGAAAAATACTGGAAGGAGTAGAATAATTAAGTAATAGAGAAAGGAATGAGAGAAGTAGCAAACGCAGGAAAGTAAGGATTAAAGAAATGAAGCAGTAGAACTAATAGATGTTAAATGTGATAGATTAAATGATTGATTCAGGATGACGATAAGGTGTGTCCTCTCCAAAATTTTGTTTAAGATGAGGCCTACTTAGGGTTGCATATCAAATTTATGCTTGTTGAAGAATACAGAGGAGATAATACATGTGAAGGCCTACCATTGAAGTAAAACATGTCCACTTCACTCTTGAACAACGGCCAGACCTCTTCTGTGTCCATAGACAGACCTAAAGTTCATCTGCACAATGTCATCCGTAAACTTAGAAAACACAAGTAATGTAATTGAAAAACGTGGAGTTTCTTTTGCTCATTTCAAAATCACATCACCTGTGTTGCCTTTGCTTAGGTATCTCATAGTGCAGATGTAGTTCAGCATATGAAACAGTACGCAGAAGTGCAGCAGTGTATGCATTAATACATGTGAAGGCCTACCAATGAAGTAAGTCATGTCCACTTATTACATCATTCATGACATAGTCAATGACATCATCAGCAGTCGATTGTGGGTTAAAAGAGTAGAAAACATTTACCTTATAATTCTTGTTAACTTTTTCAAATATTTTTTCATACTTTCAATCTGTAAAAGAGAGAAGAAACATTTCAAAAATATTAAAACATGTATTTAAAAATTTGAAAAGACAAGGGAAAAGGTTCAAGAAGAAACAGTTTTTCAAAAACTTTGAGATTTACAGAAGCCTCTGCTGCTATACGTCCCCTACACAATCCTAAAGATATATATTTTCAACAAACAGTATCTTGATGCTGATGAAGTGAGGCCTATTTTGGAACATGGTGCATCTTTTGCACTGCTGATGTCTCACAATAGTGATGCAATAGCAGCGCAAAAAAGATGTAAAGCCATCATAAAATTGTGTCTAACATTTTAAATGATTCTTTCAGGATACAAATAAGATGTGTCCTTTCAAGAGGTTTCTTTAAGGTGAGGCCTATTCAGTTTTCAAAAAAAACAGTACCCAGAAGTGCAGCACTGTAAGCATTAACTTTGACACTTACAGAAGCCTCAGTTTCTCCATATCTACCTCACATTTCTAAATGTATATCATAAGTACAAAAAGTAGAACATTAATTATACATGTTAAATGGTTTATTTTTGCTGTTCTCAGAATGTATCAAATTTCACTAAAAACAGTGACTTGAAGGTATTCATCATGTAACAGCGGGGAAAAAAAAACACAATCAAAATGATTGTGTTTAAAAAACCCATACAACATCAGAAATCAAAATTCAGAACTCCTTAAAGTTAACTTACTTTCCATGACGTCCAAGGATGTCCTATGAACAGCTTACACTCTTTTGTGCTGTTATTACTTTCAGCCCGCCACTTTCTGAAAGAAAATCTCCATCGTTTTTAAAAACACGTTACATGCAATAAATGACTTCTTGCTCTCTACCACAATTTTCCACAAGGCCAAATCTGGTCAGAGCCATTTATAACTCTTGGATTTCTTGTAAGCCAATCCCGTCATTTGGCATTTCCGCAACTTTCAGAATTAAAATGTTGAAGATCATTTTCACAATCCTGGAATAGTAATATCTTCCCCTTCTTGCTCAGTCATGTTCTACATTTCCTATGACACTGATACTGCTTACTATGAAGCAGACTTACACTACCTCTATGACTACTACAATTATTTAATTCTCTACATCACTTTTAATCACAAAGCAATGTAAAACAGTAGACAGCATTGCAGACTTACATTCCCTCTACTCCATGTTTTGATTGGCTGCTTCAATTAGCTTATAAAAAGAAACAGTTTTTCTGAACTCATTGAAAGTGCACGTATTTCTCCATGACGTCCAGTCCTATGGTTAGAAGTTATGTCTCTGAACTACACTTATCCTCAAGGCCAAATTGTGTAGGAGCCATTAGAACTTCTTGAAATTCCACAGAGCACATCCCGAGATTATTTCCCTAAAATTTTGGTTTTAAAAACACCAGGTAAGAGTTTTTAAGGTCATACGGCAATTTTTTTTAAAAATTAAAACAGAATCATTGCAGAATGACCAGCCATTTCTAGACTTTAAATAAGCTGTGTAATGTCCTGATGTTATTGAAGGGCCGTCATGATATATAATTGCTGCAGTTACAAAAGTCCTTCCTGATATTGACAACTGCGAAGCTACAACATTTTTAATTAAAGTTGTCAATTTTGTTCCATCAGGCCTACATCGTTGGAACATTAAAATGACATACTGGCCATATGTTCGTATAAATAATGTGGACATCATTTCAGATTTACATTGGCTACACTCCATGTTGTGATCAGCTGCTTTTACTAGCTTATTAAAGGAGACTGATTTACTGTCTGGCAAAGTTAAATATATAAATCTTTCTGAGTCTACACTAGTAGTACTTGATACCATACAGTTCTCGCAGTCATGCTGCCATTGATAAGAAAGCCCAAACAGCTGATCTACATCTACACCTTCAGCATGTAATACATCAAGCATATACATTAAAAACTCCTGACAATCTTGCTGAATATTTTGAGAGAATTGTGTTTGGCCTGAACATCTGTCTAACAGATTTCGAATTTCAGACACACTTTCTATGTTTCTTCTATCAGTGCTACATTTCTCTAACACAGAATTTAACAAACTGCAAAATCTTTGATCAGAATTGACCACAATCTCTTCTTTTACATTTTTTAGAGAAAACAAAACATTAACCACTACATTAGCATAGCAGTTGACACCAGAACTGTTTTCAAACTGAAAACCAACAACATCTTCAACAGAATCCTTTTTGTTTCTGCTTGTAATTTTAGGTTCATTGACTTTTTGTCTTTTTGCTACAACCTCCCCAGTATTGTTCTCATTTCTTCGTTTCCGGCCTACCACACGTTTCTCAAACAAAGGATACTGAGGCAAATGTGGCGCATACTCTCTTCTTAACCTATTGTATTCCTTAACACAATCTAGATCCGCATAAATGTTTGTGACATCACACTCAATCAAGTACAATCCCGATAAAGTTCTAACTCATGACAATGCCACATATGCCATACCCTCCTTGAACACAGAACTGCCAATATTCACCAATGCACTGTCTACACTTAAACCTTGCGATTTATGGATTGTCACCGCATATGCCAAGCAAACAGGAAACTGCTTACGGCGAACATATAAGTCTTTTACAAGCAAAAACCTAGCAGAGCAACGAGCAATTAGCTGTACTTCCTCAATGCCATCAAATTTAATTTTTAAAAATTCAATTCCATCTCTATTTCTGTATTTCACAAAATCAACAACATTACCCATTGATCCATTTACCAGACCTCTTTCAACATGTAAATTCCTTCTTAAAATTATACGGCAGTTCAAGCACACATTCAGAGTCTTTTCAAAACCTGCAGTTTTAGATATACTCTTCTCTAATGAATCCAATTTTGTTTTCAGATTCTCAGACAAAATAATTGTTGATCCCATATGCTCTACTCTATCAATAGCTTCCAGTTTCACAATCTCTTGCTTTTCTAAATGCAACATTTTGTTGTTAAATTTGGCACATTCTGCAAGAGTTGGCATCAAACATATTCCAGATTTCTTCTCAGTAATTTTCTGAAAAATATTCTCAGGCACAACATCTTGTTCTGGATATAAATTTGACAGTAATCGTGCATGTAAAGCTTCTTTCCCATGCTCGGTCACTTTTCCAATTCTAACATCTTGTAGAATAGTCTTGTAAACTTCATCCTTCGCCTGACGCATATTTTCATGCAGTTCAGCATAATTGAAGTTTAACCATATATTGACGTTGCCAATGCTGCCTAGGCACTTCCTGGTATCTTCATGCGTGAGCATTTTGAACACAGGTTGCCCTTTCACTGGTGTCAGCTGCAGAAGATCTCCGAAAACAATGATGTGTTTGCCACCAAATAACACATCATACTCTGTTTTGAGAACTTCTTGCATCCTCAAATGCACAAAGGCAAGCATGACATTGGAAACCATGCTTACTTCGTCAATGATAAGAAGTTTCATTTTCCTCAAGATTCTTGAAACTTCAAAACAAGCATCTCCAGATAGCTTGTGATATTGTAATTTGTTGTCATGCTCCACTGGCAGCATCAGTAAACGATGTAAAGTAATCCCTTTAATATTATGTGCTGCCAGTCCAGTTGGAGCAGTGACAACACAAGACAGCGATGACTCTGTCCTTTCCTGCAAATAGCATGAAATTGCTTTAATGAGGAAACTTTTTCCAGTTCCCGCTTCTCCACTCACGTACAGTCGGACAGGCTTCAACGACGTACATGAGCACTCTTTCTTATCATGACTTAATCCATGATCAATTTGCATGGTAACTTCGTCATATATTTTCCTCTGCTCAACGTTGAGTTGTCTTTCCAACTCTTCTAAGTTAACCGCATCCTCCTGAGCATGTGCCATGGCTCTTTCCACTTCATTCATGGCAGTGGCAGCTTCATTTTCGATAACAGGTCCTCCTAGTGGATCCTGACTCAATGAAGCAGAACTCTGACTGTCCTGAGAACTGTCTCTGGCAATCTCGGCTGCAATCGTTGCTTCCTGCTCAATTTCCGCATTCAACATTTCTACATATTTGGGAAAAGCAGGACATTCTATGGTCTCCTTGGCGGCATTGAAAGAGTCTTCGTAACAGAGGAAATCTCCAAGCAGTTCCTCTTCTGCACGCCAAGGCTTGAAAAGTTGCAAAAGTGCTAAATAGAAAAACTCCTTTTTTTCAGGAGATTCGCCACTCAATTTTCGATGGTTTACCAAGTGGCATTTTCTTTGCTTGACCAGACATCCCTCACTTCCTATTACAGCATACACTCCTTTCTCAGTATCTTCTTTGATGTTCCTCTTGAATATGTAATTTTGCAGAACCTCATACAGACAAACATTCTCGAGGTGACTGCTTCGATTTGGATAATATGTATCCAACATGTTTGTCTTCAAAATGTCGGTACTGTTTGGCTCCTTTTTCGCCAAATACTCAATTTCCCGCACAGGTTTGAGAACTCGATTACGCGTTGCTGCAAGACCAAGACTCGCCCAAACGATACTCCTGGACTTGGCATAGAGACTTGCCGAAGACAACCGGTCAGAACATTCGTACGCTCCGATTTCTCGATGCGACAACATCTTCAGACTGAAACTGTACAACTTCTTGCTGAGGCTCTTTTCATGGGAAATGTCCTCCCACATATCCTTCAATTCTGTCTTCTCTTTTTTGGTGATGTAAGACGTCACATACCGAGCCACAGCCATACAGTTATCAGCCACAAACTGTATATCCATGTTAGCATTCCACATGGACAAAATCACCGGGTTGTAGTCGTTGATGTACTTGGACTCTTCGTTCCTCTTCAAATTGTAAGTGTTTTTAGGTGATTTCTTCATGACATTGTGTCGCAGCGAAGACATCAAACTGTTTACTCTTCCTTTAGAAATCACCGGTCGTGGAAAGCCGAAACGACATTTAGTGTAGAACTTGTCCTTGTTTCGGAATTTACGACGGCAGTACTTTCCACATCGATGGCTTTGGAAACGCAGAACTTTTTCTCTTAGGCTTTTCTTCTCCTTTGCGTTTGGAACAGCACACGTAGAATACTGTTGGATGAAACTCATCACTGAGTCTTCTGGATCCGTTCCAAATTTAGGTGCATCCTTGATCCACAGCAACATATGTATATGAGGAGCACCTCTTGCTTGGTACTCCTTTCTCCAGAAGAAATCCAACACCTCTCCAAGAGGTGGATTCTTCTTATTCATGATGAAAGACATCATAGCTTCAAATCTATGATTGAAGTACCTACATACATTGACTGGATCCAAAGAGCACAGTTCTCCGGGTGTCTTGAATTCGATGTTATCTACGTTAGCATTTGCCTCTCGTAGAAATTCAAGTAAGTCTTCCCAGCCATACTCGGCACAGCTCAGAGTGAGGAACCATGTGGGAGTACCTAAGTTCCTCAACATAGATTTTAAATCACCATGACGACGGTACCAGTACTCATTAGTACCACGCTGACACGCCATGAGATTAATCAGGTGAGAATCCAAAATACTGTCTTGGACATTGACTTTATCCATAAAGTCACTTGCCGAGATGTTTTGCATGTGTATACCACTTTTCAAGATGTGGTTCACTGCATATGACAGTCCAGACAGATCGCTTTCAAACAGGAGATGAAACAAATAAGGAATGCATTGTCGAAACCTAGCATCTCCTGCATACAATCGCAAAGTCCGGTATTCAGAAGCAGGAATTTGATGAGGTCGCTCATCATATCTTCCTCCCTGACCTGTTGGAAAAAGCTGTGGGAAACACCGAGCTTCCAAACTTTCCTCCCAAACACTAATGGGACTCCCTTTGGCTTGTTTCATTTGAAACAACTCAATAGCATTCCCCATGACTTCCTTGGAATGCAAAGGATGAACACTATAATGTTCATATATTTCTTCACTAGTAGAGGGTTCTACTTTCTCAATTTGACCAGCACACAAATCGCTATCCTCTTCCTCACTTACTTCCTCTTCTGCAACATATACATTCTTATAGTATTTATTATTTTTTTTCAAATACAATGTTGCCTTTTTAACTTTCCTAACATCTACTAAATCTTGCCATATTTTCTTATTCTTTGTCGGAACCCCATTAACTAAGATAACCAGAGGTTCCTCTTCCACTTTTTCTACTCCAATTGTGTTAATGTTTTTCTTCAAATCTAGAGGCAAATAAACAACTCTTCCCTTCAATCCCCTCTGTAAATCTGATGGAGGCAATTTCCCTGTCTTTGGCTCCATTCTTACAATAGCCTGAAAGGGATGGATACTTTGAATCAAAATAGATTCATAAGTATTTAAATCCTTCAATTCAGAAGGAATCTCAACCAATTCCAGATTATTATGAACTGCTCTAGCAGGCATCTGGTTTTGATTTAATTTGCAACAACAATAACTACACACACGTTGATCCAATCCCAAATCAAAACAATTTTCTACCATCAAGTATGTTGCGAAATCCTTCCATTCACTATTATTTTCCCTTTCACTTTTTGCATATAAATCCACTAACTTAGTCTGATTCTTATAATAAGTGCGTCGACAACACACACAAGTGAAATTAGGTCTCTCACTTGATTTCACCTCAAACGTCGCAATTTCCCTCTGGAAATTATCTGTACTGGAAACCTGTACACTATCTTCCACATGACCCTCTTCTTCTTGCTCAATTTCAACATTCTCCTCTTTACTTCCAAAGTAACAAAACTCAATTTCTTCACATATATTCTTCACATCTATTTCAGAACCATGCAAAAGAGCAGCGCATAATTGTTTAAGCATAATTGCTGGACTCTTAGCATAATACAACATTCTAACTAATTTCCTCACTTTATTATGATGCACTGCTAGCATCCTGAAATGATGAAAAACACTCTGGCATACTCTCCTGGAAAGACAAGCCAGTGAATGACCATGCAAACCTGTCACTTCTCTTACTCTGCAAGGATCTAATTCTTGCAACAACCTTATTTTCTGCTTCAAACTTTTCTTATTAAATGACCGTACAAAATCACAAAGCAAATTGATGGAATCCTGTCGCACACTGCAAATACTACTACACTTCCAGGTGTACACAGGACCCTTAGCACGTCTTCCTAAAACCTCATTACCTAACACCTCTTCTGCCTCTGTTGTCACAAGTTTTTCTTTTTCAACTGGACAACCATCTTTCACTTCATAAGCACGACCACTGGTGTCAACTGCATGCACCAAATCATTATCCTGGAAATAACTCTCCTCATTAAAAAATGCCTCACAGCTTGAACTATGCATCCATTCTCCAGAAAAAACTTCACAAAAATTACTACGATTAACTATTCTCTTCCATCTACTATTTCTTTTGAAATCATAAATTGCTTTGTTTAGCTTCCTAATTCTATTGATTATCAAAATAAATAACTTACGTTTAATTTCAAATGCCTGATCAATAACTTTCTCAACTTTTTTTTTTCTCTTATAAAAAACCAGTTTCTGTTGACCTTTCTTAATATTTTTTAACAAATTGCCAATTATCCTGTTGCGGAACATTCGTTTACGAATCTCCCTAAACTGTTGTTTCCTTCTACTATCATGCACAGAGTTATCTCTTGCTCTAGCAGTAACATTTTTCATTGGCCTTTCCTTTCCATTTGAATTCCTTCTCGTTTTATGGACTGAAACATTTTCTGTAGTAATATTTTTTTTACTACACATATTTCTTATGAAATATTTTGTGCTCTTACCCGGTGCTTTCTTCGTGACTTGACAAATCTTTTTGTTAGAGGACTGCTGCTTATTTTCTTTCACCTGCTGTCTTTGACGTTTTGCAGCCTTTCTCTGTCTTTCTATTGTTGGCATGGTGAAATCTTGAAATGATCTGCAGTTGAATCTGTGGTAAAATATAATAAAAAATGTTATTAACCATTATTACCAAACAGTAAAACAATAACAGTGATCAAAAACTTAACACACTACTTGACATTTTAAATAGAAGATTTTTTAGTCCTTGCAAATTTACAATACAGAAATAGCAGAAAAGAAATGACATTTATATTTATGTTACCTGTGCTATTTTATATGTGAATCTGATCTAATTTTATGAGCATATTTTAATATTTTATTGAAGACACTACACATAACCTGCTTTTGAAGGTGTCTTTATTTTTAAATTAAACGGTTTACCTTTTTACTTTTTATTAATTATAAATTTTAAAAATAAATGTTTATATTTCCATAGGCTCAAGCAGGTCAGCTTCCCATCCTATGTCATATAATTCGGACAAATCTGCATCCTCATCACGCTCTTCTTCATCCTCAGGATTTAAATCATCCAAGGGATCAACATCCACTGATGTTTCAATTACAAGTTCAATGATGAGGTCAAAATCAACTGATTGCAGATTGTCGCTCATGTTGAGGTTGTCTTTATCTTTAAAGAAAGATAACAACAATGAGATGTTGCAGAGTAAGAGACAAATCTCAGAGATTATAATAGTAAAATTGTTTAACAAGAGTAATATTTTGCAGCTATTATTTAGCCATGTCCATCAATGCTGAGCAGGTGAAGACTATGTCTAAATTTTCAGTGAACAGGACTCATCTCTTCTTAACCTTGGATAAGCCTCACCGACTCTGTGTGTCCTGCACATACTTAAATGTAAAGGGGCAGATTTATGTTAAATGGCACATCCCCAGGCATGCACCAGTTAACGTGCACCACTACTCTGCCACCCATGGTGTGCCGTATTTACAATCAGATAGGAGAAAGCTTCGTCAAAACCCTGCGCCTGCTTTAAGCAGGCATAGGTCTTGACGCAACATTGTGGAGATGGGGCACCCCTGAGCCTTGCTTGAGCTGCATCGCACTTGCGATACAACTCCAGCAATCACTACCTTTACAGCACAGATACGTCACGCATCTGTGCCATTTTTGCCCCATGATGCCCCGCATTCTAAATGCAGCACACCATGGGTGGCGGAACAGCGGCGCAGGATGACTGACACATCCCTGGTGATGCACCAGTCATCATAAATCTATCCCTAAGCTTCTTATCTTGTTACAGATGAACCGCCATATGTAGCATGAAACTATTTTGCATTTCCTAAATAGCGAATTTTAAGGAATAAATAGCAATTCTTTACCATTCCTAATTTGCAATGAGCAAATTGCTAATTGCAAGTTACCCATTCATTTCCATGGGCTAGGAGGCTCATAGGAATGAAGGTTTAATTTGCGATTAGCAATTTGCTCATCACAAATTAGGAATTTTTCCAAGGGTGCTGGGGTGTCTCAAGAACACCCTGCTGCACCCCTGAAAAAGAAATTTGGGGGCATATGGCACACATACATGCCCTAAGGGCATGTGTTGGCGTCATATGGCACCTTTTGTTTTTTTGAAAAAAAGCTTTTTGAAAAGAATTCACAAATTACCACCAATTTACCACAATAGTTTCCAAATCCTTAATGTCATTTTTTACATATTTTTTGTTTGATACATTGCATTTAAGTAGTCACAAAATTTGCAAATCCTTCAGTGCAATTGCAAAATAAGGAATAGCAAATTTTGCTACTCCTTATTTTGCATCAAACTTGTTTGATACATACCATTTGTCTAATTAACATTCGCAAAGGCCGAAATTCGTAGAATTTTGATCTTTGCGAATGCTAATTAGCTTGATACATATGGCCCCAAGTGAGGCCTGTCTTGCGACATGGTGCATCTTTTGCATCACTGCTGCATCGGTTTCATGTGGTAAGTTTTTTTTACACCATGACATATCTGCCTAAATGCATCAATTTGTAATGTTGTCGCCTCATAGCAAATCTTTTGCACCGCCGCTGCATCATAAAAGTGACGCACAGTGGCGCAAAAGAGGCATACACCTATCATAAATCTGTCTCTACCATTTTAAATGATGAATTCAGGATGACGATAAGGTGTGGCCTATCCAGAGGTTTGTTTAAGGTGAGGCCTACTCAGGATTGCAGATTAAAGTTACGCTTGATGAAGAATACAGAGGACATAATACATGTAAAGCTCTACCAATGAAGTAAGTGATGTCCACTTCATTGCGTCAGTCATCATAAATGTATCCCTAAGCTTCTTATCTTGTTACAGATGAACCACCATATGTACCATCAAACTATTTTGCATTTCCTAAATAGCAAATTTTAAGGAATAAATAGCAATTCTTTACCATTCCTAATTTGCAATGAGCAAATTGCTAATTGCAAATTAGCACCGCCGCTGCATCATAAAAGTGACGCACAGTGGCACAAAAGAGGCATACACCTATCATAAATCTGTCCCTAGCATTTTAAATGATTAATCCAGGATGACGATAAGGTGTGGCCTATCCAGAAGTTTGTTTAAGGTGAGGCCTACTCAGGATTGCAGATTAAAGTTACGCTTGATGAAGAATACAGAGGAGATAATACATGTAAAGGCCTACCAATGAAGTAAGTAATGTCCACTTTATTGCGCCAGTCATCATAAATGTATCCCTAAGCTTCTTATCTTGTTACAGATGAACCACCATATGTACCATCAAACTATTTTGCATTTCCTAAATAGCAAATTTTAAGGAATAAATAGCAATTCTTTACCATTCCTAATTTGCAATGAGCAAATTGCTAATTGCAAGTTACCCATTCATTTCCATGGGCTAGGAGGCTCATAGGAATGAAGGTTGCAATTTGCGATTAGCAATTAGCTCATCACAAAATAGGAAATTTTTCAAGCGTGCAGGGGTATCTCAAGAACACCCTGCTACACCCCTGAAAAAGAAATTTGGGGGCATATGGCACACATACATGCCCTAAGGACATGTATAGGCGTCATATGGCACCTTTTGTTTTTTGGAAAAAAATGCTTTTTGAAAAGAATTCGCAAATTACCACAAACTAGAAGTTGGTGGTAGTTTCCAAATCCTTAATATCATTTTTTACATATTTTTTGTTTGATACATTGCATTTAAGGAATCGCAAAATTTGCAAATCCTTCAGTGCAATCGCAAAATAAGGAATAGCAAATTTTGAATTAAGGACATTTTAAGTAATTTCCACATGTGCAGTGTTTTCAAATTATGATTTGAAAATCGTTTTTGGGGAAAAGTAATGGTTAAAAATTTATGACAAGGACATAATGGTGTATGCTTCTCTATAAGGCATTTCAGTGTCTCTGATGTCATTTTTCCCATATTACATTATAAGACCTTTCCCCATAGAGCACATTCCTTGTAAATATGCTCCCACCTGTGCATGGTGAATTTAGATTTTGACTGTTTGAGTCACATAGCCATGTTAAAAGTCACCCCAAAAAATTGCAAACGCTTTAAAAAAACACATTCATGTGTCTTAAGGACATTTTAAGTCATTTCCCCGTGGACAGTGTTTTGTAAGTGGCACAAAAGGGGCATACACCTATCATAAATCTGTCCCTAGCATTTTAAATGATTAATTCAGGATGACGATAAGGTGTGGCCTATCCAGAGGTTTGTTTAAGGTGAGGCCTACTCAGGATTGCAGATTAAAGTTACGCTTGATGAAGAATACAGAGGACATAATACATGTAAAGCTCTACCAATGAAGTAAGTGATGTCCACTTCATTGCGCCAGTCATCATAAATGTATCCCTAAGCTTCTTATCTTGTTAGACATTAACCGCCATATGTATCATATAACTATTTTGCATTTCCAAAATAGCGAATTTTAAGGAATAAATAGCGATTCTTTACCATTCCTAATTTGCGATGAGCAAATTGCTAATTGCAAATTGCCCATTCATTTCCATGGAGCAGGAGGCCCATAGGAATGAAGGTGCAATTTGCGATTAGCAATTAGCTCATCGCAAATTAGGAATTTTTCCAAAGGTGCAGGGGTGTCTCAAGAACACCCTGCTGCACCCCTGAAAACGAAATTTGTGGGCATATGGCGCACATAAATTTTAACAACATTCCTTTACCTGAAAAACGATTTTCAATTCATAATTTGAAAACACTGCCCACAGGGAAAATACTTAAAATGTCCTTAAGACACATGAAAGTGTTTTTTTATTGCCTTTCCAGCATGGTTGGGTCACTTTTAACATGGCTATGTAACACAAACATTTAAAATCTAAATTTCCCATGCACAGGTCGGAGCATATTTACAAGCAACTTGCGCCACAGAGAAAGGTCTTACATTAAAATGGGAAAAATAACATCAGGGACAGTCAATTGCCGTATAAAGAAGCATACACCATTATGTCCTTGTCATAAATTTAAAAACAATTCCTTTTCCCCAAAAACGATTTTCAAATCATAATTTCAAAACACTGCACATGGGAAAATTACTTAAAATGTCCTTAAGACACATAAAAGCGTTTTTTGATTGCCTTTGCAGCATGTTTGTATCACTTTTAACATGGCTATGTAACACAAACATTCAAAATCTAAATTTTCCATGCACATGTGGGATCATATTTACAAGCAATTTGCGCCACATAATTCATAATTTTCTCCTTAAAGCACACTATTCTCTATCTAAATTAAAGAAATATTTTCTCACCTTAGCAAATACTTTGAGTTTGAAAACAGTCTCAGAAACACACCAATTTGTCTTCAGCAGAGCAAAAGGTATGCACTCCAGAGTCTGCAGCTATCAAAAGCACAGAAATGCTGTAAATCTTCACACATATCTCTCATGTCACCCAATCAAAACTCTTCCCTCACTTTTTTTCAAATGAAAACCCTTCCCCCCTCTGCCATTTCATGCCTTTTCTGCATGGCAACCACCTCATTGGAAGACTTCTGGTGTTTGCAAGTTCACACAACTTTGTTGCAATTGAACTCTAAACTCTCAGTGCACCTGCATATCCAGTGCATTCTTTCATTTAATGATTTTTTATTGACCATTCAAAATACATCTTTCAAAGAACACATCCGTGCACTCTAACTTTCTGTTTTCAGCAATCAAAATCCACCAATCACTGTTACTGCTTCATGAACACAGAAACTCCACAGTTTTTTTCATTTTAAACTCTCATTTTTTCAACTGCCATTTCATTGCCACACTTCATCTGACTGCAGGAGAACCTTCTCTCACCATGTTTTCTGTCTGGATTGTTGGACATAGTTATATTCACTGGGCTCAAAGGTACGTTGAAAACAGGAATTTACCTAACCTCAATTTACAAGATGTGGAAATTAAGTGGTTTGGCCACAGAGGATTAAAATGTCACCAATTGATACCATTGGTGAAAACCTTTATGCATTTGCCCAAACCTGACCTGTTAATTGTGTACTGTGGAGGTAATGACTTGGGCACTTTGACTGGGGTAGGTCTGGAAATGCTTTTAAAGGACACCTTTGAGCAATTGATGGCACTTTTTCCTCAGACTGCCTTGGTATATTCAAATATATGCCAAAGACAGAAATGGAGGTGGTCAAACCAATTTTGTCCACAAATTGAGAAGTCGAGGAAGCATGTAAACAAATCTGTTTCAGCTTACATGAGAGACCATGGAATGGGCTCCCTGTACAACAATAACTTGCGTTACTACATGCAAGATATCTACAGAGGAGATGGAGTTCACTTCTCAGATGAGGGCAACAGAGTTTTCACTCTGAATTTAAGAATGTGCATTGGTACCTACTTATAAGTACCTAAATGTACCATAAACCCAAAAGCTCTTCTCAGAGCTACCCTACATCTAATCACTCACAATTATTATTTTACTCTAACATTTTTCACTAATTTTCAACAAAGTACGCTCCCCGGGGCGCTACCCGGTACGCGAACCGGGAGCTAACCTCGCGAAATTTTTAAAAAAAATGTTTTTTTTCCGCACATATAAGCCTCCTCAGCCACCCTCACAAAACCTAGGGTGTCAAGATAAGTCTACCGTGCCCCCTTCTACCCATTCTGAACATTATTTGCCCTCCATTTTGTATCTTAATTCGACCGAAACACAAAATGGTGGACTCCCGTAACGCTTAAGGTTCGCGTACCGGGGCGCTCACCGGTTCGCGTACCGGGTCGCTCCCTGGGAAGCGCACCATCAAAAAAGGTGGGAAAGTAGTTCACAGAAAAGCCACTGGAGACAATTTCACCAAATATAGATTAGCTCATACTACATACCAATCCCTACCATTTTCACAAATTTGATTGGAATTCCATTTAGTCATTTAACCTGTAGACCTCTCTAAATACCCTGAGGTAAATTACTTCACAAAACACATCTGAAGTGTTGGAATTGACAACCAATGAAAATGTTACTTTCATTTTCTACTTTTTTTACCTGACATTTCATTGGTTATATACCTGAATATATATAAAGGAAGGGAAGAAAACACAGCCATTTTGACTACTACTTCTTGCTGTACATTTCAATAGTATTTTCACTAATTCCTTCAACTTCTTTCTAAAGGTAAGTTTTTATTTTTAAAACTGAAGTATATTGTGCACTATAAGTTAATATGGTAAACTTTTTCTGATAGATATATACTATCCCTCTGTAGTAGTTATAGATTTAGAGAGACTTCTCTGTTATAGTTATGGATGGAGTTAGGCTTCTCTTGTATAATTATGAATTTACTTACGTTAAATCACATACACTTTTTTAAATTCCTACTTCCACTCTGATACTATACACTGCCCAAAGATAAATTCACTGATAAAAAATGCCTATCTAAAATTATTCCCAACATTGCCCTATCTCTACTAATATATATTTTTTTAATCCAAATTTCAGGCAAAATGGAAGGCGAAAACCAAGTTTCTTTTGAAATGGACCTGCAAGAGAGCAGCCAAGAATTGATTGATACAATTGATCAAATTGACATTGAATTTTTCGATGAAACTTGGGACAATGAACTACTGCAATGTGTACAAGCAGTAGATAACCTCCTTGCAAATGAGGACATTTTACACCCTCAGAGACTACAATGTATATTCCATGATAATTATGAAATTTCTGACAATGAAATGTTAGAAAGTTTAATAAATTATGAAACACAATCACAATAAAAAAAAATGCTTAAAAAATAAAGAAAATAAAAAATAATCAACAAAACCAACAATCAATTAACATACTGCATTTGAAAAGTCTCTCATTCTTTTTTCATTGTAGTACGCTGCCCAGAACGCTTCCCGGTTCGCGTACCGGGCGCTACCCACGCAAAAAAAACAAAAAAAATATTTTTTTTTTTGCCCCGCGGGGCCCTTTTAAAGCCTCTACATTAAACCTAGGGGGTCAGGGAGGATCTACTATGCCCCCTTATGGTCATTTCCCCCTTTGTTTTGGCCTCCTCTTGTCTCTCAATCCTACCGAGAGACAAGATGGCGGCCGCTACGGACTGTTTAGAATGTTGACAGACACCGGAGAGCCAATCAGCTTCGCTACGCGAAGTTCCGGTACGCGCCCCGGTCCGCGAACCGGGGCGCGGACCGGAGCGCGCTTACAGATATATATCTTTTTTTAAACGTTAATTTCTCAAAATCCACTGGAGCACATATATTGAGACCTACAAAAGGCACATCGGGCTACCAGTCCCTACAATTTTGCCAAGTTTCGTGCAAATCCATTCAGCCGTTCGGGCTAAAAGTGAGGCCAACCGCCCTATGGAAAACTCAATGTTAAAAACACGTTTTGGGACCCCCCTTTTTTCTCGGCCCCCCCTTGACGAACCCCCCCCAAATTTTCAAGGGCTGCTCAGAAACAAAATGTTCCATTTTCCAGAAAATTTCAGCCAATTCCGTCCACAAACACCAAAGTTATTAGACATAGAATTTTCAAAAATCCCATAGGGAAAAAATCCTAACTATATATACCTACTGGCGACCGCCAGTAGGTAATATATATATATATATATATATATATATATATATATATATATATATATATATATATATATATATTCGCACAATTAATATGGGAGGGTATGTTGGCACTGAAGCTCGAGCTATAAAGGCTAGCCAGGGTCGGGGCCAATTCCAGGCTTTAGGAGAGAGATAGGAGAAGGGTTTACTGCCAGCCCTGGTTCTGTGTATGCGGGGTTAGTGTGCAAGTTGGAGGCTGGCTGAACGGAGGTGGCTGGCAGGTTTGTGGAATTTATGTTGTTGGTGAGGTATGTGGGGCCAATGTTTTGTAAGGCTTTGTCTACCTGAGGAGTTTGAAAAGTGCTTGTTTGTGGATTGGGAGCCAGTGGAGCTCCTTGGGGTGCTTGGTGATGTAAGTATGTTGTGGAAGGTTGATCATGGGCCTGGCCACTGTGTTTTATATGGGCTGGAGTATTCTGGTCAGTTGATTGTTGATTTCAGCAAAGAGTGTGTTGCTGTTGCCAAGCTTGCTGATGATGAGTCCCTGGGTGACGGTTTTGCTTATGTTGGTGGGGAGCCATTTGAAGATCTTCTTGAGCATCTTGAGTGTGTGGAAGCAAGAGACAAATACTGCGTTCACTTGGACAGTCATGGTGAGTTGGTTGTTGGATACTATTCCGTGCTTCTATCCGTGGACTGCCGGGAGGCGTGGGGGTCCAAGTTTGGCAGCATACCAGGTTGAGTCTCAGATCAGGGTGTCTTTGCTGAAGATTGCCACTTCTGCCTTGTCTTTGTTGAGCTTGAAGCAGTTGGTTTCATCCATCTGGCAACTTTGGTCAGGCCAGGCAGAGAAATTGGTTTGGGTGTTCAACGTCTTGTCGGAGTGGGAGAGTATGAGGTTGGCGTCGTCAGCATAGAATATGATCATGAATCCAGGGGCGCAAATGATGCTAGTAAGTGGGGTCATGTAGGTGTTGAACAGAGTGGGGCTGAGTGAGGATCCTTGTGGAACTCTGCAGATGAACGTGATGGCGTCTTAGGTGAAGGGGCCAGGCTTACTGAGTGGGTATTATAACCTGTATCTAATAGTTTTCATTGCTGGTTGCGAGAGTATGGCATTGTACAGTTGAAAGAACTGAAGTGCAAATGAGCAGTGTTTAATAGGTTTTTCAAACTATTTATAAGTTTGTATTAAAGGAACAAGCAAAGAAGCAAACCTCGGCCTCTTTCTCTATGATAACGGAATTCCTCGATATCTTGCAATGTCTTTATATTGAACACTATGGGGTACTTTACTGCATATATTACGCCACCTTACCTTTGGTTAGCTAGCAGTTTTCTCATGTATAAATGGACCTGGGGAACGCATGTTCAGCTTATAACTAAAATAACTATCTGCTCAGGTGACTGGATTCATGGAAGCAGAGTACTAGAGTCCTTATTGAATGTTGAATTCATCATAAGAGAGGCACAAACGTTGCACTGGGTTTAACTGAAAGGATTCATCTTTATATTATCCTGGACTTCCTTGGGCAGCTGCCGTCCTATTTATGTGAGATGTAGTTTGGGATGAAATGGAATTACTGATGTCTCTTGAGCTATAAACCTATTGCAACACTTTTGTCCTCTTATTTGCCATGTGAAACTACGAAAAGAAAATCGTTTGCGGGGGCGCCGCAGGTTAATTTACTGAACAAGGTAAGAGGCAGGCTGCATGTGTTTTCTGCAGCCTGAGGGCCTCAAAGTGCTGATTTTAAATGGCATTCAGCTTTGTCTCTTAATGGGGGTCAGCAGGGCACAGCCCTTATCCGGCATCAAAAGGCAATCCTTAATTATACTCTGCAGTTTACACTTTAAAACTGCATCCGTCTGAGGTCTTCGATTTGAGGTTGCCTTTCAGCTCTGGCAGACAGAACATTACCTCAAGACCCAGGCAGGAAAGTCAACTAACTCTAAGCTGCTGGTATAAGCGGGAGAAACATGCATTTAACTCACTGTGGCTGAGAAAAGTGCTGGAGCAAGTGGCATTGACTTGCGAGTAGAAAAAGGATGTGACTTCTCCTGAATTACTGCAGTCAGTGGGCCCGGCACGCATCCTTGTAACACGCACCCTCAAATGACGTGGGACAGATTTACAAGCCCCTTGCGCCTCTTTTACGCCGCCGTTGCGCCACTTTTGGGATGCAGCGGCTGCGCAAAAGATGTGCCATGGTGCGGGGTATTTACAACGTTATGCATCTGGGAGATGCGTCACGTTGTAAAGCCCTGCGCCAGAAGGAGGCGTTTGTGCGCAGGGGGGGGGGGGCGTTCCAGTGCAGGAACGCCTCCTAAAAGTGGCTGAGTGAAATCTACAAGATTTCACTCAGTCACTATTGAGCCCATGCTGCGTCAAAACCCTGCGCCTGCTTGAAGCAGGCGTAAGGATTGATGCAGCATTGTAACAATAGGGCCCCCAGAGCATTGTTGGAGCTGCTTCGCGCTTGCGACGCAACTCCAACAATGTGCTGCCTTTACGGCACAGATGTGTCACGCATCTGTGCCGTTTTTGCCCCATGGTGCGCCGCATAGTGGCGGAGGCCTGGCGCACAATAACTGGTGCATCCCTGCTGATATACAGGGATGCGCCAGTTATTGTAACTCTGCCCCTTGATTTGTAATTGTAGTGTATTCAGAAGAGTCACCTTTTATTCATGCACAGTGTTATACTACAGTGGTGTACTCTAAGGAAGGGTGATGGCACACATGCCTACATTTTAGAAAAGGAAAGTGGGAGATTTTCAATACAGAATCGGAAAATGTATTTCCCCCATTTATTTCTATTTTCTATTGTCAGAGGCAGGAGTCGTTTTATTTTGGCTTAAAAAAACTGGAGTCTCCCGTGTGAATCGGGTCTAGTTGCATGTATGTAACAGGCTTCTCAGGGTAGAGACGCCCTGGAAAGTTTTAGAATACCTGTGGGTATTCCAACTTTTTTGTGACTCATTCCTACTCTAGTATTGGTAGACAATTTGCTCCTTACAGGTCAAGAGTTAATCCATTGCAGGTCTTCTAAGGGGAAGGATATACCCTCAAAAGTAGCAGGGGTATAGTAGACGCGTTTATCCACAGGAAGAAAACAATTTTATGGCATGGAGGCCAATATTATGCCTCTGTGTCCTTAATAAAAAACAGATTTTGTGCTCATCAGGCTGTGGAAAATCTACATTTTCCCACTGAAAAGAAAAGGGAAAAAAAAGTGGCACTGCACGAACTTGAAGGCTTTTCCACGTATGCAATAATGTAGCACGGGAAACCTCCTCTGCATACTAACAAATAGGAATTTGCAAATGTTTCCTAGACGCACCCGTGGAAGCCTGTGA
The DNA here is from genome assembly GCF_964261635.1 of Lissotriton helveticus. Classification (NCBI taxonomy): domain Eukaryota; kingdom Metazoa; phylum Chordata; class Amphibia; order Caudata; family Salamandridae; genus Lissotriton; species Lissotriton helveticus. Next base: position 1,695,512,373 of record NC_136067.1, on the reverse strand, counting down.
AAGTCACCGGTTCCCAGCAGCACTTTAACAATTCCATCATGTCGTAAATGTGCACCCAAATGAGGTGTAACCTTGTGGGTGCAAGTCAATGCCACAATGACATATTTACTCCAAGTTTTAGTCCCTCACTTTAACACATTACATACGAGGCTTCCCGGCTCAGCCAGTCACCAATCCCAAGCACTCTTTCACAATAAAAGCAGTCCCCTCCCCGCCCCGCTACATCCTTTTGTTAGTAAACAAGCTCAATACGAAAAACAGCTCAGCTGCTCCGTACCACGAGGGCGGAAGCATCGATGAATTAAAGTTTTGGAATAGGACTTGAAGTAATGCAATTACCGGTTAGTTATTATGGCATTACCTCTACGTCCCTTCCTCTCATTAATTCATTACATACGAGATGTAGCAAGCAACAAAAGAAGGACAACTAAAGTTGCATGCTCAAACAGACTTTTATTGCAGTATCTGCCTATCCCCCTTTTACATCATAGAAGAGAGAGTTCTGTGGCCCAGTACATTATCAATTTGAATTCCTTTGAAGCCCCTTCAATGCTCCACAAAGGATGAAGGTTTAGACCATGTAGCTGCTCTACATATCTCCGAGTTTGAGGACCTTGCAACTCTGTCGTTGTAGAGGATATACTACGAGGATTTTCCCTGTATGCCTAGACTTGGGACTTAACCTGCCACTCCATAGGCCATGGATATTAGGCATCTGATCCACCTACTCAAAATAGAAGTTGTTGGCTTCTCTACCTTTTTGTTTGGCCCAACATTAATAAACTGTGCCCTGTTCTTTCTACAGATAAACTAGGAGAGCCCTACTCACATCTAAACAGGGCAATTTTCTTTTCTCTGAAGAAGGAGATGGGAAAAACTCTGGGAGAATAACCTCTTGATGTTTGCAAAAGAAAAGCGTATTTTAGACCCAATGGAAGGAAATGGAATAAAAACCACTCTGTCCTGAAAGATATAAAAAAAAAAGGTGTTTAAACAACAATGTTCTGAGTTCCCCAAATTGTCTTACTGAAGTCATTGCAATAAGAAAGCACATTTTAAACGTAAGAACTTTCAAATCCACCTGCCCTCGAAAGGGTATTTTGTTAATGCTTCAGATACTGGAATTAGATTCCAGTCCTGAAATGTTCTCAATATTCTAGGATATACGTTTGAAAATCCTTTAAAAATATTCTACATACAGTGCCTTCATCATCCCGAATATTCACCCAGGAGCCCTTACAACCCCAACAATGACCCATCATGCAAAAATTCCATGATCAGGATTCAGCTAACCATGGTGGGGTCTAACACTCTCATCTCACACCAACTTGAGAACAAGGCTCAATAGCTTATATATGACTAGAGGGCAGAGGACTTTCTTGAACCTTTTACTGTTACACCCAGCTCCTCCGCGACACCATGTTCCCTCAATCCTCTGCTCCCAACTTCCAAGCAGTCAGCTTGAGCTTTGCCAGTGTCCCACATCATAGAACTGGAAATGTGAAACGATAGGAATTATAGGCATCCTCCACTCCTGTGAGCTCTGTATGACCTCCAAAAGAGAAAGACACCAGCTGGCATGCGACCAATGTGGAGCAATATCAGAAGCTATGCTCACTCTCTCGTCTCCCTTACGAGGAATGGTCTTATTAGTGAAAAAAAGGAAAGGCATATGTCAAGCCCTGCGGCCACTGACATGCTTGGTGGCTGCTCACCTCTGAGCAAAACCTCTGAATTTTAGCATTCTTTGCAGCGGCAAACAGATCTACCACTGGCTGACAGCATAGGGGAACCAGCAGATTGAATAGCGCTGATTGGAGGGAGAAGTCCGGGGGGAAGGAATCTCCCTGCTGAGATCATCTGCTATCATATTGCCACTCCCTTGATGTGGATCACTGTCAGAGATATCAATGAGCACTGGGCCCAGCTGAACATCTTTTGAGCAATTTAATAAATGCATGATATCTCAACCCCCCTGCTTGTTGATGTACTATTTGGTTGTCATATTGTCTGTCCGAATTAATGCAATTTTCCTTTGATTTGAGCTTCAAATGTCAGTCGAATCAACCTTATTTCCTCAAACTCTAACCATGGTGAACAAGTTTTGTGCTTCTTAGAGAGACCAAAATCCATGAAACGTTTGCTTTTCCAAACATGTGCCCCAACTTTATAGACTAGCATCTGAGGTTATGGCTACTGGAGATGGAGGAATTAGAGGGACCCTTTCAGAAGGTGAGACGATACCATGCACCAGTGTAGATCTCTCTTCACTTGCTTAGTTAGCATGATCTTGAGAGAATGATTCTGAGAACTTGGAGACCAATTTCTCAAGATTCACTTCAGCAGTCTGCGTAGGTGAAACCTTGCTCACAGAAGGAAGACTGATGAAGCTAAATTACCTTGGAGCCTTAGACAAGCAGACACTTTGGCTTCTTGTGTTCCAGCATCTCTAATATAAGAGATAAAAGCATGCAAAGTCTCTTTTCCGGCAATTTCACTTCTCCAAGCTGCATGTGAACTTATGCCCCTATGAAGGGTAGATGTTGGGATGGAGACAAATTGGAAATTTCTTCAATTTATAAGAAAACTGTTTTCTTGGAGCACTGCTAAAACTCTGTTTGAGTGAGAAAAGAGTGCATTTGTCTTTGGATCTTGAAGAAGCCATTTGTCGAGGTAGGGGTGAATGAAAACTCATTTTGAATGTAGAAAAGCCACCAAAGGAGTAAATGCCTTCATAAAAACACTCAGTGAGGATTTGAACCAGAAGGGAAGATCCGTGAATCAAAATTGGGCATCTTCCAAGTTAACCCCTAAAAACGTCTGCCCTGACTGGCTGTTGGGGACGTTCTGTAAGTCAAATGACACCAAAAAGCCCCCTGGCTGTATCATTAGAATTATTGACTGCAGAGTCACCATGCATAAGTGAGTCAACCTCATCCACGAGTTCACCTATTTGAGATCTAGAATGGACCTTAAGTACCTTCTGTGTCAGAAATAGAATAGAATATGCACTATTTTTTTCTGCCTTTGGAACTTTGGTGATAGCTCTCTTTCTGGGCAAAGATTTGATTCCCTCCATTAGTAACAGGTAATTGGGACCATTTTTTGGTAACTGTGTTTGAATAACTTCCATTTCTGGTGGCCAACTCGAGACATTGATTGCATAACCTCTTTTGATTATATTCAAGACCCATCAATCTATTACACCCATTTTCCAAACCTGAAGAAAATTATGGATCTTTCCGCCTACAAGGATCAGCTCGGATGAGCCATAGGTCTCAGGACCTCTTATTGCTTGGTTCCTTTTATTTAATGACATCTTTAGCAGAGAGAAAGATCTTCGTTGGTATTTCCTTCTTCTAAAGGATTCTGATTCCCTTTTTGGGGATGTTTTTGAGGATCTATCCCAAAACGTCTTGACCTTGGACAAAATACTTGCTTTCAAAATGATGACGTTCACTTGCTCGCTAAACAACATTTAACCTTCTAAGGCAATTTTAAGAAGGGAAGTTTTCTCAGCAGGCTCCATTCTCCACTTCGTGGTCCAAAGGTTCCACCAGGCAGAAATAAAGAGCATGATGACATGGCTGTGGCTCCGCCCACATCTTGAAAAATATCAGCTATCAGACTGGCTTACTTCTCCATAGCAGCAGGAAGATCAGACCACTCCTGATTTTCCTCACCAAAGCTTGATTTAAATTAGTGTCCACCTTTTTGTCAGACTGTTCAGTGGGAATACAATACTCTAGATTGTTTTAGGTATTTCAAGTCAAAGTGTCCATATTGCTTCTATCCTTATATTATGGGGCAAAATGTTGTTTCCTTCCAGCATATACAGCTTTTGTAGGAATCTAGGATTTTAAGCTTTGTCCAGATGTTTCCATTACCCTATAATCATGTCCTTAATCTTTCCATGAGTGGGCATATACATTGTTGAGGGTTTAACATATCAGGGAAATAAAACATCACCTTCTTCATCCATCTGAAATTGGGGAAACCCCAAATTATTCCTCGAATAAGGAGAGAGAGAGAACTCCCACATGTCATGACTCCTCAAGTATTTGGCAGGTGACTGTCTTGTGGTGTCAACATTCAATCCTGTTGAATCAACGACAGGCCCAGCAGACTTGGACCATCATTTTCCTTGGCTGGGCTTTGCTGCCATAGCTTTGGAGACAGCTGTCTCAATTTTGCTTTGTTTTTTCTCCAGCATAATGAGTGGTGATAGATCCTGTGAAGGGCCCCTTATTTCCTCCAATCTGGCACATCTCACATTTATTTTGGGTTCTTCCGCTGGGGAAGAAATCAAAAGGCTCCTCTTCGCTGATCTCCTCCCCTGCATAATGACCACTGAATGAAGCCTCAAACTATGAGGCTCTTAAATGTGTGTGCTGGTGATAGCTAAGTCCACCAAACATTGTGTATGAAAACAGTTTCCCACTAATAAGTACGGAGAACTTTTACACATATCCTAAGGGGACAAATTAAATGCACAATTGATAACAAATTTGTGCAGAACAGGGCTCCTCATCCATTTCCTTCTCTTTATGTGAGTGCTCCACTCTCCATGCAACACGCTGTCGACAGCACGATCCTGACAGCTTCCAACAGTGGAAGCGCATCTCCAGCTGCAAAAGACACACAACTTGCTGCAATAGGACCCCGCAGCCCTCAGCTTATTCCATAGACGCCCCACGCTCTGAGGAAACCAACTGCTCCACACTGTCTGACAATCATTAGGCCACACAGCTCTGTCACCGTTGGCATTTCCTGAAAGGCATTGTAAATACTGGAAAAAAAACAGGAGTGAAGAGACGGTAGGAGCTATTATTGTGAAAGAGTGCTTTGGATTGTTGTCTGGTTGAGGAAAGGAAGCCTCATCTGTACTAAGTTCAAGAGAAGGAGGGACGTAGGAGCAATGAGTTTTTAGGTGAAAATCCCATATTCTTCTATGTCTTCATGGCATTCTCTTCTGAAAAGTTGAGCTATTTAGATTAGAAAGATGTTAAGGTTTATGTAAATATTTTCATACATTTTCAATATCATGGGCTCATTTCACAAAGAAAGCCGTCAATGTGCCCTGGAGGTATACAATCTTGAAAGGGTGCAGACTGACGACTTTCTGGAATTCTCAAGAGTTTCTAGAAGTAGATTTATAAAGCTGTGACAGTTGCAGGTTTTTAGGTGTGCCACGAGTAAACCTTTGTGCGCGCCTTCATTTTGACTATACAGACGCATTTCCGAATACGTAATTGTAGATGTACAAATACATTTGATGAAATGCTATTGCCTTAGTGCAATAGCAGATTCTAGTCACTTCATAGGGAAATATTTTCCTCATGCAAAAATCTCCTCCCTTACATGAACCAATTTTTTAATTGTTCCCTTAGCCATTGTAGGCGCGCAAGTCTGTATCTCCTTGCTTCACCCAATGCAGGCCAGTGGCATGGACTGGGAGAGATCAAGGGGCATATTACCAACAACTAGCGATAATTATCGCTGTGTTGGCTTAGCGGGAATATTTCTATCGCCACCCTTCACCTGTTTTTATCGCTGAGATACCTTGCTATTAGCAAGGTTTATCTGAGGAGCGATAAAAAACAGGCGAAATGCGTGAATATCGCTGTCAATACAGCGATATTCAGGCATTACCGTGACAATGCTCTCAGCCATGTTATCCACCTCTCATTGGATAACATGGCTAAGAACTGGTCAGGGCAGGCATTAGCTTTTGGAGACATTCGCGCTTAGCGCAAATATTTCCAAAACTACGCCTGTGTTGATCATAGGCGATAGCCATTGCAGCGACTGTTTTCAGTCGATGACATTTGGGCACGCCCACTTTGCATGTCATTAGCGATAATTATCGCTGACATGCAAAGTGGGCCCCTAAATGCCCGCTATCGCCTACAAGCTGTCGCTAACTGGTGTTAGCGACAGCTTGGTAATAGGGCGGTAAAATTATCGCCGCATTAGCGGGAAAAAGTCCCGCTAAAGCGGCGATAATGGCCCTTGGTAATATGCCCCCTAGTCCCTATACAGACTTTGAAGCTCCCTGAATGGACCCATCTCTACTCCTTTATAGGCTTGCTAATGTATGAGAACTTTGACATTCTCCATAAGAATGACAGACACAGGTCAAAGTTTCAAGACTTTAAATAAATAATGATTAGCCAAATTACATGAAATAGCATTAATCAGGTTAGGAGCAAAGTACATATCATAAGTAAAAGATCCCAGTAAAGTTCAATAACCAATCCAGCATAGATTCCCATTCAAAGAGTGGGTACAGCGGGGTTTCAGTCAGTGTGGGAAGAAGCACAAGTCCTTTTATAGGACTTTAGACGAAGAAATTCACAAATTAGTACACTAATACACAGTTCTCAGTACATGCACCAATGAGGAACAGGCACCAAGAAACATTTTACAATAAAATACATCTGCAGATTCTCTCATAATACTATTACATTGAATTCAGAGGCTCAAACAGTCTTAGGTGACAAGAATTATAACATTGTATACAGAGCGGTCCAAGACTGCTAGGTTGTCCTTGATTGAGTACACCTCATTCCCAAAGGCTGGGAAAACTCATGATTCTTTATTAGGCAAAGGTAATAACAACAATGGTCATGTGGTGCAGTGCAGTGTCAATTCGAAATGGAAGACTATACATTTCTGGAGTATGTTAGTGCAAGCTCAATTTCAGACATGTTGGAAGCTTAGAAAAGATAAACAATGTTCTCATGATTCCAACCAGGGCAGGCATGTACAACGACAGAGGATAGAAATGAATTTCCAGACACATCCATAAAAATTGTTTCTTTGAACTGAACCCATGTTTATCATGCATTTGCCTCAATCGGTGGAATAGTTTGAAGATACATTTAAGCTACCTTATTCCAATTTTCATGTGACTGAGATAAAAGGTAAATAACTAATATCCCATTCTTTTCACTCATTGAAAACCAGTAGACCTAGTGAAACCTTTATCTTGAGTGAGTAAGTACTATTGAACCCATGCTTGATATTGCCTCTTCTGAACTATTCATCCTGCTCCTACATCTTTTTGATGGCTAGAGCAATGGATTCAGGTCGATACCAACTCAAGGTCTCAACTCACACAAGGTTCATCTTCTTAAGATTCTCAGCTCCATCTTAGTCTTTATTTATATTTTAAACCAAGGGCACTATTCAGAAACTGCATTTTGTTGTATGTGAACGAGTGCTACTATAGTTCTGCTTAAGTACTCAAAAATTCTATTCACTAATCTACAGACCTTTCCATGCAGAGCTCTTCGACAACATAATGTAGATCTCTGTCCATGTATGTATATTATTTAGGTGTAAATGTGGAAGAGACAAGGGGAAATAGTAGGACAATAGGGAATATCTACTCCTAAATTGAACATGTTTCGGAAAACATGACAAGAGGTTATGGAGGGATATGAGAATACACCCAAAAACGTAACTCCATTGCTATTACCAACATTGTCTTCTAAAATTACTGCAACCCTAAAGCTCACAAAACAGGTGAATGTGTTCCAACCCTGCCTTGTAGTAAATCTAGCATGAAACATGGTCACTCACAGGTGCGGCAAAACACTCCCATACAAAATAATGTAAAAAGAGAATTAAAATAACACTCATAGGAAATAATATTAAAATAATTACTTCAAAATAGTAGATTATATACATATATGTATCTATACTACTATTATAAAGGAAGAACTTTGAGGCTTTGAGGTGGGTAAACTCGGGAACCACAGCTCCAATCCACACACCCGATACATCGTTGTAATCCTCAGGGTGTGCAGATGGACATAGGCTATATAAATAAAAAAATATACGTTATTTAAAAAATTGACGATAAAAAAAAAGTAGTCCCTTGCAAGTAGCGCCGGCCGCGACCTGCGTGGTGACATCAGGAGCGTGGGGAGGAGCGGCGTGCAGGAGCGGAAGAGGAGCGGTGGACATCAGCGCGGGGAGGAGCGGAGGACAGGTGGGGAGGAGCGGTGAGGAGTGGCGGACAGGCAGTGAGGAGCGGCGGGGAGGAGCGGTGAGCGGCGGATGAGGTAGGTTATTTATTTAATTGGGGTAGAGTCAGTGTGGGTGTGGCAGAGTCAGCGCGGGTGTGGCAGCTGAATTGGGGTAGAGTCAGTGCGGGTGTGGCAGAGTCAGCGCGGGTGTGGCAGCTGAATTGGGGTAGAGTCAGTGCGGGTGTGGCAGAGTCAGCGCGGGTGTGGCAGAGTCAGCTAATAGTAGTATAGATTTATTAAGGAGCGGGGAGCGGCGGATGACAACATGAGAACATTACAAGTGAGCAAAAAACAAAAGCAAACGTTACATTAAATGAAGCAAAAGCAAAAATGACATTCGTGAGCCAAAAAAATACAAGAGCTAGCAAACGGTGCATTACAAAAGTGACAATCGTGAGCGTAGCAAACGGTGCATTACAGGAGGAAAAAGTGACGTGTGCAGGTTACAAAAGCATACAAAGTACGGGTGTGGCAGAGTCAGCTAATAGTAGTATAGATTTATTAAGGAGCGGGGAGCGGCGGATGACAACATGAGAACATTACAAGTGAGCAAAAAACAAAAGCAAACGTTACATTAAATGAAGCAAAAGCAAAAATGACAATCGTGAGCCAAAAAAATACAAGAGCTAGCAAACGGTGCATTACAGGAGGAAAAAGTGGCGTGTGCAGGTTACAAAAGCATACAAAGTAAACATAGAGGTATAATACTGCAATATATGGAGGAAGGCTCCGGGGGACCCACGGACAACGTCGGGCGGCGGGGGTCCTGAAGGATTAATAATTCATACTTTATTATTTTTAAATTGTGATAGTTTACTTCTTTTTTAAAACACACATTTTGAAACTTTTATTATATTTGCAAAATAATTTACATTAATTACACATGTACATTTTATTACTGTTAATTCAAATTAAAAATACTTGTGGAGTCGAGATTGTATTTGAGAATTAATATATACTATACAAATTAATATATTTAAAAAACATTTACTTTAAAACTAATGTGCTCAATATTTTATTTGACTACTTCTAGGTTAAAAATAATTATTTTTAACTATTTTACATTTATAGCTTACGTTAAATATCTTTAAAATAGTTTCTTAAAAAAATATATTTTCGCTCTACTTTTTCACAGGGAGTTCTCTGGCATGGTTTTGGAGCTCTCCAGTTGTATGTGAAAAGTAACTAGAAGTAGCATTACACTTCCAAGATTTGTCTTAGATGTCTCCACCCCTTGAACTGACGGGTATGGAGACCTGTAAATCTCCACTTAGGTGTAAATCTACAGTCGGAAATGGTGAATAGCAAAAAAGGTGTAGACTTACAACTAGGTGTAGTAGTAAATATACACATGAGTAAATATACACATGTATATATATTTTTTATTTAATTAAAGGGTTTTATATAGAGTTGGTGTTAGATCTGGGGGTCTCTCCTTGGCAGAGATATATACCAATGTGCAAATAGGGACCCTTGCTTCTAGTCAGGGTACGGGGGATACACTCTTTAGATAACCCCATGCTCACCCTCTTGGTAGCTTGGCACGAGCAGACAGGCTTATCAAAGGCAATGTGTAAAGTATTTGTACCAACACTCACAGTAACACAGTGAAAACACCACAAATGGACTCCACACCAGTTTAGAAAAATAAAGTATCTTTATCTAAACTACACAAGACCAAAACAACAAAAATCCAACATACACAGTTCAAGAATATGATTTTAAAAGAGTACTAGGGTTTGCGTCAAAATAATCCACAGTTGCGTCACTTTTAGCCAACACAATTTAGATGGGACAAAAGTTCCAAGTAAAAGCTGCAGCATTGAAAAACAAGCGACGCGTCACTCCTGAGACGCTGGGGAGGCGATGCGATAACCCCACTGGATGCAGCGGGCGTGTTGCGGTGACTCTGGTCTGTATGGTGAGGAATGCAATACCTTGTATGGATTCCGGTGTGCAGGTTTCGTAGGAAGTGTCTCGCAAAGGGACGATGCGATGATCTTCGGGACGGCAATGATCTCAGGTGCGGCTGCGATGCGCAGCGCAGCGTCGATTTTCTCCTCTCACGGCCCCTCGATGCGATGGCTGTGCGACGACTCTCGCAGCGACATGATGCGGTCCGCAAGCAAGCGGTGTAACGATCTCACCCAGTGACAACAGGCTCTGCGACGATACTCGCAGCGATGGTGCTCTTCCCGCACCGGAGCGATGCGTTCTGCAACCGAAGGATGCCTCGGTTCTTGCAGCGGCAACAGGTGCTGCGACGATCTCGAGGTTCGCGGCGGCGGGAATTTCCTCGCACTGACGGGGATGTGCTCCGCAAGCGAACGATGTGTGAAACTTTGCAGATTGTCTTTAGTTTCTTCTTATCCAGCTTCCCAACAACAGGTACAACTTCTAGAGGCACCACAACTGGACCAAGCACTCCAGGAAGGACAGAACTCTCTCAGTAGAGTTCAGGGGGGAAGCTGGGGGTGAAGTCCTTTTGTTCCTGGGACTTCTTAACAGGGAGCCAGCTCTACTCAGGCCCTTGGCGATCTCTTCAAGCAAGGGGACACAGCACAAAGCAAAGTCCTTCCCCTCTCCTTGGCAGTAAAGCAACTGCAGGTCAGCCCACAAGTAGACAGCAGGACAGTCCTTCCTCTTCAGTCTTCCAGCTTTCTCCTTGGCAGAGGTTCCTTCTTGATTCCAGGATAATCTAATTTCTTGTAGTCTGGGTCCTATACTTACACCCCTAAAAGTCTTTGTTCCCTTTGTGCAGGAGGGCTATGAGCCCAGTCTGAACCAGTTCTGGAAGTTCCTTGAGCACTTTGTTTTCCTGGCTTCTCCTTTCCTTTCAGAGAGAGGGACAGGGTCGTCAGTCGCCCAGCATTAGGTGGAGCCAGCATTGTGGATGGCAGGGACAGCCCTGTTCAGGCCCAGGTGCTACACCCTCCCACCACTCTAGATGGATATTCACCCCAGGGATGGCCCACTAAGCCTCTGGGAGCCACTCAGCCCCTGTCACTCACAAACCAGACAGTCAATTCACAAACAGGCCAAGGCACACAGAAAGGTCAGACAAGAGAACAGCCACTTTCAAAAAAGTGCTGTTCTCAAACACAGGATTTAAAAACCAACTTTCCTAAAACATGTGTTATTACATTCTGAGTTCAGGGATACCAGACTTTTATGTCCTACCTTGCTCCTATGGGAAGATATGCAGATTATAGCCTATGGGCAAAATAACCTTACAGCAGTGAAAAACGGAAATGGTTGTAATTCACTACCAGAGCATGTCACCTGCACTAGTACATGCTCTACCTTTCACATACACTGCACCATGCCCAGGGGGGTACCTTGGGCCTTCCATAGGGGTGTCCAATGTGTACAGAAAGGGAAGGGTTAGGCCTGGCCAGTGGGGACACTGGCCAGGTTGACATGGCAGTTCAGAGACTGCAATTAATATCAAACAAAGGGAATAAAAACCTGGCACCAGTCAACTTTGAAGCGTTTATCATCCAGGAACAATCTGGGAATAATATTCACAATAAGGCCTGCGGTGCTATATTGCTCCGCAGATACTCGGTCATCATAATCCCGTGGATCGTTATTCTGATTAGTTCTCTCTTCATATCGCTGAGTGTAGACCACTCATCAGAGGAGGCTCCTGATGTGGCAGCCGGGGGATTATTGAGTAATGACGGTGTGTTCCTTAGTGCTTCTGCTATCGTGTCTTCGTCGAAGCTGAGACCCGGGACATCCTCCATAATCAGGTGCGGTATGGGTGGGGTGCCCTGTACTGCTCAGAACCAGCACAGAGTGCCAAACTGGGGTGTGTTGAGCGTAAGATGTATACACATACAAATATATATATATATATTCTGCGGTATGGTCCAGGGGTGCGAGGGTGTCTCGCCCCTGGTAACCTGTGGTATATATAGTTCCCGTGCGGTCAGCACGCTGAAATTAATATCAAACAAAGGGAATAAAAAAGGACGATTATTTAGTGGGGTCCAATGTACTCGTCCAAGGCAGGCAGCAAGCAAAAGAGGGTTGTACAGAGTTCCCCAGTGTGAGCTAGTGATGTCGCTCAGTCAATTTTCTCTCTCAGTTATGGTGGCGGGACAAGTGCAGGGTGTAGACCCTTTTCAGAATTTTAGGATACCTCACACAAGTCACCGACAGGCCAACACCTGTTGTCCCAATCGGTGTCCGTCCAGCGTCATCATTGGTATCCTGCTCCTACGGCAGGCTGGCGGTGCAATGCCCGTCGGGCAGCCCGATGGGCCGCACTTTGATGGAGATCTTTTATTCCGAGCCAGCGGGTGTATGTGTGTGAGGGGCCTAGGGAGTGCAATAGTGAGCAAGGGGGTGTGTGTGTAGAATTAAAAGAAGTCAGTCGAGTCCATTAAGAATAACTTTAATGATCAGGCTCGCTGCTTTGTTAAAATTAAGGGGTATTAAGGAGTGATAGATAATGAGACCAATCCTTATTCAACCCTTCATGTGGAAATGGTCGACATGTTTCTTGCCATAAGGGCAATTCGTCAGGACCTTAGTGCTCATATAATTGCTGGGTGTCTACTAGATTGAAAAGACCCCCATATACGACCTGAATAGTGTCGTACTGGAGTGGTTCCAGGCGGAAAACCTACTGGGAACTGAAAAATCGAAAAAACAGACATACATGATGTTAGAGTACAATGGTGACAGTTTACATCAGCAGGTGCCTGTGTATTGAAGTGACTTGACCGTGCATGTCCCGTGAATCCAAACGCTATGTCATCGCAATTGGATGGTACTGTGAGAGAGAGGTGATTGATAAAACCAGTGCGCGCGATTGAACACGCTCTGTGTGTGAGTAGTCATGCTGTCACGCTTAAAGCATGCATCTCAGTGCAAGGGGCGTGACTCAAGACTATGCAACTTGCTGAGTCCGGTATGAACTCAATGTGCCGGACCATTAGTGATGTAATGCCCCAACCCAGGAAGTCGGTAAGGGCGGCCCGTGTATCCTTTACAAACTTATGAAGATACATGTATGCAGACTGAATAGTTCAGCCAAACAATCCAATAACGGGGGAAAAAGAAAATAAATTAAACGCAGATATAAACACAAATCATATATATACACAAATCAGAACGCTCAAATCCAGTCTGTCACTCTGTCAGTAGCTCAAGGTCGGTGTTTGCGTGGTGATCGCGGTCACCGCCACAAAGTCAAAAACGCACAATATAAGGACAATGCCCTAACTGACGTGTGCGCGTGAGTGCGAGCAATGTCCACAATAATGACGATGCGCTTACCCGCTAGTGTAGATCCGGGAGCCTCACGGGCTGTCCGTGTGGGGCCAACAGCGAGTGAGGGGTTCCTATGGGGAAAGTAAGGCAACCCGCGGGGTTAGCAGGAGTAATAAACACCTTCATGCAGCGTCCCTCGTGAAGGGGATCCGCTGGGTGGTAGCTGGCCGGGCGTCTAACAAAGCGAGCGCGGTCTTTTGTGAGTAGATCCCCACCTTACCTCAAGCGTCGCTGAAGGCAGGCATCTCAGCACCTACCCGTCCCACGATCGCAAGTAGCAGGGACAGCCGGCAGGGTGCCCGGGAGACTACAGTCTAGTTAAAGAGGAATCGAAATCTAGCGCGCACCCAGCGGGGGCGTGTCCCTCAGGTTGCTCCTCCCCGGCATGCAAGAGTGAACAGTGAGAAGGGGTTAGCTCGAGGCAGCAGCTAGAATGCCCTTCAATGCGGGGGCCATTTTGGAACGTATAGTCAGAGCTGACTTGTTATCTCAGTACTCATTAGGGAATGGACAATGAAGTCCAAAATCATGCCTATCTGGCGAGGGCAGTCCAGGGCACCCCCTCGTTCAGTCCCCGTTCCTCGCACTGTAATCGATGTACCCATCTTTGTTCAAGTCGGAAGAGGGCTTGTTGATTGAAGTTAGGTACACACTCTAGTACTGCCCACCTGATGTTTTCTGGGCGATGTTGATTAATTTTGCAGTGTTCATACAGTCTAGTGTGTGATTTTTGGCACCGAATGTTGCTGTTGTGCTCCATTATACGTTGTTTCACCGGACGCATGGTCATCCCAATGTATACCAGGTCGCAGGGGCAGATCAACACATAGATACACTTACAACTATTGCAGTTAGTATGCTTGTTCATTGTCCATGTGAAGTCGCCAGGAAGTACAATGGTCTTGCCTTGGATGGTTTGGGGGCAGACAACGCAGGACCCACAGCGATAGTGTCCAGTTACTGGGGGAAGGTCCCAAAGCGTATTGGCAGTCTGGGTATTGGTCTTCCTAGGGCGAGTGTGGATCAGCGTGTCCTTCAAATTAGCCGTCCTCTTAAAAGCAAAGCGAGGACGTGGAAGTTCCAACCCCACAGAATTGAGAAGATCCCAATGTGAAGTGATCGTTTTTTTGATGAACGAGGAGTGTTTCGTGAAGGAAGTCACACAAACAATCGTGTCCTCTTGTTCTTTGGGGTGTATTTCCAGCAGGGCCTCCCTGTTGTTGTTGAGGGCTCTCTTAGTGGAGGTTTTCAAGAGATGAGTGGGATAACCCCGAGCCTGGAGCTTGGTCTGCAGGGATCGGGCTTGCTGTTTGTAATCAGTAGTCGAGCTGCAATTCCTCCGGAGGCGGAGAAATTGGCCGAAAGGTAAATTGTCCCTGAGGGATCTAGTATGGTGGCTGGTGTAAGATAATAAACTGTTTCTATCAGTATCCTTTTTGTACAGAGTGGTACTGATGGTGGTAGGTTCCAGTGATATAGAGAGGTCCAGGAACGGTATGGATTGATTGGAGATCGTGCCCGTGAATTTTAAGAAAGGGTTCTGTTGGTTTATCCACGAGCAAAAGGCCTCGCAGGTCGAGCGGTCACCCTTCCAGAACACCAGGATGTCGTCGATATACCGGCGCCAACACGTGAGATTTTCACGATACGGGTTCTGTTCAGGGGGGTAGATGCACTTCTCTTCAAACAGTGCCATATAGATACAGGCCAGGCTCGGCGCGAAGGTCGAACCCATCGATGTTCCACGGATCTGATGGTATAGATTCGACCCGTATTTGAAGAAGTTCTCAGTAAGCGCAATGTGTGCGAGCTCCATGATGAAGGAGATTGGAGTGGGAGACTGCCACTCTTCTCTGCGGAGTAAGGACTCCACTGCTTCCAGCGTGGCCTGTTGTGGAATATTTGTGTATAATGCTTCCACATCGAGGGTAAGGAGGAGGTCGATGTCTTCTCTGCCATCCATATCGTCAATGAGACGTAACACATCTCTGGTGTCTTGAAGATAAGACGGGATTA
Organism: Lissotriton helveticus; assembly: GCF_964261635.1. Classification (NCBI taxonomy): domain Eukaryota; kingdom Metazoa; phylum Chordata; class Amphibia; order Caudata; family Salamandridae; genus Lissotriton; species Lissotriton helveticus. Next base: position 1,695,497,038 of record NC_136067.1, on the reverse strand, counting down.
ATTTAACCAGAGGCTGCAGGAAAGCATCACAGAACTGGGAGAGGGGTTCTAAAAGAGATCCGATGCCCGACACAATTGGTCTCCCTGGGACCGGACTGGTACCCTTGTGTATTTTTGGTAATGTATAAAAATACGGTGTTATCGGGTCCGTTGTTACCAGGAATTCTGCCTCATTCTTGCTGATCCATTCGTTGGTCTCTGCTTCAATAACTAGAGACATCACGGTAGTAGTTAGTCGATTAGTGGGATCCTCAGTTAGTAGTCTATAGTGGGTAGTGTTGGCTAGTTGGCGTCTACACTCCCGATCATAGTCGTCATGATTCTGTATGACCGTCGCTCCCCCTTTGTCAGCCTGTTTAATAACAATTGAGGGGTCCCTGCCAAGGGTGGTGGCTGCCTGTCTCTCAGCATTGGACAAATTATTGAAGGGTTTGGTCGTAGGTATATTCTGCATGGTTTTCAGAACTGCTCTTTCAAAAGTTAGGACCTCTGGAGGCACCATCCCGTCAGACGGGGTAAAGGTCGAAGGTTTCCTCAGGCCTGTGTCGTCGCTGGGGAGTATTTGTCGGTTATCAAAGAACGCTCGGAGGCGTATCTTTCTGAAAAACTGCTTGAGCTCAATCATCTCCTGGAAGGAGTCAGGGGTTGGGGTAGGGACAAAGCCCAGGCCTTTTTCCAGAACACTCGTCTCTGGGGTCGAGAGAATTCTGTTTGATAGATTCACGACTAGGCTCGTCTCCCTCTGGTTGTTGCGCTCCTGGTCTCTACTCCGCTCGGCTCCGGCGTCTGGTCCTGCCACTGTACTCCCTTGTTTCCTCCTCGCTTTCGCCCTCTTCCTCTGCCCCAACCTCTGCCCTGAAAAGGAGGCTGATTAAGAGGGTAGAATTGCGGGGGGGCTTGTGGATAAAAGGGGTATTGCCATGGTGGAGGTAGATGGGGTGGGCCATGGAACACTGGACCTTGGTGGTATCCCTGTTGCCAAGGCCGTGTAGGTCGTGTATTTCTCGCCTGGTAGCCACCGCTGGAGTCACTACTTGTGGACCCCCGTCTGGTGTCAGTGCTTGAATTCTCGTCCGAGGAGTAGGTGTTCTTTTTTGCTTTAAAATCATCTTTGAGGTACGGATAAACCTTCTCCTTTGAGAATTTGGCTATGTCCTTCTCCAATTTCGTGGTTTTCTGTTTCATCAAGAAGTCATGATGGTCGAGCATCTCTTGGTTGATCTCAGAGAGTTTGGTAGTGAATGCTGTTTTGTTGTTCTTTGTCGTGGCGTTCTTCATAGTTGCTTCAAGGGCAGAAATTTTCTCTTGCAGTGCTGCAGATAGTCGTTTCGCAGTCTGGGAGATCAAAAACAACAAGTCCTTCGTACATTTCCAGGAAACCTGGCACCAGTCAACTTTGAAGCGTTTATCATCCAGGAACAATCTGGGAATAATATTCACAATAAGGCCCTGCGGTGCTATATTGCTCCGCAGATACTCGGTCATCATAATCCCGTGGATCGTTATTCTGATTAGTTCTCTCTTCATATCGCTGAGTGTAGACCACTCATCAGAGGAGGCTCCTGATGTGGCAGCCGGGGGATTATTGAGTAATGACGGTGTGTTCCTTAGTGCTTCTGCTATCGTGTCTTCGTCGAAGCTGAGACCCGGGACATCCTCCATAATCAGGTGCGGTATGGGTGGGGTGCCCTGTACTGCTCAGAACCAGCACAGAGTGCCAAACTGGGGTGTGTTGAGCGTAAGATGTATACACATACAAATATATATATATATATTCTGCGGTATGGTCCAGGGGTGCGAGGGTGTCTCGCCCCTGGTAACCTGTGGTATATATAGTTCCCGTGCGGTCAGCACGCTGAAATTAATATCAAACAAAGGGAATAAAAAAGGACGATTATTTAGTGGGGTCCAATGTACTCGTCCAAGGCAGGCAGCAAGCAAAAGAGGGTTGTACAGAGTTCCCCAGTGTGAGCTAGTGATGTCGCTCAGTCAATTTTCTCTCTGAGTTATGGTGGCGGGACAAGTGCAGGGTGTAGACCCTTTTCAGAATTTTAGGATACCTCACACAAGTCACCGACAGGCCAACACCTGTTGTCCCAATCGGTGTCCGTCCAGCGTCATCATTGGTATCCTGCTCCTACGGCAGGCTGGCGGTGCAATGCCCGTCGGGCAGCCCGATGGGCCGCACTTTGATGGAGATCTTTTATTCCGAGCCAGCGGGTGTATGTGTGTGAGGGGCCTAGGGAGTGCAATAGTGAGCAAGGGGGTGTGTGTGTAGAATTAAAAGAAGTCAGTCGAGTCCATTAAGAATAACTTTAATGATCAGGCTCGCTGCTTTGTTAAAATTAAGGGGTATTAAGGAGTGATAGATAATGAGACCAATCCTTATTCAACCCTTCATGTGGAAATGGTCGACATGTTTCTTGCCATAAGGGCAATTCGTCAGGACCTTAGTGCTCATATAATTGCTGGGTGTCTACTAGATTGAAAAGACCCCCATATACGACCTGAATAGTGTCGTACTGGAGTGGTTCCAGGCGGAAAACCTACTGGGAACTGAAAAATCGAAAAAACAGACATACATGATGTTAGAGTACAATGGTGACAGTTTACATCAGCAGGTGCCTGTGTATTGAAGTGACTTGACCGTGCATGTCCCGTGAATCCAAACGCTATGTCATCGCAATTGGATGGTACTGTGAGAGAGAGGTGATTGATAAAACCAGTGCGCGCGATTGAACACGCTCTGTGTGTGAGTAGTCATGCTGTCACGCTTAAAGCATGCATCTCAGTGCAAGGGGCGTGACTCAAGACTATGCAACTTGCTGAGTCCGGTATGAACTCAATGTGCCGGACCATTAGTGATGTAATGCCCCAACCCAGGAAGTCGGTAAGGGCGGCCCGTGTATCCTTTACAAACTTATGAAGATACATGTATGCAGACTGAATAGTTCAGCCAAACAATCCAATAACGGGGGAAAAAGAAAATAAATTAAACGCAGATATAAACACAAATCATATATATACACAAATCAGAACGCTCAAATCCAGTCTGTCACTCTGTCAGTAGCTCAAGGTCGGTGTTTGCGTGGTGATCGCGGTCACCGCCACAAAGTCAAAAACGCACAATATAAGGACAATGCCCTAACTGACGTGTGCGCGTGAGTGCGAGCAATGTCCACAATAATGACGATGCGCTTACCCGCTAGTGTAGATCCGGGAGCCTCACGGGCTGTCCGTGTGGGGCCAACAGCGAGTGAGGGGTTCCTATGGGGAAAGTAAGGCAACCCGCGGGGTTAGCAGGAGTAATAAACACCTTCATGCAGCGTCCCTCGTGAAGGGGATCCGCTGGGTGGTAGCTGGCCGGGCGTCTAACAAAGCGAGCGCGGTCTTTTGTGAGTAGATCCCCACCTTACCTCAAGCGTCGCTGAAGGCAGGCATCTCAGCACCTACCCGTCCCACGATCGCAAGTAGCAGGGACAGCCGGCAGGGTGCCCGGGAGACTACAGTCTAGTTAAAGAGGAATCGAAATCTAGCGCGCACCCAGCGGGGGCGTGTCCCTCAGGTTGCTCCTCCCCGGCATGCAAGAGTGAACAGTGAGAAGGGGTTAGCTCGAGGCAGCAGCTAGAATGCCCTTCAATGCGGGGGCCATTTTGGAACGTATAGTCAGAGCTGACTTGTTATCTCAGTACTCATTAGGGAATGGACAATGAAGTCCAAAATCATGCCTATCTGGCGAGGGCAGTCCAGGGCACCCCCTCGTTCAGTCCCCGTTCCTCGCACTGTAATCGATGTACCCATCTTTGTTCAAGTCGGAAGAGGGCTTGTTGATTGAAGTTAGGTACACACTCTAGTACTGCCCACCTGATGTTTTCTGGGCGATGTTGATTAATTTTGCAGTGTTCATACAGTCTAGTGTGTGATTTTTGGCACCGAATGTTGCTGTTGTGCTCCATTATACGTTGTTTCACCGGACGCATGGTCATCCCAATGTATACCAGGTCGCAGGGGCAGATCAACACATAGATACACTTAGAACTATTGCAGTTAGTATGCTTGTTCATTGTCCATGTGAAGTCGCCAGGAAGTACAATGGTCTTGCCTTGGATGGTTTGGGGGCAGACAACGCAGGACCCACAGCGATAGTGTCCAGTTACTGGGGGAAGGTCCCAAAGCGTATTGGCAGTCTGGGTATTGGTCTTCCTAGGGCGAGTGTGGATCAGCGTGTCCTTCAAATTAGCCGTCCTCTTAAAAGCAAAGCGAGGACGTGGAAGTTCCAACCCCACAGAATTGAGAAGATCCCAATGTGAAGTGATCGTTTTTTTGATGAACGAGGAGTGTTTCGTGAAGGAAGTCACACAAACAATCGTGTCCTCTTGTTCTTTGGGGTGTATTTCCAGCAGGGCCTCCCTGTTGTTGTTGAGGGCTCTCTTAGTGGAGGTTTTCAAGAGATGAGTGGGATAACCCCGAGCCTGGAGCTTGGTCTGCAGGGATCGGGCTTGCTGTTTGTAATCAGTAGTCGAGCTGCAATTCCTCCGGAGGCGGAGAAATTGGCCGAAAGGTAAATTGTCCCTGAGGGATCTAGTATGGTGGCTGGTGTAAGATAATAAACTGTTTCTATCAGTATCCTTTTTGTACAGAGTGGTACTGATGGTGGTAGGTTCCAGTGATATAGAGAGGTCCAGGAACGGTATGGATTGATTGGAGATCGTGCCCGTGAATTTTAAGAAAGGGTTCTGTTGGTTTATCCACGAGCAAAAGGCCTCGCAGGTCGAGCGGTCACCCTTCCAGAACACCAGGATGTCGTTGATATACCGGCGCCAACACGTGAGATTTTCACGATACGGGTTCTGTTCAGGGGGGTAGATGCACTTCTCTTCAAACAGTGCCATATAGATACAGGCCAGGCTCGGCGCGAAGGTCGAACCCATCGATGTTCCACGGATCTGATGGTATAGATTCGACCCGTATTTGAAGAAGTTCTCAGTAAGCGCAATGTGTGCGAGCTCCATGATGAAGGAGATTGGAGTGGGAGACTGCCACTCTTCTCTGCGGAGTAAGGACTCCACTGCTTCCAGCGTGGCCTGTTGTGGAATATTTGTGTATAATGCTTCCACATCGAGGGTAAGGAGGAGGTCGATGTCTTCTCTGCCATCCATATCGTCAATGAGACGTAACACATCTCTGGTGTCTTGAAGATAAGACGGGATTAATTTAACCAGAGGCTGCAGGAAAGCATCACAGAACTGGGAGAGGGGTTCTAAAAGAGATCCGATGCCCGACACAATTGGTCTCCCTGGGACCGGACTGGTACCCTTGTGTATTTTTGGTAATGTATAAAAATACGGTGTTATCGGGTCCGTTGTTACCAGGAATTCTGCCTCATTCTTGCTGATCCATTCGTTGGTCTCTGCTTCAATAACTAGAGACATCACGGTAGTAGTTAGTCGATTAGTGGGATCCTCAGTTAGTAGTCTATAGTGGGTAGTGTTGGCTAGTTGGCGTCTACACTCCCGATCATAGTCGTCATGATTCTGTATGACCGTCGCTCCCCCTTTGTCAGCCTGTTTAATAACAATTGAGGGGTCCCTGCCAAGGGTGGTGGCTGCCTGTCTCTCAGCATTGGACAAATTATTGAAGGGTTTGGTCGTAGGTATATTCTGCATGGTTTTCAGAACTGCTCTTTCAAAAGTTAGGACCTCTGGAGGCACCATCCCGTCAGACGGGGTAAAGGTCGAAGGTTTCCTCAGGCCTGTGTCGTCGCTGGGGAGTATTTGTCGGTTATCAAAGAACGCTCGGAGGCGTATCTTTCTGAAAAACTGCTTGAGCTCAATCATCTCCTGGAAGGAGTCAGGGGTTGGGGTAGGGACAAAGCCCAGGCCTTTTTCCAGAACACTCGTCTCTGGGGTCGAGAGAATTCTGTTTGATAGATTCACGACTAGGCTCGTCTCCCTCTGGTTGTTGCGCTCCTGGTCTCTACTCCGCTCGGCTCCGGCGTCTGGTCCTGCCACTGTACTCCCTTGTTTCCTCCTCGCTTTCGCCCTCTTCCTCTGCCCCAACCTCTGCCCTGAAAAGGAGGCTGATTAAGAGGGTAGAATTGCGGGGGGGGCTTGTGGATAAAAGGGGTATTGCCATGGTGGAGGTAGATGGGGTGGGCCATGGAACACTGGACCTTGGTGGTATCCCTGTTGCCAAGGCCGTGTAGGTCGTGTATTTCTCGCCTGGTAGCCACCGCTGGAGTCACTACTTGTGGACCCCCGTCTGGTGTCAGTGCTTGAATTCTCGTCCGAGGAGTAGGTGTTCTTTTTTGCTTTAAAATCATCTTTGAGGTACGGATAAACCTTCTCCTTTGAGAATTTGGCTATGTCCTTCTCCAATTTCGTGGTTTTCTGTTTCATCAAGAAGTCATGATGGTCGAGCATCTCTTGGTTGATCTCAGAGAGTTTGGTAGTGAATGCTGTTTTGTTGTTCTTTGTCGTGGCGTTCTTCATAGTTGCTTCAAGGGCAGAAATTTTCTCTTGCAGTGCTGCAGATAGTCGTTTCGCAGTCTGGGAGATCAAAAACAACAAGTCCTTCGTACATTTCCAGGAAACCTGGCACCAGTCAACTTTGAAGCGTTTATCATCCAGGAACAATCTGGGAATAATATTCACAATAAGGCCCTGCGGTGCTATATTGCTCCGCAGATACTCGGTCATCATAATCCCGTGGATCGTTATTCTGATTAGTTCTCTCTTCATATCGCTGAGTGTAGACCACTCATCAGAGGAGGCTCCTGATGTGGCAGCCGGGGGATTATTGAGTAATGACGGTGTGTTCCTTAGTGCTTCTGCTATCGTGTCTTCGTCGAAGCTGAGACCCGGGACATCCTCCATAATCAGGTGCGGTATGGGTGGGGTGCCCTGTACTGCTCAGAACCAGCACAGAGTGCCAAACTGGGGTGTGTTGAGCGTAAGATGTATACACATACAAATATATATATATATATTCTGCGGTATGGTCCAGGGGTGCGAGGGTGTCTCGCCCCTGGTAACCTGTGGTATATATAGTTCCCGTGCGGTCAGCACGCTGAAATTAATATCAAACAAAGGGAATAAAAAAGGACGATTATTTAGTGGGGTCCAATGTACTCGTCCAAGGCAGGCAGCAAGCAAAAGAGGGTTGTACAGAGTTCCCCAGTGTGAGCTAGTGATGTCGCTCAGTCAATTTTCTCTCTCAGTTATGGTGGCGGGACAAGTGCAGGGTGTAGACCCTTTTCAGAATTTTAGGATACCTCACACAAGTCACCGACAGGCCAACACCTGTTGTCCCAATCGGTGTCCGTCCAGCGTCATCATTGGTATCCTGCTCCTACGGCAGGCTGGCGGTGCAATGCCCGTCGGGCAGCCCGATGGGCCGCACTTTGATGGAGATCTTTTATTCCGAGCCAGCGGGTGTATGTGTGTGAGGGGCCTAGGGAGTGCAATAGTGAGCAAGGGGGTGTGTGTGTAGAATTAAAAGAAGTCAGTCGAGTCCATTAAGAATAACTTTAATGATCAGGCTCGCTGCTTTGTTAAAATTAAGGGGTATTAAGGAGTTTTGAGGCCTTTTGCTCGTGGATAAACCAACAGAACCCTTTCTTAAAATTCACGGGCACGATCTCCAATCAATCCATACCGTTCCTGGACCTCTCTATATCACTGGAACCTACCACCATCAGTACCACTCTGTACAAAAAGGATACTGATAGAAACAGTTTATTATCTTACACCAGCCACCATACTAGATCCCTCAGGGACAATTTACCTTTCGGCCAATTTCTCCGCCTCCGGAGGAATTGCAGCTCGACTACTGATTACAAACAGCAAGCCCGATCCCTGCAGACCAAGCTCCAGGCTCGGGGTTATCCCACTCATCTCTTGAAAACCTCCACTAAGAGAGCCCTCAACAACAACAGGGAGGCCCTGCTGGAAATACACCCCAAAGAACAAGAGGACACGATTGTTTGTGTGACTTCCTTCACGAAACACTCCTCGTTCATCAAAAAACGATCACTTCACATTGGGATCTTCTCAATTCTGTGGGGTTGGAACTTCCACGTCCTCGCTTTGCTTTTAAGAGGACGGCTAATTTGAAGGACACGCTGATCCACACTCGCCCTAGGAAGACCAATACCCAGACTGCCAATACGCTTTGGGACCTTCCCCCAGTAACTGGACACTATCGCTGTGGGTCCTGCGTTGTCTGCCCCCAAACCATCCAAGGCAAGACCATTGTACTTCCTGGCGACTTCACATGGACAATGAACAAGCATACTAACTGCAATAGTTCTAAGTGTATCTATGTGTTGATCTGCCCCTGCGACCTGGTATACATTGGGATGACCATGCGTCCGGTGAAACAACGTATAATGGAGCACAACAGCAACATTCGGTGCCAAAAATCACACACTAGACTGTATGAACACTGCAAAATTAATCAACATCGCCCAGAAAACATCAGGTGGGCAGTACTAGAGTGTGTACCTAACTTCAATCAACAAGCCCTCTTCCGACTTGAACAAAGATGGGTACATCGATTACAGTGCGAGGAACGGGGACTGAACGAGGGGGTGCCCTGGACTGCCCTCGCCAGATAGGCATGATTTTGGACTTCATTGTCCATTCCCTAATGAGTACTGAGATAACAAGTCAGCTCTGACTATACGTTCCAAAATGGCCCCCGCATTGAAGGGCATTCTAGCTGCTGCCTCGAGCTAACCCCTTCTCACTGTTCACTCTTGCATGCCGGGGCGGAGCAACCTGAGGGACACGCCCCCGCTGGGTGCGCGCTAGATTTCGATTCCTCTTTAACTAGACTGTAGTCTCCCGGGCACCCTGCCGGCTGTCCCTGCTACTTGCGATCGTGGGACGGGTAGGTGCTGAGATGCCTGCCTTCAGCGACGCTTGAGGTAAGGTGGGGATCTACTCACAAAAGACCGCGCTCGCTTTGTTAGACGCCCGGCCAGCTACCACCCAGCGGATCCCCTTCACGAGGGACGCTGCATGAAGGTGTTTATTACTCCTGCTAACCCCGCGGGTTGCCTTACTTTCCCCATAGGAACCCCTCACTCGCTGTTGGCCCCACACGGACAGCCCGTGAGGCTCCCGGATCTACACTAGCGGGTAAGCGCATCGTCATTATTGTGGACATTGCTCGCACTCACGCGCACACGTCAGTTAGGGCATTGTCCTTATATTGTGCGTTTTTGACTTTGTGGCGGTGACCGCGATCACCACGCAAACACCGACCTTGAGCTACTGACAGAGTGACAGACTGGATTTGAGCGTTCTGATTTGTGTATATATATGATTTGTGTTTATATCTGCGTTTAATTTATTTTCTTTTTCCCCCGTTATTGGATTGTTTGACTGAACTATTCAGTCTGCATACATGTATCTTCATAAGTTTGTAAAGGATACACGGGCCGCCCTTACCGACTTCCTGGGTTGGGGCATTACATCACTAATGGTCCGGCACATTGAGTTCATACCGGACTCAGCAAGTTGCATAGTCTTGAGTCACGCCCCTTGCACTGAGATGCATGCTTTAAGCGTGACAGCATGACTACTCACACACAGAGCGTGTTCAATCGCGCGCACTGGTTTTATCAATCACCTCTCTCTCACAGTACCATCCAATTGCGATGACATAGCGTTTGGATTCACGGGACATGCACGGTCAAGTCACTTCAATACACAGGCACCTGCTGATGTAAACTGTCACCATTGTACTCTAACATCATGTATGTCTGTTTTTTCGATTTTTCAGTTCCCAGTAGGTTTTCCGCCTGGAACCACTCCAGTACGACACTATTCAGGTCGTATATGGGGGTCTTTTCAATCTAGTAGACACCCAGCAATTATATGAGCACTAAGGTCCTGACGAATTGCCCTTATGGCAAGAAACATGTCGACCATTTCCACATGAAGGGTTGAATAAGGATTGGTCTCATTATCTATCACTCCTTAATACCCCTTAATTTTAACAAAGCAGCGAGCCTGATCATTAAAGTTATTCTTAATGGACTCGACTGACTTCTTTTAATTCTACACACACACCCCCTTGCTCACTATTGCACTCCCTAGGCCCCTCACACACATACACCCGCTGGCTCGGAATAAAAGATCTCCATCAAAGTGCGGCCCATCGGGCTGCCCGACGGGCATTGCACCGCCAGCCTGCCGTAGGAGCAGGATACCAATGATGACGCTGGACGGACACCGATTGGGACAACAGGTGTTGGCCTGTCGGTGACTTGTGTGAGGTATCCTAAAATTCTGAAAAGGGTCTACACCCTGCACTTGTCCCGCCACCATAACTGAGAGAGAAAATTGACTGAGCGACATCACTAGCTCACACTGGGGAACTCTGTACAACCCTCTTTTGCTTGCTGCAGTTCAGAGACTGCACCCAGGCACTGCGGTGGCCGGCCTGAGACACCATTTTAGGGCTACTCATGTGGGTGGCACAATCAGTCCTGCAGGCCCACTAGTAGCATCTGAGTCACCAACCCAGGCACGCTTAGTGAACTCTACTAGGGACTTCTTGGTAATACAAATATGCCAATCATAGATGACCAATTACACTTACAATTTACTCAGGGAGCATATGCACTTTAGCACTGATCAGCAGTGGTAAAGTGCCCAGAGTCCTATTGCCAACAATCACTGGTCAGGAAAAATAAAGGAGGAAGTAGCAAAACGTTTGGGGATAACCCTGCAAAAAGGAACATTTCCAACAGTTGGCAATACCTTATTGTAATAGAGCGCTTTACATACAAAAAAGAAAGACCAAGGACACAGCCCCTGATTGGCAGGAAGGCGTAAATTACAATATACATGGAACATAGATTAACATAGATTAAATTACAATATAGAATGTAAACATAGAACATAGATTATGATATACATATTTAATGAGGGTGGGTTGAAGTAGTTCGTGGGGGGGAGAAAAGAAGGGAAAAGATCAAGGGGGTATATTTACCTTTGTCAATAGGCCCCCAACTCATTATTACCTCCAGCTCCTAGTTTTTCTAATCAGGTTATTGTTGGGTGCACTGTGGAACACTGAATACTGATTTCATCAATGAATGCTACAACCGAACTGTAGAGTTTGCACTCCCTCATTTCTACCTTATTTAGGAAGAACCTGGTGATGCCTTGTCTCTACACATTTTTCTTGTGGCTGAGCCATTATTTCCCATGGCAGGATGATTGACGGAGGCATATCAGGTCTCAATAAAAATATCAAGCATTGCTTTTAATATATGCTGATCTTGGTCTCCTGTCTCTAGAATGTCAATGTTGGTTGGGAAACCGGTACCAAGTGGGCCAATTTAGTGCTAGTACTGTTTACAGGAACATTGGGCTGAGTACCTTTATTAACATCCCTGCTCAGCTAATTGTAAAGTTAGATGGTCATTTTATAAAGGAATAAGATGAAGTCCTAGGGCTTAGTATGCAGAAGCTTACCTAGTATTAAGATCGTTATGAACTATTATACATCTCCACTGATCACTTTTTCTTCAGGAATTGATGCTCCAAGCCATTTGATTATTAACACAATGTCAGTTTCCAAAAGCAAAGCAATTTCAATTGAATAAGTGACCCCTTAAGTTATATCATTTTTTAATCTAGGATTATCAGGGCTACTGTCAGACTAAGGTTTGTAGGCGGTTGTTAGACGGGGACCTGGAGGGTCGGCCGAGCACAGTGATCGCACAGACGGGTAACTTCCCCCCCACAGATGGACACCACACAAAGCTTATGGTAACACCTTTTATAGGCACTTCGGGTAGTAGAGTGGTACGATACAGGGCGATCAGGACACGATGATCCTCTCAATTCTAGTCTCTAGTAAGGGAAGGGGGTAGCGGGACAGTCTTGGTACCCACGGGTACGGGTGTGTAACGGTGATAGCTCACAATCCTCGAGCTCGGTGTTCGGAGGGGTCAGACCGCGGCAGCGCCGGCAGGTCCCGAAGAGGTCGTAGGTGGCACGGGCCGCGGCAGCGCCAGCAGGTCCCAACGAGGATGAAGGTTACGACGGGCCGCGGCAGCGCCAGCAGGTCCCACGAGAATGCAGGTTGCAAAGGGCCGCGGCAGCGCCAGCAGGTCCCACGAGGATGAAGGTTACAACGGGCCGCGGCAGCGCCAGCAGGTCCCACGAGAATGCAGGTTGCAGAGGGCCGCGGCAGCGCCAGCAGGTCCCACGAGGATGAAGGTTGCAGAGGGCCGCGGCAGCGCCAGCAGGTCCCACGAGGATGAAGGTTGCAGAGGGCCGCGGCAGCGCCAGCAGGTCCCACGAGGGCAGGTCCCACGAGGATGAAGGTTGCAGAGGGCCGCGGCAGCGCCAGCAGGTCCCACGAGGATGAAGGTTGCAGAGGGCCGCGGCAGTGCCAGCAGGCAGGACAATAGTTCACAAGTCAGGGCTGTGGCAGCGCCAACAGTCCGTCAAGGATGAGTTCGTCGCGGTGTCTCTCGACTCCAGGATACAACTGCCTTCCTGTCCTGGGGCTGCCTCAGTTATAGGTCTGGCGTCCTTTGATGTCCGGACCCTCGCTCTTGGAGGTCGGGAGGTCCGGGATGAGGGAGTCCAGACACCCAGCAGGGGGGTGGAGCCAGCGCCCGAGGAGGCTGGGGGTGCTCGGCACCTGGCGGGGGAGAGCCATCGACACTTCGTACTCCCATTGACCTGCCAAGTGGGCCGTTCACCTCCTGGGTGGAGGGTGGTGCCGGGATGTCGGGGCCTGGCCAGGCCCAGGGTTGGGGTCGGGCTGAGGCCGCACGGCCGCGTGGTGCCGTGTCCAAGATGGCGGCTGGGCCGGGCAATAGTGCTGACGGTGGCCCGGCCCCTGTCCTGCGGGGAGGGAGCGAGCCCTTCATGTGGCCTGTCCAACATGCGTCCCCCCCAGCTGAAGGCGGGGAGAGTCACCCATCTTCTTGGGGACTTTCCTCGTCGAGGCGGAAAAAGCGGGACAGGCCATCCGCGTTGGCGTGGTCTTGGCCGGGTCGATGTTCCACAGTGAAGTCCATCCCCTGCAGGGAGATGGACCAACGTAGTAGTTTCGGGTTTTCCCCCCGCATCTGCATGAGCCATTGCAGGGGTCGATGATCGGTCTGGACCCGGAAGTGGGTGCCGAAGAGATAAGGCCGGAGCTTTTTGAGGGCCCACACCACGGCGAAGGCCTCCCTCTCGATGGTGCTCCAGCGTCGTTCTCGGGCCAGGAGCCGTCTGCTGATGAAAGCCACTGGCTGGTCAAGTCCTTCGGGGTTCAGCTGGGAAAGGACTGCCCCAACGCCGTGGTCGGAGGCATCTGTTTGGACGATAAATTCCCGGCTGTAGTCGGGGGCCTGGAGCACCGGGGCGGAGCACATGGCGGCCTTCAGCTTCTCGAAGGCCGCTTGACAGTCTGGGGTCCAGTTGACCTCCTTGGGTTGGTTTTTAGAGGTGAGTTCCGTGAGGGGCCCTACGATGCTGCCATAGTCCCTCACGAACCGTCGGTAGTAGCCTGTGAGTCCCAGGAAGGCGCGGACCTCGGTCTGGGTGATGGGGGACTGCCACGACTGGATGGCAGCGATCTTGAGTTGCAGCGGGGCCACCAGACCGCTTCCCACCTGGTGCCCGAGATAGGTCACGGACCCCTGGCCAATTTGGCATTTGCTGGCCTTGATCGTGAGGCCAGCTCGTTGGAGGGCCTGTAGCACCTCTCGGAGGTGGTGGAGGTGGTCGGACCAGTGGTGGCTGTACACAGCGATATCGTCCAGGTAGGCGGCGCTGAATCCTTCGAGTCCTGCCAGGACCTGGTTTACTAGCCGCTGAAATGTTGCTGGCGCATTCTTCATGCCGAATGGCATGACCTTGAAGTTATAGTGGCCATCAGGGGTAGAGAATGCCGATCGTTCTTGGGCCCGGGGTGTGAGACCGATCTGCCAGTAGCCCGCTGTCAGGTCGAAGATGCTGAGGTAGCGGGCAGCTCCCATGCGGTCGATTAGTTCATCTGCTCGGGGGATGGGGTGTGCGTCTGTTCTGGTGACCGCATTCAAGCCCCGGTAGTCGACGCAGAACCGGAGCTCCGGCGTGGCGCCGGGGGCGGCCGCTTTGGGGACCAGTACCACTGGGCTGGCCCAGGGGCTGTCTGAGGGCTCGATGATCCCGTGTGAGCATCTTGGCCACCTCCTCTTGGATGCAGGCCCGTACCCGATCTGGTACGCGGTAGGCCCGATGGCGGATAGGGGGACTGTCTCCAGTGTCCACGTCGTGTAAGCACCAGGGGGAGACCCCTGGGGTGAGGGAGAACAGGGTGGAGAACTGGAGCAGGAGGACTCGGCAGTCTTGGCGCTGTTCCAGGGTGAGGGCCTCCGAGAGTCGGACCCCGTCCACGGAGCCGTCCTTCTCCCGTGACCGTAGGAGGTCAGGAAGGGGTTCGGAGTCCTCCTCGGTTCCATTGTCGGTTGCCATCAGGAGACTGAGTTCGGAGCGTACAAAGTGGGGTTTCAGTCTATTAGCGTGGAGGACCCGGAGAGGGTTTCGGGAAGATTCCATATCGATGAGATAGGTGACAGGGCTCTTGCGCTCGATTACTTTGAAGGGCCCCGTCCATTTGTCTTGCAGGGCGCATGGTTCGGTAGGAGACATTACCCACACTTGTTGGCCGGGTTCAAATTCGATGGAGGATGCATTTTGATCGTGCCACCTTTTCATGTCCTCCTGACTGGCCTCCAGGTTTGCTTTTGCCATCTCTCTGAACCTTCTGGTCTGGTTGCGGAGGGTTAGGAGGTACTTGAAAACATCTGGAGTGTTCTTTAGAGGGGGCATTTCCCAGCCTTCTTTGACTAGGCTGAGCGGGCCTCGCACCGGGTGTCCATACAAGAGTTCGAAAGGGCTGAAGCCGAGGGACTTCTGGGGGACTTCTCGGTAGGCAAAGAGAAGGCACGGTAGTAGCACATCCCACTGGCGACGGAGGGGCTCTTCCAACCCCCCAATCATCCCTTTGAGCGTGCGGTTGAATCGCTCAACCAGTCCGTTCCCTTGAGGGTGATAGGGGGTCGTGAATCGGTAGGTGACCCCACACTGTTGCCAGAGGGACTTCATGTATTTTGAGATAAAGTTCGTACCCCTGTCGCTGACGACTTCCCGGGGGAAGCCCACTCGAGAGAAGATCCCCATCAAGGCTCGACCCACTACTGGGGCTGTTATCGTACGAAGGGGGACCGCTTCAGGATAGCGGGTAGCGTGATCCACCAGGACCAGGATGAAGCGATGTCCCTGTGCTGTTCGGGGGTCCAGGGGCCCCACAATGTCTATTCCCACCCTTTCGAACGGGGTGGTCACCACGGGGAATGGTTGTAGGGGTGCCTTGAGTTTGCGGCCGCTCTTCCCACTGGCCTGGCAGGTCGGGCAGGACCGGCAATGGTTGGATACGTCATTTCTCATTTTGGGCCAAAAAAAGTGAGTCACCAGGCGGTGGTAGGTCTTGTCTTGGCCCAGGTGCCCGGCCAGGGGGACATCATGGGCTAGGTTCAACAGGAAGTCTCTGAAGTGGAGGGGCACCACCAGCACTCGCCCGGCCCCCAGTTCTGCGATTTTCTGTTCGCTGTACAAGAGATCATTGTCCCAATAAACCCAGTGGGCCCCGGTGGTGTCTCCTTGGCTCTGGGCGAGCGCTTGCTGTCGCAATCCCTCGAGAGAGGGGCAGGTCTTTTGCTCCTGCCGGAATTGTTCCTGGGTGGGCCCCCCTTCTTGACGCCACTGAGCCAGGTCGGGAAGCTCGGGGGGCTGTGTGGACCCCTCTGGGGTGGGGTCCGGGTGGTCGGTCTGGAGGAAGTCTTCTTCTGAAATGATCGAGGGCGGAGGTGCTGCCCATTCTGGTTCTTCTGGTCTAGGGATGGTGCGGGTGGCCAAGGACCGGGTGGTTACGCACGCCCAGTCCGGGAGACCCAACATCCCCAGATGCTCTCTTCTTTCCACAGCGGCCCACGGGGAGCTCTCGAGATCGTTCCCCAGGAGGCAGTCTACGGGGGCATCGTCACGGACAGTTACTTTCAGCATGCCGGACACTCCTCCCCATTCGAAGGGGACGCAGGCCATCCGACACAGGCTCTCCGAGTTATCTGCCGATCGGACGGGGCAAAGTACGTTTGGTAGGATTTGTTCTGGGGTCACCAGGTGACAGCGGACGGCCGTCACACTGGCCCCGGTGTCACGCAGGGCCTCGGCCTTGCGCCCATTGATGCTCACCCATTGGCTGTACTTCCGAGTGTTGGCGGGCAGGGGAGTCCGCGGGACCATGTCTCTTCCTCCTAGGCATGCCAGGGTCATGGCGGCGGGTTCCCACTCGAACTGCTCCGACTCATAGGTCTCCGTGTCTTCGGAGACTTGTTCTTCTCCCAGGGCGGCGGCCGCCATCTGGCGGGGCCCGGGGGCCTGGTTCTTCGGGCAGGTCGGGTCACTGGCATAGTGGCCGACTCGCTGGCATCGATGACACGTCACGTTAGCTCGGAACCCCGGGCGCATCGGGGGGTTTCCCCGGCCTGCTGGGGCCGGGGTGGCGTTAGTGGGTGCGGCCGGGGCGGCGTCTCTGCCCCGGCCCGGGCCTCCTCCTCCTCCTCGGGGACGATGGTGACCTTGGTTGGTTCTGTTCTGCTCATTCGGCCCACTCCGGGCCACTCGGGTGCTCTCCCACCGGTCAGCCTCGGTGGCGAGCTGCCGGGGTTCAGTCAATTTACTGTCGAGGAGGTGCTGCCTGAGCTCGACAAAGCAGTTGTTGGAGAGGTGCTCCCACACAATGAGATTGAAGAGTTGTTCGTAAGTGGTTACGTTGTTACCCTTGATCCACCCCTCGAAGGCTCGGCTGAAATAGTTCACGTATTCCAACCACGTCGTACCTGGGATCCTGGTGCAGTTGCGGAACCTCTGGCGGTACATTTCGGGTGTAAGTCCATATCGATTGAGGAGGGCGGCCTTCATGTGGTCATAGGACGTCATTTGATGGTCCGGAAGCTGCAGCAGGGCATCACGACCCTCGTTGACGAATCTCCCCCATAGACCGGCTCCCCAGTCACTTCGAGCGACCCGGTGGGCGGTCATGGCAATCTCATAGGCCTTGAACCACTGCTGTATGTCGTCGTTCCGGTGATATTCTCGGACCACATCCTTGGGGATGTGGACCTTCTGCTCGGTAGGACCCGGGGAGTGCGGTTGCTCGGGCACCCCTAGGTTTTTGTTCAGTTTGCGCATTTCGATCTCCGCTAGTTTGCACTCGTGCTCGTATGCCAGTCTTTTTTCTTCGAGGTCTCTCTGTCTCTGTTTTTCCTCTCGCTCTTCTCTGAGCCGTAAGTGTTCTAAGTTTATTTTTTGTTCCGCCAGTTTCAATTCTCCGTCTAATCTGAGTCGTGCCAAGTCTAACTCGTGTAATCTATTTTTTTCCCGCTCTTGGATCTCTTCATGGGAGGGGCCTGTTCTCCGTTCCTCCGTCCGGGTGGTGTTGACTTCCGGGGCTGCGGGGTCCCGGGGGGTTGCGGTGTTTGTCTCTGTCCAGGCCTCTAGGGCGTTTTTGAAGTCTTCTTTTGTGCTTAGCCCGGTGGTAGCAATGCCTAAGTCCATGCAAAATTGCTTGAGCTCTCGGTGGTTGTATTCTTCCAGCTTTTCCATCTGGAACTTCTCCGCCGATCCGCTCTCTTTGGTCGTCATTGTGGTTTTAGTTGTAGGGTGAGTTACTGTCTGTACGGTACGCGTTGGTTCGGATCCCGCCGCTAGCCACCAATGTTAGACGGGGACCTGGAGGGTCGGCCGAGCACAGTGATCGCACAGACGGGTAACTTCCCCCCCACAGATGGACACCACACAAAGCTTATGGTAACACCTTTTATAGGCACTTCGGGTAGTAGAGTGGTACGATACAGGGCGATCAGGACACGATGATCCTCTCAATTCTAGTCTCTAGTAAGGGAAGGGGGTAGCGGGACAGTCTTGGTACCCACGGGTACGGGTGTGTAACGGTGATAGCTCACAATCCTCGAGCTCGGTGTTCGGAGGGGTCAGACCGCGGCAGCGCCGGCAGGTCCCGAAGAGGTCGTAGGTGGCACGGGCCGCGGCAGCGCCAGCAGGTCCCAACGAGGATGAAGGTTACGACGGGCCGCGGCAGCGCCAGCAGGTCCCACGAGGATGAAGGTTACAACGGGCCGCGGCAGCGCCAGCAGGTCCCACGAGAATGCAGGTTGCAGAGGGCCGCGGCAGCGCCAGCAGGTCCCACGAGGATGAAGGTTGCAGAGGGCCGCGGCAGCGCCAGCAGGTCCCACGAGGATGAAGGTTGCAGAGGGCCGCGGCAGCGCCAGCAGGTCCCACGAGGATGAAGGTTGCAGAGGGCCGCGGCAGTGCCAGCAGGCAGGACAATAGTTCACAAGTCAGGGCTGTGGCAGCGCCAACAGTCCGTCAAGGATGAGTTCGTCGCGGTGTCTCTCGACTCCAGGATACAACTGCCTTCCTGTCCTGGGGCTGCCTCAGTTATAGGTCTGGCGTCCTTTGATGTCCGGACCCTCGCTCTTGGAGGTCGGGAGGTCCGGGATGAGGTAGTCCAGACACCCAGCAGGGGGGTGGAGCCAGCGCCCGAGGAGGCTGGGGGTGCTCGGCACCTGGCGGGGGAGAGCCATCGACACTTCGTACTCCCATTGACCTGCCAAGTGGGCTGTTCACCTCCTGGGTGGAGGGTGGTGCCGGGATGTCGGGGCCTGGCCAGGCCCAGGGTTGGGGTCGGGCTGAGGCCGCACGGCCGCGTGGTGCCGTGTCCAAGATGGCGGCTGGGCCGGGCAATAGTGCTGACGGTGGCCCGGCCCCTGTCCTGCGGGGAGGGAGCGAGCCCTTCATGTGGCCTGTCCAACAGCGGTGTTGCTACTTAGCCTACGGAAGTCAGATGACAGGCTTAACCCTTTTTTTTCATTGTAAATTAAGAAATCCTTGCAAGTGTCCTATCAGATGTAGGATCTTAAATGCAATGCATAGGAGACACATCATTCAATTTACGAATAGGTGGATGTTAACTGCTCGCCTCTTGCCGTTTAAATTTAGATCACATCCACATATTTTATCCCGTTAATTTTGGTCACAACAATAATTTCAGTACTGGCTTCCTAAATATTTTACATTTGGAATATCATGAGTTGCCACTCTATGGGTGTTAGTGATTGCTTCTGAAATATTTCTTGCTGGTAGCACTGTTGGACTTGGCCCTTCTGGCAGGTTCACCCCTAAACTTTTTGCTTTTTATTTGACACTTGGTGTTAGTGATTTTTGGCTTCTGCGCACTTTTACCACTGTGTCCCAGGGTAAAGTGCGTGCATGTAGTGAGGTTGGCCTGCCCTCCCATAGGAATGCATGGGGAATGTATGTGTCCATGTTAGTTCCTGATGCGTGGGGAGTGCAGGCCCGAGTTTGGTATGTGCAGACTTGGGTGATTGAATGCTGCGCGATGATGTGCGCGGCATGATTGTGTCTAGTGTGGAAGTGCCACTTCTAGAAGTTGACATGTTTGTGTAAATTATGTGAATTGGCTGTCTGGCTTATGATTGGCTGGAGCTAGCTGGTGTGCCAGGCTCCAGGAGTCAGGATGGGTCTGCCCTGGTGGTGAATGGGAGATCTGCATGAGTGATGTGAGGGAGGGGTGCACCTGGGACCTGAATAGGGCTGGGCTTTCCCCACAAAATGCTGGCTCCGCCCCCTGTGGTGCGACTGATGACCCTAGCCTGACTAGTGAATGGAAAGGGTAGCTGAGCACAACAAAGTGCTCCAGAACCAGTTGCATCTGGTTTTCCCCCCACCCTGCACCTAAGGACAAAGGGTTTCCTAGTATAAGATGGGGCTGTCTCCCCTTACAAAATGTTCTCTTCTTGGATCCGTTCTTGAGGGTGGGCTGCTGCTGGGCGCCAGGAGGACCGCCACTGGGGACTGCCTCCCTGCCTGGAGGGCCCTGTGAGCTGGCCCCTGGGCCCAGCCTTGCCCCCCTCTGCCTTGCCAAAAGACTTTTGCTGGACCTGGAGGGATTTGGGTGGTCTGCCAGTGCCTGGGGAGTGCTGGGGAGTGCTGGCCTCCTCCTCCAAATCCCTAGAGGGATTCCCCAACGTGGGGATCCCCCCTTTTGACTGGTCTTCAAGACAGGTGCCCACCGTGCATTGCGCAGAGCCGGTTAGCCAAGTTGCGGCGCGGATGCCCACCCCGCTTATTTGCCGACTTTTTTTGTGCCTCAATAACAGGTGCCCACCCTGTTTTATTTATTTATTTGATGGGAGCCCACCCCGTATTGAGAAAGAATTCACTGCCGCAACCCAGGAGTGTCCAAAGACGTTGCTGGGCCGCTGCCGTCACGACACGGAAGTGCCCCAGCCTGCCCTGGAAGAAGAGGCTGGAAGTCACGCCCTCGCAGGGCAGCACGAGAAAAGGAGAGGCGGCTGAAGCTGCAGGCGGGCTCCGTTGTGGGAAGAAGAGCCCGGCGCTGCCCACAGAAGAAGCCGAACGCCGGTCCCCACCGACGCGAGTGGAGTCCTGCAGAGCCCCGGTGAGTCCTGTAGTTGTATAAAGGCCCCGGTGCTGCTTGGGGGAGAGGGGGGCATCGGGGCACATTGCCGGTGCCCGCCACCCCTCAGTGGTGATAGCGTGGTCTTGAGGGCAGTGTCTTTGTGCATAGAGCTACCCCGGTTGACAGTGGGCCGCTCCCACGGACTTTGGGGGACATTGTAGTTGAGAGCCCACGAGAGGCTCCAGGGGGCATTTGTAATTTGGAGCCCCGAGGCTCCCAGGGGCCATTGTGATCACGAGTCCCCAGAGGGGGGACTCCAACATCTCGGGGGCATTTTTAAGGGTAGAGCAGCCCCGTTTGGCAGAGGGCCGCTCCGCCAGCGGCATCATTGTTTTTAGAGCCCACGAGGCTCAAAGGGGGCATTTGTTGTTCAGAGCCACGAGGCTCCTGAGGCCCCAGTTATTTCTTTAGAGCCCACGAGGCTCCAGCATCTTCGGGGGCATCTGTGTCATTTGGGGAGCCCACAGAGGAGGCTCAGGAGGCACACTGGTGCCAGGCGCAATCCCTTCAGCGGCCCAGCACTTAGTGGGCAACTGCTTCGTTTTGGCTTGCCCCCGTTGTGCGCAATCTTTCTTTGGCTGCCTGTGCAGCCTGCCCTGACTTTTCTGGACACTGGGCGTTTCAGCCCCAGAGAGGCCAAAGCGGCCTGGGGAACGTTTTATGTGTTGTGCCCTTGCTAAGGGTACATGTTTCTGGCCCTATGTGATTTTTGCGCAATCGTGATTACCTGCCTAATGTGATTGTTATGACATATGCAATACTTGTATGCCTATACCCCTAAATGTATTTTTATGCCTAGGAGGTTGTTTGCCCTAGTACAGTGATGCTAGTGAGTTTATGATTCCCTGCGTGATATTTGCCTAAGGTGTTTAGGATCGCGTAGGTGGTACTTACCTTTTACCAGTGGTTACTGGTTGTTTGCTACATTTACTATTTGGTGCTACAGTTATTATATGTTCTATGTGCTAAGTGCTAGTTCTACCAAGTGCTTATTACTGACAGTGGTCCAGGTGGCCCTGTCCCATGTATATAATCCCCTGTAAATTCTGCCCGTGCCTATGGAACCTTGTAAAGTGTGTGTTTATTATCTAATGTGTTTGGTATATTACAAAGGCTATCTTTATATATAACCTTGTGTGGAGTTTCCTTTGTGGTGGGCCTTGGGTGTTGTTGCTGGGTGCGCGCGCAAACGCTTTACACATCGCCTCTGAGATAAGCCTGACTGCTCGTGCCAAGCTACCAAGGGGGTGAGCAGGGGTTATCTTGGCAGGTAACTTCCTTGCCCTGACTAGAGTGGTGATTTCTGCCTGGCTTTGGCGTGATCCAGCGCCCCTATAGAAAAACGGTCTCACCAACGCTACCCAACACCGTAATACTCACCATTAATCATAAATCACTCATAAGGCCCATTAGCAACCGAGACAATTTTGGGCAACTGAATCATGTGACCTAATTAATCAGAACCTATTCACATACTATTTACACATTTATATACAACTGCAGTTTATCATTTCTTACCATGGTTTTTATGCAAATAACATTTAATTAAGTCACTAAGGTAAATGGATCCGCTGATGGTAACTAGACCATGAATAAACAAGACCAGCTTGTCGTTTCAAAATCTAATTTTATTATTCTTTTTATTCCAGGAAAAGCATTCTTTTAAATCTTTATTTTATTAGCAATTATAGCAGCATTTATTAAAGCGAATGAATTAATGAACTGACATCTTCAAAGCAAATCAGCATGTATGAGTTAAGGCAAATTAACGGTTTCCCACTCCCCAAGTCTATTTCCCTGTCTAAAACTCACTTCACCTAAAAGGAAAAGTCATTTAAGCCTATTATCCTTACGTGCGCCAAAGTCCGACAGCACGACACGCCCTTCTGGAATCAGAAAGCGAGAAGCACCCTCCTGTCAAAGGGGGCAAGTTTTATACCTTTTCTGCCAAACTAATCTCACTAAAAGTATATTTTTCTTTGCCATCCGTGCTCTCATTGGCTGATCGATGTCATCACATATGGTGTCACCACTTTTCTCCAAACCTAGAACGGGCTTTCTTAGAGTCCATTGTCTCTCATTCTCTAGTCACGCAGCTTCCTCCAAAAAGAAACATTTTATAAGTTACAGGCCGTGACTTCCTTAGCTTGTCAAACTTTGCCTCTTCCTGTCCTTGGGTCAATCTCACCAAGAGCACGTAAAACAATGTTCATTCGAGCTTGCAAATATTTTTCAACGTGGAAAAGTTTCCATGCAGGACTCTTGCTCTCTCTGGACAGGACTGAGCAACACCACCTTTTTCAGTTTGCTCTTTAGGCCTCACTCGAAAACTATTATTTAAACAAACACAAGACATCAATTAATTAGAGAATTGAGACCCATTCTGTTACCCACCCCCTTTGCTAATTATTAACCCATTAATTAATGTTACCTAGCCTAAGCACAAGCCACAGAATTCTCCACAAACTTATGCCACATAAAAGACGGAAAGACTTAACAGAAGCACACAAATAAGCACATGCCATTAATTAAACAGCTGCATTTAATACTGACAAAGACAATAGACAAGGTTAGTTTATTATTTTCGACGCATTTGCAAATGCAACAATGATCACACGTATTAGTCCCTTGTGTCATGTAAATGCATTTTAATCTAGGTTGGTTAATAATTCACCACAAATCAATTAATACGGTTATTTATTATGGAAGTTTAACTTTGCGAGCCAGAACAAAATATGATTCTGAAACTCGCTCCATCAACTCCCTCATCTGGTGATTTCAAAATCACCAAACTACACCCAAATTTAACAAAATTTTAACCCTTGAACATGTTTTGACTTCCACTGTATTAGTGTTTCTAAAATTCTGTTTCCGCTGTCTGCTTGTAACTCTCATATTGCGATCTACGTAATTCTTCTAGTTCTATTTCCTTATCTTGTTCTTTTCTGTGCTTATAAATCCTCTTCTTTTCCCTAAGATACTTCTTTCTTTTGTGTAGCATGCAACTAATTTTCAACAAGAGTATCACGAAAACTATAACTAATAAAGGAGTCAGTATTTTGCCTAAAATTGAACTACCTATCTCTTGAAACCAGGTTTTGATTGCTGCAAATCTTTTGCTCAAGCGTTCTGAAAAATCTTCATTTTCTAAAGGTACAATTTCTGAATGTAGCTCTGTAATGTTCTTAATATACATTTCAATGTTCTGACTTTTATCTGGGATATAAGTACAGCAATGCTGGACATGTAAAATTCCACAAACTCCTCCCTCTTTTGCTAGCAGAATATCAAGGGCAAGACGATTCTGCATAACCATAGATCTCATAGCAATAATTTCAGTATCCACTAGCTGAAAACCACCAGCAGTATAAGTAGACAATCTGTCAACAATTGTGGACAATTTTCTGATTTTAACTGCATTCAGGGTTATACCCACGAAAGGTATTACTGCACCAAATATATCTCACAAAATTTCTGAAAAACTTTCCCTTTTGAATCTATTCAGATGATTGCTAATTTCAAATGAACCTTTTGTATTTCTATCTACATGAAAAATGTTTGGGAATACTAAACCAACATAACAGGTCCCATACCAGTGGTCGGGAGATTGTAGTAAGCTTTGTCCCCACATACAAAATAAATTCCAGGAAAAATTGGATCTTTGCCACCTTTAAATCCAAATCCACCCAAGATTTGATAAGTGTCTTCACATTGACTTGCACCCACAACGTAATTGTCAAAAAGCGTATTGTCTCTCCTAATAAAAAGCTTTCCACTAACAGGTTTATCTATGTGAATAGCAACATTTCCAGCTCTACCATTGAATTTCTCATCCTCAATCTGCCAAAACTTAGATTTGGTTAGTTTCAGCATCTCATTCCTTTTATATATTGCTCTTCTCTCTTCAACTAAGTTTAAGAAAGACTTCTCTTCAGCTCTCAATTTACAAGTTAAGTTGTTTCTAAAAGCATATTCATAGGTAAGTTCATTAGTTACAATGAAAAATTCCCTCATCTGTTTAGCATGTATGTATGACGTTACAACGCAGGCTATTACAACGCCTGCCTTTATAACGCGGTTTTTACATCGCATACCATAACAATGCGTAGCGCTTTTGGGTGCTGGATAGTGAATAGTTTCATTTACTATTCCAACTCCAGTCCCCGTGGACACTAGGGAAGGTTATTGGATAGTAAATTAACCTATTCCCTATCCTAGAGCGCCCCCCAGTGCAATGCGTTGTAATGGTTTGCGTTGTAATGACCGCGTTGTAATGGTAGTGCGTTGTAAAAGTTTTGTTGTAAGTGATGTTTACCGTACTCTTGATAGGTTTCAGTTTTCGATGCCCCGCCCACTGTATATATTATGTTTATGAGTTAGCATGATGTGTCTAACCAATATGCAGTCACAGTTTAAAATTCAGGTGCTGAAACCCACCGAGCTATTTTTGTAATGTGCAAGCTTCAGTTGGATAGAATTGTTTCTGTAATGTGTAAGCTTTTGTCTTATTATTGCCTTCTAAGTTAGAAAACCAGATGTGGTACATTACTTTTTCCTTTGTTAGGTTCCCATTATAGATATTTCTGTATACTTTCCTATAAGAGAGAGAAGCCTGTCTATGGCAGACAGACTTCTGATGCTGACATTTGCTCTGCAGTTCCAATGTCTCATGGTACAGTTTTTCCCCCCTCCCTTATGAGCAGAAAATCCTTATTTCAGCATTTCTTGCCTTGAGTTAGTTTTGCAGAAAATGTTTCCATGCCCTGGCAGAGCAAAGCTTCGGCTCTGTGTCCTTGAGGGGAGATAACAGAGTTGCCTTCGCAGGCGCAGATGCCTCATGTATGAGTTCATTGTTCACCATTTCGCTAGTTCTGTAATTTTCCAGACTGGGCGTGTCTTTACCCTGCCATGTTATGTTATAATGTATTATCATGATAGGATGAGTCAGTCCTCTCGATGCATTCTCTGGAGTGCAGACCTGACAGGGCCCATCTATAGATGAACATTTGTATCCTAATAAATATATCTCTAATCCTTCTCCACTGCCTGGCTGGCTTATTATATGAGAATGATAGATGAGTGAGGTAAGTCGCTCAGGTGGATTTGAGCCACGCTTATCAGATGGCGCCCGAACAGGGACTCCGTGATAAGGATCTTTCTCACCCGTAAGTGGGTAGCAGAAGGCCGGGGAGCCTCTGGTCGGCACGGTGGGTCTGGGTACCCACTTTGATGCCGAGCTTGGTTCTCGCAGCGCTGCCCCACCCTGCTGATCGGGAGAGGTCCCGGTTCATGATCCTGCACCGGAGTCCAGAAGGCGGAACCTTGGAGCTGACCGTGTTGGTCCCAGCAGCTGGCGGTGGAGAACGGTGGATGTCGGTTCTGCGAGCAGAAGGTGAGTGGTCCGACTGTTGATTGAGGGAGCTGGGATGCTCCATGAGACCGGTGTGTCTCTGAGACCGGTGTGTCTCTGGTGATTGGAGGAGCCGGTGTGCTCCTGGGGCTAGTGTGCTCCGGGGAACTCAGAGTGCAAGTGGCGCTCTGACAGACTATTGGTGATGGCGGTATTGGGTGGATGTCTGTTTTATATCATCCGACCGGGTGGTACTGAGACTGGAGTGTGGCTCATCACGGTTAAATATTGGGAAAGGACCCAAACCCCTAGTGTGAGTGGTTTTATGGAAGAGTCCCAGATCTTCCGGGGTAAAGTGCGCAACGGTCTGCAGTGCCGCCCGGGTGGCGGATGTGTCCTCCAACCTCAGAACAGTTAGTGTACTGTTCGGTCTGCGGTAGGGTCCAGGTTCCCCAGGACTTGGTCGACGGGCCTTGTCCCATTATGGTAACACGTGTTTGGCAGGGATTCAATGCATAGGACGTGTGTGTGCGTGTGTGGTTGTGTGTGGAGATAGTTGTTTGGTTCTTTTGTGCCTGGGTATGTGTGGGTTCTTTGGCGGTATCTGATTGAGTGAGTTTGGTGGTGTTTGATTGAGTGTGCAAGATGCCGTGTTTCACTAAGTTGCGATGTTTTAGGTGTTGCTGCAGTTCAACTGATGTCAGAATGGCCAAGAGTCAACCCGCTCCTGTAGAAGACTCTTGATTTTGTTTAATATTTCTGATGCAGTTAAGATAGATCACTTGCAAGAGAGATTGTTTGCTAGGCACTGCTGTCAGAGCATGTTTGATTCCCTACGGTTGTGGCAGAAAGAGGAAATTTTAGTTTTAAAGGAAGACAAAATGTGTACACTTAAAGTTGCTTTTAGTGGCTCAGTGAACCAATGTGAGCAGTGATTAAGAGGATGGGGTATGCATTTCATGTAACATGTTTTATTTTGTTATAATTGGTTTGGGTTGAGAGCAGTCTGTGGGCTGCCTTTTGTTTGTGTAAATGTTTGTTTGAATGAAGTGAGTGCGTCTTGTTGCATAAGTGAGATTGTCTGGTCCTTGTGAGCTATCTGAGATGGGTGTGCCTGACTATCAGTGTGTTTTTCGTGTAGTTTAAAAGTGCATGCAGGGCTGTGCTCTATGGAAAAGAATTTGGTTTCTTCCATTCCCTCAATTTGTGAACAGTAGAAGATGGAGAAAAAGGGATTTGATTACCAGTAATCAGAATGAATATTAATAGAATGTAGGAAGAAGTGTAAAGTTAGAAAGAAGAGAAAAAAAAGAAAGAGAAATGTATTTGCCAAAATAGTGTTAATTACTGAATGTTAGAAAGAGTTAGGAAGGCTTATTGGCTTTGTCAGCGCCAGACCGACGAGCGCGAGGCAGATTTGACCTTGGTGGTGAATGCCAGGGGAGGCAGAAGGCTGGCTAGCAGCCCAGAATTATTAGCTCTTGGAAGGAGAGTGAAATGCAGTTGTTTAGTTAGTTTTAAAAATGACTTGTTGAATGAATGTGTTTCAGTCCACAATCAAATAAAAAAGGTTGTAGAACTCCGAGTTGGTAAGGTTTAGAATAACAGTGTGTGCATTTTTATTCAGTTTTGGAAGATTATGTAGGATGGAAACATAGATGCTTGCAGCCGTAGAGCAGGACAGGTGTGACCTTGGTGTTATCAGCACCATTCCAATGGGTTCGCAGAGCACCGAGAGCGAGAGAAGAGTACAGGCAGAAGATTAAGGGGGGGCTAGGAGACTCTGCTCCTGGCACAGACAGCAGAGATACACAGTTGGAGCCAGCATCAGCGAGTCTGCATAATTATGAGTTCTGCTCTTTCCAGCAGACTGTTGCTGGTTCACATTAAAGTATAATGCAGTTGTTCAAAACACATGTGATTTAGAATTAGGAACAAAATTATGAATAACTTTCAACAGGTTATTCCATTTGGACATAGAGAATTACACTTTAACATGGCCTAGTCTGAGAAAAGAAGGATTGTTTTGAGAAAAAATAATTTACTAAATATGTTAGTGAGTGTTACTCCTATTGTTTGAATGGTATTCAGTAAGTGATTGATTTGTGTGCAGTTTAATGGCAAAAAGAAAAGAGAGATTTATTGGTTGTCTGGTGGGAATGTATATATGTGTATAATGTCTATATGTGTGTAACAGTATTTGTATGCAGTTTGTCCATGGGACACCATTACAGTGGGCCCAGTGCCCCACCCGCTGAGTGTGCAAATGTCTGCTAGTGTGCACTGGAGTATTTAGTATGTTCTGGAGGTGAGAATATGGCGCCCTTTTGTTTAAAGTTAAGAAATGGCATTGGTTATAAGAGGGCTCATTTACACAGCGAAAGATGACTGTGCAGAAATATTTGGTATTTTAATAACAAGAATAAACAGTTTACGCAAATATGGAAATTCCTGGCTCATGACAAGTGAATGATGTGAACGTAAATGTATATCTTTTTCCCTTTTTGATGCTGCATTAAATGCCATTACCAGATTGTCATGTGATTTTCAATGCTGCTAAATGTTTTATATTCATGGCTGACGGTTAAAGAGGTTAGAACTGGTTCTTATCTAAGACAGCAGACAGGGTTTTCGGAACGGAAAGTGAACGGTGAATTGGTATGAATGAACTTCAAGCATAGGTTTTACGGTAAGTATTTGTGGAAGGTATTTTTACTAAGTGGTTGCTTTTTTTTGTCCAATATTTTCTGTGTTGTTGTTTCTTTTGTGTGTGTTTTGATTTGTTTCGTTTCAGTGCAATGGGAAATATTTTTTATCTGTGTGTTACGGTGAGTATTGATGCAGCTTTATGCTAGACAGATTAAGTGTGCACTGACACCGCATGATGCATGATATGCATGAGAAAAAAATATAGTCCTTTGAGTAACTAATATTGTGTTTTCCTTTTGTGGCCTTTGTGCTGTTGTGTGTTTTATGTTTTCTTTGGCTTCTTGTGCATTGCTTGCTCTGTTCTGGGTGGATGGTATGCTGATTGATCTTAAGCCTGACAAATTAAATAGGCCAGCATGCTGGGTTTTGGGCCACAGGCTCACTGTGCATGAAATGCATGGCATCGTATTGTGTGTCACAGCTCATTTGCATGTGTTACTGTGATTTGTCTATGCTTTCTGTGCTTAGCACAGCAAGTATACCTGCTGCCTTGTATTGTTTTGACAATTCTATTATTGATACTAGAACAAGCTCCTCTATGGGGAATTTGTTCTGGTCCCTAAATTTCACAGACAACACTTCAGCAGTGTATGTCTATTTGGTTAAAAGGGGTATGGAGGGAAAAATACGAGAGTTCTACGGTGTACTCATGGTGTTGTGTCACAAGCCTGACCATTACCTAAGTAATTTTTGTTCATTTATAGATTTTCCATTTGCCGCCATTTCCCTAATGAATGTCGCATAGTGCCTAGTTATGGGGGACTTCAGCTGTGTCCCAGTTCCATTTCCTTTTCCTTACTACTTTTCCTTAGATACGTTGTATTAGATATTAATAGGCACACATATCATTTTATGGCAATGATATTTCTACATGTGCTAAAAGATGTTCTAGCCCTCTCAAAAGTGCTATGTATCCCCTAGAATTTTGTTTATGCTCAGGGCTACACCCAGTGGTTGATGGTATTGACCGAAGTGAAATATGTTTCAGATTTCCTTCTGTCAAAATGGGGTAGGAGGCTAGCTCCCCGCTAGCTCTCATATAAATTAAAACTAGGTAACATGTGTATTGCTCCCTCCTGTCCTGCTTTGATCTAAAAGGGGAATTAGATGTGGGTAGTTTTGTTCTACAAGTGTTGGGTGAACTGAGAGTTTTTATTAGAGAATTATTTTAATTGGATAGGGATGAAAGGAAGGGAACAGCCCAATCAATCAGTCAATCATAACACTTGTATAGCGCGCTACTCACCCGGGAGGGTCCCAAGGCGCTTGGGGGAAGGGGTCCGCTACTGCTCGAACAGCCAGGTCTTGAGTTGTCTCCTGATTAGTGTTTCCTTATTTGACCTTTGAAGGGAACAATAGGTCGGTACTTTTGTGTCACATTCTTAGGTAACAACATCATTATTGTGCAGCACTAAGTAAAGGTGTACAAGTTTCTTATCAATTAGCCGGTAAAGTTCAGCTGATATTCCCTATTAGAGCTGGTGAACAGGTTTTCCCCTAAATAAAATGTTACATGGTCTAAATAGTGAGAAAGGTGAAAAGATGCTTGTGTGATCCTCAGCACAAATATTTTTAGAAATGAAAGCATGGTCATGAGCAAAAATATAGTTGTTTTGAGTAAAGAAAAAGAATATTAGAAGTGTTTGAAGTTTTGCACTACAGTGAAGGTTCATAAAGTAGACGCTGTGTGCTCGCTATAGGAAGAGCGGTTTGAACTTCCCTTTTTGCTGTTTCTCAAGTGCAAATGGGGGAATACAACATGTCTGTTTTGTTTTATTTTTTCTCTTCTCTTAGAATTCAATAAATGCATACGTCCATCTACAGGTAATACAGCGAAAAGTCAGATATGTAATGTATTACCTATTGTCAGTGCACAAATTTATTGATAGGTACGATGTGTTCACCTTCAAATTGACATGGGTAGAGAATATGAAAGCACAGAATAGACCTCATTTGGTTTTTTTGAATTTGAATTTTATTCATATGCCTTGTCTAAAGATCTTTGTTCTGTTCATCAATAGAAATGTGTCACACCGCCGGAGCCAGAGGGGACCCAAGCATCGGATCCAACTTCAAGTGCAAGTCAAGTCCCGTCGTCAGAAGATACCAATGGAAGTTTAGCTTGGAGCCAAGGTACCACTGAAGCTGCTGTAGGTGTGTGATTCCTGGGTAAGAAAAGGGCAGGCCTGACCGAGATGGAGGACTCACTCTTCGCCTTTGTGCCAGTTCTCCAGTGGTTGGTTTCTCAGAAATACTTGAGAAGGGCAGTTCTGTCTGTGCAAAAGGCTGCCGCCAGTTCTCCAGTGGTTATGCTTCAGGTGTTCCCTGTTCCCCATCTGTTTTGGAATCTACAGTTTTGTCTGCTAAGGTACCTGGTCACAATTTATACAATCTATGGCCTCGACAGAAGAGCGGTGCACCAGGAGAAGAAAAGTAGGAGGTAGGGAGAGACTTTAGTCTTAGGGTACAGACACAGTGCTCTTAGTATCTGTTAGATTCATATCTGGTGTACTGAGCGAGACACTGGACAGAATTTGTAGAGGGCACTACCTGGATTGGTGGTTGCTAAAATTCTGCAAGAAAGACTTTGCATCATTGGCCAAGATTGTTTTCCATTTGAGTTGCTAGCAAGTGCAG
The DNA here is from genome assembly GCF_964261635.1 of Lissotriton helveticus. NCBI lineage: Eukaryota > Metazoa > Chordata > Amphibia > Caudata > Salamandridae > Lissotriton > Lissotriton helveticus. The sequence continues at coordinate 1,695,465,753 of NC_136067.1, read as the reverse complement.
CTCCAACGCAGATGATTTTTGAATTTTTGATGGATAATACGAGCCTGCCTGTGAGGCTCAGACGGACACAGGGAGAAGACTCCCCTCTGGCTGGCTGTGTTGCAGATTGTTTCCTTTAGTTTAATTTGGACATTTTAGCTAGAAAAATTAGTGTTTTTGAATGTTCCTATTCCCAAGGAGGAGCAGCCTCTGCAGCTCCTTGTCCAGATGTCCCTGATCATTTGGTTCTCATGGTCTACAAATTTAATATTGTGTTTGTTTGTATCCTAATTGTTGCTTTCATATTTCTCTTTAGAGAATTAGTTTCTTGTTGCTTGACGCATACCTTCATGAGTATTATTTCAACGCCACCTGAGAATGTCCTAGATCCTCACGAAGAGGAGCACTGGGAAGGTCATTAGGATGATGTAGTATTCAAATGTTGCACCTGACACATGTTATTTATAGAACAGCAACATTATTTCTCCCTGATAGTGACAGTTTGATATTATTTGCATTAATTCCTGCTCATGACTTAAAATGTGATGTAAGTAGTCCGATCATGACATAGTGTTATAGAGACATGGTACCCTGAGAGCATATGTTTAGATTAGTCAAAAGGGAGGGTGCCCCACACCCAGAGAATAATTATTGTCTTAGTAGGTATTGCAGGGGTTGTTCTTTTACTTGTTGCCTCTGCATTTCCTGCCCTATAGTATGCTGCACTACTTCTGTGACAACGTGAGGGAAAGTTTTCTACAGTTGAACTCTTCCTTGGCCTATAGACATCCTCCTGCGACAAATAGTAGTGGTCATTCTCTGGTACCCCTGGCAGTTGTTGGCCCTTCACCTTTTTCCTGCATTATGGGGTGGGATTTGTTATTTGGATTATTTACTTCCCCCTGTTTATGTAGCACCCTCGGACTATCATAAGACTCATCGACGGTTTGCTATAATGCCTGGGCAGCGTAAAAGGAGGGCTCCCCAAGTTGAAGACGTAGATCAGACGGATACTGGTTTGAAAATTTTGATGGGGGTTGTAGGAATTGTGGGTGTATTACTGACTTGAGGCCTATGTGTTTATTGCCTTCCACCACAATATACTGGTTGATGTTGATTGATGATGATATTTTTGGCTAGTGTAGCGCTCTGTCTCTTAGAACGTTATGTAAAGACTCTCCTTTTGGTTAATAAAAGCAGCACTCATGTTAGCCACATCGTGCTAAAAGGAGGGTCTGATAGGTTTCAGTTTTCGATGCCCCGCCCACTGTATATATTATGTTTATGAGTTAGCATGATGTGTCTAACCAATATGCAGTCACAGTTTAAAATTCAGGTGCTGAAACCCACCGAGCTATTTTTGTAATGTGCAAGCTTCAGTTGGATAGAATTGTTTCTGTAATGTGTAAGCTTTTGTCTTATTATTGCCTTCTAAGTTAGAAAACCTGATGTGGTACATTACTTTTTCCTTTGTTAGGTTCCCATTATAGATATTTCTGTATACTTTCCTATAAGAGAGAGAAGCCTGTCTATGGCAGACAGACTTCTGATGCTGACATTTGCTCTGCAGTTCCAATGTCTCATGGTACAGTTTTTCCCCCCTCCCTTATGAGCAGAAAATCCTTATTTCAGCATTTCTTGCCTTGAGTTAGTTTTGCAGAAAATGTTTCCATGCCCTGGCAGAGCAAAGCTTCGGCTCTGTGTCCTTGAGGGGAGATAACAGAGTTGCCTTCGCAGGCGCAGATGCCTCATGTATGAGTTCATTGTTCACCATTTCGCTAGTTCTGTAATTTTCCAGACTGGGCGTGTCTTTACCCTGCCATGTTATGTTATAATGTATTATCATGATAGGATGAGTCAGTCCTCTCGATGCATTATCTGGAGTGCAGACCTGACAGGGCCCATCTATAGATGAACATTTGTATCCTAATAAATATATCTCTAATCCTTCTCCACTGCCTGGCTGGCTTATTATATGAGAATGATAGATGAGTGAGGTAAGTCGCTCAGGTGGATTTGAGCCACGCTTATCACTCTAAACGACCCGTTTGATAAAACAGACTAGCTATTACACTGCAAGTGATGCCATAAGTAAGAGGAAGCATGTTATATGTTACCCCCTCCGAAACAGAAGCAGGTAGTTTCACACAAATGTAACAATCTTTAACATCCATGACCTTAACATATTCAGATAAAAGTCTTTGAAAAGTATTACTAGAAAAATCACCAACAGGTCTATCTTGGTGGATCTCTGGTTTGTGCTTAATAACTCTGTTAGACATATCTACAACATTATTGCTATCTTGTTTAGCCACAGCTTTACTTGTCATGTTAGTCTTGTACTCTTCTTTGTCGTTGCCAAAAGGAAAAATGACAGCTAAAATTAACCAGACCAAAACTATTAAAATCACACAAATAGAAGACATTTTGCAACATCTCCTTAAAATGGAACACCTCGAATTATTGTTAACATAAGGCATATTTACTCTAAGACAAGAGCCTTACAAAAGAAACAAAAATCAAATTTTTCTAAATAAACACCCCCCCCTGTTTTTTTTTTTTTAAAGTAAAACCCTACTTTCTAACAGCTTTTCTTCGACCTTACATCTTACATCAATGTGTTTTTCCAGCTAACACAATTTCTTCGACCTTGTGTCACCTAACACATTTTCTTCAGCCTTATGCCAAGAACAAAAACAAAATTAATCAATGTCACTGGTATCATCCAAATCTTCCTGACTACTACTATTCACCTCCACCACAGGTGGGATGATTATATAAGTCCACTCAGGGGACTTGTATTTTTGGTTAGGTTTCAGTACTCTCTTTGCTCTACTAGTAAGCACTTCTATTTTCTTTCCTGTTTGAGTTTTCTTATCAGAATCTCCTTTCTGACTCGAGATTTCATTAATCTGCTCTTTTGATCTGTTTACCAATTTGAATTTCTTACCTTCTTTTTCAATTGGAGTTGGCCAATTATCTCCTTTTCTCAATATTTTCTTCTTTGGTTCAGATTGATTACACTCTGCTCTCGAAGATCTTTTTCTAAAATGTCTTATTTCAGAATCTTCATCACTTTCATCTGATTCAGTATCTGAGATTTCAAATCGAAATCCAGGTTCTTCTTTACTGGGCAGTTTCACTCTGTTAGGAACATCATCCTTATAGCTGGTACTTGGAATTGCATCTTCTTCTTCTTCTTCTTCAATCGCTTCCAACTTCCCAGTTTCAGAATTTTCGTTCCTGCTTTCAGAGCTTCCAATCTGCTTTTCAATACTCTCTTGATCTTGAATTACCACTTGATCAGACTCTTTTTCTGCTTCTTTTTCTAGAAGATCTTCATCATCTTCAGAGTCTTGTATCACAACTTCTTCAACTTCTTCATTCAATGCCTCATTCGCATTTGAATCTTCCAGATGTCGACCTTCCTGTCGATCTTCAGTATCTGGATCTTTTTCAGGTTCTTCTTCAGAATCTGAATTAGCTGTGGTGTCACCTTCGTCAGGATTTTCAGGTGGAGGTACACGAATGTTGTGTCTTGCATGAATCCACCTCTTCAATCCTTTGCACTTTACTGCATTAGTTGTAACAAGTATCACCTGTTTTGCCTTCTGCCACCTGGGTACTAGGCAGTTTCTTCTTCGATGTACTTTTGTCCTCACCCAGTCACCTGGTAACAGATCATGAGCTTGTTCCTTTTCTCTTGTTAACACTTCAGTTCCCACCTGATGGAACACAGAAGTCATGACGTCAGAGAGGTTTTTGCAATAATCCAAAATGACGCTATCATTAATACTCATGATTTTACCTATCGGTACAAAAGCTTGTCTCATGACTCTGCCCATGAGAATCTCATGAGGGCTTAAACCTGTCTTTTTATCTGGAGTACTTCTCAGTGACATCAAAACAAGTGGTAGTGCATCTGTCCACTTCATTCCTGTAGCTAGACACATTTTAGCTAATCTATTTTTGATTGTGCCATTCACTTGCTCAACAACACCTGATGCCTCTGGCCTATAAGCACAATGGAGCTTTTGCTTAATATTAAGTGCTTCACAAACCATTTGTAACAATCTGTTTTCAAAATGTGTTCCACGAGCAGTCTCGACCGTCACTGGAAAACCGTACCTTGGTATGATTTCCCTTAAAAGCAATTTAGCCACAGTAACCGAATCATTGTGACGTGTTGGGAACGCTTCTACCCATCTTGAAAACTGACAGATAATCACTAGGACGTATCTTAATCCATTATGGCGTGGCATGTCAATGAAATCCATTTGCAATCTGGTAAAAGGACCACCCTCCCGTCCCATGGTTCCCATGCTCACAACTGTTTTTCTGTTTGGGTTGATCTGCTGGCAGATCAAACATCTCTGACAAAAAGATTCTGCAATTAGTCTGAACTTTGGATTGTACCATGTATGCCTAAACAACCTAATCATTGAGTCTTTGACCTTGACCATGATACATTCTAGCCATGTCAGCAATCATGCTATTTGGCATAACTGGTCTGTCATCTTTGTAAACCCAAATTTCATCTTCTTCTCGCTGTCTGCAACCTGCTTTTAACCATCTGTCTTTTTCCTCATCATCTGCCTCATCTTGTAAATCTTTTACTCGTTGCCATGTCTCAACTACAGATGTTAGCATGAGTGAATTCAAAACATGTTCATTATTTTTCTCCCGATTGATTGACATATTATTTTTCGCACAGAACTTTGCTATCTCGTCAGCGTAAGCATTTCCCTTCGTAATATAGTCCTCGCCTCTTTTATGTGCTGTACATTTCACAACAGCAATTTTCTTTGGTAACTGAATTCCGTCAATTAACCTTTTAATCAAATCGGCGTTCCTTATTGGATTTCCTGCAGAAGTTAAATAACTTCTTTGAGACCAGAGCTGACCATAGTCATGGAGTACACCGTATCCATACTGACTATCAGTCACTATGGTAACCTTTACATTTTGACCTCTTTCACATGCACGAATCAAAGCAATCAATTCAGCTACTTGAGCTGAACTAATTCCTTCGAGACAAGAGGCTTCCACTACATCTGCAACTGTGCAGACAGAATATGCTGCTCTCAGAACACCTTCATCTGTTCTCAAGCATGAACCATTAACAAAATAAACAAAATCTGATTCTGCTAATGGGACATCTTTAATGTCCTGCCTGGGTTTGGTGCAATATTCTAAAACATCTAAGCACTCGTGATCAATGTCATTCTCATTTCTGATTTCTGTTACAGTACCATCAGGCAATAATGTGGAAGGATTTAAATTTACACATCTCGCAATCGAGACGTTATCTGATCCCAGAATAATTTTCTCATATTTTGTTAATCTGTTACTTGTCAAATGCTGAGTTTTGCTTCTGGTAAGGAGAATTTCAACTGAATGGGGTACATACACTTTTACAGGGTATCCCATTATTATTCCTTCGCTCTGTTCAAGGCTTACACTTGTTGCAGCTACTGCTTTTAAGCAGCCTGGTAATGCTTTTGCAACAGGATCAAGACCTGCTGAAAAATAGGCTATTGGCTTTCTCAGTTTTCCATGTCTTTGAATTAGAACTGACAATGCACATCCTTCTCTTTCACTGCAATACAACTCAAAATCTTTTTCATAGTCTGGCATACCTAAAGCAGGTGCTCTACACAGGCCTCTTTTTAGCTGTTCAAAAGCTTCTAGCTCAGTTTCTGTTAAGATGATCGGGTCTTTTATGTCTGCTTTTGTCAGTCTCTGCAGTGGTTTTGCAATTACTGAAAATCCACTAATCCATTGGCGACAATAACCAACCTATCCTCGAAACATTCTGACCTGTCTCTGTGTTCTTGGAGGTTGTATTCCCTGAATCATTTTAATTCTCTCAGTTGTCACTTGCCTGATTCCTTTTGCAATTCTGTGACCAAGGTATTTCACTTCTTGTTTGCAAAACTGTAATTTTTCAGGAGACACTTTATGTCCTTCATCTGCCAAATGATTTAAAAGAGTAATGGTATCTGTTGCACAGTTATCTCGTGTTTTTGCAGCTACAAGGAGGTTGTCAATGTATTGCACTAATGTCGATTTTCCAGGTAAGTCTAGATTCTCCAAGGATTATTTTAGCAACTGATTAAAAATAGATGGACTTTCTGTATACCCCTGTGGGATACGACACCATGCTAAGATACGGTCCTGGAACCTGAACGCAAACATTTGCTGGCTTTCTGGATGCAATGGAACAGTAAAGAATGCATTGCAAAGGTCTATGACTGTATACCATTCTGCATCATGCGGAATCTGATAAAGAATTACCGCTGGTTTTGGTACAATGGGGCAACATGGAACAACTACCTGATTAACCTTTCTCAGGTCTTGAACAATCCTGTAAGTTCCGGTTGGCTTTTTGATACCCATAATCGGTGAATTACATGGGCTACTCTCAATTTCTTTTAGAACACCTTGTTTTATGAATTTCTCAATTACGGGTATAACACCTTCAATAGTTTCTGCCTTCATTTTATACTGAGGAATGTTTGGAAAATCTACTCCTTGTTTCACTGTAATTTTAACTGGATCTACATTTTTCATCAAACCCATTTCACTTCCTGTAAGATCCCACATTTCAGCATTGACTGTTTCTTTTAATTCTTCAGGAAAATTGTTTTTATCAAATGCAGGAAATAATTTACTTTCCTCTGCTTCAACCATTAACATTGTTAACCTGTAAAGCCCCTCTTCCTCTTGAGTTTGGAGCTCTATACCATTCGGTGAGCAATATATTTTGTAATTCATCTTGCATAAAATGTCCCTCCCTAACAAGTTTACAGGACTACTGTTACAGACTACAAATCTGTGTTTGTCTTTAAATTTACCAATTTCAACTTTGACTGGTTCTGTTAAATCTGTTTTAATTTGCTGATTAGCTACACCAACTACTTGGATGGTATCTCCAGAGAGAGGCAGGTTTTCTATTTCCACTGATCTAACAGTAGAACGGGTAGCACCTGTGTCCACAAGAAAAGTGATTTCTACATCATTCACTTTACCATTAACAAATGGACCTGATTGGTCTACCTCAAGAGTGGCTCCAAGCACACACTCTTCCTCCTCTCTCAGGCACCGTCATAAGTAATCATCTGAATCACTCCCTCCATTTTCATTCAACAAATACTGTTGAGAAACATTTTGCACATTCACTCTTTGCGATCTGTTTACCTGCTCTCCTCCGCAGAATCCCGTATCTGTATTATATCTCTGCACATTTACACAATTTGGAAATGGGGGTTGTGGAATCTGACTCTGCTGATTCACTACCTGTCGCTGTAGCTGTTGCTGTAGCTGTTGCTGCAGATTTACCTCATTCTGCATCTGCGGATTTAATGATGCATTTTTAAAATTTCTGGGCGGATTTTTACATTCGCGCTTCCAGTGTCCAATTTCGCTGCAATTAAAACATGGGAGTTTCTGTTTTAATTCCTCAATATTTCCCATTAATTTTTGCTTATTAAAATTACCTTTAAATTTACCTTGATTCTGATGAACATTTTTGTTTTCTAAGGTTGCTATCTGCTGTTCAGCTAACTTCACCTGTGCCCACATTGCCTTTTCTTTCAGCTTCTTTTGCTTTGCGTCTATCTCATCACTACAATATTTTGCTTTTCTCAAAATATCATCAACTGATAATGATTGCCAACCAACAAATCCGTTCCTAATCATTTCACCAATTTCAGGTCTTAAGCCATAAACAAACCTGTATATAAAGTGGCTCATATCCTTTTCACTTAATTTTTCATAGCCACTGTATTGTTTAAAAACCAATAGTAACCTTTCATAGAATGAATGTACTGATTCCTTTGGCCCTTGATTTGTTCTGTCTATTTTAACCCAATAAACTTCTTTTGGGGCAATCTTGTTCTTCAACCACACAATTACTTTGTCATAGAGATCCATAACATCTGCTGATGGAGCACCTGTTATTCTATCTCGAGCAGGTTCTTCTTTGGGCCAACTTACAGAAATCTTACATTCTGTCCAAAGATCCGATGGGACTACAATGTCAAAGAATCCATCAAGATCAATCCACAGAACTTTTGAAACCTTAATAAATCTATCCACCTGTCGATACCATTCCACAGGCTTTTCTCTTAGCCGAGGGAAATCATTGGTGAACAATAAAATGTCCTGTCTTGTCCAAGGAACATGCACATACCCACCACCAGCAATTTCTCTCATTGGAAACTGACCAGCTACTTCTCCTCTTTCTCTCCTTTCTTCCTCTCTTTTCTTTGTCCTTTTTACTCTCCATTTACTTAATTCACCTAATCTTTTTAGGAACACAATTAATTCTTTTATGTGAATAATTCTTCCAGTGGCTTTCAATGTCTTTTTCAGAGAAATCCACTCTGTAACTCTTTCCCAAATTTTTCTGTCTACTCAAATCAATTTCTAATTCAGCAGCTAATTCCTCTAATTGATCATATTTCGTTTTTGGTTTCCATTGAATGGTTTTGCAAATAAACAATAATTAATCATCCTGATATTGCTTGAAATTGTCAGGTCCAATTGTGCCAATAATTAATTCCTCCAAATCTGCTTTTAATTTTGCAACATCAAGTAATTTAATTTCTGGAGTCTTTGGGGTATGCGTTAAATCTATTTTATTTATGCTCTTTTCTGGCGAATCAGCATCAGATTCTGCACCAGTTGATGTTCTACATAACAGACTTTGATTAAAAGTTAAATCTGGCATCATTGTTTTTTCTCAGTGAATTTCTGATAAATCTGAATAAAATTTTTCAGCCACTTTCTGAATTTCTGCATTTAATGGAATAGTTAAAGCTGAATGTCTAACTTCTCTTTGATCAAATACTGGCTGAACAGGTCCAATTGTTACTGGTACCGTTACTGCTTCCATGCTTTTAGTTAACTGCTGTATTAATTCATCTTTTGATCGAAAATATTCTGAAGTATTTGGCATTTCCCCACATCCTTCTGTTCGCATTACATTTTTCGGGATTTCAATTCTGCGAACTGGGGTTTCAACAATATTTCTGTTCTCTACCGATATGCTGGAGCTAGATCTTGTTTCTACTCTTTCAGGAGGTTTTGCATTATTCGGGTATAATCTAGGTGATGCCTCATTAATAATTTCTCTAGGAGGTGCACTTGGAGTAGTTCCTGGAGGAACTCTCGGGGAAGAAAATGAACAAACTGGTTGATAAGGAGACTGTCTCTGTTTAGTAATATAAATTTCTTCTAAGACTGTATCTTCAAATTCACTTTCTTCAGCATTATTATTTTTCTTTCGGACATTGTTTTGAGTAGTTTCCTCACCAAATCTTGCCGGATACAGACCATCACATGTACTACGTCTCCATCAACGCATTCTATCCTCATGAGTTTCCCTATTTATGTCTAATCTGGTACCTCTTGTTATACCTTTTTTCTCTCGTTCCAGTTCAAACATCTCATCCTCCCATTCAGCTAAAGCCTCAAATTGTGTAGGTCTAGGCTTTGGTTCAAGTGTCATCATCTTGTCTCTTAAATTTTTCATATCCTTAATGTTAAAGGAACCATCTTCTGGCCATGCTAAAACACCATCATTCTTGGTATAATCCATCCAATTTTCAAACCATAGGCAAGTATGATAACCATATTCACCTTCCATATAAGCTGCAGGTGTTTTATACTTATGAAGTAACTTTCCACCTCGCGTTTCAATTTTCTTGTCAGATTTCAATTTATTTTTCAATTTCTGAAACCATGGAAGTTTCTTTTTCTGCTTAATATAATAATAATCCATGTTTTAAAACAATTCCGCTTACTTTATAATAGATCGTAAATGTTTCCTGGTTGCTCCACAAAATCAACCAATCCGTGCGCGAAACACACCAACAAGCCAATCAGGTTAAGCTGGTTGAGCTACGTCACCACCTTGCTCAACCAATAGGATTACTGCTTTCAGGATGAACCAATCAGCTGTCAGCTTGTCTTAGTCACATGAACCAATCAGTGCACTTGAGGTGACGTATGCTAGCCAATCACAGCGCAGACCCTGTGACGTATACTGCCGCTGCAGCTTTTCGTCTCTCGCTCCTTGAGCTCACCCCTCCTTCACTAAATATTTTCACAGCGCCATTTTAACAAAACTTTTCAATGAAATTCAGTTAGTAACTCCACAAAAACAAAGCATTTGTCTGATTCGCTAAAATAAAGTGATAGCTTTTGCAGTCACTCAAGTATTCTTTTACGTGAAATAGACAACGCTATTTTCACAGAATATTATGTTTCGTCAATAAAGCAAGTAGCCTTACTCTACCCTTCTAGTAGGTAATAACGAACTTGTTTACCTCTGAATGCACATAAAGTGACAATTCAAAGTTTGACTCGATCGAATCTTACTAAATCATTTACGCACATTCAAACGGAAAATATCCCTAATCATACATACATGATTCTTGGTAGGACTTTAACCAACCAATGAAATCCTCACTCGCTAATAAGAAATAGACGACGCTACCTTACCCTTCACTCAAGCTTGAAGAAAATCTACTACTCTTTTCACAGTGAGTTTTAAAACAGGCACCAAGTCCCTATACTCAAAAGCTAGAATTTCATAGACAATCCTCACTATACATTTTACCTTACACACCTAGAATCCCTAAACTTGTGCTGTACGTCCACAACACTAGTGATATATGACAATACCACTATTTTGAAACAGAACAAATGCACTGTGCAACTTCACCTGTTACACTACTCTTATGCCGGCACAAAACCAGGAATTTTCACACTGCTGAAAAAAACCTTTTGACTACATATAACAACTGAACAAACTCAACATATGTTAAACATTGATCCTATGTAATTACCATTTAGCATGACAGTTACCATAGCAACCGTAACTCTGCTACCAAGGAATTGATCCAGCGCCCCTATAGAAAAACTGTCTCACCAACGCTACCCAACACCATAATACTCACCATTAATCATAAATCACTCACAAGGCCCATTAACAACCGAGACAATTTTGGGCAACTGAATCATGTGACCTAGTTAATCAGAACCTATTCACATACTATTTAGACATTTATATACAACTGCAGTTTATCATCTCTTACCATGGTTTTTATGCAAATAACATTTAATTAAGTCACTAAGATAAATGGATCAGCTGATGGTAACTAGACCATGAATAAACAAGACCAGCTTGTCGTTTCAAAATCTAATTTTATTATTCTTTTTATTCAAGGAAAAGCATTCTTTTAAATCTTTATTTTATTAGCAATTATAGCAGCATTTATTAAAGCAAATGAATTAATGAACTGACATCTTCAAAGCAAATCAGCATGTATGAGTTTAGGCAAATTAACGGTTTCCCATTCCCTAAGTCTATTTCCCTGTCTAAAACTCACTTCACCTAAAAGGAAAAGTCATTTAAGCCTATTATCCTTAGGTGCGCCAAAGTCCAACAGCACGACACGCCCTTCTGGAATCGGAAAGCGAGAAGCGCCTTCCTGTCAAAGGGGGCAAGTTTTATACCTTTTCTGCCAAACTAATCTCACTAAAAGTATATTTTTCTTTGCCATCCAGTGTTCTCATTGGCTGATCGATGTCATCACATATGGTGTCACCACTTTTCTCCAAACCTAGAACGGGCTTTCTTAGAGTCCATTGTCTCTCATTCTCTAGTCACGCAGCTTCCTCCAAAAAGAAACATTTTATAAGTTACAGGCCGTGACTTCCTTAGCTTGTCAAACTTTGCCTCTTCCTGTCCTTGGGTCAATCTCACCAAGAGCACGTAAAACAATGTTCATTCGAGCTTGCAAATATTTTTCAACGTGGAAAAGTTTCCATGCAGGACTCTTGCTCTCTCTGGACAGGACTGAGCAACACCACCTTTTTCAGTTTGCTCTTTAGGCCTCACTCGAAAACTATTATTTAAACAAACACAAGACATCAATTAATTAGAGAATTGAGACCCATTCTGTTACCCACTCCCTTTGCTAATTATTAACCCATTAGTTAATGTTACCGAGCTTAAGCACAAGCCACAGAATTCTCCACAAAGTTATGCCACATAAATGACGGAAAGACTTAACAGAAGCACACAAATAAGCACATGCCATTAATTAAACAGCTGCATTTAATACTGACAAAGACAATAGACAAGGTTAGTTTATTATTTTCGACGCATTTGCAAATGCAACAATGAGCACACGTATTAGTCCCTTCTGTCATGTAAATGCATTTTAATTTAGGTTGGTTAATAATTCACCACAAATCAATTAATACGGTTATTTATTATGGAAGTTTAACTTTGCGAGCCAGAACAAAATATTATTCTGAAACTCACTCCATCAGGTGCAAGCCTTAGCCAACCAGAAATCACCATTTCTAACAGTCACGCTTGAGGAATTATTACTAAGTGCCTCCACAATTACTTTGATAATTGTGTTGATTGAGTTAATAGCTGTCCTCCTTGAGTCAAATTGACAAGCAGCCCTTTTTCAGATTGCTTATCCATGACTGCAGGTTGAGTTTTTAAAGACTATATATTAACATGTATATTATGAACAATATAATTTACAAACAAACTTTAAAAGTAATGGCACTTATTTAACATCAAATTCCAGAAGGAAAAACTTAGGTACATCTGATCTTGAAAAGCAATAACAATTCAACAACAGAATGACTATGCTGTCTCACACTTGAAAACGATCAAGTGTGTTACAGCACCTAACCAGGACCCGATTGTGATTAGGGCAGAAGAAATTTCTAGTTCTGCCCAGATGTACCTTAGGAACACCAGAGCCGATTGTATTGGTCAAAACTTCTGGCTGGTAAAATTGCATGAGACTTAGACTGCAACAGCAACCAAGTCTCGTTCCATCATTCCCTGCTGATCTTCCCCTTTCCTCCCCAACCCTTATGCACATTTACTGATTGATTAAAGCAGATGAAATATGTGTGTTAAACCCATTCAGAATAAGGAATACAGTGCAAATTTCCATATAGTAATTCTGTGGTTGCACAGTTATTCTCCATTCCATGTCAAGATACAACCTAATAATGGTAATTCTCCCTGTATGGAGTTTCCGCATGGAAATCCATCTAAATTGCAATTTGGGCCAAAAATGTCACATTCAACCTTTTACTGAAATTGTACTGAGCCTGCATCACTTCTCATTCTTCATCCAGTGACTCAGATTGCCCATAATCGGACCCCAAAACTAAGCCTGACGGGTAGGAGTGAGCAACGCTCCTGTGTAAAACTGATCATAAGCATGATTATGGGATTTCTGAGTCTTCATGTGCTTTTCGTGACATGGCATAGGAAAGATACATATGTTACTCAGGGGAAATCAGGGGAAAGTAGGCAATCCTTGTATCACGTTTTGAAGGTTGTCCTTGGAATTAAAGAAACCAGATACTACTTCAAATTCACTAACATTCCTCCCTGTTAGGTCTGACACCTATTAGATGCCTTGGAACAATATTCAAACCTTACATATGGATGGTTATGTAGAATTAGAGTTGCTGAAAAAATAGCAGTTGAAAGAAGCACATCATGAATGTCCATGCATTGTTAGAGTTCAATAACAAGTATAAGGTTTTTAATAACATTAATAGTATAGCAAAACTAAATGTAGCCATGGCACATGTTAGTTTCCTTCCCAAACTACTATATGTGGGCAAGGTAAACTCTCTGAAGTTGTAGCGGGACAATTATTTTCACTAGTGAGCAGAGGTATGTATGTATATGTATATATAAAGTAATTCTATTGCACGAAGCTGGCCAAAAGGGATTGGAGCACTGTATATGGTCAAAGGAAAGCATAAAGTCAGCAAGTAATTAGAATATAGTATTCTTTAAGGAGGTGGGCTTCAACTCTATCCTAAATTGTAACGGCATCAGCATTGGGGCGTTTTTGATGGATACAGTGATGTTATTACAGATTCTCAGTCCATAGATGAAAATGCCTGATAGCTTTGTACATGATGCAGTGAGTTTTGAAGATGGTACATCTGGCAACGGAAGCCAATGGAATTCCATCAGGATGGGGGTGATGCGATCATATTTCTTCAGACCCTAGTTGAGACATTCAGTGGCATTGTCCTTAAGGATTGTCAGTGTAGAGTTGGGGAGGACAGGGAGCATGGCACTACAGCCATCCAGATGAAAGAGTGCCCAGACTTCAACAGCAGTTCTGAAGTTTCTATGTTGAAGAAAGAGTATAAGTATAAGAGAGAGTTGGTACAAGGTCATCTTTGTTTTTTTGCAATTTGTTCCTTGAGGGTAAGGCTGGTATCCAGCATGAATGCAAATGACTTGACATTCAGTGAAAGTTGGGGTTCAATGCCATCAAGGTTGATGTCATTGAGCCAGGTTTGTACCATTTCTTGTTTGTTGTTCTTGGTAAATAACATGATTTCTGTCTTGGGTGGATTGAGCTGTGGGTAGGCAATGGAATCCAGATTGGGATGATGTGCAAGCAGTTTTTGTGGTGTTATATATCGGAAGCAGATGATAATTGCACATGGATTTGTGTATCATCAGCATATTTCTGAATTTCTTTTTTTTTTTTGTTTCAAAAAACCTTTATTGATATAATCAACATCTACAGCACATATGAAAGCATCAAATAAGGGTATCTGGTACAGCAAGGCATGATTCACTTGTCATCACAGTCTCATGAGTACAGACAGTCACAAGTCAGAACAAGAGCGGCCCAACTGACGGATGAGTAGCACAGCCGCGGTCGGTAAGGGAGTACCTGCCGGGGCAGTGACGTGGGGAGGAGGAGGGGCAGGGTGGGAGGTAGTAATCTATGGATAATGCACGTTTACAGGTAAGTAAACATATAAATAAATCAAACGAATTTCGTTGTGTGCACTGCATCCCTAAATGCAATGCATTGCACGCAACGAAATTCGTTTGATTTATTTATATGTTTACTTGTCGGTGTTCCTGGGTGATAAATGTATCTTTATCCAAGAGTGGACTATAGCTTTGCAGAATTGTTTGCTACTTCACAGTCACTTCTGAGATATGAACAAGGCCGAGAATTCATTTAAAAAAATGTTGTACCTTAAGCTGTCTTCGAATCTGAGTTTTTGTTTGCTTCATATTCAGCAGGTGAAGGGACGCAGATGAACTAAGAACAGAGCACAAAAATACGCTACAATAAATACATTATTAGGTTAAAATTGCAATACTAATACATATACATAGTGCAGGAAAAACAGTGCTAAAAAGTCAAATGTGTATTACATATTCATAAGACCACCAACCCTTGGGATGGCGAGGGGGCATGGATCTCCTAGTTAAAAAGAATACAAGAATTAATACAGTGCCAACATTTCACCTCAATCATAAAGTGCAAGAATGCTAGCATGGGAAAGGGACAATAAACAGATTACTCAATTCGCTTCAGTGGCGTTAGCATTGAGGATAGAGCATTATGTTTAGACCTGACGCACCGCAATGAGTGTAGGAACCTTGACACTGGAAAAACTATATGTTGACTGGTATCAATTTGAGTATCCTTTCAACCTCCATATGCTGTCTCGTTCCAAGGTTGTGGCAAATTGGAATAAGCCATTTGAACCTTAGATTTGTATATGCGGGGCAAAAGAAGAGGGTGTTTCTGGGACTGAGCCGCAAGACGAGCAAGCCCACTCTGTTAGATCGTGTGGCCGTGCCCAACTGCCAGTGAAAGAATTCCAAGGGAGGGTCCCAAACCTACATTGGGTGAATAGTTTCTTGGCAAAAACGGCCTGAATCTCGTCATGGTATTGCTCTGCTGAGAATTCATTCTTCCATCGAATAAAGCCATCAAAGAGCCCAGGGCTGTCTAAGATAATTGGGAGCTAGTGATGTGCTGCATATAATTGGACTTCAGGGCTGCTTTAGAAACAAGAAGAGACTCCCCCTGGGTCCCCCCACAAGCTCTCTCTCCCTATTGCCCTCAGAGATTCTCTCACAGACTTCAGCCCAGCATGCACGCCTGACCTCGGGATGGTCAGTATCTCTTCCAGCCCTTGGTGATTGAATTGTAACTCAGGAGTAGCCTAAATTTGTCTCCAGTATAATAATGGTTTGACACCAGTCATATCAGTAATGGGTTTGAGCGTCACGTACAGCCTAAGGGGAAGCAGTGGGATCTTAACGGGGGGACCGATCAGTTGTCACAAGAAGCGGTTCGTTGAGATTGCCAGGGTGTTCGCTCCCTTGTGCCCCCAAAGCTCGGCACCATAAAGGGCAGCGCCCAAGGCTTGCAGGTCATAAGTTTAAATAACAGGGAAAATAGGTCTAGAGTAAGTACCCCCTATATGATGTTCCAATTTAACTCTACGCCTTGTAATGTGGATAGGCCACTCCATGTACCCAGTGAGGGTGATCCCAAGGTAGTCAATGGTGTGCACCTGTTTGAAAGTGGGGTTTGATCTCAATGTCAAGCAAGTGTTGACCACCATGAATGTGGGTTTTGCCACATTGATTTGCAGGTCCCTCAGTCTGCAGAAACAACTGAATTAATGTAACATTTTCTGATGCATCCTTATGCCCCTTGGTTGGCAAGAAAGAGCTTGAGAGGCAAATAGGAATCAGGCAAGGTTAGGAGATATATAGTCCATGGGATGCATGTTGTAAGGAAATAGGGACTTAAGCAAAGTAAGATCTTTTTGGAAAGATTCAAGATCAAGCCAGGGCGAGCCTGGTGTCCATTTAGACACCAACACACTTCGACTGAGATTGATAACAAACATATAGATACACATTGTTTGGACCTGAATGTTTCCTGCACGGTGCACATGCATGGTGCACAGTCGTATTTCGCTGGTCTGAATGGCCAACTTTGAATATCTGGTATCCTAGTTTTGATTTTAATCCCAGCCTCACTCTAATCTAGTGTGTGCACGAAGGCATAGGCCTGTCTCTTGGCAATGACTAAGGTCCTGTGACCTGGATGGGTGCACCAAGCGTGCCCTCATTTGACTGGCAGTGGACTTCCCTCACTGTCATGGGATTAGCATGTAAAGCAGTGGTGACAGTATACTGTGTTTTGTGAATCAGTAGTTGTGGTCATATCTTTTTATCTGTGTCACTGGTGTAGAGGCCTCGGGTCGATTACGATGGCGGACGGAAGGACGACCGCCGTCCAGGAGTAGGCGGAAAATGCCTTTTTTCCGTCCGCCTGCCACGGGCACTCCGTCCGCCATATTAGGATGGGAAACACAGTCAAATCTCCGTACGCGGCGGAAGAGCACGCACCGCCGCGGAAGTACACCCGACCCCGCGGCGGACGGAATCAATCCAGACACACCGCCGTACGGAATGACGTCTCAGACCGTCCTCCAAATCACGATGGCGTAAAACACACATAAAATCGCTGCAGAAAAACAACCTGCTTGAACACGGCGGAATCACCACAGCGGAGATACAACACATTGCAGATATACCCACCACAAGCAGATCGCCGTCATGGACCCAGCGCTACACGCATTTCCGATACTCTTTCGTGCTCCACCACCAGCAAGTCATGGCCCATAACCGACGACGACGCAGGTACGCCAACACACCAATTGATGTCGGAGGGGAATACCTTCCAGGGCTGTGACGTAGGGAGGGGGAGTGTCATGTTTGTGTAACTGCCTTTACGATCGCACCAATATATCAACAATTCAAGTACACAACCAGGAATGACAACGACAAACCACGACACATGATTGACTTGCTTTATTAAACATAATAGTGGTATAATCGTACACTACCCAAGAGCATGGGCACTGGGTACAACAGAGCAGGTACATCAGAGGCAGCACATGAGGGCACAATGCAGTATCAGAACAGCAACAGGGCAGTGTTTACAACAGAGCAGGTACATCAGAGGCAGCACATGAGGGCACAATGCAGTATCAGAACAGCAACAGGGCAGTGTTTACAACAGAGCAGGTACATCAGAGGCAGCACATGAGAGGGCACAATGCAGTATCAGAACAGCAACGGGGCAGTGTTTACAACAGAGCAGGTACATCAGAGGCAGCACATGAGAGGGGCAAAGTGCATCAACAGTCCATGGCACAGAACAGGTACATCTGAAGCAGCACATGAGAGGGGCAAAGTGCATCAACAGTCCATGGCAAGGCACAGGTACATCAGAGGCAGCACGTGAGAGGGGCAAAGTGCATCAACAGTCCATGGCACAGAACAGGTACATCTGAAGCAGCACATGAGAGGGGCAAAGTGCCTCAACAGTCCATGGCAAGGCACAGCTACATCAGAGGCAGCCCGTGAGAGGGGCAAAGTGCATCAACAGTCCATGGCACAGAACAGGTACATTTGAAGCAGCACATGAGAGGGGCAAAGTGCATCAACAGTCCATGGCAAGGCACAGGTACATCAGAGGCAGCCCGTGAGAGGGCACAATGCAGTATCAGAATAGCAACAGGGCAGTGTATACAACAGAGCAGGTACATCAGAGGCAGCACGTGAGAGGGCGCAATGCAGTATCAGAACAGCAACAGGGCAGTGTATACAACAGAGCAGGTACATCAGAGGCAGCACGTGAGAGGGCACAATGCAGTATCAGAACAGCAACTGGGCAGTGTTTACAACAGAGCAGGTACATCAGAGCCAGCACATGAGAGGGCACAATGCAGTATCAGAACAGCAACAGGGCAGTGTTTACAACAGAGCAGGTACATCAGAGCCAGCACATGAGAGGGCACAATGCAGTATCAGAACAGCAACAGGGCAGTGTTTTCAACAGAGCAGCTACATCAGAGGCAGCACAAGTACGTGGGTCAACCGCCCAGTCCCAAGGAAAGTAACAATGCAAGGGTGGTTACAATGGACAATCGAGACACAAAGTCCAATTACATGGGAGTGATGGGAGCTACACCTCACAGCACAGAATCTGGTGGACTGCCTGAACTAGTCACCTCGGACACACTGCCAGCACCAGATACAGGAGTGTGAGACACAGCCACAGCTCGAGTGACTGACACATGAGCCATAGACCCAGACACACTGCCAGCACCAGAAACAGGAGTGTGAGACACAGCCACAGCTCTAGTGACTGACACATGAGCCATAGACCCAGACACACTGCCAGCACCAGGAACAGGAGTGTGAGACACAGCCACAGATGTAGTGACTGACACATGAGCCATAGACCCAGACACACTGCCAGCACCAGAAACAGGACTGTGAGACACAGCCACAGCTCTAGTGACTGACACATGAGCCATAGACCCAGGCAAACTGCCAGCACCAGAAGCAGGAGTTTGAGACACAGCCACCGCTCTAGTGACTGGCACATGAGCCATAGACCCAGATACAGGAGTGTGAGACACAGCCACAGCTCTAGTGACTGACACATGAGCCATAGACCCAGACACACTGCCAGGACATGTCCCTGTAAAGTGACCAACACATACCATGCCAGCATCTGACACATGAGAGTGGCTGACACACACAGTGCCAGTACCTGAAACAGGAGAGGGCACAACTGACACAGTGCTACTACATGATGCATGACAGCGAACAATAGACACAGTGCCACTATCTGACACATGAGAGTGAACGGCAGCTGACCCACTAGGACCACTGAAATGATGAGCCAGAGGGCTGTATGGGCCAGGAGACAGGGTGGCTCTGGGAGCTGGGGACAGCTGGACTGGAGCGGCATTGGGGTGGTCAGGTCCCACTGGTGTGTGTCTCCGTTTCTTTGTGAAATGTAGGGGCACCCTGGACATGACTGAACTTGTAAGTGTTGTGGCCTCATCAGACATCAAAGAAGGATCATGTGCTTGTGGTGGTCTGCTCTCTGGGGACGTGCTGGACCCTGCTTGACGTTTGCTGTGGCCCTGCCTTCTGCCCTCTGCATCATGTGTAATGGGGGATGCAACAACAGTGTACTCCTAATTCTGCTTCTGCGGGGTGTGGATGGGAGTTGAGGCATGTGGGGACTCCACCGCTGACACATGTGTTGTACGTTCCTTCAACAACATCAGCCTCAGGGCAGCCAGGGGTGATGTATGCCTGTCCTTGATGGAGCACGTGTCCATGGGAGAAGCCTTGGCCCTGGGATGTGCCTTGGACGTAGGAGGTGTCCTGTCTCTGGAATGTCCCTGATCCCTGGGCGGTGCCCTGTCCCTGGGAGCAGACTTGTCCATTGTAGTGTCCCTGCCCTTGGGAGGTACCCTTTCCTTTGAGGTGTCCTTGTCCCTGGGAGTGTCCCTGCCCTTGGGAGGTGCCCTTTCCTTTGACGTGTCCTTGTCCGTGGGAGTGTCCCTGCTCTTGGGTGGTGCCCTTTCCTTTGTAGTGTCCTTGTCCTTGGGAGTGTCCCTGCTCTTGGGAGGTGCCCTTTCCTTTGAAGCGTCCTTGTCCTTGGGAGTGTCCCTGCTCTTGGGAGATGCCCTTTCCTTTGAAGCGTCCTTGTCCTTGGGAGTGTCCCTGCTCTTGGGAGGTGCCCTTTCCTTTGAAGCGTCCTTGTCCTTGGGAGTGTCCCTGCTCTTGGGAGATGCCCTTTCCTTTGAAGCGTCCTTGTCCTTGGGAGTGTCCCTGCTCTTGGGAGGTGCCCTTTCCTTTGTAGTGTCCTTGTCCTTGGGAGTGTCCCTGCTCCTGGGATGTGCCCTTTCTTGTGTAGTGTCCCTGTCCTTGGTAGTGTCCCTGCTCTTTGGAGGTGCCCTTTCCTGTGTAGTGTCCCTGCCCTTGGGAGTGTCCCTGCTCTTGGAGGTGCCCTTTCCTCTGTAAAGTCCTTGTCCTTGGGAGTGTCCCTAGACTTGGGAGGTGCCCTTGCCTTGGGAGTACCTTTTGAGGGGGATCTGTCTATTACATGTGAATCTTTTTCCACCAACACCCCTTGAGGATCCTGTGTGTCAACTCCAGTGTAGCTCATGTCTGGATGGGTGAAAGATTTCCCTGTCCTAGGGGATGGTGTTTGTGCCCTCCGCGCCCTGCCTTGCTGTCTGAGGCTGCCTCTAGTGCAATACCCCGAAAATGACGCCTGGTCTGAAACTTCACTCTCCCCTGAGACATCTAGTGGTGTGGATGGGGGAACAGAAGCAGCATCCTGTCCATGCGACTGAAGAATGGCTGATGACACAGTGTTTGCTAATGACTGAACTGTTCTGTGGAGACCAGCAATATCGCCATGCATCCCCTCCATGAATGCTACCACCTGCCCCAACTTCCTATCGTGGTCTTGGAATGCATTGATCATGTTGGTCTGCCCTACACACAGCTGTCGCAGCAGATCAACAGCCTCAGAACCAAGTGCACTTTGTGCCACAGGGCCAGGGGCAGCGGTGCCTGCACCGAAGGCAACTCTGCTCCCCCTACTCTGGCGAGCACAAGCTGTACTTGTTGCAGTTTGTGGCAGTGTGGGCCCTGTATGCTGTGTACCGACTGAAGGTGTTGGTTCCCCACTCCCTGTCTGTGACAACAGTGCTGACTCACCACCACTGTCGGAGGATGAGGACGATGGTGTCTCCACATGTGAGTCCTCAGGGACGGTTCCTTCCCCCTCTCCGGGGCTGCCCCCTTCAGTGTCAGTCTGCGTGTGTGTCATCTCGGATCCGGATGCATTGCCACCACTCATCTCCGTCGTCTGTGTGTCAGTGCCCTCGGCCAAAGCTGGAAGAGAGGGAAGAGATGTTAACCTAAGTGCCACACTCACGTACTGAAGGTTACAAAGTCACACCTTTCCTTACAGTCGATTGACATGTAGCACCCATCCTGCACACGAACCACCCCTACCAGACATCTTCACATCATAGAACCGTGGGTGTCTGTGAAACATGTACATCATACAAACAGGGCAAGTGCATGCAGACCACAACACATGTCATGCCATGGGACCACAGACCTCAACGGCATGTCCTGGAACCCTCAACTACAAATCAACTGGTATGTCCACCTGGCGGACATGGGTGCTAACGCTCTCTCCGCTAATGGCACTAACATGCAAATAATACAAAACATACGCACCACGGATGTCACTACTGTGTCTGAACACGAATACATGCATGCACTCACAAGTTACAGACACATACAGTCTGCTTACCGCTAGTTTGCTGTTGATCCCCTCTCAGCCGGGCGGACAGGTCAGGATGCGTCACAGCAATTATACGGTGCATTAGAGGGGTCATGGTGCGTCGGGCAAGGCGGCTTGATCTTGGAATAATCCCTAGTGTCATCTCAGCAACATTCTTGCTCAGCCTGGATATGTATTCCCAGTGCTTGTGGCAGTGTGTGTGTTGTCTATTGCACACCCCCACTGCCCGTACATCACGTGCTATGGTCATCCACACGGCCTTGCGAAGGTGCAGCTTGACCAACCAGGATGGGAGACAAGAGGGGAACGTCAGTGGACAATTTGACATTCATAAACATCGTAGAAACACGCATCTTCATGCAGCCATGCTCAGTACAACACATGTGAAGGTCCCACAGCACACCGCCAAGCTTGCAGGAGCCAGGAGTCAGTGACCACCTCATGCCCACCAACATGTTCCCCACTGCACTTACCACCTGTCCGGGGGCACCGTAGAGCCGTTCATAGTGGCTGAGCACACCGTCCACAAGGACATCCAGCTCCGCTGCGGTGAAGGGACGAGACCGGATCTCTCGCACTCTCTGCATGGCAAGGTCCAGGACTGTGGCACGACAGCAGCAGTTGTTGGATAGCTCAGGAGCAGCAGTTCGAGGTGACGGTCGCAGGCAGCAGTTGTTGGATAGCTCAGGAGCAGCAGGTCGAGGTGACGGTCGCAGGCAGCAGTTGTTGGATAGCTCAGGAGCAGCAGGTCGAGGTGACGGTCGCAGGCAGCAGTTGTTGGATAGCTCAGGAGCAGCAGGTCAAGGTGACCGTTGCAGGCAGCAGTGGCTGGAAGCAGTGAATGTGTGCAGAAGATCTTCACACATATATAGGGCCCTGAGCTCATATCAGTGGCACACGTCAGCAGCAATTGGTTTTCCATGGATGCATCATAGAAAAAGGGCCAATGACTCGCCCTGGTGTGGCGGTGCATGGCTTCCGCTATTTTTGAATGCGCTTATGCGCCCCGCGTAACCTGTTCCCATTGGCTACATGTGCACGGACCGTCACGCTCACACACCGGCAACCGCATGTGCGCGCTACCGCGACGGTGCATCTTTTAAAAATAATCACTCACTGGCGCCGCTATGGCGGTGCACGCATTCCGCGGGGGAGGTGCAGGATAACACATACATTTGATTGTGCTATTTGAAATGGCAGTTGATAACCCCCCTTACAGTCACATAGGGTCACCCACCGCCAGTCCTGGCTGGTCACCCACCGCCAGTCCTGGCCGGTCACCCACCGCCAGTCCTGGCCGGTCACCCACCGCCAGTCCTGGCCGGTCACCCACCGCCAGCCCTGGCCGGTCACCCACCGCCAGTCCTGGCCGGCCACCCACCGCCGGTGCAGGCCGGTCACCCACCGCCAGTCCTGGCCGGTCACCCACCACCAGTCCTGGCCAGTCACCCACCGCCGGTGCAGGCCGGTCACCCACCGCCAGTCCTGGCCGGTCACCCACCGCCAGTCCTGGCTGGTCACCCACCGCCAGTCCTGGCCGGCCACCCACAGCCGGTGCAGGCCGGTCACCCACCGTCAGTCCTGGCCGGTCACCCACCGCCAGTCCTGGCCGGTCACCCGCCGCCAGTCCTGGCCGGTCACCCACCGCCAGTCCTGGCCAGCCACCCACTGCCAGTCCTGGCCGGTCACCCACCGCCAGTCCTGGCCAGCCACCCACCGCCGGTGCAGGCCGGTCACCCACCGCCAGTCCTGGCCGGTCACCCACCGCCAGTCCTGGCCGGTCACCCACCGCCAGTCCTGGCCGGTCACCCACCGCCAGTCCTGGCCAGTCACCCACTGCCAGTCCTGGCCGGTCACCCACCGCCAGCCCCCGGCGGTGGGTGACCGGCCAGGACTGGCATTGAGTGACCGGCCAGGACCGGCGGTGGGTGACCGGCCTGCACCTGGCGGGCATCGGTGGGTGCTGCAATGTGACTGTAAGGGGGGGTTATCTACGGTCATTTTGAATTGCATTTCGAATGTATGTGTTAAACTGCACCGCCACTGCGGAATGCGTGCACCGCCATAGCGACGCCAGTGAGTGATTAGTTTCAAATAATGCACCGTCGCGGTAGTGCGCACATGCGTTTTGCGGGGTGTGACCGGGATGGCCATTGACCATACAGCATATGTAATGCTTAATTGCTGTGTCAACGATCATCTTCTGTGTTGGTGGAAGGCGTCCCCAGATGGCGTATGTACACACACTGCATGTCTCCGCACACATGTAATGTTCATAGTTGTACATGTGTGTCAGGACATGTCCGGAATGCTGCAAGAATAATGATGTCAAGTCAAAGGACCGTGTCCACGTGTGACATTCATGTCCATTTGTTGCATGTGTGCTCATACTGTTGACCTTGCCAGTGGTGAACAAAGGCTAGTGATGTGCACCCAAGTTGCGTCAGATGTGCATGGCGACGTGTTGACGTTTTGGTTTTGCTGACACACATTTCCATTTGTACACATCTACACAGTACATCAAGGGTGTGTACCCACATTCATAAGCTGTTGTGAGTGTGTGGTTTGTGTGTGCAAGTAACAATGATGTGGGTGTACATGCATTCTGTGTATGCATGTCTGTTGTTGTGTGCCCATGCATGTCATGTGAGGAGGCCCATCATTGTAGGTGTGGTCATGGGTGCATGAAGATAAGGAGGGTGTTTTCCATGTTCATGTTGTGTGTGCACGTACATGTGTGTCTGGGGGGACGCTTGTCCACATATGGCCCCTCAGTCATGTGTTGTTGCCAGATACTTCAACATGTGTGCATGTTACATTGGACATGTTTGCACACAGGATGTTTTAAGTGGTTGAACATTGTGTGTGTAGTTAGCTGTATTGCCTTATGTCTTGGTCACGTCACACATATAATCCCTGTCTGCAACATGTATTATTTGCATTGTGTTGGTCAAGATGTGATAGTGTGGCACAGCTATGCGTTGTTGGTCAATTGACATCTGCTACCATCTACTCCCACACAGGAGGGCTCCAAATGTGCATCGACCATACACTGTGCTGGAGGACATGGTTAACGAGGAGGTGATCCGCAAATTCCGGCTTGATCGGCATAGATTGCAGGAGCTTGTAACACAATTGTCACCTCATCTGCAGCCACGCAGGACATATCCAGGAGCTATAATACCCACAGCAAAGGTGATGGCGGCACTGCACTTCTTTGCAACTGGCACTTTCCAGTACACAGTTGGTCATGCCGGGGGGATGTCACAATCCATGTTCAGCATGGTACTGTGGGATGTTCTGAATGCCATGATGCTCTACAAGGATGATTACATCCATTTTCCACGTCCGGCAGAGTTGGCAGCAGTCAAAGGAAACTTCTGTGCCCTGGGCCAGATACCACACGCAGTGGGTTCCATTGATGGAACACATATTGGTCTCATACCACCTCAGGCACGTGAACCTGTATATAGGAATCGGAAGTACCACCATTCGATCAACGTGCAAGTGGTGTGCCTGGCTGACAACATCATCTCCCATGTGTGTGCCAGATTTACCGGGTCCGCCCATGACTCCCACATTCTGCAGAGCAGCATTGTCCCCCAACTGATGGCTAATCTGCGTCCAGAACGTGCGTGGCTTGTAGGTGAGTGTGCTATGAGGACAATTGTGTTGTATGTGTGGCATGGTGTTCCCACCAATCCTGGTAATGATATTTGTGTCTGTCATCCCCCCACCTAGGCGACTCTGCGTACCCAAACCGCCCCTGGCTGCTGAGCCCCATACGGAATCCGACAACCCCTGGCGAATTGCGTTATAATGAGGCCCATGGGAGGACACGTTGGGTCATTGAACGTACTTTTGGACTGCTGAAGTCTAGGTTTCGCTGCCTGGATAAAACCGGAGGGGCCCTGCCATACTCACCAGGCAAAGTATGGCAAATCGTGATTGCCTGCTGCATGCTCCACAACCTGGTCTTGCGCAATAACATTGAACTGATCATGGACCCTGAAGACCAACAGGTTTCTCCGCCTCCCATCCCACCCATGTCGACTGATGAGGATAGTGGGGAGGAAGAAGGTGTGGACCAGGGGCGCCAGCTCATTGATCGCTATTTTCCTTGAATGTGAGTAGCTACCTCTTGTGCAGATAGACAATGCGTGATGGATGTTTGCTGGTGATGTGTGGGTGTGGTGTGTCTATGCTGCCTGTTCTAGTATGTTCTGTTTGCAGATGTGTGTGTGAGATGTTGTACATGAAATGCTCCCTGATGTGTGTCGTGTGATCCACTTACTTGGTGATGAGTGTGGTTTGTGGGATGTTGCAGTACAGTGTGTTGTGATGGTTGTGAATCACTTTCCTGACCTGTGCTTGTTGTTCTCTCATTATCCGTAGGTCACTCCCACAGAGGCATGATTCTCCAGAACATTGATCCCTGCACCTGGTAATGGCAATTTATTAGACAAACATGTGATTAAAACATGGAGGTCACACAGCATAGAGTGTTAACGTGGTGTTTATTTACAGGTTGTGGATTGATGTTGGTGCATATTTACAAGTAGGTGTTGGGGGAAGTGAGAGTTGAAGGTCATGGCAGATGAAAACACCGTGGGGACACCACATTGTGTGATGTCCACCTAGTCCAACAGACGTGTGCCAATGCTTGGCATTGTGGGGCAGGATATTTGACAGGGTGAATGGCAGGCTCAAGGAAGGGTGAAGTCAGTGGCGGCCCCTCTTCGAGCGGGTAGATGGTGCACTTCCACTGCTCTCAGCTGCATCCATCCTCGGACGGCCCCTCCGTCTTGGGACCGGAGCGGAGCCAGCTGTGGGGGCAGGTTGGTCAGGGTCAACCTCCCTGTCCGTGGCCTCAGGTGATGGTGGCGGTGGTGTTGGTGACCTGTCCCGCTGCTGAGCACTTGGGTGTGGGGGTGGTGGTGTGGCGCGGGACAACCACTCCCGCCACAGAGCAGTTTGCTGGCCCATGAGGCCCACAATTTGGCCAATTCGAGTGTCAATGGACCTCAACAGTTGGCTGCTCTCTTGCGAGTCTTGGTGGGCCCGATCGGACTGTGCCTGCGACCGCTCATAGGAGGCATTGATTCTGGCGATGGCCTCCAGGGTCTCGGTCCCAGGATGGGGTGGGTCTCCTTCCCGACCTCGCCTAGCTACTACACTCCAGGTTGTGAGCTGTGGCCTCACCTGTGTCCTCTCCCGCCCACTCTCCCTGCTAGCCTGGGATGTCGATGGCCCATCATCGGGCGATGGGTCAGGCAGGGTGGCACAGGCAGGAGTGGTGGTGGTGGTGGTAGTGGTGGTGGTGGTAGTGGTAGCTGCACAGCTCACAATGGCAGGTGTTGGTGTAGTGACACAGGCCAAGGTGGTGGAGGCCGGGATGTCCTGGGAGTCTGATGGCCCTGGGAGTCTGCTTGGGCCAGCATCGTCCTCTGCACCCGAGCTGTCAATGGGATCATCCCCAGAGAGTCCTGGCTGTGAGGGGGGCGACTGGTGCTGGCGGTTGCTGCTTTCGCCGGTCAAGTTGCGATCACCTGAGGGACAAGATTTTCACAATTAATGCTGTGGACATGACATGGTTTTGGTAGCAACATTACAGATCACATGGATTCAGGACATGTTTGTTGTTGTCATCATGTTGTTGTGGTTGACAGTACAGGGCAATATGGTGGCGTGGAGTTGTGAAGGCACTACTTGGATATGTGTGGTCCTGTCCTGCTTTTGGATGTTCCCCCTGAGAAGATGTCTATCTACCTGTCAGTTTGCAGGAGGAGATGCACTGGTCACCAAATGGTGGGCGGACTCAATCTTGCTCTGGGGTGAGACATGGGTGCTGGTCTCTAACACCCCCCACCCACCTCTCTCACACCCCCCACCCATCACCACCCTTCCTGTAGACATGGGGGCCTGTTGGGAGTTGTAGTGCTGGTCTATCACACACCCCACCCACCTCTCTCACACACCCCACCCACCTCTCTCACACCCCACACCCACCACCACCCTCCCTGTAGACATGGGGGCCTGTTGGTAGTTGTAGTGCTGGTCTCTCACAGCCCCCACCCACCTCTCTGACACACCCCACCCACCTCTCTCACACCCCACCCCCCCACCACCTTCCCTGTAGACATGGGGGCCTGTTGGGAGTTGTAGTGCTGGTCTCTCACACACCCCACCCACCTCTCTCACACCCCCCACCCACCACCACCCTCCCTGTAGACATGGGGGCCTGTTGGGAGTTTTAATGCTGGTCTCTCACAGCCCCCACCCACCTCTCTGACACACCCCACCCACCTCCCTCAAACCCCACACCCCCCACCGCCCTCCCTGTAGACATGGGGGCCTGTTGGGAGTTGTAGTGCTGGTCTCTCACAGCCCCCACCCACCTCTCTGACACACCCCACCCATCTCTCTCACACCCCACACCCCCCACCGCCCTCCCTGTAGACATGGGGGCCTGTTGGGAGTTGTAGTGCTGGTCTCTCACACACCCCACCCACCTCTCTCACACCCCCCACCCACCACCACCCTCCCTGTAGACATGGGGGCCTGTTGGGAGTTGTAGTGTTGGTCTCTCACACACCCCACCCACCTCTCTCACACACCCCACCAACCTCTTTCACACCCCACACCCACCACCACCCTCCCTGTAGACACGGGGGCCTGTTGGGAGTTGTAGTGCTGGTCTCTCACACACCCCACCCACCTCTATCACCCCCCCACCCACCACCACCCTCCCTGTAGACATGGGGGCCTGTTGGGAGTTGTAGTGCTGGTCTCTCACACACCCACCCACCTCTCTCACACACCCCACACACCTCTCTCACACCCCACACCCACCACCACCCTCCCTGTAGACATGGGGGCCTGTTGGGAGTTGTAGTGCTGGTCTCTCACAGCCCCCACCCACCTCTCTGACACACCCCACCCACCTCTCTCACACCCCACACCCCCACCACCCTCCCTGTAGACATGGGGGCCTGTTGGGAGTTGTAGTGCTGGTCTCTCACACACCCCACCCACCTCTCTCACACCCCCCACCCACCACCACCCTCCCTGTAGACATGGGGGCCTGTTGGGAGTTTTAGTGCTGGTCTCTCACAGCCCCCACCCACCTCTCTGACACACCCCACCCACCTCCCTCAAACCCCACACCCCCCACCGCCCTCCCTGTAGACATGGGGGCCTGTTGGGAGATGTAGTGCTGGTCTCTCACAGCCCCCACCCACCTCTCTGACACACCCCACCCACCTCTCTCACACCCCACACCCCCCACCGCCCTCCCTGTAGACATGGGGGCCTGTTGGGAGTTGTAGTGCTGGTCTCTCACACACCCCACCCACCTCTCTCACACCCCCCACCCACCACCACCCTCCCTGTAGACATGGGGGCCTGTTGGGAGTTGTAGTGTTGGTCTCTCACAAACCCCACCCACCTCTCTCACACACCCCACCAACCTCTTTCACACCCCACACCCACCACCACCCTCCCTGTAGACACGGGGGCCTGTTGGGAGTTGTAGTGCTGGTCTCTCACACGCCCCACCCACCTCTATCACACCCCCCACCCACCACCACCCTCCCTGTAGACATGGGGGCCTGTTGGGAGTTGTAGTGCTGGTCTCTCACACACCCCACCCACCTCTCTCACACACCCCACACACCTCTCTCACACCCCACACCCACCCTGTAGACCTGGGGGCCTGTTGGGAGTTGTAGTGCTGGTCTCTCACAGCCCCACCCACCTCTCTGACACACCCCACCCACCTCTCTCACACCACACACCCCCCACCGCCCTCCCTGTAGACATGGGGGCCTGTTGGGAGTTGTAGTGCTGGTCTCTCACAGCCCCAACCCACCTCTCTGACACACCCCACCCACCTCTCTCACACCCCACACCCCCCACCGCCCTCCCTGTAGACATGGGGGCCTGTTGGGAGTTGATGTGCTGGTCTCTCACAGCCCCCACCCACCTCTCTGACACACCCCACCCACCTCTCTCACACCCCACACCCCCCACACCGTCCCTGTAGACATGGGGGCCTGTTGGGGGTTGTAGTGCTGGTCTCTCACACACCCCACCCACCTCTCTCACACCCCCACCCACCACCACCCTCCCTGTAGACATGGGGGACTGTTGGGAGTTGTAGTGCTGGTATCTCACACACCCCACCCACCTCTCTCACATACCCCACCCACCTATCTCACACCCCGCACCCCCCATCACCCTCCCTGTAGACATGGGGGCCTGTTGGGAGTTGTGGTGCTGGCTGCTTTGACAACATGCAAGGCTGGAAAGATATTTATTTATCTATTTAGAAAGTTTTAGATAGCGCGAACGTGACCCTTGGGTATCAGAGCGCTTCACAGACACATATACATGAGGTAGATTTGAGATACAATTCACATAGCATTACCATATACGGAATGAGGTAGGTAAATATAGCTCTATATAGTAAGCGTAACACACTGACACAATTCACATAGCATTACCATATAGGGAAGGAGGTAGGTAATTATAGCTCAATATAGTAAGCGTATCACACTGAATGAGGTAGATTAGGTATATGTCAAACAGGAGATATATTGTGACTATGTACAATAGTTTGTTAAAATTAGGCTAGTATTAACACCGGGATTACACAGTTCTATATTTTTTTCTATCTGCGTCTATTCCCAAGTTATCATAAACGTTATTCTATATCCTACTATATTGCATGCTTTATATCCTACTATATTGCATGCTGTATTCCTGTACAAACAGTTCTGACTTGGCTTTGTCTGTGTAATCTTCCTTGAGTTCTAAGCGGGTGTAGCGCCTCTAGGTTGTTCCTGTTTACTGGACATTTTCTCTTGCTTTTATTTGATGATCCGTTATGGCACCTTTCAGATGCGGTGGCGGTGAAGTCCGTTCTTGTCTATGTAAGGAACTTACTCATTAGGAAGATTTTAGCTTCCTTTTTGAATGGTGATATGTTAGTAATTTTCCTGATATTCGGAGGGAGTGAGTTCCAAACTCTGGGGGCTGCCCCAGAGAACGCTCTGTCATATGTTTTCTTCTTCCTGAAGATGGGTGGCCTCAGCAGCAGCTCCTTGGCACTCCTGGCTGGTCTGCATCCTCCCGAAAGCACAATCTTCTGGGCCAGGTATCTCGGTGTTTTGTAGTGGAGTGCTTTGTGGGTGATACATGCCATTTTAAATTGGATTCTGGCTTCATATGGTAGCCAGTTTAACGCTTTTAGGTGTGGTGAAATATGGTCGAATTTCCTCGATCCGGTAATGAGCCTTGCAGCTGCATTGAGGCATGCTTTTAGTGGTGCCGTGGAAATTTTTGGTAGACCTGCTAAGGTTGTACATCCGTATTCAATCCTTGAGATAACTAATGATTGTATTGCCAGTTTGAGATTTGCCGACGAGATGAATGGTTTCACTTTCCTTAAGTAGTTCAGATGAAAGCGGGCATTTTTTGCCATTAATTTGATGTGTGCTTTCATGTCTAGATTCTTATCCAATGTGACTCCTAATGATTTGGCTGAGTCCACTAGCGTAGGGGTGCAGTTTAATGCTGTGATCAATTTGGTCCATTCTATCGCCTCTGTGTTGTTCTTTGGTGGTGAGATAAATAGGAATTCAGTTTTTTGTGCATTCAGCTTCAGGTGATTACTGGTTAACCAGTATATTGTCTTTTTTAAAGCCTCATTCATTAACTTGATGTCCTCCAGAGATGCTACTTTGATGTAAATCTGCGTGTCGTCCGCGTACATGTGATAGGATATGTTTGCGTCTCGGAGGATTTCTGTCAAAGGTTCAACGTATAGGTTAAAAAGTGAAGGGGATAGTGTAGATCCTTGAGGGACTCCGATCGAGTTTGGACAAGATTGGGATAATGACTGGTTGACCAAGAATCTTTGAGATCTGTTCTGAAGAAAGGATTCAAACCATTTCAGTACAATTCCCGACATTCCCATCCTCTTGTGTAGTCTGTCTAGTAGTTTTTCATGATTTACCGTGTCGAATGCAGATGATAGGTCGAGAAGGACTAGTAGACATGTTCTATTAAGATCTAGGGCCTGTAATGCGTCATCGACGATATGTAGAATCGCTGTTTCCGTGCTGTGTCCTGTTCTGAATCCAGAATGGCAGTTGTCCAATAGCCTGAAGTTTGTGATGTGTTGGCTTAGTTGGTTTTGTACACATTTCTCGATTAGTTTGGTCAGTAATGGAATATTGGTAACTGGGCAAAAGTTATTAGGATCTGTTGGGTCCGCTGTTGGTTTCTTGATGATCGGTACAACTTGGCCTGCCTTTAAGCATTCTGGAAGGACCCCTTGTGATAGCGAGGCATTTATTATTTTTGACCATATTGGGATGATGATGTGGTTGATGTTTTGTAGACATTTGGTGGGGAGTGGATCATTGTAGTGGTTATTTGGTTAGATGTCTGCTAGTGTTTTGGCGATGGTATTCTGATCATATATCTTGAAGGTATCCCAATGCGCTTTGTTTTTAGCTTCCTCAAGGTCAGTTGTCAGAGTGGTATTGTACAGTCTGTGTGGTTGGTTGTGCAGGTTGTCCGCTTCCAACTTGAGCTCTGTATCCAAAATGATGGCCTTGTCGGTGGAAAAATTAGAGAATTCTTCACAGCTCAGTTGGGTTTTAGTGGTTTCTTGGGCCGATTTAGCCGATTTGTCGGATTGTTGCTTTAATATCTCAAATAGTTTCCGTGGCCTGTTTTTGGCGTTATCCAATTCTGATCTAATATATTCTTTTTTAGACTTTAGGATCTTTTTGCTGTATTCATTTCTGATTTTTCTTAGAGATTTCAGCTCTGGTGTTGCAGGATGTTGTCTCCATTGTCTTTCGGACATTCTTAGTTTCCGTCTATCATCGTTCAGTGTACCATTAAACCAAGGGTTTTTGTCCTTTTCCGAGACTCTTTTTAGCTTTAGTGGCATAGTGGTGTTAACTATATTTGTAACTGTCGTATTGAAGTGGTCTATTAGGTCATTCACGTTCCGCAAGTTGTTCGGTGGCTTAAGTTCTTTCTCACAATCTTCTACTAATCTTTCAATACTCGACTCTTTAATCTCCCGGGTCCACTTTTTGAGTTTAATAGGCTGTCTGATCTTTCCCCTTTTCAGCGTTGGTATTAGGAAGGTTATGGTGTGGTGATCTGACCAGTCGCACGGCATAACTGATTGGATCTCTATGTTATTGTTTCTTGATAGTATCCAGTCTAGCGTTCCTCCTTTTGAGTGTGTTGGCTGTGTGCAGGCTTGGGTAAGGTTTAACTCAGTCAAGAAGTCTTTCAGAGTGTTGATCAGTTTGTCCTTACTCTCGTCCCAGTGTAAGGTAGGAGGCAACATTTGTGTTTGGTCATGGTGGGTGCATTTGAGTCCAGGACTTCACATTTGGGTGACTATGTGGCACACATGCATGGATTGGAGGCAGGGAGATGTGTGTTGGCAGTTGTGCAAGGCAGACCATGGCAGTGTGATAGTGGTCATTGGTTTGTACTTACCACCCTCTAGTCCCTCCTCGATTCCTTCCAGGCTCTCAGGGTGCAGTATGCCCAGCACCTTCTCCTCCCATTCTGCAAATGGTATGGGCTCCGGGGGAGTGCCGCCGCCAGTGTGGTGTGCCCGCAGGTGGTTCTTTGCCCTGATGCCTTTCACCCTTGCCTTGAGGTTGTGCCACCGCCTCTGGATCTCATGTTTGGTGCGTGGCACGGTCCCTGACGCATTCACTCTGGTCACTATCCTGTCACACATGTTGTTTTTGGTTGCCAAGGTGGTCTGCTGGACTAAGGTGCCGAAAAGATGTGGTTCGACACGGATGATTTCATCCACCATGACCTTCAACTCACTGTCTGTGAACTTGGGATTTTTCTTTGGTGCCATGGTGTGTGATGTGCAAGGTGTTGGTGTGGTGGGGTGGGGTGTGCTGGTGTGTGGTGCGTAGGGATGGCGTGGTGGGGGTTTGTGTGGTGGGTGTGTTTGTGTGCAGGTTGTATGTGTGTTTGTGTATGTCTGCTGTTAGTAGTATTGTGGCTCTTGCTTGTAGCTATGCTGTGATGCAAAGGACTGTGGTAGTGGGAGGGATTCATTTTATACTCTGTGTGGTGATGGTGTCCCAATGGTTGTTGGCAATCAGGTGTTCTGTGGGTGTGGTGATTTTGGTGCATTTTTCGGTGTTTGGGGGGTGTCATTGGGGCGTGTAGTTGCTGGGGGTGGGTGTTTCAGGTGGTTGGGTGTCTTGTTTAGTGTATATTCTATTTACTTCTGTCTGCCATTTTGTAATCGATCGGTTTGATGGCAGGGACGGTGTTTGTGTGGTCCTTCCGCAGTCATGGTCCGTTTGGCGATGCATTGTTTCCGCGGCGGTCGGGGATGGTGGTGAGTTCCGTTGGAATGGCGGCGTTATCCTAATCGCGCGGACGGACCCTCCATAGGTATAGCGGCGGTTGGGCCTGTTCCCGCGGTCAAGTCCGTCCACGGCGGAGGGTGTTTCTTTGCTACCGTCCGCTTACGGCGGTGTTTGGTGTGGTCCGTCCGCCGTGGTCGGAGTTTCTTGATTTGAATATCCTAATCGCAACCGCGGATTCTCCGCGGTGCGGTCGGGAGTGATTTTGCCGTGACCATGGCAGACGGCACCCGTTTCCGTCCGCCATCCTAATAGGCCCCGAGTTCTGCTTCCATATGCTAACCCAGATCCTCGTGCTAACATTTTTGTGTGTGCTTGTTTGCAAAATGTGTGGTCCCTAGAGTATGTGTAAGAGTGGGCCAGAGTAAAAGACGCATGTTTTTTGCATTTTGGAATCTCGTGGTCTGTTTCTGTGAACAAGATAAATGTGAGGTTGTTTTCCTAGATGGGATGTGGCGAGCACAAGGTAAGTGGTTTTATTTATTTTCTTTTCCCTATCCCGCTGTCTGTCGAATTCCCCGCCCCTCCCCACCACTCTCACCTGTTCCGGACGCACCAGCATGTCAGTAAGACCCTGTGTACATTGGGAATATATTTGCTGGGATCAGTGGAATCCATTTTAAATGCCTCTTAGTTTAGTATGTGACAGGTAAATATATGGAACAATGGAATTATTCTAACACTAATATGTAAGTTTCTGAACGTTTCAGTAATGTCAAAACTTGACATTCAAACTTAATTGAAGATTATTTTCAAATAATATAAAAAGAAACAAACTTTCAAAAAGCATGTGAAATGTTCAAAAATTGTCTATATATTGAAAAGATACATTTTCAAACATAAAATAACAGAGGTTCACAAAAATAAATCTTAAGACACATTGACATTGGTCATTACTAACTTCATATGCCATATGGCAATGTGACAAACAACCACTTCTTATATGCATGGGTTAAGCCTGTCAAAGAGTGTACTAGGCTTTAAATAGCATGTTTAACAATGAATACAAAGGAAGTTGAAATGTACGTCGACGTTTCGGTCCTGGTTGTTAGCAAATTAGTGAGACCATCTTCAGGACTGTAGATATTTCAAGATGATAGGGGACCCCTCTCTGTGGCCCAATTGGTAATGGCATGTTAAAGATGACTTCACACAAGTAGGGACCATAAAAAAAGGACGTGAGTTAAGTAGTATTTGAGACGCTCACTGAACTCATTTATTTTCACTAATTTCACAGCAAGCAGCCATGTGGTGAAAGAATCACCACACTTGTTTCAAGCGGTACATAGTCAAAATATCGAGTTGTAAATATCGACCTACACAAATATCGAGTTAGAAATATCGAAGGTAAAGAATATCGATGTCAAGAATATCGTTGGACAGAATATCGACACTAAGGTAAGTAATATAGTTTATTTTTATATCGATGTAAGTAATATCGAAGTCAGTAATATCGATATCAAATATATCGATGTTAGTAATTTCGATGTTACTAATATCGATATTTGTACTATTGTTATGTATTTTAGTATGTATTTAATATGTATGTGTTATATGTTTTTTGCTAAGTATTTTACTTCTTTTAAGTTATATGTGAACTATTTTCATATATTTATAATGTTATTTTTAAGTTAATTTTATGTTTTAGTACCGGAGCGGGTTGTGGGTTTATAGGGGAATAGGGTGGGAAGTAATTTAATTATATTAAAATAATTATTACTTTTTAGGAATTATAAATGAATTTTAATTAATTTTTGCGTTTAAGTTCT
Organism: Lissotriton helveticus; assembly: GCF_964261635.1. NCBI lineage: Eukaryota > Metazoa > Chordata > Amphibia > Caudata > Salamandridae > Lissotriton > Lissotriton helveticus. The sequence continues at coordinate 1,695,429,522 of NC_136067.1, read as the reverse complement.
GTAGCGGGTAGTGGGTTTTGTAGGGGAATTGGGTGGGAAGTATTTTAATTGTAATTAAGTAATGAACTATCTTTATTTATTGGTATTGATAATTTATGTATTTTTAATTAATTATTAATTGGCAATTAATAATTTTAATTGGTCATTAATTGTTTTAATTGGTAATTATTTGTAATTAGTAATTAATTTATTTAATTGGTAATTAATGTTTGTAATTGGTAGTTAATGTTTGTAATTGGTAGTTAATGTTTGTAATTGGTAATTAATGTATATAATGTGTAATTAATTTTTGTAATTGGTAATTAATATATTTAATTGATAAATAAAAAACAATTTATTGGAAATTATTTGTAAATAATTGGTAATTAATGTGTTATAAATAGTCTTTTTTGGTATAGAAATAATTTTATTGTTTAATGTTTTTTAATTGGTAATCAATTAATAATTTTTTTAGTTTTTTACAGTATTTTATTGCTTAATATTTATTATTTGGTAACTATTATTTATTAATTGATATTTATTGTTAATGTATTGTTAATTATTTATTCAAATCTATATTTTGTTTAATATTAATGGGTATTTTTAAATGATGTTTAGTTATTTAAAAATTAAAACATTAATACATTTAAATATAAAAATTATTTCTAAATATGTTTTATTTAATTTTTATGGTACCCAGCGCTTTCCCTACTGTTTCACTCTCTTGAGTTGGAATAGTAATTTTTACCTCTACGCTATCCAATGCTTTCCCTACTGTTGCACTCTCTGGAGTGGGAATAGTAATTTTTACCCCTACGCTATCCAACGCTTTCCCTACTGTTGCACTCTCTGGAGTTGGAATAGTAATTTTTACCCCTACGCTATCCAATGCTTTCCCTACTGTTGCACTCTCTGGAGTGGGAATAATAATTTTTACCCACCCGCTATCCAACGCTTACCCTACCGTTGCACTCTGTGGAGTTGGAATAGTAATTTTTACCCCTACGCTATCCAGCGCTTTCCCTACTGTTTCACTCTCTGGAGTTTGAATAGTAATTTTTACCCCTACGTTATCCAACGCTTCCCCACTGTTTCATTCTCTGGAGTTGGAATAGTAATTTCTACCCCTACGCTATCCAGCGCTTTCCCTACTGTTTCACTCTCTGGAGTTGGAATAGTAATTTTTACCCCTACGCTATCCAACGCTTTCCCTACTGTTGCACCCTACGGAGTGGGAATAGTAATTTTTACTCCTACGCCATCCAGCGCTTTCCCTACTGTTTCACTCTCTGGAGTTGGAATAGTAATTTTTACCCCTACGCTATCCAGTGCTTTCCCTAATGTTGCACTCACTTGAGTTGGAATAGTAATTTTTACCCCTACACGATCCAGCGCTTTCCCTACTGTTTCACTCTCTGGAGTTGGAATAGTAATTTTTTACTCCTACTCTATCCAATGTTTTCTTTACTGTTTCACTCTCTGGAGTGGTAATAGCAATTTTTATCTCTATGCTATACAAAGGTTTTCCTTAATTTTGCATTTTCTGGAGTGGGAATAGTAATTTTAGGTTTTACGCTATCCAATGTTTTTAATACTGTAGTTTTTTTGGACTTTAAATAGCAGTTTTATTTATTATTTAGAATGAATTTAGATAATGTATTGTGTTATTAATTTTAAAAATATTGAAAGTATATTTAATTTTGGTAATTTATTGAAAATAATTATTTACTTTTTTATGTAATTATTTTATGTGTGGAGATCTATTTGTAATTGATAGTATTTTTAAATAATTTATAAGTAATTAAAGTAATTATTAAAATGTATTATTAAGTAAATATATAATATATATTTTACATATGTGTTTAATTAATGTTATATTATTATATATCTATTATTCATTACTAAATATTTTTAACAATGTTTATTTTATTTATAAGTATTATTTACTTTATTTTATACATTATATTTTAACAGATATAAAACGATATTTTTAATTACGATATTTTTAACATCGATATTTTTGTTTCGATATTTTTAAACTTACCATGTTGTAGATAGGATGTCGATATACTTGCCTTCGATATTCCAGCGTCGATGTTTCTGTAGGTCAATATTTTGTCTGTCGATATTCTGTCATAGATCCGTTTCAATCAACTGCTTCTTGCTCCAGATTGCAAAAACGCAGTCCTAGTGTCAGGGCGTTCAACATGAGTTTGACACAACCTTGGTTTAGCATGGCGAAAGATGGAGCATTGGTGCAGATTCCCCGGCAAAGGAAGTGCATTCCTGTAGCTGAAGGGTAGAAATCCAAACACTGAAGTCAGGGAGGACTACTTCAAATAGAACTGTTTAACATGGAATTGCTGATTACATTTTACTGAGCACTGTCATTTAGTGGATGGTAAAAGAGAGGGGGTTTATCAAAAAGTTCTATTGTTAACGATGAGGAAAATTCTAGGCTGCACCTGCTGTTTTGTCTGTCCCTGATTGCTATGCCAGAAAGGCTGATGAGAGACAGGTGCAGAGTTTTCATACTTCATTGAGCCCATGTTTTAGATATTTGGCTTTGGAGTCAGCATCATCACTAGCTTCTGTGAGAATAACCTTGCAGGAAGACTATGTCTGCGATACAGCCATAAAATGACAAATGCAAAGAAACCTCCACAAACTTGAGTTTAAAAGTGTAACCCACACAGCCCCACTTAGTTCCAGTTCAAAGTTCTGCTTGACCTAACAATGAAGTGCTCCACAAAATACTTGAAAAGCTGTTGTGTACCCTGGGTTGCTGTCTGCATGATAGCCAGTCTCCCAGAGGTGAGGGAACATCATTTGAAATTCGCTCACCTTGCTGGAGAAGCTGAGGGTGTGCGTTGTGTCTGGCTACCTATTTAGAGAAGGAAGGAGAGTGCCTAGCCCTGCAGAACAGAGACTTTCCTGGAGCAGAAGCGTGGTGTGCTCCCAGTGTGTGGAGCACCCCAGAAATTGACAACCAGAATGAGCAAAACTAGTGTGGTTCCTTTAAAGTACTGCATTGAGAGGCCTCAAAGAAGCTATGAGCCAGAACTACACCATAATGTCCGGCAGCCCTGGAGTTTCCCTGGTGTTTCCCTGAAGGCTGCAACTACTAAAGACGAGCACTGATCTGCACCCGGTCAGGAGGAGCAACTGCCAAAGGCAATCATGTACCAAAATGGTCTGCTGCGCTGCTCAACCAAAGTGGTAAAATACAGAGTAAGACTGCAGCCTGTGGTCCTGCACACAAGTGCTGATACCAAAGGTGCAAGATTGCAGACTGCAGAATGCAGCACTTCAGGACTCACATTTACAGTGAGCATGTGAAAGGGGAATTAACGAGCAGTCTGAAAGATTGTGTCTTAATCAGACAAAGGTGAACCTGCTGTTAGAACACTAATATTTGCCAATGAAATCTCCTTATGATTCAAACCTTTTTATTGAGTTTGTACTGTAAGAACAACAGCCACCACCTACATCCATAGGCCGGTGGGGAATAACAACCATTGTGAGAATGAAAAATGAGAAAAGGGAACGTTAGATGTAAAGAAAAGATTAGGAAGAAAAGCACTCGACAACCTGAAATGAAAGTCACCAATGGGGAAGTTGCGTTAAACCAGCAACTGTGCCACAGAAGCCAGTTCCCAGTTACTCTACCATTCGAAGTGCCTGAGTGAGGCGGTATATCCGTAAGTATGTAGGACAGGTAGTTCGACAGGTTAAGTCGCTAAGAATTTTGTAGTGGATCCCCAAGTTTTGTCAAAGCATGGTAGTGTGAGTGTAACGCTAGCTGTAAGCTTCTCCATACCCACGAGTTCCCATATTTTATGTAGCCAATCCAGTCAGGTCGGGGTCGCATCAGCGCTCCAATGGGACAAGAGAGTCTGTTTGGCCGCTCCCAGAGCAAGGTGATAGCTCTGCCAAGGCAAGATCTGAGGGGGTAAGTCAGGGCGTTAGGCAGGCCCAGTAATATATAGCTTGGGAATCTAGGTAACTCTGTCTCGTAGATGGTGTCGATGTTGGACAGGACGGTCGTCTAGAACTGCTGAATCTTTGGCCATTCTCACAGCAAATACGTCAGGGTGCCCTACTGTCCGCAGCCACGCCAGCACCATGGGTCTCCCCCGGTCTTGTAACGGGCCACACGTACTGGGGTGTAATATCAATAATGAGCCATTTTGGGGAACATCTCCTTGCCCGCTGTGCTACATGAGGAAAGCAAGCCGGGCCGAAGAGGCTGAAATGCCAGAAACCGGTCCCCGGTAGCTTGTCTCCTTTCTGGTGAAGAATTGGCTTGGTAGTTTGGTCTGCCCTGTTCCCATGATGCACTGGGCCAGGGACAGACTAATTTGCATATAGCCAGGTTCTGAGCTGGGATGGGGCAGTGAGATAAATAACGGTGATGGATCAAGCCCTGATCTTTGGACTGGGTAAGAGTGGTCTGCTTAATTCAGACACTCTGTTCATCACCACCCCCTTTTCTGTATCGTTTTTGGCCACTATAGGTGTGGAAGGGTATACTCAGACATGAGTCCCTTTCTCACTGCTCCATCAGGATTCAAGCAAGCCGGGCCGAAGAGGCTGAAATGCCAGAAACCGGTCCCCGGTAGCTTGTCTCCTTTCTGGTGAAGAATTGGCTTGGTAGTTTGGTCTGCCCTGTTCCCATGATGCACTGGGCCAGGGACAGACTAATTTGCATATAGCCAGGTTCTGAGCTGGGATGGGGCAGTGAGATAAATAACGGTGATGGATCAAACCCTGATCTTTGGACTGGGTAAGAGTGGTCTGCTTAATTCAGACACTCTGTTCATCACCACCCCCTTTTCTGTATCGTTTTTGGCCACTATAGGTGTGGCAGGGTATACTCAGACATGAGTCCCTTTCTCACTGCTCCATCAGGATTCAAGCAAGCCGGGCCGAAGAGGCTGAAATGCCAGAAACCGGTCCCCGGTAGCTTGTCTCCTTTCTGGTGAAGAATTGGCTTGGTAGTTTGGTCTGCCCTGTTCCCATGATGCACTGGGCCAGGGACAGACTAATTTGCATATAGCCAGGTTCTGAGCTGGGATGGGGCAGTGAGATAAATAACGGTGATGGATCAAGCCCTGATCTTTGGACTGGGTAATAGTGGTCTGCTTAATTCAGACACTCTGTTCATCACCACCCCCTTTTCTGTATCGTGCTACATGAGGAGACCAGTGCTCTGTGGACAATGTCCTGCCATTCTTTGAGAGAGAATTTGCGCTCACGTTCAGAATCCTTTGAATTGCTTTGTAGAGGGATTTCGCAGGTGCCATATGTCTTCCAGATCCACCTCATCCAGCCATCATCGCGTGGCATCTGAGAGTGCCCCAGCCCTCCCGGCCCCCACTACAGACCTGTCAATTTGGGGGTCCTGCACAATAGTAAAGTTCCCTCTGCTATTATATCCTCGTCTGTGGACGTCAAAATTGTACCTAGTGCATTTCTGATAACTGTGTCTTGTGAATCATTAGGAGCGTCTACTGAGGCAATTGTGTAGGTGTGATTCCCCAACCCCACCCGCAGAGACAACAGCCTGCCCTGGATGTCAGACTGAGTGGAGCGAATCTTTCCTTGAAAATGTGTTGCCAGCTGAATAGCTCCCCCCGCCCTTTTCCCAGCCATGGAGGAGAAATACTGGCTCTCAACCAGACTCCCTGAGAAACGCAAGCAGCTTCAGTCACTTCGCTGGGACATTAAGGCCCCGGGCATTGAGGCTCAGTATTTAATGGGTCTCATTTGTGTGTGTTCTGGGCGTGTGAATGGTTAAGGATGTGGGTCTAGCCCTCACCATGAATAAAGATAGGGGCATGCAGAAGAAAAAGCCTGGTGAACAGAAGAAGAGGGGGTTGTCCAGTGGTGAAGAACAGAAAGTCTCCTGGTTCAGAACGCAAACATGGCGCCAGGGACAGGCAGCATATCAATCACCAGGCAACCTGTGTTGCTGCCCTCCTACATAGGGCACAGCAGGCCAAGAGGAGTTAAAGGAGCTCCCGCTTCTAAAAAGGGCACCTGTCTGCAACAGCGGGGGACATGTGGTGTCAGGAAGATGGCTCCCAAATATGCTCCCAAAACATGAATTAGGGGTCATTGCATAGTGTTGAGCAAAGAGAAAGGAGAAAACCCATAAAGCTTTAACATTAACATGTATATCTAAAATATAAAGAGGATCCCAGAGTTGGGAAAAGATGTCACCAATTAGGAAAGGTCCATCTGCCAGATGATCAGCCATCACTGCGTCTCAGGAACAGAGAAGATAATGCGGACCCGCCGGACAAGCCCCTCACAGAACGGGCCGCCTCTACGCCACAACGGCGGGGCAGGTACACACCAAGTCGTCCCTGCTCAAACATCAAGTTATGAGCCTGTGGCTTCTGAAATCTCTTCACTTTGCTGAAGCCGGGGTAGGAAAGCTTCCCTTTCCCTAAAGCATTCAGCAGTTGAGGGTTCCCTCAGTGGATTTTTCCCATTCTGATGACGGCGTCCTGAGTTGTTCCCGGGCTGTACCACAGGTCCACACTGCGTGTCATCAAATTCCAGGTCCGCGGGAGACCCAGTATTGACTGTGCCTCCTCCAGTCTACGGACCATGTGGATTTCCTGGTTCCAGATGAAGTTCAGCTGGAAGGGATGTCCCCATCTATAGTGGATACCTTTCTCCCCCAGAAATGCCATGGCCGCCTGCAAAGCTTTCCGTCTCAGGAGGGTAAGTCTTGAGTCGCTGTCATGATCATCTCCTTTTGGGTGTAGGAGTGGAGACAGGTTAGAATGTCCTGCAGGGGGCCTGGGCCCACAGCCGGATGCCCAGCTCTGTGTTTTTGGTCCAGAGGTACGTCTTTGTTCCCCAGGGCTGGTGCAACGTGCCGAAAGAGGCGCACCACCAGTTCTTCCAGCTTCCCTGCATCTGCTTTCAGAGGTACCTCTTTAATGGGTATGTTGGAGCGTATGGACCTGTTTTCCAAGTACTCCAGACGGTAGCACAGCTCATCATTCCTTTCTCTTAAGGCTAGTAGTTTCTGCTTGTGGTCGTGGAGTTCCTCCTTGCGACAATCCCTGGCCCTCTCCTGTGAGTCCACCCTGTCACCCAGTTCGGAAAGGTCAGACTTGGTGGTTTTTATGTCAGTGGTAACGTCTTGTCACAGGGCCGCAAAGTCATCCTGCAGCATGCCAAAGCACTGGTCCACAAAGTTGAGGGTGACTGGCTCGTCCCGTCTGGCACTGGGGACGTGGCTCCAGCAGAGGCCATGGCGGGGAGTCAGGGTATGTCTCACCTCTTTTTACGTTCACTTTGTGTAACAGCTGATTTATGGAAGTATCCTTCTTTGAGCAGGTCAATGCCATCTCCGCACCTTTCCAGTCGCTGGGCTCCATACACTAGGGGCTCTCCTCATGCAGCCGTCCAGATGACCAGCGCCCCACTACACCTCGGGTAGTATTCTTGCAGGAGTCACCAGACCCGCATAAGCCTGGAACTCCACCCACGCTCCAGACCTTCGATGTCTATGGCATACAGCGGCAGCAACACTGCAATGCCTCCGCTAGTAGTCTTGCACCAGCGCCCAGTCGTATGGTTTAGCAGGTAAGGGTGGGAGTACCTCCTCCGGACCAGCCAGGCCAGGCTGCACCACCAGCGAGGGTGACCGTGCTTTCAGGGACACTTACCTCCACTGGACAGCAGTGCAGGAGCCAACACTCAGGATCAGCAGGGTGTGTTAACATTTAAGTCTCTGGGCCCGAGGCCTGGACTCTGCAGGCACAGGCGGGGAGTACTACCCCAGGATCAGCTACCCCAAGTCACCCTGCCAATGGGGGTGGCAGCATCGTCAGAGACCCCCGCCCCAATTGGGCAGCAGCGCAGGAACCACCACTTAGGTCCAGAAGGGTGCACAAACACTCACTATTCTGGTCCTCCAGGCCTGGACCACGTCTCCAGGTGTAGCAGGGAGAGCCAGTCCATCTCACCACCGGCAGGACAGCTCCCCAGGGCCTCACTCAGCACATACGCAGCTCAGTTGCCGCCGTTACCTCCCAGGACAATGGCGCGTACTGCAGATCTTTGCAGGTCTTCCAGTCGGGTTGCAGCTGTCCTCCAAACACGAAGCCAAGGGCCCGGGTGCTAGGTGTGCGCAGCCGTTTAGACCACATTCAGGGCCACTCAATTCACTCAGCCAGGTGTGCCGCTCACCAACTGCGCGAACCCCCCACTTCGTGGGGAGTACTCTGCTGCTCCCAGGATCACGGGCCATAGCTCCGCCCAGCGACCACAATTTCGAGGGTCCGTGGGCTGGGGATCCGCAGCACTCCAGTGAGTGACAGGGAGACCAGTTTAAAGCAGCTAAAATTGCTCATCTGGAGGAGCTCCATGGGCGAGCTACTACACCGTCGCCACCTTGGCTACGTCCCATGAAACCTCTTTAGACTTACATAACTATTGAAATTACCTACAAACCATGCAGTGAGATAACCACTAGTGTTCACCACCAGATCCTAGTCAATGCCTATGCTTGTACTTTTGCAAAAGATAGCCTAGACACTGGGGAACTTCCTAGAATGGTGGAGGGCACCGCGGTCGGTGTAGCTCTTGAATAGAACCCTTAGGTGAGGTTTAAGCCCTGTATTTGTAGCCTCATTGAAGTGTGTAGTATTTGTTTCGCTGTGAGATAAACATACATTCTTCTTAACTAAAAGACAACCAATGGGCTGGGCAACACCCCGTGTCTGTTGTTTGACTATTGAGTTCTAAGCTCTTGTTCCCCATGATACCTCACTGAGAAGCCTTTGACTGCTTGCCCTCGCTACCCTGAGAGTCAAGTGCAGAAAGGATGTAATTGGACCAGCTTGCACAGCTATAGTAGGACAGACTCCAGGACACCAGAGGTAAATGCCCCCAACTGTACACGACCCCACCCACCACATGGGACCTATGGCCTCCTGAATGGGGTATAACAATACAATTGTGTAGTATTGCTATTAAATTTGTTAATTTTCTGATCACGAAACTGTGACACAAGTGGGTTTGCAACATCACTCCGTCAACATACGATATTTGGCATCCAGCCCTCCGCTTTTGCAATACAAATTATTGGTATGAAATGGAATGGTTAATTGAAGACAATTAAGAGCCCAACTCCCAGAATGTGCACATTTTTAAATTAAAGCCCAGGGCGGAAAATATGGTGCTCAACATAAATGCTAGTTAAAAATTCATTTTTTCATAATTCTGATTTCAAATTAAATACATCCTGGGATTTCAAAATATGAAAACAGACAAAAGATGCTACACATTCATTTGTGTTCTTCTGTACTGCACTATATATGCAGTTGGTGGTTTTTTTTTAGTTATTTGAATGTTCCTCCTTTTAAACAAATGACATGTTCTGCCGTGTGAAACTGCTACACATATTCTCTTTAATTCTTTTACCATGCATATTTTTTATTTCACTGGTTTACAAATGGTTCCCCACAGTAAATCGCTGGTATGACTGGAGGAGAGAACAGCTTTGAAAATGAGCATCGTACAAGGAACCAGACAGGCGCTGACATGCGTCAAATGTATCACAAGGAATATGTGACTAAACGTGTTCTCCATACAAACACACTTTTTTCCTACTCGCTGCACTCAGACACCCGCCAATGAAAACAACGTCTGCTGGATTAGCATGTAAAAAATGACAGCTCTAGTCATGACCCTAGACTGGCATTCTTAACCAATCGCAAAGCAATTCAACAGACCATCCACCCGGTCACTTTCTATTATATATTGCATGCAATAATTGGTATGCATTGTGCAAGGGCTATTTAGTCAAACCTTAAAGGTAGAAGTACAGATGATTCCTAAGAATGGCTTCGAAATACACAATAATCCTGTTCTCTAACCCAGAAAATCATCTTGACAAATACAGCTGCAAAGTCCATTGCCGTGTGACCTACTTTAGAAAAGCTTGGCCAGCCTGCGAAGAAGCATAATTTAAAAATCCATTAGATGGCTCTATTGCATTTCTTTGAATAAAACCTTGCTGCTTCTCCGCCGTGGGATTTGTTTTTAAACAATGTTATTTTCTAAAAGTGTGAAAAGCTATTCTTTTGCGATGTTTGCAGAAATCAATACATATGCAAGTCTCATTACCCACTCAGTGAAGTGAGGATTGCTTTCTATTTACTTAGCTTTTAATCCTTCCATTAATGTAGTTCAGCAATTAACAAGAAGCTGAAAGAATTCCAAAGTACCAGCTATCTGATTAATTGTAACAAGTCTGAAAGAGGAGTTTGAATTTAAATGATGGCTGAGGCAAAGATCATGGTTAGTGGGTTTTGGTGGGTATGTATTATATTGGCCTCGTGAAGCACTAATACGATCATTAGATTAGGGTGCCAGTGGTGAAAAGATAAGCATGCAGTATTTACCCATTTTCTATTTGTATATTATAAGTAGCTGAGTGCTGAGTGTGCTGGATCTGGGTTTTGCATTGAAGAACACTGCAATTTGTATTATTTTGGACAAAATAGGTACGAATGCTTTTTGTGCACATTAAACCCTATTAATAAACTTGTGAAGAACTCTTTCGCTAAGAACAGCCCTGCACCAATGTTATTTGTGAAAGGGTATTTTTAAAGGCTTAGCTTCTCATTTGTAGATTGTGGAGCTGAATCTAACTGTAAGTTGGAGGGGCTCCTTACCAACCAAAGTCACAGTTCACCTGCCTCATTTAGAGATGTATGAAGCGCCAAGTTTGCAGTGGTGGAGAGACTTCCGGATTAGCCACCAGATACCTTCTTCGGCAGCACGTCCACAACTTGATCACTGATAATTGGACATCTGAAGGTCCATCCTATTTCGGCCAGTCTTTCAAAAAACAGATTTCCTGCCTGGTTGCCAGAAAAAGCCAAGAGGTCCCAAACAGAAAAGAATATTGACCCCCTTCCTGCTAGAAAACTCCCAGTATGTGAATGCCTTTATCTTTCAGCAGGACCAGAACTTCAGGGTGACCGCTGTGCAAACCTCTCTGCCTTCTGCCAGCGGGGCACCAGCTACCCGATGGAGCTACCTGGTTTAGCTATAGGGGAGACGGACCGTCGATTCCTTCCTTGGTCGTCACCTACCCAGTCGGTCTTTAGACAGACTTCCTCTCGTCTCTAAGGTTGTCTCTTCCCTTATCCTCACTTTCTCACCTCACCTACCCCCCACTTCTTTTCTCTCTCCTTTCTCTCCTCTCCTAACGTATTGCTGACTGTTCGTTGTAAGGTATAATTATTGATCTTTTTCTGTTATACTGTTAAACCACATTGTTGCGCTTCCTTTCGTTCCTCCTGCTGTCTCCTCCCGCATCCTCCCTCTTTTTATGTCTCTCCTTCTCCCTTCTGTCAATGTATTGAGACTGGATCTTTTTTTGTCTGATGCTTGATGGAGCCACCTGGTTAAGCTATAGGTGCGATGGGCCGTGGATACTCTCCTTGGTCTTCACCTTACCCTGTCGGTCCTTAGACAGATCTCTTTTCCTCTCTCCATATTGTCTCTTCCCCTATCCTCCCTTTCTCACCTCCCCTGCCCCTTCCACTACCTCTCTCTCTCTTTTCTTCCCTCTCCTAATTGTATTGCCTATTCTTTTTTTTTGGGGGGGGGGTTTATTGTGTAATTGTTGAACTTTTTCTGTTACATTGTTGATTCTCATGTAAAGCGCTCTGATACCTCCGGGTCTAAAATAAAAATTAAAGAAATGCTTCCATCAGGACTATGATCTCCTAGTATAGCAGGAGGTCCACTGCCAGGGCTGCAGATGTCATGAACTCTGATGTCCTGGTAGGGCTAGCAGACTGCCTGCTGCGTTGTTCTAAATGACCTAAATATTTTGCAGTTTTTCAGCTACAAATCACATAGCAGCACTCAATCTACCAATGAAAGCTGGTTTTGGTCAGGGGTGATGCCTGTGCTGATTCTATTCACGCTGGTGCTGATGCTCCAGGGTCAGTACCATGAACAATGTAACAAAATAAAAATAATTTACACACTTCTATTTTCTCGGTTGTTGTCGTGGTTCTGCGATTCCTGCTTCTTATCGTTTGCTTTAATTCCCTCTGTTGTGATGGTTGGCGCAGATGCGCCTAGTACTTTTTACACCTGTTAGTAGCCTTTTATGAAGCCCTTAACTGAAAGTATGACAGAAACAGGGGTTGCAATTTTTCTACTGCATTCCAGTTAGTAACAACTTTGTAAAATGTGTATAAAGTGTTGAAAAATATCATCTGTGCAAAATACAACAGAGGGCTTAGGCACATAGAACACAGAAATGTGGCTACATTTACTCAAACAGATGTGCACAAGGCAGTTATCACACAGGCACACATTGTTCTTGGTATCGCCCAGCTTCCCTTGTACTTCAGAATTTTGAGTCCTTTTGAGTCTAGAAAGCCAAAAGCTTTTGTATCGAGCAAAGTCTCAGAGAGTGTGCGTTGGGTCAGACCCATTCAGCTGTTGTTCTAAAACAGAGGCATTCACAGATTTGACCGGCCCACACTAGCTGTCTTATTCCATCTCCTGTGATGTTTTCTTTTGCAGTGCATTGTTTTGAGGAACGGTAGCAATTGGTTAGGACTATTAGGTGAATCAACACATCTTTTTTAAGTTCAGAATAAAATTTATTGAAAATAAAAAGGTGTCAATACAGTAATACAAATAATATTGAAGAGGAGCAAAATAAGCTGGTGTAAGCTGGTGAATCTTTGCATACATAATCAAATAAAATAAAAAATAAAAAATAAAAATACAATAAATATGTACATCAGTCGAAAATCAAGGTAAAGCAAATATTGGGAAAGAAAATAGAAAAAGAATAGTAAATCTGTCATACATGAAAATGATTAGGAACGAATAGGTCAATCAGGGAGGTTTGGGAACTTCTTGCTGAGTTGGTAACAAATGAAACGATTTTTTAGCAGAGGCGTCAAGGTACGATGTTATAGGGAGCCATAAAACAGTGCGTTTCATCACCAATTGAGGAGGAAAAACAAAGGCAGTGTCTAATCTATGGTTGTATCAAAAACATAGGGGGGAGGTAGAGCCAATCGCTGGATTCGTGCTCCAATGGTACATGAATAAACAAAAGAAATCCAACTAGTGTTGTGGAGGTTGAGTGATCAAATGGATAATGAAGCACTCATTGTTTGTAAAAATACCCCTCACACACCAACAGGCCCCTTGGTGTCATGCTTCATCATCGGGGTCTTCGCACCCCTCTATCGGGATGCGGCGTGCTGCGACCTACGGCTACGCGGGAGCACTACAGGTGTTGGCTATGTGTGGTGTCCAGTGTGTGGGTTATGTTTATAAGTGAGTAGGGTGTGCGGTGAAAGTTAAAAAGTACCTGGCGCTAGAGTGAAAAAGAAATTTTATTCTGTGCTCTGGCTGGTACTGTTAAAAGAAAGTGCAGGGTGAGGTCTGACCTGTTATGTTAATGAACAGGGCCTGTAGTGTGCTTTTTGTGTCGACATGTTTCGGAGACAGGCTCCTTCTTCAGGACAGGGGCACAAACTCCCTTCCCTACTCACGTCTTTTTTACATAAAAAGTGTATTTACATAAAAAGTGAAAAGTTTTAAATTGGCTAAGTGTGCCTACAGCGGTCTGCTAGAGGCACAATGACCTGTAGAAAGACAAAAAGACAAAAAATATGTCACCTAATGGTTACCCATGTAGCGGGTAGTTCAAACAGGTGCAGTCACCTGGAACCTGACCATTTTGCTTATATTAAGCCTTGAAAATTTAAAACAAACGACTCACAACACAAACAACATAAAACACACAGGATACTAGGTTTTTACTGTAAGTTCTTTCATACTTCTGAAGCTTAATTTGCTGGCTTCATGAGCAAGTGGGACGTCGGGGTGTGGCATCAATGGCTTTCTGTAGTGAAGAATGAGGCATTCATAATTCATTCTTATTGCACTTACTTATTCAGATGGTTATTGATTCTCGTGGTCTAAAGCTGTTTTTTGCCATTGATACTTACAGACTCAGGACACTCTGGTCACCGTCTTACCCCGCACGCTGCTCCGCTGATGTGGAGACAGGTAGCGGTGATCGTGTATTTATAGCCCATTGCGTTAATTAGGCGGAAGCAAAGACCGTCCCATGTATGGGTATTCCGCCCTGTGGCCATACAGGGCGTCTGTATGTTACAAGCGAGGTAGCATGCGATCAGTGTCTGCGAGTGCCGCTAGTCGGTAGTGAGCATGCGCAGCCTCTTCACACTGATCTGAACAACATGTTTGCTCTGGAGTTGTCTCTGCTTCGCGCATGCGCAGTTCATGTGCGTACGTCAGGCTAGGTGGCCACAGTGCGCTTCTGAGGACTGTAGAGTCCCGATCTTGTCAACGGTCTGGACGGAAGGACTAGTGTGACTAACTACTGGTCTCATACTGCTTGGTAGAGTTCAGGTTCATAACGGCAATGTCATAATGGGCAGATTACCCTCGATCATCCAAGTGTGCGTGATACGATTGGGATTCTGGTGGCATGGTTTGATTCCAGAAACCGGACGATCGTCTAGTTGAGTGTGTACCTATACAGCGGACCATATGTTTGATTTCAGGGTCTCGAATACTTGGAAAAAAATGGTCATGTTGTATCCGACCAGCCAAACCAAACTGTTAGTTCTGCCCAATCATTATACAGTGGTCTCATTATACAGATAATTGGCTCCATGGGACGTCATCATTAAGCCCATGTAGATGGGTGCCCAGACGGAACACCCAACGTTGTTCCTTTTGAAAGAGGCCCACATCAGTTGGTAGCTGTTCAATGATGGTCCATTTTAGATCGTTAACGCAATGTTGGGAGGTCAGGAAATGCGCAGCCATTTTGGTAGTGCTTTTTTTACACCGCACATTACTCTTATGTTCATTTATTCGCGTTTTTATGGCTCGTGTGGTCATGCCCACATATTCCAGATTGCATGGACATTTTATGAGATAGATTACATTCCTTGAATTACAATTGGTGAACCTCCTTTGTTCCCAAGATGAGCCATTGCTGAAGTTGAGTCTGGTACTTTTCGTGGTGAGATGACAACTGCTGCAGTTCCCGCATGGGTAATGTCCTTGGATACTCATTGTTGGTTGTGTTGGTGCCATTGTTGTTCTCGGTCGGGTATTGACCAGAATGTCTTTGAGATTACGTCCCCTGCGGTGTGCGAACATCGGTTTTTCCAGGTTTAGTTCGCCGCACGTAAGTATTTTCCAATGCCTGTTAACTAATTTGGACACCTCATTTGACACCGTATTGTACGTTGTAATACAGATGGGTCGTTTATTTTCAGTAGGATCCTTGATTCGTTCCTCCAATAACGCCTCTCTGTTATTGTTTTTTGCCCTCTTGAACGCTTTGTTAATAATCCTGTTCGGGTATTCACGTGATTTGAGTTTCTCTTTCAAATCCTCCGCCTGTTTTTTAAATTGGCACAAATCTGTACAGTTACGCCTTAGGCGTAGAAACTGCCCATAAGGCAAGTTTTCACGCAGGTGTCGGGGGTGAAAACTGTCGTACCTCAATAAACAGTTTCTAGAGGTTGGCTTGAAATGAGTCGTGGTTTTCAACATCCCTGCCTCCGCATAAATGTTGAGGTCCAGAAACACCAAGGATTGGTTTGAAATAGTGATGGTAAATTTCAAAAAAGCGTTCTGGTTATTGAGCCATTCCAAAAAAGTCATTGCGGACAGGTGATCACCTTCCCACACCACCAGGATGTCGTCAATGTACCTCTTCCAGCATTTTATCTTGGACCTGTACGGGTTTTGTTCATGCAGGATTTTGCTTGTCTCCAAGTGATGCACATAGAGACCAGCCAGGCTAGGAGCAAATGTGCTTCCCATGCTGGTCCCATGGCATTGTTGGTAGACGGTGGTCTCATACTGAAAAAAGTTTTTTTGCAGTGCCAATGAGATGCACTCCAAAACCAATCCTCGAGGAGTTTGATATTTCCATGGTGTGGAGAAAAGGACCTCCTCAATTATTAGTAGTGTTTCGTCATGAGGGAGGCTGGTGTAAAGGCTCTCAACATCGAATGAAAGTAGTAGCTGTGTATTTGGATCAAAAGTTGTATTTTGTAGGAGTTGTAAAACGGCCTTGGTGTCTTTTAAATAAGTGCTGGTAGATTGCACTAGAGGTCTCAAAAAAGCGTCGGCGAACTTTGACAGAGGTTCCAGTATCGAGCCGATGCCTGAGACTATTGGTCGGCCAGGTGGGTGGTTCAGGTCCTTGTGTATTTTAGGAATGCTGTAGAAATAGGGGATGCGTGGTTTTTTCTGTATTAGGGATTCTCCTTCCTTTTTGCTTAACCAATCATGCGTTACGCCTTCCTCTACCATCCCACCAATTTTGATACGAATGCTCTCCGTGGGGTCTTGTTGCAGTACCATGTAATTCCGTCTGTCTGATAGTAGCCTCAGACACTCGTTGTCATAGTATTCTGTGGATTGTAACACAATGGCACCTCCCTTATCTGCTGGCTTAATGACTATGCTAGCATCTTCCGCTAGGGTTCTTAAGGCAAGTTGTTCTTCCTTTGTTGTATTGTGGAAGGTGCGTATGGATGAAACATCCAGTTTGTTGACATCCGTTAGCACCGCTTTCTCAAAAGCCAGTAACTCGATAGGGAGTGCTGAGTCGGGAGGGGTAAAGGTCGACTTGGGTCTCAAACCTGTATCGGTTGTCATAGCTGGTGTCGGTTTGTCCATAAAGAAGGCCTGAAGTTTCAATTTTCGGACAAATTCCTTCATTTCCAGGTTTACTTTAAATATGTCCGGTCTCTGTGTTGGTACAAAGCCCAACCCTTTGTTCAGTACTTGCTGTTCGATATTCGTTAGGGGTTTAGATGTTAAATTCACAACTAGGTCCCTCTCTGGTTGCTGGTCGATGCTTGGTTTGGCAGGGAGCCTGTCATGCTCCTGGTTTGTCGGGGGTTTCCTTGGTCTGCCTCTTCCCATGTTACGTTGTTGCCTTTCCGGTTCCTCCCCCGTGTCCCCGGGCGGGAGCCTAAAAAAGGCTGTTGACCGTAGAAGGCTCCATTGAAGTCCTGGTTCCATTGTGGGAAACCTTGGACATCTGTAGGGTGATTAAACTGGAATGGCTGGAAAGGTGGTGGTCCCATGTATGGTGGGTACTGCTGTTGATAACCTCTCCACCCACGTTGTCTTGGAAATTGTTGTCTCCTCTGTCTCCAACCACCTCGGTTCTGGCGATTTTTCTTGCCTCCGCCGGAATTTGAACTGGTGGTACTATTGTCAGATGCATCACTATCTGTATCATTTTTTGTAGAGACATAATCAGCTTTGGTGTATGGATAAGTCCCTTCAGGTGTAAATTTTTCTTTATCCTTAGCCAGTTTATTGAGCTTACTTTGTTTTAGTGTGAACTCGAACTCTGTCATTTGTTGGTTGAGTTCGTCTAGTCTGTTTTTGAGCTCGTCAGTTGACATATATGTGTTGAGTTTGACCTCGATCTTGCCAATGTCAATTTTTAGTTCCTGTGTGATCCTGGTTGCTGTCTTTATGATCAAAACTAACCAGTCCCTGGTACAGTGCCAAGAGATTAATGACCATTCCTTCTTGAACTGCATGTCCGTTTGAAAGATGAATGGTTCGTTTTTTACAATCAGACCCGGAGGTCCCATCTTGTTCCTTAGGTATTGTGTCATTATCAGACCGTGTAGTGCTGCTTTTATCTGGTTGCGTCTCAATTTCACCAGTTCGTTCCAGTCGTCAATGTTCGGGCCGGGTTCAGGGTTGGTTAATCCTTCAAAAGGGTTGACTGCTGCCAGGATTCTATCAATTTCGTCCATGTCGAAAGTTAGACCATGTTCGTCCTCCATGTTGTTAGACCGCTGTGGTCTACAGTTACCTAGTGTGTGTAATTATGTGTTGTGGGGAGAGTTCGGGGGTATAACTCCCGCAGCTGCACGCTGCCCAGACTATATCAAAAACATAGGGGGGAGGTAGAGCCAATCGCTGGATTCGTGCTCCAATGGTACATGAATAAACAAAAGAAATCCAACTAGTGTTGTGGAGGTTGAGTGATCAAATGGATAATGAAGCACTCATTGTTTGTAAAAATACCCCTCACACACCAACAGGCCCCTTGGTGTCATGCTTCATCATCGGGGTCTTCGCACCCCTCTATCGGGATGCGGCGTGCTGCGACCTACGGCTACGCGGGAGCACTACAGGTGTTGGCTATGTGTGGTGTCCAGTGTGTGGGTTATGTTTATAAGTGAGTAGGGTGTGCGGTGAAAGTTAAAAAGTACCTGGCGCTAGAGTGAAAAAGAAATTTTATTCTGTGCTCTGGCTGGTACTGTTAAAAGAAAGTGCAGGGTGAGGTCTGACCTGTTATGTTAATGAACAGGGCCTCTAGTGTGCTTTTTGTGTCGACATGTTTCGGAGACAGGCTCCTTCTTCAGGACAGGGGCACAAACTCCCTTCCCTACTCACGTCTTTTTTACATAAAAAGTGTATTTACATAAAAAGTGAAAAGTTTTAAATTGGCTAAGTGTGCCTACAGCGGTCTGCTAGAGGCACAATGACCTGTAGAAAGACAAAAAGACAAAAAATATGTCACCTAATGGTTACCCATGTAGCGGGTAGTTCAAACAGGTGCAGTCACCTGGAACCTGACCATTTTGCTTATATTAAGCCTTGAAAATTTAAAACAAACGACTCACAACACAAACAACATAAAACACACAGGATACTAGGTTTTTACTGTAAGTTCTTTCATACTTCTGAAGCTTAATTTGCTGGCTTCATGAGCAAGTGGGACGTCGGGGTGTGGCATCAATGGCTTTCTGTAGTGAAGAATGAGGCATTCATAATTCATTCTTATTGCACTTACTTATTCAGATGGTTATTGATTCTCGTGGTCTAAAGCTGTTTTTTGCCATTGATACTTACAGACTCAGGACACTCTGGTCACCGTCTTACCCCGCACGCTGCTCCGCTGATGTGGAGACAGGTAGCGGTGATCGTGTATTTATAGCCCATTGCGTTAATTAGGCGGAAGCAAAGACCGTCCCATGTATGGGTATTTCGCCCTGTGGCCATACAGGGCGTCTGTATGTTACAAGCGAGGTAGCATGCGATCAGTGTCTGCGAGTGCCGCTAGTCGGTAGTGAGCATGCGCAGCCTCTTCACACTGATCTGAACAACATGTTTGCTCTGGAGTTGTCTCTGCTTCGCGCATGCGCAGTTCATGTGCGTACGTCAGGCTAGGTGGCCACAGTGCGCTTCTGAGGACTGTAGAGTCCCGATCTTGTCAACGGTCTGGACGGAAGGACTAGTGTGACTAACTACTGGTCTCATACTGCTTGGTAGAGTTCAGGTTCATAACGGCAATGTCATAATGGGCAGATTACCCTCGATCATCCAAGTGTGCGTGATACGATTGGGATTCTGGTGGCATGGTTTGATTCCAGAAACCGGACGATCGTCTAGTTGAGTGTGTACCTATACAGCGGACCATATGTTTGATTTCAGGGTCTCGAATACTTGGAAAAAAATGGTCATGTTGTATCCGACCAGCCAAACCAAACTGTTAGTTCTGCCCAATCATTATACAGTGGTCTCATTATACAGATAATTGGCTCCATGGGACGTCATCATTAAGCCCATGTAGATGGGTGCCCAGACGGAACACCCAACGTTGTTCCTTTTGAAAGAGGCCCACATCAGTTGGTAGCTGTTCAATGATGGTCCATTTTAGATCGTTAACGCAATGTTGGGAGGTCAGGAAATGCGCAGCCATTTTGGTAGTGCTTTTTTTACACCGCACATTACTCTTATGTTCATTTATTCGCGTTTTTATGGCTCGTGTGGTCATGCCCACATATTCCAGATTGCATGGACATTTTATGAGATAGATTACATTCCTTGAATTACAATTGGTGAACTTCCTTTGTTCCCAAGATGAGCCATTGCTGAAGTTGAGTCTGGTACTTTTCGTGGTGAGATGACAACATAATTACACACACTAGGTAACTGTAGACCACAGCGGTCTAACAACATGGAGGACGAACATGGTCTAACTTTCGACATGGACGAAATTGATAGAATCCTGGCAGCAGTCAACCCTTTTGAAGGATTAACCAACCCTGAACCCGGCCCGAACATTGACGACTGGAACGAACTGGTGAAATTGAGACGCAACCAGATAAAAGCAGCACTACACGGTCTGATAATGACACAATACCTAAGGAACAAGATGGGACCTCCGGGTCTGATTGTAAAAAAACGAACCATTCATCTTTCAAACGGACATGCAGTTCAAGAAGGAATGGTCATTAATCTCTTGGCACTGTACCAGGGACTGGTTAGTTTTGATCATAAAGACAGCAACCAGGATCACACAGGAACTAAAAATTGACATTGGCAAGATCGAGGTCAAACTCAACACATATATGTCAACTGACGAGCTCAAAAACAGACTAGACGAACTCAACCAACAAATGACAGAGTTCGAGTTCACACTAAAACAAAGTAAGCTCAATAAACTGGCTAAGGATAAAGAAAAATTTACACCTGAAGGGACTTATCCATACACCAAAGCTGATTATGTCTCTACAAAAAATGATACAGATAGTGATGCATCTGACAATAGTACCACCAGTTCAGATTCCGGCGGAGGCAAGAAAAATCGCCAGAACCGAGGTGGTTGGAGACAGAGGAGACAACAATTTCCAAGACAACGTGGGTGGAGAGGTTATCAACAGCAGTACCCACCATACATGGGACCACCACCTTTCCAGCCATTCCAGTTTAATCACCCTACAGATGCCCAAGGTTTCCCACAATGGAACCAGGACTTCAATGGAGCCTTCTACGGTCAACAGCCTTTTTTAGGCTCCCGCCCGGGGACACGGGGGAGGAACCGGAAAGGCAACAACGTAACATGGGAAGAGGCAGACCAAGGAAACCCCCGACAAACCAGGAGCATGACAGGCTCCCTGCCAAACCAAGCATCGACCAGCAACCAGAGAGGGACCTAGTTGTGAATTTAACATCTAAACCCCTAACGAATATCGAACAGCAAGTACTGAACAAAGGGTTGGGCTTTGTACCAACACAGAGACCGGACATATTTAAAGTAAACCTGGAAATGAAGGAATTTGTCCGAAAATTGAAACTTCAGGCCTTCTTTATGGACAAACCGACACCAGCTATGACAACCGATACAGGTTTGAGACCCAAGTCGACCTTTACCCCTCCCGACTCAGCACTCCCTATCGAGTTACTGGCTTTTGAGAAAGCGGTGCTAACGGATGTCAACAAACTGGATGTTTCATCCATACGCACCTTCCACAATACAACAAAGGAAGAACAACTTGCCTTAAGAACCCTAGCGGAAGATGCTAGCATAGTCATTAAGCCAGCAGATAAGGGAGGTGCCATTGTGTTACAATCCACAGAATACTATGACAACGAGTGTCTGAGGCTACTATCAGACAGACGGAATTACATGGTACTGCAACAAGACCCCACGGAGAGCATTCGTATCAAAATTGGTGGGATGGTAGAGGAAGGCGTAACGCATGATTGGTTAAGCAAAAAGGAAGGAGAATTCCTAATACAGAAAAAACCACGCATCCCCTATTTCTACAGCATTCCTAAAATACACAAGGACCTGAACCACCCACCTGGCCGACCAATAGTCTCAGGCATCGGCTCGATACTGGAACCTCTGTCAAAGTTCGCCGACGCTTTTTTGAGACCTCTAGTGCAATCTACCAGCACTTATTTAAAAGACACCAAGGCCGTTTTACAACTCCTACAAAATACAACTTTTGATCCAAATACACAGCTACTACTTTCATTCGATGTTGAGAGCCTTTACACCAGCCTCCCTCATGACGAAACACTACTAATAATTGAGGAGGTCCTTTTCTCCACACCATGGAAATATCAAACTCCTCGAGGATTGGTTTTGGAGTGCATCTCATTGGCACTGCAAAAAAACTTTTTTCAGTATAAGACCACCATCTACCAACAATGCCATGGGACCAGCATGGGAAGCACATTTGCTCCTAGCCTGGCTGGTCTCTATGTGCATCACTTGGAGACAAGCAAAATCCTGCATGAACAAAACCCGTACAGGTCCAAGATAAAATGCTGGAAGAGGTACATTGACGACATCCTGGTGGTGTGGGAAGGTGATCACCTGTCCGCAATGACTTTTTTGGAATGGCTCAATAACCAGAACGCTTTTTTGAAATTTACCATCACTATTTCAAACCAATCCTTGGTGTTTCTGGACCTCAACATTTATGCGGAGGCAGGGATGTTGAAAACCACGACTCATTTCAAGCCAACCTCTAGAAACTGTTTATTGAGGTACGACAGTTTTCACCCCCGACACCTGCGTGAAAACTTGCCTTATGGGCAGTTTCTACGCCTAAGGCGTAACTGTACAGATTTGTGCCAATTTAAAAAACAGGCGGAGGATTTGAAAGAGAAACTCAAATCACGTGAATACCCGAACAGGATTATTAACAAAGCGTTCAAGAGGGCAAAAAACAATAACAGAGAGGCGTTATTGGAGGAACGAATCAAGGATCCTACTGAAAATAAACGACCCATCTGTATTACAACGTACAATACGGTGTCAAATGAGGTGTCCAAATTAGTTAACAGGCATTGGAAAATACTTACGTGCGGCGAACTAAACCTGGAAAAACCGATGTTCGCACACCGCAGGGGACGTAATCTCAAAGACATTCTGGTCAATACCCGACCGAGAACAACAATGGCACCAACACAACCAACAATGAGTATCCAAGGACATTACCCATGCGGGAACTGCAGCAGTTGTCATCTCACCACGAAAAGTACCAGACTCAACTTCAGCAATGGCTCATCTTGGGAACAAAGGAGGTTCACCAATTGTAATTCAAGGAATGTAATCTATCTCATAAAATGTCCATGCAATCTGGAATATGTGGGCATGACCACACGAGCCATAAAAACGCGAATAAATGAACATAAGAGTAATGTGCGGTGTAAAAAAAGCACTACCAAAATGGCTGCGCATTTCCTGACCTCCCAACATTGCGTTAACGATCTAAAATGGACCATCATTGAACAGCTACCAACTGATGTGGGCCTCTTTCAAAAGGAACAACGTTGGGTGTTCCGTCTGGGCACCCATCTACATGGGCTTAATGATGACGTCCCATGGAGCCAATTATCTGTATAATGAGACCACTGTATAATGATTGGGCAGAACTAACAGTTTGGTTTGGCTGGTCGGATACAACATGACCATTTTTTTCCAAGTATTCGAGACCCTGAAATCAAACATATGGTCCGCTGTATAGGTACACACTCAACTAGACGATCGTCCGGTTTCTGGAATCAAACCATGCCACCAGAATCCCAATCGTATCACGCACACTTGGATGATCGAGGGTAATCTGCCCATTATGACATTGCCGTTATGAACCTGAACTCTACCAAGCAGTATGAGACCAGTAGTTAGTCACACTAGTCCTTCCGTCCAGACCGTTGACAAGATCGGGACTCTACAGTCCTCAGAAGCGCACTGTGGCCACCTAGCCTGACGTACGCACATGAACTGCGCATGCGCGAAGCAGAGACAACTCCAGAGCAAACATGTTGTTCAGATCAGTGTGAAGAGGCTGCGCATGCTCACTACCGACTAGCGGCACTCGCAGACACTGATCGCATGCTACCTCGCTTGTAACATACAGACGCCCTGTATGGCCACAGGGCGGAATACCCATACATGGGACGGTCTTTGCTTCCGCCTAATTAACGCAATGGGCTATAAATACACGATCACCGCTACCTGTCTCCACATCAGCGGAGCAGCGTGCGGGGTAAGACGGTGACCAGAGTGTCCTGAGTCTGTAAGTATCAATGGCAAAAAACAGCTTTAGACCACGAGAATCAATAACCATCTGAATAAGTAAGTGCAATAAGAATGAATTATGAATGCCTCATTCTTCACTACAGAAAGCCATTGATGCCACACCCCGACGTCCCACTTGCTCATGAAGCCAGCAAATTAAGCTTCAGAAGTATGAAAGAACTTACAGTAAAAACCTAGTATCCTGTGTGTTTTATGTTGTTTGTGTTGTGAGTCGTTTGTTTTAAATTTTCAAGGCTTAATATAAGCAAAATGGTCAGGTTCCAGGTGACTGCACCTGTTTGAACTACCCGCTACATGGGTAACCATTAGGTGACATATTTTTTGTCTTTTTGTCTTTCTACAGGTCATTGTGCCTCTAGCAGACCGCTGTAGGCACACTTAGCCAATTTAAAACTTTTCACTTTTTATGTAAATACACTTTTTATGTAAAAAAGACGTGAGTAGGGAAGGGAGTTTGTGCCCCTGTCCTGAAGAAGGAGCCTGTCTCCGAAACATGTCGACACAAAAAGCACACTAGAGGCCCTGTTCATTAACATAACAGGTCAGACCTCACCCTGCACTTTCTTTTAACAGTACCAGCCAGAGCACAGAATAAAATTTCTTTTTCACTCTAGCGCCAGGTACTTTTTAACTTTCACTGCACACCCTACTCACTTATAAACATAACCCACACACTGGACACCACACATAGCCAACACCTGTAGTGCTCCCGCGTAGCCGTAGGTCGCAGCATGCCGCATCCCGATAGAGGGGTGCGAAGACCCCGATGATGAAGCATGACACCAAGGGGCCTGTTGGTGTGTGAGGGGTATTTTTACAAACAATGAGTGCTTCATTATCCATTTGATCACTCAACCTCCACAACACTAGTTGGATTTCTTTTGTTTATTCATGTACCATTGGAGCACGAATCCAGCGATTGGCTCTACCTCCCCCCTATGTTTTTGATATAGTCTGGGCAGCGTGCAGCTGCGGGAGTTATACCCCCGAACTCTCCCCACAACACATAATTACACACACTAGGTAACTATAGACCACAGCGGTCTAACAACATGGAGGACGAACATGGTCTAACTTTCGACATGGACGAAATTGATAGAATCCTGGCAGCAGTCAACCCTTTTGAAGGATTAACCAACCCTGAACCCGGCCCGAACATTGACGACTGAAACGAACTGGTGAAATTGAGACGCAACCAGATAAAAGCAGCACTACACGGTCTGATAATGACACAATACCTAAGGAACAAGATGGGACCTCCGGGTCTGATTGTAAAAAACGAACCATTCATCTTTCAAACGGACATGCAGTTCAAGAAGGAATGGTCATTAATCTCTTGGCACTGTACCAGGGACTGGTTAGTTTTGATCATAAAGACAGCAACCAGGATCACACAGGAACTAAAAATTGACATTGGCAAGATCGAGGTCAAACTCAACACATATATGTCAACTGACGAGCTCAAAAACAGACTAGATGAACTCAACCAACAAATGACAGAGTTCGAGTTCACACTAAAACAAAGTAAGCTCAATAAACTGGCTAAGGATAAAGAAAAATTTACACCTGAAGGGACTTATCCATACACCAAAGCTGATTATGTCTCTACAAAAAATGATACAGATAGTGATGCATCTGACAATAGTACCACCAGTTCAAATTCCGGCGGAGGCAAGAAAAATCGCCAGAACCGAGGTGGTTGGAGACAGAGGAGACAACAATTTCCAAGACAACGTGGGTGGAGAGGTTATCAACAGCAGTACCCACCATACATGGGACCACCACCTTTCCAGCCATTCCAGTTAATTCACCCTACAGATGCCCAAGGTTTCCCACAATGGAACCAGGACTTCAATGGAGCCTTCTACGGTCAACAGCCTTTTTTAGGCTCCCGCCCGGGGACACGGGGGAGGAACCGGAAAGGCAACAACGTAACATGGGAAGAGGCAGACCAAGGAAACCCCCGACAAACCAGGAGCATGACAGGCTCCCTGCCAAACCAAGCATCGACCAGCAACCAGAGAGGGACCTAGTTGTGAATTTAACATCTAAACCCCTAACGAATATCGAACAGCAAGTACTGAACAAAGGGTTGGGCTTTGTACCAACACAGAGACCGGACATATTTAAAGTAAACCTGGAAATGAAGGAATTTGTCCGAAAATTGAAACTTCAGGCCTTCTTTATGGACAAACCGACACCAGCTATGACAACCGATACAGGTTTGAGACCCAAGTCGACCTTTACCCCTCCCGACTCAGCACTCCCTATCGAGTTACTGGCTTTTGAGAAAGCGGTGCTAACGGATGTCAACAAACTGGATGTTTCATCCATACGCACCTTCCACAATACAACAAAGGAAGAACAACTTGCCTTAAGAACCCTAGCGGAAGATGCTAGCATAGTCATTAAGCCAGCAGATAAGGGAGGTGCCATTGTGTTACAATCCACAGAATACTATGACAACGAGTGTCTGAGGCTACTATCAGACAGACGGAATTACATGGTACTGCAACAAGACCCCACGGAGAGCATTCGTATCAAAATTGGTGGGATGGTAGAGGAAGGCGTAACGCATGATTGGTTAAGCAAAAAGGAAGGAGAATTCCTAATACAGAAAAAACCACGCATCCCCTATTTCTACAGCATTCCTAAAATACACAAGGACCTGAACCACCCACCTGGCCGACCAATAGTCTCAGGCATCGGCTCGATACTGGAACCTCTGTCAAAGTTCGCCGACGCTTTTTTGAGACCTCTAGTGCAATCTACCAGCACTTATTTAAAAGACACCAAGGCCGTTTTACAACTCCTACAAAATACAACTTTTGATCCAAATACACAGCTACTACTTTCATTCGATGTTGAGAGCCTTTACACCAGCCTCCCTCATGACGAAACACTACTAATAATTGAGGAGGTCCTTTTCTCCACACCATGGAAATATCAAACTCCTCGAGGATTGGTTTTGGAGTGCATCTCATTGGCACTGCAAAAAAACTTTTTTCAGTATAAGACCACCATCTACCAACAATGCCATGGGACCAGCATGGGAAGCACATTTGCTCCTAGCCTGGCTGGTCTCTATGTGCATCACTTGGAGACAAGCAAAATCCTGCATGAACAAAACCCGTACAGGTCCAAGATAAAATGCTGGAAGAGGTACATTGACGACATCCTGGTGGTGTGGGAAGGTGATCACCTGTCCGCAATGACTTTTTTGGAATGGCTCAATAACCAGAACGCTTTTTTGAAATTTACCATCACTATTTCAAACCAATCCTTGGTGTTTCTGGACCTCAACATTTATGCGGAGGCAGGGATGTTGAAAACCACGACTCATTTCAAGCCAACCTCTAGAAACTGTTTATTGAGGTACGACAGTTTTCACCCCCGACACCTGCGTGAAAACTTGCCTTATGGGCAGTTTCTACGCCTAAGGCGTAACTGTACAGATTTGTGCCAATTTAAAAAACAGGCGGAGGATTTGAAAGAGAAACTCAAATCACGTGAATACCCGAACAGGATTATTAACAAAGCGTTTAAGAGGGCAAAAAACAATAACAGAGAGGCGTTATTGGAGGAACGAATCAAGGATCCTACTGAAAATAAACGACCCATCTGTATTACAACGTACAATACGGTGTCAAATGAGGTGTCCAAATTAGTTAACAGGCATTGGAAAATACTTACGTGCGGCGAACTAAACCTGGAAAAACCGATGTTCGCACACCGCAGGGGACGTAATCTCAAAGACATTCTGGTCAATACCCGACCGAGAACAACAATGGCACCAACACAACCAACAATGAGTATCCAAGGACATTACCCATGCGGGAACTGCAGCAGTTGTCATCTCACCACGAAAAGTACCAGACTCAACTTCAGCAATGGCTCATCTTGGGAACAAAGGAGGTTCACCAATTGTAATTCAAGGAATGTAATCTATCTCATAAAATGTCCATGCAATCTGGAATATGTGGGCATGACCACACGAGCCATAAAAACGCGAATAAATGAACATAAGAGTAATGTGCGGTGTAAAAAAAGCACTACCAAAATGGCTGCGCATTTCCTGACCTCCCAACATTGCGTTAACGATCTAAAATGGACCATCATTGAACAGCTACCAACTGATGTGGGCCTCTTTCAAAAGGAACAACGTTGGGTGTTCCGTCTGGGCACCCATCTACATGGGCTTAATGATGACGTCCCATGGAGCCAATTATCTGTATAATGAGACCACTGTATAATGATTGGGCAGAACTAACAGTTTGGTTTGGCTGGTCGGATACAACATGACCATTTTTTTCCAAGTATTCGAGACCCTGAAATCAAACATATGGTCCGCTGTATAGGTACACACTCAACTAGACGATCGTCCGGTTTCTGGAATCAAACCATGCCACCAGAATCCCAATCGTATCACGCACACTTGGATGATCGAGGGTAATCTGCCCATTATGACATTGCCGTTATGAACCTGAACTCTACCAAGCAGTATGAGACCAGTAGTTAGTCACACTAGTCCTTCTGTCCAGACCGTTGACAAGATCGGGACTCTACAGTCCTCAGAAGCGCACTGTGGCCACCTAGCCTGACGTACGCACATGAACTGCGCATGCGCGAAGCAGAGACAACTCCAGAGCAAACATGTTGTTCAGATCAGTGTGAAGAGGCTGCGCATGCTCACTACCGACTAGCGGCACTCGCAGACACTGATCGCATGCTACCTCGCTTGTAACATACAGACGCCCTGTATGGCCACAGGGCGGAATACCCATACATGGGACGGTCTTTGCTTCCGCCTAATTAACGCAATGGGCTATAAATACACGATCACCGCTACCTGTCTCCACATCAGCGGAGCAGCGTGCGGGGTAAGACGGTGACCAGAGTGTCCTGAGTCTGTAAGTATCAATGGCAAAAAACAGCTTTAGACCACGAGAATCAATAACCATCTGAATAAGTAAGTGCAATAAGAATGAATTATGAATGCCTCATTCTTCACTACAGAAAGCCATTGATGCCACACCCCGACGTCCCACTTGCTCATGAAGCCAGCAAATTAAGCTTCAGAAGTATGAAAGAACTTACAGTAAAAACCTAGTATCCTGTGTGTTTTATGTTGTTTGTGTTGTGAGTCGTTTGTTTTAAATTTTCAAGGCTTAATATAAGCAAAATGGTCAGGTTCCAGGTGACTGCACCTGTTTGAACTACCCGCTACATGGGTAACCATTAGGTGACATATTTTTTGTCTTTTTGTCTTTCTACAGGTCATTGTGCCTCTAGCAGACCGCTGTAGGCACACTTAGCCAATTTAAAACTTTTCACTTTTTATGTAAATACACTTTTTATGTAAAAAAGACGTGAGTAGGGAAGGGAGTTTGTGCCCCTGTCCTGAAGAAGGAGCCTGTCTCCGAAACATGTCGACACAAAAAGCACACTAGAGGCCCTGTTCATTAACATAACAGGTCAGACCTCACCCTGCACTTTCTTTTAACAGTACCAGCCAGAGCACAGAATAAAATTTCTTTTTCACTCTAGCGCCAGGTACTTTTTAACTTTCACCGCACACCCTACTCACTTATAAACATAACCCACACACTGGACACCACACATAGCCAACACCTGTAGTGCTCCCGCGTAGCCGTAGGTCGCAGCACGCCGCATCCCGATAGAGGGGTGCGAAGACCCCGATGATGAAGCATGACACCAAGGGGCCTGTTGGTGTGTGAGGGGTATTTTTACAAACAATGAGTGCTTCATTATCCATTTGATCACTCAACCTCCACAACACTAGTTGGATTTCTTTTGTTTATTCATAATCTATGGTTGTGACAAACATTATACCACCATGCTTTAATCGATATCTTCGTAAAATCTTTCCAATTAGCAGTAATTTGTTGGAATGCAACTGCTATCAGTAAATCAATAATTCGTATATCAAAAGTAACCTGGTCCCAGCACGTAGAGAGACTACCAAGAAAAATATGAGTAAAAGTAAAAGAGATGTGGGTGTGAAAGATATCATTAATTTGGGACCAAACCCGCTTCCAGAAGTCCTGAATAATAGTGCAGGAAAAAAGCATGTAGAACAAAATAGCAGTAGGAGTAGAACAAGACCAACAGAGATCAGGGACAGAGGAGAATCTGTTATGAAGTAGATGCGGTGTAAAAAGGAGTTATCATCTAATCCCATACATAAATTCACATCCAAGTTACTTCTAGCCTCTCCTCCACCCGTCCCCTCCTCTGTTGCTGATTTTTTATCCTCCACTATTTGGCATAATGACAATATCCTTATTAAAGGCAGACCTTTCTATTGGAAATCCTGGCGACAGAGGGGTTTGATTTGGGTTTCTCAACTTTTCTCTCAGTCCATTTTTCTATCTTTTCACTTGCTATGCCTTTCCTTTGATTTACCTGCTTCCTCTGCTCGTAATTATCTCTTACTGAAAGAAGCAATCCTGCCTATCTATGCCCAGTTTCTGCACTCTCCTAACCTCTCTCCATCTCCTACTCCCACCTCACTACTTCACTCTTTCCTGACCACCCACTCCAAAGCTTCCCTTATCTATGCTTTCCTGCGCTCCAAATCTCTTCCTCGCCCAAAATCTAAAGTAGAGGAGCAATGGGAAAGCGACTTTGCTACTTCTTGGCCCATTTCGCTTTGGGACAAGCTGTGGATAAAACTTCGCAAGTCCTCCAGAGCTGCCACTCTCACCCAAACTCTATTTTTCATTTATAAAAGAATCAACACATCTTGATAAGAAGGTTTTCCCTTGTATAAGCAACATATTCTGAGCCATAATGATGACTTGCTATTGATCTAGTTAAGTATGTAAACGCACTATAATATTCATGCACAATGAACTATGTCTTAGGCTTAATGAACAATACAAGACGTTATTCACATATTTATCCAGATCATGTTTTAAGTGTTTCTGTCTTATGTTGCTTAGTTGTGTTTTAAGTCCTCTGAACTTTTTCTTGTTTTCTTTACATATTCATGAAGGCAGTCTTTTAACCCTCTTTTCTTTTTATGTCTCACCTCCTGGGTTCCCTCTGCCGATGTGCAAGCATAGCAGTAACAAGACATAGTTGTCCATACCAGTCTTTCGTGTAGCCACCTTGAAATGTTATAATTTTCAACCACTTCATCAGCAATTATTCTCTTACAAGGATAATGGAGCACACTGAAAAACAAAGTTTCAGAAAAAGCGTTATTGTTTTTAGCAGGGTGTTGTGCTTATTCTGGGTCGTTTCTGGCAGAACCCAAACTTACTTTGTGCTTTTTAGGGAGGGTTGTGTTTCTTTGCGGCTTCTGTAGTGTCTTGCCTTTCTGCTTTGCTAGTCTAGTTATCTTGTAGAATGCTGACATTCAGGTGATGTTTGGAATGTTGGTATGCAGGACTCTTGGGGCCCGATTCACAGAATGAACTTAAGACTAAATCCTAAACTTACTACTATTTGGTATTCACAGAATGCACTTACTACTTTCGGGATTCACAGAGTGAACTTACTACTTTCGGGATTCACAGAATAAACTTACTACTTTCGGTATTCACAGAATAGATTTAAGACTACTAACTCTAAGTCCGAACTCGGGCCGGAAATTCCGGCCCAGAGGCGGAGCTTGCAGCCCGGAGGCGGAGCTTCCGGCCCGGAGGCGGAGAGTTAGTAGTCTTAAATCTATTCTGTGAATACCGAAAGTAGTAAGTTTAATCTGTGAATCTCGAAAGTAGTAAGTTCACTCTGTGAATCCCGAAAGTAGTAAGTGCATTCTGTGAATACCAAATAGTAGTAAGTTTAGGATTTAGTCTTAAGTTCATTCTGTGAATCGGGCCCTTGGTGTCAGTTTGGGATTGGGCTGAGCAAGAAAGAGATTACATTTTTTATAACTTGTGTTTTTGATGCCAATATAAAAGGAAGAATGTGTAGTGTCTTGCCTTTCTAATTTGCCAGTCTAGTTATCTTGTAGAATGTTGACATTCATGTGATGTAATGGAATGTTGGCATGCTGGACTCTTGGTGTCAGTTAGGATTGGGCTGAGCAAGAAAGAGGCCGCTCCTGGTAGGGTTTTTATCTCGGCATATACTTGGAATATAAACTTCTAAACCTACTACATCGTCTGATTCCTGATTCATACCCTTCACTACAGCTTCTTTTCATAACACCTGATTTTGTTTCTTGCAAGGAGGTTTGTGTTTCATTTGTGCATCTATCACTGTGATGTGGGACTGTCTCAGGCTTTGTTTTTTTTTAAAAGGCACAGGGTCAAGAGTGATTTACATATGTCTGGGTCTGTACTGGGGTGGCATGGTAGGCAAAAGAACGATGGATTTCACCCAGAACTCGACTGGAGGTGAATGTTTTGATTTGTTCTGCATTCTGTCCATCATATGTGTGTCTTTTGCTTTCTCGTCCTAAGTGCGCCGGATATGCCTAGACATGGGTCCCAGGCTCACTGTGCCACTGGATTCAAGTTAACCTGGCTGATGAGGGGTGAAACCCCGAAACTGGTACTAGGATGCTTGTTTCTAGTCCAGGGAGGACCTGGCTTGATAGTTTTGGCTGAACTGCTCCAGTGAGGCACAGGGCAAGACTGATTTCCATATGGCTTGGTCCAAACTGGAGTGGCATGGTGGTGAACAAAAGATTGGTGAGCAAAAGACCTATGGATTTAACCCAGTTCTCTTCACTGGGGGTGAATGTTTTGATTTGCTCTGCATTCTGTCCATCATTTTGTCTGTCTTTTGCTTTCTTGCCCTAAGTGAGTCAGGTATGCCCAGACGTGGGTCCCGGGCTCACTGGGCCACAGAATTCAAGCTATCCTAGATGATGAGGGTCAAAACCCCGAAACCAGACCTAAGATGCTTGTTTCTGGTCCAGGGAGGATCTGGCTTGGCAGTTCGGGCTGGGCTGTTCCCAGATTTTTCTGGAAAGTTTCAATTCCCACTTAGAAAAACAAGAAACACGAAAAACCCTGCTGAAATCAACACTGGGCTTGGCTTTCATACAGAAATACCACACATAAATCTCTAACGTTGCCAAATATGTTTGATCAGACCACTTCTTCATTCTGTTAGGACGTTAATACACCCTCCCCATGGTAAACCGGAGATGTAAAACGTACATTCTAGAGCCCTCAAACAACAGGCTTTGGACTCATTGCAGCTGTCTCTTTTTGCTCTTTTTATGCCTCTGTCCTGTTTTTCCTCAGGGTTGCAGTGCTATTGGTCATGCAGTATCAACATAATAAGTAGGACATAGATGTAGGAAGAACAGTAAGAGACAATTTGCGCATGAGGCATGCACAAATAATCTTGCCATATTTCGGCATGCCTGTGTTTGCGTGCATTGGCACATCAAAGAGAATCCTGTGAGCTTTGAAAAAGCTTGTATGTATTCCTCTGACAACTGAATGGACACTGAGCTAAACAGTAACATCATTTCACAAAGATTAACTTCTAGCCTGGAAGATGGCAGTCTAATACTTTAGATGGAAGTCACACACTTTTCCTTTCCCATGTACATTCCACAGAGCAATTGTTTTGCTTCGTGACCAAGTGTAGAAAACCTTGAGCAGCCTGACTCACAGTATTCTAAAAATCCATTACATGGCTCTTTAGCATTTTTCCTACTATGGCCCTGGATACATTTCCGCCGTTGGATTTGTGTTTAATAACATTGCATTCTTTACAATGTTAAAAAAAAAGCTGTGGTTGGCATTGTTTGACAACATTGTTGTATGCTAGTCATCTTAATCGCTGGGTGAAGTAAGGGTTTCTCCCTATTTACTTAGAATTAATCGTTCCATTAGCGTTGCTCAACAATGGACACGAATCTGAAAGCATTTGAAAGCACAACGAATCTAATTGATTGTAACTAACCTTCAAATATAAATGAGCTTGAGATCAGGGCTAGAGTGTTTTAAAAGGTACACATTATATGCAGTCGTATGAAACACTAAATGGATAAAATGCTCTCTCCCCCACTTTTTAGGGTCAAAAGTAATGTTAAAGAGAACAATTATTCAATCCAGTGGCTATATTAAAGAAAACGTCAGCAGGAAGGAATTGCGTTTGCATCTGCTATTGGCTCCCCGGGGAAACTTTGGCATTACAGAAATGGAAGTAGGCACTTCTACCCCCTTCTGTAATATGGATCATGTAATGCACATTTTGCCAGACCAACCCCATCCCATGTTCCCTTATTTGCATAGTGGGGACCATGTAAATGAGGGAACACCTTTGCCCCTCTGCCAGTGCTATATTACAGACATGATAATCAGGCTGTTAGGATGTATACTGATTTTGTACCACATGCAAAACCAGAGAAATGTAATATCTGGAAAAAGCTACACAGAGGTAAAGGAATGGGTAATAAGAGGTTTGTGATTATATTTATTAATGCGTGCAATTATTTTGATATAGTGCTGTTACTAGTTGATGTTGTAACTGTGGTGCACAGTATGAAAGGCAACAAAATAGTATGCTTCTTTAGGTCTTGGCTATAGACAGCCTCAGCTAAACTTGCAGTCAGCCCTTCAAGAAGGGATGGGTAAGGAGCAAGAGAAGGTCAGGGAGTTTGAGAGGGAAAAGTTGAGAGTAGTTTGACAGGAACAAGAGGAAAGGAGGTGAGACAGACAGCAGGAAAAGGTCAAATAGGATAAACATGAGAGAAAGAAGTTGGAATTCAAAAGGCAGGAAAAAGTAGAGGAGAGAATTTGAGAGGGTGTGGATGGCCTTGGAAGAGGAGAAGCTCAGGATTGCCGGAGAAATGGCTATTTCTTGTAACATTGATTTGCCCTCTAACTCTGCAGATCTTTCTGCAAAGGTTCCAAAACTGCTCATGCATATGTGGAAGATGTGGATATTTTGGAATGGTTTGGGTGCTTTGAGATTACTGACAAGCCATCTAGGATTGCAAAGAACTTACTTAGGGGCCTGGAATACCTAAACATGAGAGCCTTGAACGGACGGTTCAAGGACGACAGCCCACCAGCAGCCACGTATCACTCAACTACCATATCATCACATATAGACTTTACCTTCACGACTCTGACTTTGTTTAACAAAATAGTCACCTTCAAGATCGGTAACAACAAATTCAGCGACCATCTCCCACAAGAATTGAGTCTTCAAATAAGACCAAGCCAAACCCCTGAAATCCGCAATTCCATCTTGCTGGAGGGAACATCTAACCTAAAAAGAATAAGGTGCAACTCCAACAATATAGATGAAATAGCAGCAGGAGCCAAAGCTTTATACAACCAAGGTCAAGTCAATTCAACACAACCAACAGAAAGCTGGGAAATATTTGTCAAAACTCTAGGAGACAAATACTCACATAGCAACGGCTGGAAAAAACAGAAAGTGGCAGCTGTAACTATCGACGCACAAAATAGCCCTATCAGTAAAAAACTAAAGCAAACTATAAATCGCACTCTAAATCAACAACCCAAATCACCAAACAATCTGAGACTGCAACGAACATTCAGTGAGCTAAAGACCTCATTAAAACGAAGGCGATGGGAGAAAAAAAAAACGAAGGACAGTGGTCTTTGGGTGAAACTTATACACGATGCAACCTGAAAAACAGTGCCAAATTCTGGCAATCAGTAAACAAATTGCAGCATCCCAATCATCATGGGATCTACTCCAATATCACTGACGCCACCTGGACAGACTATTTATTTAAACACTTCAACAATCATGAACCTGAAACAGCAGCCTCCCTGGCTTCACAGAATTACATTGTCACAACAAACCCAATTGGGGTGGGAAGAAATGACAACCGCCTAAGTGATGTTGGCATCGAACCGTCGAATCCACCGCAGCTATAGGCAGCTCTCCCCTCAAGTCACGACTGCCCAGCTTGTACAGGTGACATGCAAAAAGAAACGCTAGTCGAAGCAATAAGCAAGCAAATATCTAGAGGCAGAAGGGCAGAAGGGCAGGAGCACCGGGCCCAAACGGCATACCTCCAGTGTTTTACAAACAGGACTCTGGAGCAATGCACTAGTCCCAGTAATAGGACATGCATTAAGAACTACAGCAATCTCAGAGTCATGGAGAGGCTCAATCATCAGTCCTCATCAGTCCTATATTCAAGCAAGGAGCAAGATCTGATCCAAACAACTATCGCCTGATAGCCTTGATAGACACTGAGGCAAAATATTATGTAGGGATTATACTCAAAGACTTGGTTGCCTGGTCCATCAGAAACAACATAATACCAATAACACAAACAGGTTTATGTCACGGGCAAGGAACCATAACCAATATTATGGCCTTAACCATGCTCATGGATGCAGCAAAGCAAGGCAAATATCCCCTATACCTTTGCTTCATAGATTACACAGCAGCCTTCGACCATGTTGACTGATCCAAGCTCTGGCAAAAGCTGAAGGTATGGGGGATACCTCCACTCCTCCTAGACCAACACATGGATAAGAATTAAACTAGGCACCGGAAAGCATGTCTCAAACAAAATCGTGACCACAAAGGGATCAAAGCAAGGATGTGTCCTCGCCCCATTGCCTTTTAGCCTCTTCCTGGCAGATCTGCTGGCAGAACTGGACGCCTGCTCCTCACATGCCCCGAAGCTAGGGAGCATGACACTGACAAACCTACTTTATGCCAACGACCTAGTGCTGATCAGTAGAACTCCGATAGGTCTCCAGCACCTTCTACATGCCACCCAACATTTTTCACACTGGAACGCCTTAAAAAGAAACTTCAAAAAATCAAAAGTTATGGGCATTAACCACTACAAGAAGTCAAATCCCCACTGGCCCTTGGACTGGAGATGTCTAGATCAAGTAACAACCTATAAATATTTGGGCGTGCTTTTAGCCAAAAACAATTCTTTTAAACCACAGCTAGAATCCTTAAAAACGAAGGGAGTAATGACCTGCTTGGCATTAAAACCTCTGAAGAAACTGCTTCGAGACTTAACACTCTACCCCTTTTTAAAAGTCCTCAGAGCGAAACTACAACCAACAGTCACCTATGGGAGCGAATCCACGTCAGGAAGAGACGCTGCTATCCTTGACTGCATAATTGCAACCTCCTATCGTGCGATTTTCCAACTCCCCAAATTTGTTGCGCCTGCTCAAATAAGGCTGGAATTTGGTCTTCAAAAACAGGAATTAGAAAGGCGGGGTGCCTTTTTAAAGAGCTGGCACAAAATCAGAGTTGCTGACAAAGGGTCACTGAACTATCAGCTCTGGCATGAGCTGACCCGAACCGGAAAGTTGCCAGCTAATGACTACCTTCAGAAATCCTTGCAGGCTTCTGGTCTGACAGAGGCCTGGAAAACCCTAATGGGCCACTTGGTTTTTAAAAAAATGAGTCACAAAATCGACAAGACTCATATCGGTTATAGAGGATAAGAGAGCGCTATCCAAGCAAGCTCATGGCTGGGTCGTGCTTAACATTTACAAAGTTCTTAAATCTCAGCCCCACCTCAAGTTCGGATCCAAGCTTGTAATCAAAGAAAAATTCCTAAGGCTTCGGCTGTGAGTCGGTCCGATCAACCCACTTTTGCCACCGTGGGAAGGAAGAGGAAGCGATCAGACCTGCCGTCTGTGTGCAAAAGACACTGAGACTCTGATCCACAACATATGCATATGCAAGAAGCTAGAGGACATTCGGAAGGCACCGTTAAAACCAATATTTAACCAGTATGGAGTGAGGTCCTGCAGGCAGGCAGTGATGCTGTGCTTTAATCCAACCTTAGTGCAGCTAAACTGCCGCCTTACCAAATTCTTCGTTCTGACAGCACTGAGACTGAAAAAACCTGCTGCCAACAGTTAAGATCTATTACAGAGAGTCGTAGATGTTGAACTGGACCACACCACTGGATAACCAAGAAAGTTTCCATAATTGACCTTATACAGGCCTTCATGTCTGCACCAGCACTGCTAACACAGCTGAAACAATTTTATGTCTTTTAAACACAAAACCAGGACATTTTTAGCCTTGTATTTTATCTTAAATTGTTTTATTAATGTAATATTTCTGAAATGTATCTTTAATGCAACGGTTTTAATTAATCATGCATAATAAATGTACCTCTTCTTACCTCACTGGCAAGGAGGAGGCCTTGAATGACATATATACGGCAGCTACTCTAATGAGTCACTTCCCATGGAAGAGATACTATCAATGGAATAATTCCTGTGGCTGATAATATGAATTATGAGAGAATGAAGGAAGCTCTGGTCAGATGGTCTGGTCTGAAGCAAGCTCAATACCTTCAAGGAAAGCAAGAGTGCTGATAGTATTTTTATTTGTGACCTCAGTTCATGCTGGTTTGCATGACTGGAATGATTAGGTAAACAGGCTAAAAATGTGGGATTTCCATGAGCGGAACCAAATGATGGTAACTGAGTGCATTGGTGAGAAGTACTCTCCCCCAATTAGGCAATTCCTCACTAATCTGATTAAAAGGATTCAGAGAAGCTTGCATTGTTGGCTGACAAGTAGTTACCAAACAGGATTAACAATGTGGTGGAGCAGTATAGTTCTAGTTCAGATGGGGATGGAAGAGAACTCTCAGCAACCCCATTTCAAAACTGTTTTCATGGCCCATGGGTTAGGTGTCAAACCTGGTGAGTAGAAGCAATCGCAATGGAGCGCACAAACTCCATGTACCAGAGTCCCTAGGGGCGATCCGGAGAAGGGGCTAGCAGTGTGCGGTCCATTGCGATTGCTTCTACAAATTGGCTCGAGGCCTTTGACGGTTGTTTGGCGGCCTTCTCTTCCACCCCTAACTATTTTCTCTACTGATGAGGGAAGTTATCCCGAAACCCGAGCCATGTCTCGGGCGATACCCAAAAACCCGGGACATGTATCGGGTCTAGAGATCATCAGTTCAACAAGTACCTACTTGCACCCACTGGGGTGAACCACTCAAGAACTCCATGTACCAGAGTCCCTAGGGGCGATCCGGAGGAGGAGCTAGCGGTGTGCGGTCCATTGCGATTGCTTCTTCAAACCTGGTGAGTGTCCACTGTTGTGGATTTTTCACCAGAATATTATATTCCATTTGATGCCCTGACAGTCAAGTCAGACAGAGCAAACATCTTTATCATTGTTGGCTTTCCCAACATGTCCGTAGCTGTTGACTGCACCCACATATTACTACAGTTTGCAAGAGACTAGGGAGCATGTATTATGATTTTTTTTATTATTTATTGAAGTTTTGTATAGCGCTAGCTGGACCCAAGGGTATGGGAGCACTTCACAGCATGTAGAGTTATGAACAAGAACATTTTGGCAGCATAAGGTGTAGGCCTCTAAGGATTCAGGGATCTAGTTTGTAACCAGTGCAGCCTGGTTATCCCTGCAGAAGGTATCTACAGAATGAAAAATGAATGAAGGATGAAGAGTGCCAGAGTTCCTGGAAACAGAGGTAGTTGAGACTGCCTGGATGAAAGAGTCTTTTCTCCTGATTGTTCTTGTGAAACTTCTCCCTTATGCCTCATTAGTACAAAAGGTTCTTTAGACAAGGGAAGCAGATGTTACTGCAGATAGATCTTAAAAGACTATTGGAACTAAAGATTTCACTGTGAACATGAGTTGCCCTTCTGGGTTGCACCCTGCACCCTGTAGCTGGAAACCAGGGCCTGATATATGCAAAAGTAGGCCATAAGATTTGGGCAATTTTTAAGGTACTTTGTACAAAAGCAAAT
This sequence comes from Lissotriton helveticus, assembly GCF_964261635.1. Lineage (NCBI taxonomy): Eukaryota > Metazoa > Chordata > Amphibia > Caudata > Salamandridae > Lissotriton > Lissotriton helveticus. The sequence goes on along the minus strand of NC_136067.1, from coordinate 1,695,389,883 downwards.
CTTTCATTTCTTTGGGGGTCATTGCTTTCCCACGTAGTCTTGTCTGAGAAACAAATCATTCACACTTATTTACTTTTCCACAGCTTACACTTCTCAGTAGGTACTGCAAATGATATTTGGGGCAATATTTAATATCTATGGTTGATTTCTTTCATCTCTTCAACATGACATTTTTCAATTTTTGATTTTGGTTAGTTGTTACATGCATATTTGATGCCTTTCTCTAAGGAAAGCCTTGTTGCTTGAACGAAGAAAAGCTTACATTTTGCATAACTTAGTCTTTCATCTCTGGTGCTCCACTCATAGGGGTCGATTCCGATCCGGTAAAATAATCCGCCGTACGAATCGTATTCGTAGCCGATTCCGTACGAATGGGAAACTACCGTACGACCTGCGAATTCCGATCCGTTTCCATTGATTTCCGTACGATTTTCTACGACCCGTACGAATAAGCCTCGTGCAGACCACCGTACGATTCATAATCAGGCCGTACAAACTCACTATTCCGATTCGGAACGAAAGGCCTGAGCGAGATACGTACGGGCCAAAGTATTCACGCTTCAACATTGATTCGTACGGAACATTCGCCTCACTGCAAGCTCCACCAATACATACTACACGCACACCCCTCGGCCAAGCCTACGTGAACCCCCCCACCCGTACCACTCACTCGCACGCACAAGTACGACACGCACCCCCCCCAACAAGCCTACGCGAACCCACCCACCCGGCAACGGCCCGTACTACTCACTCGCACGCACAAGTACGACACGCACACCCCTTGGCCAAGCCTACGCGAACCACCCCACCCGCCAACGGCCCGTACCACTCACTCGCACGCACAAGTACGACACGCACCCCCGCCAACAAGCCTACGCGAACACCCCCACCCGCCAACGGCCCGTACCACTCACTCGCACGCACAAGTACGACACGCACACCCCCCAACAAGCCTACGCGAACACCCCCACCCGCCAACGGCCCGTACCACTCACTCGCACGCACAAGTACGACACGCACCCCCCCAACAAGCCTACGCGAACCCCCCCACCCGCCACCGGCCCGTACCACTCACTCGCACGCACAAGTACGACACGCACCCCCCCCAACAAGCGTACGCGAACACCCCCACCCGCCAACGGCCCGTACTACTCAAACGCACGCACAAGTACCACACGCACACCCCTCGGCCAAGCCTACGCGAACCCCTCCCGCCAACGGCCCATACTACTCACTCGCACGCACAAGTACGACACGCACACCCCCCAACAAGCCTACGCGAACACCCCCACCCGCCAACGGCCCGTACCACTCACTCGCACGCACAAGTACGACACGCACACCCCCCAACAAGCCTACGCGAACACCCCCACCCGCCAACGGCCCGTACTACTCAAACGCACGCACAAGTACCGCACGCACACATAACGCCAACACCAAAACGACCACAAGGACCTTGCTAACGAGTCGCACTACCACACTGAACATGTCTCCTGTGTACACACCTTTGACAATCAATGTCCTGGTCACAGCCAAACAGCCAAACAGAGGACAACACCAACACCCACCCCATATAACACCCACCCCAACAATTCAAATTAAGCCACACCCACCATTTGACCAATAAAAGGGACCACACACACAACCCATCATCCTTTGCAACATACCCATTCTTGCGAGGAAACTGAGAGCACACAAACTATTGCAGACACATATATTCACACATACACCCTATCTCATCTACACACACACCAACCCCTTCACATTCTGACCCAAACACCCTCATTCATACACACCATCAACCCCTCAATCACATACACTACACACCATGACCACACACAAGAATCCAAAATTCACTAACCCGGAGATGGAGATACTTACAGATGAAGTCATCAGAGTCGACCCGCAGCTGTTTGGCGCATTGGTCAGACAGACCAGCCTGGCAGAAAGAACACGCCTGTGGGAGAGGATCGTAGACCGGGTCAATGCTGTTGCACCCATCAGGCGCACCAGGGATGAATGCCAGGCCAGGTGGTACGATCTGCGGAGGATGGTGAAGAAGAAGATGGCACAGGATTACGCCAATGCACACCACACTGGAGGCGGTGGTCCCCGCAGACCTCCTGTATACCAGCCCTGGGAGGAGAAGGTCATGGTCCTACTGCCAGCGGTGGGAGTACATGGAATAGAAGGAGCCATTGAGTCTGGTGAGTGTACATAAAACACAAGTTACATGGGTAGACTAACAACAGTGCCCAGCAGCATGGGGTGGGTGGCCATGAGTCCAAGCAGTACACTACCAAATGGTGGTAGTTGCAAGGGGGAGGCATATAGGGTGCAATGTGTAGGGTAAGAGGCTGCTCTCATGCCATATGTCCCAGGGACACACACAAGCATAATGACCAATGCACAGGGATAGGTAAAGATCACACAAGATACTAGACCACAGCTTCTAAATATTTACTATTTGCTGACACACCTTACAGAGATGCATCATTTTGTGACAAAGTAAGGCAGTGTAGCAAGAGAGCAAGCACAATCTACCTGTCTCCATCCCTGTCTCGCCCTCTCCCATTTGTCTCCCTCTCCCTCTGTCTCCCTCTCCCTCTGTCTCCCTCTGTCTCTGTCTCCCTCTCCCTCTGTCGCCCTCTGTCTCTGTCTCCCTCTGTCTCCCTCTCCCTCTCCCTCTGTCTCCATCAGTCAGTGTTCGTCCCTCTGTCACCTCAACGCACATCCCTGGGGCACACACACAGTTGCACACAAGCACTGCACAGGCCTCACAAACTCCATAGAGCAGAATGTTAAGGGATGTCTCACAAGTACCAGCAAACATCTGCTATGTGCCTGTAAGACACCCACCATTTGCTGTCAACACTGTACTGTGTCAGGACACACATCTCAGAAAGCTCTGTAGTACACAATGGGCACAGGTGTAGGCAGCACAAGTCCCTCCTGTGCTCATTGCAAACACAAACACCAGGACAAGGTCACACATCCTGTGCACCAACACAAATCCACGATTATGGCAGCATGCCACATGAGGGGACAGCCAAATCATGAACAATGGACGCTTGCAATTCACAAACAAAGTAATAGCATGGCCTGTTGTACACACCCCTTACAGAAACTCATCCCCGGGGGACAGGCGTTGGATTGCAACACTGTCCCAATTGCCATGTACCACAACAAAACACGTACTCATATGAATATGCATACAACTCATACATGCACATAACAGAAGCTCCAGTCCATTGTGCCTCTCTAAAAAAGCACGTGCCCCATCTCATTACCTTTGTGGATGCACATAAGTACCAACATGGACATGGGTATTGACAAGGTGATGCGTCTTAGAGAAGTGCCAAGTTCTAAAGCCATGATCTAGAAGTGGGTGTACAGGTCCAGCGGTGTTGGCATTGTTTGGCCAGCATGGAACAGCAAAATACATCCAAAGTAGTAGCTGACATGCTAAATAATGATGCTCTGTCTCTTACATCAACATGCTGCATCTAAACTCTGTGCATGCTTGACGCACACATAAGAATTTTCACCGTATCCAGGATGTTGCGTGAAACTTACCAATGCTTTACACGTGTGGTGCCGGCAACATAAGACACAGCAATGGCTGTGTCAGTCATTGTCAAGAGATTGGAAGAATGTAAATACCCCATCGTACAATTGTTTTTTCTACCACTAAATACACAACTGTACAATGTCAACAATGTATAGCTTGTGGAACAGTGATGCTGATAATGGATAACCAAACCACATGTCACTTGATATTGCCTTAACAGTGTCTGTCTCTCCCACACACAGGGCAACGTGCGGATCTCCCCCCCAGCCAGGGGGGCCAAGGATCCCAGTCCCAGGCTCAGCAGGACCCAGACCCCACCGGCAGCGCCGTCCCTCAACGCACTGTGGATGACCCCAACCAACCTGGCTCCTCTGGATCCCAAACCCCTGCAGCAACTGTACCAGCTACATCTCTGCCAACCACCGGACCTATTCCCACCACATCCCAGCAGACAGGTCAGAGCCCTGCCCATGATTCACAAGAGAGCCAGTCTGAAAATGAGGGACACCCTGTTGGTTCCTGCCCAACTATGCCCGTGCAATGCAGGAGCGACGATAATCCCGTTCCTCTGAACCTGCCCCTCTATGACCCACACCGTAGATATTACCATGGGTCAACAGAGTGGCAAGGGACAGGGGGCGGGAAAGAAGGGATAGACAGACAAGGGATCCTAGATCTTCCTTCCAGGGACCTTCTGCCAGGACCGATATTCTCCACGTGCTTTACCCACAGGGAACAGGATGAATCATCGTCTGCCACACAAAACAAATAGATAAACAATATAGTACCTCTTTCTCTTCTCATGCCCCCACACACCGACCCCTTCACACTCCTCCTTACCCACGAATGCTGTGGTGAATGCCTGGTGGAGTGCTCCGTCCAGGAGATATTACGTCTGGTCCGGCAGGCAAAAAGGGAACAGGGGAGGGAAGGGCTTGGCGCCAGGGATTACGCGTCTGGAGACTTGGAAGCAAAGGGGGTATGGAGGAAAAAGTCGTGAAAACGACTGAAAAAACCTCCGTTATGGAAGATCCGTAAATGTGCTCCACGCGTACAGGAGTTGGGGTCCAGAACAGGGGAAAATACGCTGCACAACACTGGCTTCGTTGCGCGCTTCGTCGGGAACCCGGAAACGCCCAAAACAGCACTCCGCCTCCACACAACGATGTGGATGGAAAGTACAATGAGGCGGAAGTGCGGGATGCGGGATAGCGTTTGACACGCAAACAACAGGGAATCACTAAGGTAATCCAGCCGGACCACCGATTCCCACAAGAAGCGCCGGAGCCCCAGCCACTCCTTGTTCCCAGCCGGGATAAAATTGACTCCAAAAAACACCAAACAAACGAAATAGACAACGAACAGACGCACAACAAAACACGAAGACACCAGGACAGGTAGGGTCACGATCAAACCTAGGAGGGTAACAAATTACTCGACTAAAGAACCAAAGGAGGGAAGGGAATTCCTAAGAGCCAAGAAACTAGGAAGGGAAAATCACGAGCCCGTGAAAAAACAGCAATTCCCAAAGTACAATAATAGCCCCTAGCCAAAGACCAGGAACCACACGACTAGATAACAAGCACCGAGGGCAGAGGGAAATGGACTTATATCTCCACCCGGCCTGTCACATGGGTTCCCTGAACATGGCAAGAGAAAGAGGACTGCGCGGGAATCCTAACAGTACCCCCGCTCAACAATCCTCCCCACCGGGCGTGGCTTGGATGGATGTTGACGATGAAATAAACGGACCAGACGGGGTGAGTGAACCCCCCCAGCCGGTTCCCAGGTACGGTCCTCAGGGGCATACCCTTTCCAGTCGATCAAATAGAATAGACGGCCCCTCCGTCTTTCAGAGTCCAGTATGGCCCGGACCTCAAACTCCTTCTGTCCATCCACGATTATAGGTGGAGGAGGAGGTAACACCTGTGAGGATGGCATAAAGGGCTTCAACAGGGACGTGTGAAACACAGGATGAACCCGATAATCACCGGGCAGATCAAGTTTCATGGCCACGGGATTGATGATCTGTACTATCGGGAAAGGTCCTACATATCTAGGTTGTAGTTTGCGAGACCCCCAAGCCTCAGGTTCTTTGTAGCCAACCACACCTGGTCACCAACTTGATAGCCAGGTGCGAGAGCACGATGTTTATCTGCCTGTAACTTCATAGTAGCCTTAGCAGACAGCAACTGCTCCCGGGCGATGTCCCATATCTCACCCAGACGTTTACACACATCATCTATGGCTGGTATGCGCCCTGTAGGTTGAATGGCCAATGCCCTGGGATGGTAACCCAAAGAACAAAAGAAGGGAGTCATGCCTAAGGCGGAATGCCGACTATTGTTATACGCAAACTCAGCAATGGGCAGAGCCGTAACCCAATCACATGCCAAGGAAGATGTCAAACACCTACGGTACTGTTCCATGGTCTGATTGGTTCGTTCAGTCTGGCCGTCAGATTGTGGATGATAAGCGGAAGACAATCTGACCTCCACCCGTAACACTGAGCACAACTCCTTCCAAAAATGGGAAACGAACTGAGCCCCCCTGTCCGTCACCACTGCAGATGGCAACCCATGTATCCGCACTACAGAAGACATAAACACTAAAGCCATCTCTCTAGCCGTAGGAATCTTTGAAAGAGGAATGAAGTGTGCCATCTTAGTAAACAAATCAACCACGACCAAAATAGCGGTGAATCCGGAAACTGAAGGAAGCTCAGTCACGAAATCCATGCTAATGGTATGCCAGGGAGAAGGAGGTACCTCCAAGGGATGCAACAGCCCCGATGGCTTACTGTGAGAGGGCTTACTGATGGCGCAAACCGGACATGCTGTCACATACCCCTGAACGTCCTGTGCCAGTGTATCCCACCAAAACCACCTCGCGCACATCTCCTTCGTCTTAGGTATCCCAAGATGTGCCACCAAGGCAGACGAGTGACACCACTCCACTACCTGTTCTCTCAATGTAGGGGGAACAAACAACCTACCCTCATAATACAACAGACCATCCTGGACCGATACTTGGGATAGTGACAACCATGGGGTGAGATCCATCTTCCGCAGTTGTTCCTTTACTACTGCCGGAAAAACCTCCCCATCCACCACCCCTATGATTCTGTCTTCAGGTATCATGGGCCTACTCTCCCTACCCTGGGCCAACTCTCTTGAGTCTACATGGATACGTGACAAGGCATCAGATTTAGCCTGTTGTGCTGCAGGTCTGTACGTGATAATGAAATCGAATTCATTAAAAAAGAGAACCCACCGCATCTGGCGTGGTGTCAAGGCTCGCGCAGAACGAAAGAACTCCAGGTTCTTATGATCCGTATAGATAGTAATGGTATGCCGCGCCCCCCACAGATAATGTCTCCATTCCTCGAAAGACAACTTAACTGCCAACAGCTCTCTCTCAGCCACGGTGTAATTGCGCTCTGCGGGCAGTAAGGTCTTAGAAAAATAGGCAATGGGATGCATACAACCGGTCTCAGCATCTCTTTGGGACAACACCCCTCCCACTGCACATAACGAGGCATCCGTCTCCACAAAGAAAGGCAAGGTGGGATCAGGGTGGATCAAAACCGGCGCCGATGTAAATGCCCTCAGCAACCGCTGGAAGGCCTCCTGCGCCTCTGGGGACCACACAAAAGAGACACCCTTTCTCAATAATCGAGTCAGGGGGGCCACAATGTCCGAGAAATGGGAAATAAACCGCCTATAAAAATTGGCGAATCCCAACAGCACCTGAATATGTTTCACTGACGTTGGAACAGGCCAGGTAGTAATGGCCTCAATCTTTCTCGGATCCATCCGAACCCCTCCGGCAGACACCACAAACCCCAGGAACTCCACCTGCGTGGTGCTAAACTGACACTTCGCTAGCTTTGCGTATAAATGATGTTCACGCAATTTATGCAATACTTGGAGCACGTGCTGTTGATGTTCGGCCCCTGTCTCAGAAAAGATCAGGATGTCATCCAGATATACAATTACGCTCCGATCCAAGAACTCCCGAAGTACTTCATTTATGAAGAACTGGAATGCCGCCGGCGCATTGCATAAACCAAACGGCATTACGCAATATTCATACAGGCCATGCTTTGTCTTAAACGCTGTCTTCCACTCATCCCCTGCTCGCACACGCACCAGATGGTAGGCGCCCCGCAAATCCAACTTAGTAAACACTTTTGCGCTGCGGAGCTGGTCCAATAACACGGGGATGAGTGGAAGCGGATATTGTTCTTTACTGTAGCCTTGTTTAGCGTTCGATAGTCCACACATGCCCGCAATGTGCCTTCCTTCTTAGGAATAAAGAAGATCGCCGAGGAAACGGGCAAACAGGAGGGACGAATGAATCCCAGTCGCAACATCTCATCAAGATACGCCTTAAGGTGCAGCTCCTCGGGTTCAGAAAGAGCATACACCCTGCTACAAGGGAGGGGCGCCCCGGGGATCAGATCGATCTTACAGTCAAATGATCTGTGAGGGGGTAAGCCTTGCGCCTGATCTACGTCAAAAACTTCCTTAAACGCCTGGTATTGTGATGGTACTACATCCATATCCGTGGCGGCACAGGACAACGACAACTCCCTCTCACCTGCCTCCTTATAACAGTTTTTCAGACAATGTGATGAATCAAGAGACACTAACCGTTGCACCCAATCTATCCTGGGGTTGTGCTCCTGCAACCACGGCACACCCAACACCATCCCAAAGGAAGGAGCGTCAATGAGATCGAAACACACCATCTCCGAGTGACCGTTCTCACACACCAAACACAAAGGCACTGTCCTCCTAGTGATTGACCCAGACGTTAGTTCAGTACCGTCAATTGCCCTCACAGGTTCTGGCTGATCTTTTACACAACAAGGAACCATCAGCTTTTCAGCCAGCGTGATATCAAGAAAGTTCCCTGTAGCCCCAGAATCCAATAACACTGATACTGGCACTCGGCTATCTCCGCCAAGTAACAAATGAGCATTTATGATGAAGTGCCTAGGAGCCCTATCGATCGCTCCGAGCACCTCATACTGTCGTTCCTTCCTCACATGATACAAACAGGCCACCTTTTTTCTATAAGAGGATCCAGAGGGTTTCACTGGGCATTCTCTGGCAAAGTGCCCACCTTGGCCACAATATAAACACAGGCCCAACTCTCTACGGCGTTTCTTCTCATCGTCAGACAAGGGCCCTCTTACTCCGCCTATCTCCATAGGCTCAGACACAATTTTCGTCTCTCCTGCTCCGGTGGACTTATTGTCAGACCTCACAAACCCTCCCCGTGGCATCTGATAGCGGCTCTTCTCCCCCCGTCTCTCTGCCAGACGATGATTCAACTTGACCACTAGATCAATGAAGGCTGCACAATCGACTGGGGGGTCTACCACTTGTGATACTATATCCTTCAGATCCTCGGACAGTCCCTGATAAAACAAAGAGGTCCTCTTATCCTCGGGCCAATGGGTTTCAGACACTAGACGATTAAAGGTGGAAATGTACGTCAGCAGGTCCTGTCGTCCCTGCCTTAGCTTCAATAGCTCTGCGTCACTTGCCTGCATGAAGGCATGCTTCGCAAACAAACCGTGCATCAACTCCTTAAATGCGGGATAGTTGGTCAATACCTGATCGTCCCTATCTACCAGGGGTATAGCCCATTGAGCCGCAGTACCAGCCAAATATGATATCGTGAATGCCACTTTAGCCGAATCATTGGGGAAAGCAGTTGGTTTACACATAAAGTGCAGTTGGCACTGATTCATGAAAGTGCCAAACTTAGCGCTATCCCCAGTGAACCTCTCTGGCGGCGCCAATGGTACAGGAACAGGAGTATTCACAGTAACTGCTACCGGTACCCCGCCACCAGATCCCTGCCCACTACCATATTGAAAGGTGGCTGGATGTATCACTGGAGCCTGGGGGGTCCTATGCTGCCCTTTCTCCCTGCTAAGTGGTGCCCCAACCTCTTGTTTCATGGCTACGTTTTCCTGTCGTAAGTCATGTATCTGCTCCTGTAGGGCAGACAAAGCACCCATGACATCCTGCAGAGTGGGGACCGTACCTGCCGTAGCCCCCACAGATTCATCCATCGTCGCTCAGGCAATGCAATTAATACGTGGCTTGTTATTCTGTTGGTTCCTGCCCAACTATGCCCGTGCAATGCAGGAGCGACGATAATCCCGTTCCTCTGAACCTGCCCCTCTATGACCCACACCGTAGATATTACCATGGGTCAACAGAGTGGCAAGGGACAGGGGGCGGGAAAGAAGGGATAGACAGACAAGGGATCCTAGATCTTCCTTCCAGGGACCTTCTGCCAGGACCAATATTCTCCACGTGCTTTACCCACAGGGAACAGGATGAATCACCGTCTGCCACACAAAACAAATAGATAAACAATATAGTACCTCTTTCTCTTCTCATGCCCCCACACACCGACCCCTTCACACTCCTCCTTACCCACGAATGCTGTGGTGAATGCCTGGTGGAGTGCTCCGTCCAGGAGATATTACGTCTGGTCCGGCAGGCAAAAAGGGAACAGGGGAGGGAAGGGCTTGGCGCCAGGGATTACGCGTCTGGAGACTTGGAAGCAAAGGGGGTATGGAGGAAAAAGTCGTGAAAACGACTGAAAAAACCTCCGTTATGGAAGATCCGTAAATGTGCTCCACGCGTACAGGAGTTGGGGACCAGAACAGGGGAAAATACGCTGCACAACACTGGCTTCGTTGCGCGCTTCGTCGGGAACCCGGAAACGCCCAAAACAGCACTCCGCCTCCACACAACGATGTGGATGGAAAGTACAATGAGGCGGAAGTGCGGGATGCGGGATAGCGTTTGACACGCAAACAACAGGGAATCACTAAGGTAATCCAGCCGGACCACCGATTCCCACAAGAAGCGCCGGAGCCCCAGCCACTCCTTGTTCCCAGCCGGGATAAAATTGACTCCAAAAAACACCAAACAAACGAAATAGACAACGAACAGACGCACAACAAAACACGAAGACACCAGGACAGGTAGGGTCACGATCAAACCTAGGAGGGTAACAAATTACTCGACTAAACAACCAAAGGAGGGAAGGGAATTCCTAAGAGCCAAGAAACTAGGAAGGGAAAATCACGAGCCCGTGAAAAAACAGCAATTCCCAAAGTACAATAATAGCCCCTAGCCAAAGACCAGGAACCACACGACTAGATAACAAGCACCGAGGGCAGGGGGAAATGGACTTATATCTCCACCCGGCCTGTCACATGGGTTCCCTGAACATGGCAAGAGAAAGAGGACTGCACGGGAATCCTAACACACCCTTTGTCGGGCGCCCCTGAGGTTGGTGACAACCTCCACCCTCCCAGCACTCGGGGGCCCGTCAATCGGATGTGCCCACAAGCCCGGCCGTGCTCATGTGGGTCAGGGTGGTGGGAGTGGCGCAAGGCGGAGGCGAGAATCTGGCCAGTCAGCTGCAGGGCCCGGTATGCCTGAACTCACTAACATCCTTGAGGCATACCGGCGGGACACCAGGGAGGTAAGCCAGCTTGCGGAGACCCTCAACCAGCTCAGAGAACAGCAGGCAGAGCAAATAGCCAGGCAAGACCTGCATTATGGACGGGTGGAGGCACACCAGGCTCAGCTCTTGATGGTGCATAGGGACATTTTCCATGTGCTACGTCAGATGGCTGCCAACATGCAGCCCCCTCCCTGTGTCACAAGGCCAGCAACATCACGGCAAAGTGCAACACCAGCCACAGGGAGGGAGGAGAGGGAGGAGGAGGAGGAACCCTCTGACGTAGCGTCCCATGCACCGTCCATGCCTGCACATGAGGGTCCCCCAAGGAAGGTGGGTCGTCCACGGCGAAGACGTTGAGGGCCTGTGGCCCATGGACTTCTCCCAGGACACTGGACCTGGCATATTGCCCCTGGGTGCAACAGCATCCCCTATGAGACTCTCCCACATGGACTTGCTGGTCACAGTCTGCCCAATGATGTCAGGCACTGTGGCCTGGACTCTGTTGACTGAAACTGTAAGGCATCTCATCTCCAGCTGTGAATTTTGGATTCCACCCCTTTCTGTACAGCACCTATTCACGTTTCATGCACAAGATCACCCAATAAATAATCTAAACATCATACGCATTTGGTGGGTAATCTTTGAAACAGAATACATGTATATGTGTCTGCAAATGTCAAAAATGCAAGGTATACAACAAACAGCAGTCATCCACACACTTGGATCAGAATCTGAGTGAGGACACACATTGGTCAGAAATTTCCACAAACTACATACATGGATGGTAAGACACACCTGTGTGGGACAGTCAATGCTGGAGGGGGGATTGAATCCCAATACTGCTAGCACAGGCAGGCCCAGGAGAGTCACTTTGAGGAGTACATGTCAGTGTCACAAAAGTAGTAGTCCATGTAGGGAGTACCTACAACTGTGTCCTCAGGTATGTGAGCTACCATCAGCATGATGCATTACTGTGTATGTGATTAATGCCGCACAGGATAACGGTGGCAGGACAGACTGTGGGCAATGGGCTGGAGCACTCTAGACAAGCACACCTGATTAGGTGACCTACCCCTATGGAGCTACAAGTACTATACTACTGTAATGGGAGCAACGCATACAGAACAACGACACACATCAGACAAATACCTACCCCAGAACGGCCAAATCACACCACACCCAAGAGACAGGGTCATGGTGTGTGTCCCATGTGCCAACTTGACTGACTGTGACAGCAATGTTGAAGTGGTGTGAGCATGTTGTGTTCTGGCACGTGACTGTAAGCTAACAGTTTTCTGATCTAGTGGTGTTGACAAGCTAACACTGTACAATATTGTGCCTATGTAAGGTGTGTGTGTGTGTTGGACACGGCACATGACCTGGTGGTACGTAGACCCAATGTCATGTGAATCTGCATAGTCGTGCCAGTATGTGTTGCACACACACGCATAGCAGCAGCTATGGCTGAGTACAAAGCATTTTTATAGCACGAGGGTAAATGTCTGGTGTTGTCTGTGTGTAGGGTGGCAGGAGCATGCTCTATTAATGGATGGAAGGAGGGTCATCCTGTAGGTGTCTGTGTTCCTGGATAGTGTGCGCTGCATGGTGGCTGTGTGTGCAGCTGCAGCAATGAGTGAAGACATGACGGCAGGAGGGGTGTGACTAATTGCTAAACAAACACATAACACAAGGGCACCCGCAATGCACAAAGTGACATGTGGATGTGAAGGCAGGAGTGTCTGCCTCACTCAGGATCACTGACAACAAAATGCCACAGTAATCACCACAGATCACAGTCACTGGATCAGGGCCCTTACGGTCAAGTGGGGCACAAGACACACAGCGTCAGCAGGTGTATATAAGAGCTAGTGTGTTCAAATCCAAACTGCACCAACAAAGACATCTACCTCACACACAACATAGTATTCTAGCCTTCACCCACCCCATGCATGTGGTCAATATACAGTTACACACATAACAAGCATGAGGTAACTACGTTCAAAATAGTATATGTGCACATTAGAAGGACTTGTGTGTTGAGCCCCAAGCAGGCACTATATTCTGTAGGAGTCAGACGTCATGCACAACATGATAATTTACATTGTGAGCCCATGGAGCTTTCACAAACATACATGTGCATTGTCAATAAGTCAAATTTACACTAATCATGATGTCACCTGTAATGCCGCATTACGAATACCTACAAGGCTGTCAACGACTGGCCGTACCTTTCTTCATCAGAGTGGTGTGATGCTCTAAGGGTTCCACCTCCAAATAGCCCATTGGTCTGAGTACAAACTACAGACACAAAAGGGTGATCAGGCGAGGGAAGGAGAGGATGGGAACTGCTGGGAGGGAGACCTGAAACAGAGGCAAATAAGCATTAGGACAACATTCTCATGTCACAGACACTTCAAAAACCTCATTAGCTACACTGTACCAGTCACACCTGTGAAGTGTACTGACTGGTGAAAAATAATGATGATTAATCATGCCATCACATGAGATACGATGCTGTGACACAGACACATAAAAACTGGGACAGTCTGTCATCCATTAGAGTCATGTGTAACGCTCACAAGTGAGCACCCATGCAAAAAGATCTATGTAGTATAAACACATTCCCAGGCACAGATGAGGTGGAGCTCAGTAACAAATGGAAACATATGGAAATACAACTACCGCTAACTCTAAAGTCTGTATCTGATATTGGTTAGCCATAAGGGCCATGTAGGCTAACTTGAGCAAATCCACAACAGCTGTTAGTATCACATATGATGAGGAAGCTAATGATCGACATGCAATGAAGGCACTCTGTAGCCAGTCTTTTGGTGTGTCAAGCATGCATCACAATGCTAAACATGATATGCAGGTACAATAAATATTAAGTGCAAGTGATGTCCATCCAAGCTACATAATCAGACCCTACCATAGCACAGTAATGGTGCCGGCGACCAGAGATTCATGTGAATGACCGCACTCCACTGGTGCAACACAAAAATTCACATATGCATCTTTCACACTTTTTACTTAGTCATGCTAAACATACATGGCATCATGTGCATCTAAACATCACTGCTACTCACTGTGAAGGCTGGCGTAGCAGTATTCTCAACCTGCACTGAGGTAACAACATGACAGTGACATGATATACTGCTGCAAGGGGCAATGCATCCATGTTAACTGATTCACAGGACAGTTGTCTTAAGATGTGGAACATACACTGGGCAACACCGACACCACATGGTTTCATGGTAATCACACTGGACTGGCCCACAAGCTGGAGGTGAGGATCCAGTTACATTCTAATGCACACAGTGAGGCTGCAATCCCCCACAGAGTCTGTGGTGTGACCTCTGACACAATGTCATGCCATGGTATGTGCAATGTTGCTGTGGCAATGTCTACACACATTGATGCATTCACCAGAGTATCAAAGTACAACAGATGACAGAAGGGGTGACTATCCTGTCATGGGAGTGGCCATACATGTCATAAGGTACATAATGGAGTAGCATGTATGCAAGGTGACACTACATGCACATGAACATGTACCACACGTTTCTACACATACCAACGCTAAACAGCCTCATATGAGTCCTTACCCAAATTGACTTCTCTACATGTCCAAGCATGCTCCGTTGATGTGGCTGACGTTGCAATCATAATGAGCAGTAGCAGGATGAGCACGATGTACCCCAACGGACAACAGGCAGGGCGAGCTGTGGATGAGAGTGGCACACAAGGGGTCAAGTTCTGTATAATGCCATTTTGTCAATGTCTGTTGAATAGCCAGATGTAGTATGACACCTGTACATTCCAAATGCACACATAGCACGTATGTGTGTAGCATTACAACTGAACGTGTGACACAGCACAACACACATCCAAGTGATCTTGCTTACAGTCTGTTGCATACACAGCATGCTACCCATGCAACTCTATAGTCCATCTTTTACATAAAAGATGAAATGACTCACCATCATGAAAAGAAGTTGCGGATGAGGTGACCGTGGATATCATCTTCACCCTCCTCGTCACTGGCATCCTGGCCAAGACCTTCATCCTCAACGGGCGGATGTTCCAGCTCATCAGGATCCAGGTAGAGTGGCACAGCCTTCTCCACTGCCATGTTGTGTAGCATGCAGCACACGGTGAAGATGTCACACACCTTGCGTGGGCTGTATTGGAGGGCTCCGCCTGTCTTGTCCAGGCACCTGAACCGGCTCTTCAGGAGTCCAAAGGTCCGTTCGATCACCTGCCTGGTCTTCACATGAGCATTGTTGTAACGCTGGTCTGCAGCTGTCCTGGGGTTGCGTAGCGGAGTCATTAGCCACGGCATGTTTGGATATCCAGCGTCTCCTGCAAATTGACATCATGTACAAGAGTGAATCATATGATGCAGATCATGAAGTTGTGACATACTGACATACAGAGCTCACAGTGTATACTCACCAACTAGACATGCCCGGTCGTTGTGCAGCTGCAGCATCATCTGTGGTACCCTGCTACGCCTCATGATGAAAGCATCGTGGCACGATCCTGGATAACGTGCACAAACATGTGAGATAATCATGTTGGCAAGACACACCACCAGGGCATTTATCGAGTGGTAGTGTTTCCTGTTGCGATACGCTTGCTCCTGAGCCTGTGGTGGGACAAGAGTAACATGTGTACCATCAATTGCACCAATTACATGTGGCATGCGGCCCAGGGCATAGAATTCCCCCTTGACATCTGTCAACTCTTCTGGAGTAGGGAATGTAATGAATTCATCAAGGTGGAGCAACATTGCTCCCAAAACATCACCCAATACCCGGCTAAACATGGTCTGAGACATCCCTCCCACATCAGCTATGGTAAATTGGAATGTACCTGTGGCAAAGAAATGGAGGGCTGCCATCACCTTTACCTTGGGTGTCAGTGCAGTTGGATACCTGTGGCGTGGTTGTAGGTGAGCCTCAAGCTTGTCCGTCAGGTCCTTGATCAACTGTCTGCCGAACCGATATCGACGGATGCAATTGCGCTCCCTCATGGCTTCCAAGTCAGGCAACGGCCTTTCCAGAGGGGGTGCCCTGCAAGACACAATTGTAAGGAAATGTATTCGACTGTCTGACTAAGACTATAACAATGTACATGGCACAAGCAACACTGCTTCAAATAATGTAGACAATTTGGAGTGTGGCGTGGGATACACACTGATGCCAGCTCCCACACACTCCTCCGTGGAAAAGGAAAATACCTGTAGTGTGTGGAATGGATGTGACATGCATACAAACAATCAGATGGAAAGGTCTTAGTGAGCATGACAATGTATCATGTCAGTGAGACACGTCATGTCAATGTCAGTAGGAGGTTGTCTGCACATGCAGACGGCTGACTGCAATACACACACACACCACATGTGCCATCATTTGCACTGTTCAGCCTTAGTCATGTTGCGGTGTGTACTTTCAGTTACAATTACATGACCATCATCATACAGCATGATAATTACATTTGTCACTGATGGTCTGTGATGCCATCACACATGTGAACGGGTCATTAACACACGTGGCATGGTGTGTGTACATTAGTCACCCTGCCATCACAGCAAGGACACAACATAGATGCTCCTACAGCAGATGCACAGAACTTTCAAGGACTAGTTACTTACCTTTTGTAAACCAATATCTGTAAGGAACAGTAGGCAGTAGCAAAGTGTCACATTTCAATACATACATAGCTTAGGACTAATTAGCCTCCCTGGGTGCCATCAATCTGACCAGTGAGTGGTGGCTATCCAGGCCACACCGGAACAAAACCAATGTTGTAGATTGGCATCTGACAAGGGCGTGGCCACGTTTTGCCCGTACCTACAATGCATACACTGGCAGCTGTTACACAAACATATCCCACAGAGAGTGTGGGTAGCAGGCAAAGATATCAACAGAGGCGCTACTGCCCCCAGACGGGTACGGTGGGCCAGAAGCTGACGCTGAGTTAGTGGGCGGGGTGAGGGACATCATGGACATGAGGAAGTGCACTTACTCCTCCTGTGTCACATGCAGGGCTGGGACCGTAGGTCGTGGTGCTGGCTACGACGGCTGCAATTCTAATGGAGCCGTGTGGTCGCTGTCACCCTAATCCCATGCAGCATTGCACTTGCATCGTGGTTATTTGTTAATGCAATTACACATCTCTGACTTCTTTTGTTTACCTGACGAGTTTGGCCTGGGGATTGATGTACTAATAAGGGGCTCACATGTCTCCACACCCACACACATGCACTCGTCCTACATCCCAACCATGAGCTATTGTGGTGCTGTGCCAACTGCTGGAGTCTGAGTGGCTTGTGGGACAAATCACACCTGGATTCATATGTCTGGTCCCCGCAATTGGAGCAGCTCTTGTTGTTGTGCCTGACGTGAAAACCGTGGAGACACAGACGGTGAGGGTCACTCACCAACATGAGGCGTTTTCATTCCTCACAGGCTTTGTAAGTGACATCCCTATTGGCACGGTCTTGAGTATGACAATAAAAGGTAAATGCTCAGAAGTGTTAGTACAATGATTTAGGGTACAAAATGTGTAAGCTTTAACTTAGACCGGACCTGCGCTGGTGTTGAGAAACAAACAGAGGACCTGACGTGTGCACGCAGAGGTGACATATGACTACTCAGATAACGTCATCAGGGCACACACAACGCCAAGGACACTTGCAGAGCCAGAGGATTTACACACCAACACACAAGTGTACGGTATTACGGAAATTGCCATGTCCAGGATGACATGTGGGGATATTCTGAGGTGAGTAATACGTTACTGACCTGTTCATCGCATATGCTAACAGCATGCACAATGTCGCACATGGCACACACATGACGTGGTCACACAGGGTCATGCTGTGCGGCTATGACACCTCTGTGACAGTGGGCATGTTCCTGTCATCATGTGCCAGTTCCCTGTACTGAATTGTGGGCCATTCGAGTGTTCATGTGCCTCGCAACATGTTGCTGACGTTAATCGGTTGGAAATTGTTGAATGCATGTGATGCACATGTGCATCATGATTGATGACATGTTGTGCAAGCTATTCACACATCAACTGACTGAGGCACAGGGTCACAATCCCTGTGCTTCTTCAATGTCTGCCACACCTGGCACATCCTGATGTATGTGTGCCATGCTGATGTATGCATCCACATCGTTGACATGAGTGTAGACTACATCCCTGCTGTGTGATTTCCTGGTGTAACTCTCCCAATGGTGACATGAAGGTGGACAGGGACGCAGCCTACACAATCGTTCACTTGACCATGTCTGACGCAATGTACCCCAATGGTACGTGCGTGTGCACGCATCGTTTCCCTATCGCATTTCGGCTCTACGCGAGCTAAGCGTACCCCAATGGTACGTGCGTGTGTACGCATCGTTTCCCTATCGCATTTCGGCTCTACGCGACCTAAGCGTACCCCAATGGTACGTGCATGTGTCGGCCTCGTTTCCCTATCGCATTTCGGCTCTACGCGACCTAAGCGTACCCCTATGGTACGTGCGTGTGTACGCATCGTTTCCCTATCGCATTTCGGCTCTACGCGAGCTAAGCGTACCCCAATGGTACGTGCATGTGTCGGCCTCATTTCCCTATCGCATTTCGGCTCTACGCGACCTAAGCGTACCCCAATGGTACGTGCGGGTGTACGCATCGTTACACCATTCAATGTGTAGCATTGGAAATTGCAATGTCACCGTACTTGGGTGTGAATTTTAAAAAATGCATAGGGAACAACTAGGGGGACAGTGTACTGTTCAAAATGCAACCAGGTTGTCATGGATACGGAGTTTTTTTAAACTCCTACAGGTGTCCTGGAAGAATCAGTTAGGAAAAAGTATACAATGTTGCGAAAGTTGTTGTTCAGCTCTGGCTCTATTTTCAAACCATGCATATGTGTGTCATGGGCTTAGGTGTGATGTGATTGGATGGAACATAGGATGCAAATTATGGTGGTCTATCACACACTACTCCTTGGACTCACAGACCCTCTGCAGCACAGATATAAGGCAGCATGTGGCTGTGGGAGGACACTTGCCTGCACAACATTGGTGTGGTAACCACAGCTGCTGTCTCTGAATCCTCTGGACCCTGATTAGCTGAACATGGAGAGGGCACCTGCATTCACTGATGGTGAGAACAAGGCCCTGCTGGAGGCCCTCCTGCCAAACTTCAGCAAGCTGTATGGGAGACCAGAGGATCAGGTGAGTGATGTGTGCAATACCTTGGAGTGTGCACCTGTTGTGTGTGTGTGACATCATAGCCACTGTGTAGTAATAGTGGATAGATGCAATGTTGTTGTGAGTGAGTGCCAGGGTGCACAGTGTTGTTACAAGAGAGTTATTTGTTGTAGTGTGGTGTGTGACAGCATGTCACGTGCTGCATTGCACCCAGATATAGCATATATTGTTCAGTGAGTGCCATGCTCAAAGAGTGTTTTGCAGCCCTCATGTCATCTGTAGAATTTCAATGTCATGCAAAGCAGTTGTGTTTGCACACAGGCCACATACTCCTGGACAATGATGCAAATGTGTGTGGCATACGATGCCCTGTTGTCCTCATGTATTTTGTGCACATATGGGTGTCTTGGGAACATGGACCAGGTATACTGATGTTCTGTAACTTTACATTTGTGACAGGTATCTGCCTATGAGAAGGGTGAAATCTGGGTGGACATCGCCAGGGCTGTCCGGAGAGAGGGGGGGCCTCGCAGGAGGCTTCGAAACATAAAGAAGAGGTGGCAGGACATCCGGTGCTGGAGCCGCCGCATCGCCCGAGTCCAGCTGAAGCTGGAAGCTCCACGCCGGCATGGCGGCAGCCGCCACCTCACCCCCAACATACTCCGGGTCCTGGAAGTGGTGTTCCCAGACCTCCATAGGCAGTTGCAGGAGGGACAGCAGCACGAAGGGGGTAGGTACATGTCTGTTTGTAGTCATGTGTGTGTGAAATGGTACCTGAAGAGCTCCAAGGCATGGTCACACTCCCATAGTTTGAGTGGTGTGGTCAGACAGGCAGTTCATGCATTGGCATTTGATTGTCCCTCTGTCAGCAGCTTCTTCTTTACATGCCTTGCCCTACTCCACATTAGAGGTTTGCTTTGGCTAATGCTTGTTTTTGACATGTACTCCTATGGTGCAGTGTCTCAGATTGCATCTTCCTTTGCACATCATCATGTTGTAGGGGGGTATGTGACACCTGTTGGTACCTTAAATGTAGCACCACATGTGCACTATGTGTGCCCTTCTTCATATTGTGGCAATGTTCTTGAGTCTCAACAAGTGTTTTATGCACAAGTCAGCCTCAGTGGCCTTTGTCCATGGTACAATTTCTAATTATCTTGTGTTAGCTACAGGTGCACAATGTACATGTGCTATATTTTGGGCTTCTGCATACTCACACTGGGCAGTGCGTGTGTGCATATTCTCAACATCTGTTGCATGTTCTTTGCACATAGTATTGATGGTCTGCCACACAATGTGACTTTGGATGTACAAAGCTGTGATGGCAGTGTGAGGTGATGGAACACTTGTTTCAGGTCCCAGGATGGCATCACATGGCAGTTCGCCCAGGACTTTTCTAATGTGGCACAGAGTCAAAGCAAATCAAACATGACCAGGTCTTGATTTGGGTGGCAGGGTTGGCTAATGAACTGTTATGCATCATCAGCTATCCTGTTGTCAGGCAGTGGATCATGATTGTGTCTCTCATACAAGTATTTTCCTTGCCTATACCTTGTCTCCTACCTTACATTGAGCGTTGTGTCTCTGACATTTGTCCACAAGTAGACTTGTCATTATGCAGAGTTCTGTGTCATGTGACTCATGATGCATGCCATGTTGAGGAATGAGGCCAAATGATTTGCAGCTGATATGTCTGATGTGTACAGGTGACTGATATGTTTTCATTCTTCTCCTTGCTCACAGCATCATCATCTGAATCTGGAGGAGACACAGGCGCGGATCAGGCAGAGGGACACACCGACAGTGCCACCTGCTTTGAGGTGTCAGAGGGAGGCAGTGGCACAGAGTGTGAGGAGAGTCTGCAGGCCGGATGACATGTGACTGACACATCTTACCATGCCGACGACTCCGAGTCAGACTCTCAGGAGGGGGTGGAATATGCAGCAATGGTCACTCATTCATCTTTGGCTGCCCTCCCCTCCTCCAGTCCCATCTCCAACCTCCCAGTCCTTGGTGTGCCTAGGGTCCGTGCTAGCCCCCGTGTCTCCTTTGTTCCCGGCACCGCAGCCCCTGCACCTGTGTCCCCTGCTGCCCTCAGTGCTGAGACTGTGGACCTACTCCGGCAGATTGCAGTAGGTCAGACATTCATGCTGTCTGTCCTCCATGGACATACACAACTGATGACACAGGTGGTGTCGTTCATGGAGGGCATGTCATCAGCCATGTCGGATCTGCGTCGGAGTGTGGCTGCCATTGAATCAACACTGACGGCACCTCTCTACACCCAGCAGCATCTGTCCCCACCCCTCCTTCAGAGCCATCCACCTCTGCCTCTCACATACCTACACAGCATACACGCACACGCCACAGGTCAGACACACCCAGCGCACACACACAGCATAAGAAGCTCAAAGCTCCACGCACACAGTCTCAAGGGCAAGTAGGCACACCCACAGGGAGAGGGGAGACACCTCACACACGCATCCACACACCCAGTAGGACAGACTCACAGCCCTGTACCTCCACCCCCAATGTGTCCCCGGGTTCAGGTGGTAGTTTTTCCGCCCTGGCTGAGGTGTGCAGCCAGGTTTTTTAATCCACTTTCGGCGATGCCCCAACCAGTGTGGATGAATCCACTACACCTGCACCCACTCCACCTGTCCTTCCCTCTCCTGTCCATGCGGTGCCGGAGGATTCCACAGATGGTGCCCCCATAGTCAGCACAGCTGATTAAACGCCATGTGCAGGCAGGTTTGGGTGAGATGACACCCATGGAGGCACAAACTGTTGCAGAGACTCTATTGGACTGACCATTGGCCTTTAATGAGCGAGGACTCTCATTTGCTTTTCTTTTGTGATTCCGCTGAATAAAGCTAATTTTTTCCTTTTCAGATTTGTAGTTTGTGTGATGATGTCTGTGACTGCTGGGTGCCTGGGAGCTGGTGTGATGTTCACATTTAGGTCTGCTAAAATGTGTCTATCTCCTGAGGGTAATGAGGTTGACAATGGTATGTTTTTGATGTACGAGCTGGGCAGTGGTGGGCACTCTGATGCTGGGCAGTGGTGGGAAGTGGTGGGCACTCTGATGCTGGGCAGTGGTGGGCACTCTGATGCTGGGCAGTGGTGGGCACTCTGATGCTGGGCAGTGGTGGGCACTCTGATGCTGGGCAGTGGTGGGCACTCTGATGCTGGGAAGTGGTGGGCACTCTGATGCTGGGCAGTGGTGGGCACTCTGATGCTGGGCAGTGGTGGGAAGTGGTGGGCACTCTGATGCTGGGCAGTGGTGGGAAGTGGTGGGCACTCTGATGCTGGGCAGTGGTGGGAAGTGGTGGGCACTCTGATGCTGGGCAGTGGTGGGAAGTGGTGGGCACTCTGATGCTGGGCAGTGGTGGGCACTCTGATGCTGGGCAGTGGTGGGCACTCTGATGCTGGGAAGTGGTGGGCACTCTGATGCTGGGCAGTGGTGGGCACTCTGATGCTGGGAAGTGGTGGGCACTCTGATGCTGGGCAGTGGTGGGAAGTGGTGGGCACTCTGATGCTGGGCAGTGGTGGGAAGTGGTGGATGTGTTTACTATACACCAGTTAGACAAACGTTGATATAGCAGTCGTATGTCCCATACGTCTATTGCACTGGTGATGTGCGGTGACGTTCCGTACCCCGTGGTCGATGACGTAGGTTCGCCATGTCACTGTATTGCTCTACTGATGTGCGGTGACGTTCCGTACCCCGTGGTCGATGACGTAGGTGCGGCCTGTCACCGTATTACACTAGTGATGTGCGGTGACGTTCCGTACCCCGTGGTCGATGACGTAGGTGCGGCCTGTCACCGTATTACACTAGTGATGTGCGGTGACGTTCCGTACCCCGTGGTCGATGACGTAGGTTCGCCATGTCACCGTATTGCTCTACTGATGTGCGGTGACGTTCCGTACCCCGTGGTCGATGACGTAGGTGCGGCCTGTCACCGTATTACACTAGTGATGTGCGGTGACGTTCCGTACCCCGTGGTCGATGACGTAGGTTCGCCATGTCACCGTATTGCTCTACTGATGTGCGGTGACGTTCCGTACCCCGTGGTCGATGACGTAGGTGCGGCCTGTCACCGTATTACACTAGTGATGTGCGGTGACGTTCCGTACCCCGTGGTCGATGACGTAGGTTCGCCATGTCACCGTATTGCTCTACTGATGTGCGGTGACGTTCCGTACCCCGTGGTCGATGACGTAGGTGCGGCCTGTCACCGTATTACACTAGTGATGTGCGGTGACGTTCCGTACCCCGTGGTCGATGACGTAGTTGCGGCCTGTCACCGTATTACACTAGTGATGTGCGGTGACGTTCCGTACCCCGTGGTCGATGACGTAGGTTCGCCATGTCACCGTATTGCTCTACTGATGTGCGGTGACGTTCCGTACCCCGTGGTCGATGACGTAGGTGCGGCCTGTTACCGTATTACACTAGTGATGTGCGGTGACGTTCCGTACCCCGTGGTCGATGACGTAGGTTCGCCATGTCACCGTATTGCTCTACTGATGTGCGGTGATGTTCCGTACCCCGTGGTCGATGACGTAGGTGCGGCCTGTCACCGTATTACACTAGTGATGTGCGGTGACGTTCCGTACCCCGTGGTCGATGACGTAGGTTCGCCATGTCACCGTATTGCTCTACTGTTGTGCGGTGACGTACCGTACCCCGTGATCGATGACGAACATACGGCCTCCCTCCGTATTACACTAGTGATGTGCGGGACTGTGTGGCGCAACATAACCAGACATTACAATCGTGCAATGGCGATGTGGCCGTCTGGCTACAGGTACAGGTATGTTGGACTTCGTTGTGCTCACCTTCTGCGCCGTCGTCGGTTTCTAAATACGAGGTGGTGGGCGTACAGGATAGGGATGAGACGGACGATGGCGTTCATGTCCTGCTTGTCGTGTACCGGGTGCCGGTTTTGCCGGAGTGTGGGTTTGCGGTAGTTTAGAGCTCTCGTAGCAAAAGAGCCGTACGGAGTGTGTTTAACACGGATCATACTTCCTGGTTCGGAAGGCGCGGTCTATTTACGTACGGACGCTGCGTGGTGCGTCAGCCGACTGCAATTCGTATGGATTTTCGATTTGTACGGTCTTTTTTACGAGTCGTACGGAGTGACGCTTTAATTTGTGATCGTACTAGCTGAATCGTACGGGGACGCCTACAGGTGCGATTCGTACGGGGAAAAACGCTCCGAACAGCAATTCGGAGCGCTTTTTACCGGATCAGAATCGACGCCATAGTGTATGTGGTGCCGCTACCTATCAGAGAAACCTTAAACAGAAAAAATCTCATATGTTAATAGGGAGTAACTGTCATATTTGTATGTGTAATAATTGAATGGTTTATTCTTCGTGGATTAGTAGTCATTTGTGTGAAGCACACATGGAAAGCAAATATGCCTCAAAGGATTGTTTTTGTGCAGTAAATTCAGCCTGTAACACAGGCACCCTTGCACTATGGTGCAAAGGTGTCTGCATTGGTGCTAGTCAGCACACATTGCGTCAGCACAAGGAGAGACCAGAAATGCTCCATCTCTTTGTAAACATTGAGTATTTCTGCTCTATTCCTTTTTGTGTAACGCAGCACAGCAAGTTACCTTGTTGCAATGCGTTGCGTTAAAAAATAGTAAATGTGCCCTATTTTTTTTGTTAAGGTATTCTTAATAAATTTGCTGTAAAGTGGTGTGCAGCCACTGTTGTGAGGATCATACTGTAGAAACACTGCTACTAACTATAAATAAAATTAAACAATTACTATTCATAAATCACACACCACCAACTGAATTATCTCTAGCTGGTTAAAAATAAGAGGTGTTTTATTACACAGCTCAATGCAGTTCAATTGATCGAAAAGGGTGAAGGACTGAGTTGCAAACTCAAACCTTGGACTTGCAGATTTCTAAGTAGGTATTTAGTCCATTGAGATATTTTACCAGTTAACATCTCTGCTCCATGTACATCATAATGATGGCCATACCACAATTTATAGGTCTAGGTCTTCTTATGTTATATGAGCCAGTGGGCTGGTTGTTTTGAAAGGAGGCAAATCCTAATCCCGAAGGCTTCAACTAGATGGTAAGCATCTAAAATGAAAATTCAGAACAGAAACTAAGGGGTTATTTAACCCCTTTGCTGCTAGGCATTTCCCCCCCTGTGCTAAGCCTTTTTTTGGCTATTTGGGGGAGTTCACGCTTAGGCCCCTGTAACCTTTTGACCACATAAGGTCTCCAAGCCAAATTTAGGTAATTTTCTTCCAACATCCTGGGGATTCTGAAGGTACCCAGGGTTTGTGGATTCCCCTGGTGGGAACCCAGAAATTAGCCACAATACAGCTAAATTCTGTTTTTTGGGGAAAACTGTGAAAAAAGTGCTGCAAATGAAAGCGTCTGGGTTTTTACCTACAAACGGTATCAAAAAAGGGTGGGGGTGGGGTTGAAATTACCGTTTCCCAGTTTTTAGGGAATGACAGACTTTTGTCAGGAAACCAAAATTCTTTACACAGTTTTGGCATTTTTCTTGGGCATAGCATATTTTTGCTATTTTTTGTGCTTTCAACCTCCTTAAAAGTTAATGGTAGACATGGGCATGAAAGCAATAATGGATCCTAGAAAGCTATACATATCTGAAAAGTAGACACAATTCTGAATTCAGCAAGGGGTCATTTGTGTAGATCCTTCAAGTTTTTTTTTATAGAACCTAACAGTTAAATATAGGGAAAATTGAAAATTAGTTGAAAAAAACAGTCTTTTGTGTCAACGTTTTCACCTGTAACTTCTTTTAATTATGACAGCTCTTTGAAAGCAATGTATCGTTACATCTGTTATGCCTTACTGGTTATGGGGTTATATAGGACTTGTAGGTTCACAAAGAACCAGACGAACCAAAAGCTAAAAACTGAGCAGCAACTTGCAATGGTTTTTAATTATGGACTGGGTATATAGCAATTATTCTGGGAAAATGTATACATGGAAAAATCGGCATGAAAGACACCTATGTATTTCTGAATTGGGAACAAAATATAATGTTTATAAACAGTAGATATTTGCACATTTCCAAAATTGGGAATACTCATACTAGCATGAGAATTATCGATCATTTTTCAAAATTACTTCTTTTTTGCACATTGTCTTTCATTTGGAAGGCAGAAATGCATTGAAAGTCAATAGGTAATAACATTTGCATTACAAATCTGAATTACCCTAAGTCTCCAGTAGTAGGCATAGTTCCCACGACAGGAATTGTCTCAAAACGCAACGTGAACACACCACATTTTCGCAATGAAAAATTACCCTTTTTTGCAAAGTGCCTAGCTGTAGTTTTTGAACCCTAGCTCTGCCAGCACCTAGGGAAACCTAGCAAAACTATATATTTTTTAAAACTAGACACCCAGGGAAATCCAGCATGGGGTGACTTGTCTGGCTCTCACCAGGTTCTGTTACACAGAATCCCTTGCAAACCATACAAATTTGTAAAAAAAAACAAATTTTCCTCACATTTCTGTGGGGGAAAGTTCTAGAATCTGCGTGGATCCACAAATTTCCACCACCCTCCCATTTCCCAAAGTCTTCCAAGAAAAATGGTACCTCACTTGTGTGGGTAGGCCTAGTGCCCGTGACAGGAAACGGCGCAAAATGCAACGTGGACACACCACAATTTCACAGTGAAAAATGACCCTTTTTTGGCAAAGTGCTGAGCTGTAGTTTTTTAACCCTAGCTCTGCCGGCACCTAGGGAAACCTAGCAAACCTATACATTTTAGAAAGCTAGGCACCCAGGCAAATCCAGGATGGGGTGACTCGTCTGCCTCTCACCAGGTTCTGTTACCCAGAATCCCATGCAAACCTAAAAAATTGTCCAAAAAAACAACTTTTCCTCACATTTCTGTGGTGGAAAGTTCTGGAATCTGCATGGATCCACAAATTTCCACCCACCCTGCATTTCCCAAAGTCTCCCGAGAAAACTGGTACCTCACTTGTGTGGGTAGGCTTAGTGCCCGCGACAGGAAACGGAGCAAAACGCAACGTAGACACACCACAATTTCACAGTGAAAAATGACCCTTTTTTTGGCAAAGTACCTAGTTGTAGTTTTTGAACACTAGCTCTGCCGGCACCTAGGGATAACAAGAAAACCTATACATTTCTGATAACTAGACACCCCAGGGATTCAAGGGAGGTTGGCTTGCATGGATCCCTCAACGTTTCCTTACCCAGAATCCCCTGCAAACCTCAAATTCAGCTGGGAAAAAAAATCCTCACTTTTCTGTGGTGGAAAGTTCTGGAATCTGTGTGGTTCCACAAATTTCCACCCACCCTGCGTTCCTCAAAGCCTTCAGAGAAAAATGGTACCTCACTCGTGTGGGAGGCCCAAGCACACCTGGGAGACAAGGGCCCAAAACTTATTGAAGCAACGTCAAAATTGCCTATCTCGAAACAACTTGGTTTCGCAAGGGGGCCACCTGGATTTTTGGCCCCGTGCTCAGCGGCCATCTAGGGAAACCTATCAAACCCACACATTTCTGAAAACTAAACACCTGGGGAATTGCAGGGAGGTTTGCGTGGATCCCTCAACCTTTCCTTACCCAGAATCCCCTGCAAACCTCAAATTTAGCTGAAAATATCACTTTTTCCACACATTTTTGTGTGGGAAAGTTGTGGCATCACCGGGCTGACACAAATTTCCTACCATCCAGCGTTCCCACAGGTCTTATGATAAAAATGGTGCCTCACTCGTGTGGGAGGCCCAAGTACCCGTGACAGGCAAAGGCCAAAACGTATTGAGGCGACATCACAATTGCCTATCACAAAACAACCTGGTTTAGCAAGGGGGGTCACCTGGGTTTTTAGCCCTGTGCTCGGCGGCCAGCTAGGGAAACCTACCAAACCCACATATTTCTGAAACTAGACACCAAGGGGATTTCAAGGAGGTATGGCTTGCGTGGATCCTCCAAAGTTTCCTTACCCAGAATACCCTGCAAACCTCACATTTAGCTGAAAAAAATCACCTTTTCCACACATTTTTGTGTGGGAAAGTTGTGGCATCACCAGCCTGATACAAATTTACTACCACCCTGCATTCTCCTGGGTCTCCCAATAAAAATGGTGCCTCACTCGTGTGGGAGTCCCAAGTATACGTGGCAGACAAGGGCCCAAAACCTATTGCCTATCTCAAAACAACCTTGTTTTGCAAGGGGGGTCACCTGGGTTTTTGGCCCCGTGCTCGGCGGCCATCTAGGGAAACCTGCCAAACCCACACATTTCTGAAAACTAGACACCCAGGGGATTCCAGGGAGGTATGTCTTGCGTGGATCCCCCAACGTTTCCCTACCCAGAATCCCCTGCAAACCTCAAATTTAGCTGAAAAAAATCACCTTTTCTGCACCTTGCCTGTCACCGGTACTTGACCCACCCACGCAAGTGAGGTACCATTTTAATCAGAGACCTGGGGGAATGCTGTGTAGAAGGAAATTTGTGGTTCCACGCAGATTCCAGAACTTTCCCACAACAGAATTCTGAGGAAAATGTGTTTTTTTTTTATATAAAGTTTGATGTTTGCAAGGGATTCTGGATAGCAGAACCTGATGAGAGCCAGACAAGTCACCCCATCCTGGATTCCCCTTGGTGTCTGGTTTTAAAAAATGTACAGGTTTGCTAGGTTTCCCTATGTGCCAGCTGCATTAGGGGCCAAAATCCACAGGTAGGCACGTTGCTAAAAAAAAGTCGGAGCCTAGTGGGATTTCTGCCGCCCTGGGGGGCAATCTGGGGATGGGGGTTCACCCCAATATGCCTCCCAGGGGGGCAGAAAGACTGTGGCTATTTTTTGTGGGGTGGGGGTTTTGGTATGACCATTTTGGGTAGCCCAAACCCCCACGCATAAAAAAGCCTGTGTAATCGCTGGCGCCTAGTGGGTTTTCTGCCCCCCCCAGGGGGCAGATCAGGGGCTACTGCCCCCATCTGCCCTCCCGGGGGGCAGAAAGACTGGAATTTCTCTGGGGTGGGGTGTGGGTATTGTCATGCCCACTTTGGGCAGCCCCTACCCGTACACGAATAAAACAAAAAAATCCCTGGTTTCTACTGGGCTTTCTGCCCCCCCCGGGGGGCCAGATTGGGGGCTACAGCTCCCATCTGCCTCCCAGGGGGGCAGAAAGATTGTAATTTTTGTGTGGGGGGGGGTGGAGGTATTGGCGTGCCCATTTCGGGCAGCCACCACACTAAAAAATTGAGCAAAAAAAATTCCTGGCGTTTAGTCATCTTTCTGCCCACCCGGGGGTAGATTGGAGGCTATTGCCTGCATCTGCCTCCCAGGGGGACAGAAAGGCTGTAATGGTGGTGGGCTGGCCGAAATGGGCACGCCAATGCCCCCACCCTAAAAACAAATGTGCAAAAAAAATCCCTGGTGTTTAGTGGGCTTGCTGCCACTTGGGGTGGGGGCATATTGAGGGTTACTGCCCCATCTGCCCCCCAGGGGGGCAGAAAGCTATAATGGTGGCGGGGGGTGGGGGCATTGGCGTGCACATTTCAGGCAGCCCCCACCCTAAATAAAACGGTGCAAAACAAATTCCTGGCATTTAGTGGGCTTTCTGCCCCCCTGGCGGGCATATTGGGGGTACTGCCCCCATCTGCCCCCCAGAGGGGCCAGAAAGGTTGTAATGGTGGCAGAAGGTGGGGGCATTGGCATGCCCATTTCAGGAAGCCCCCACCTTAAAAAAACATGCACCGGGGGCAGATTGGGGGCTACTGCCCCATATGCCCCCCAGGAGCAGGGCAGAAAAACTGAATTGTGCCCATTAATTTATGGGAAGAGTGAAGTCCCCTCCCTGGTGTCTAAGGGTGGATCCCTGCTTGGGGATCACCCTCCAGGGGCGATCCCCAAGCAGGGATCCACTGAGGTGGGTTACCATTGGAAAGGGGAGATTCTCCCCTTTCCAAAGATACCTCTCCCATCGTTCTACGTGCTCACACGAAATAAGTGAAACTGAAATGAGCCAAAAGGCTCATTTCAGTTTCGGTTTCTGTGCAATAACGACAGCGCGATGAAGCTCTTTCCCAGCTCCCGAGGTCACAGGGGAGTAATAGAAATCCCTCTGCTGTCTGCAGCAGAGGGATTTCGTGGCCCTGGCCTCATGACGGAACCATTACGTCATGAGCATCGAAGGGGTTAAAAAATGTTGGGTGTCCTATATAACCTTCAACCCCCTGGCCGCTGACCCGCACCCATATTTGGAGATGTCTATCTGCTTTCACTGGATAATGTATGCTTATGTTTATATCGCATAAGCAAGTTTCGTTCTGTAAAGATGTAAGACAGTCTTAGGTCAGCCATGCGAGAGTAGACATTTTAACCAGAGGACCATTGTATTTTTAAGTGGATGAAAATCCGAAAATTACCATACTTATTCTCCCGTTGTTAATGAATCATGAATTAAAATTGATTCAGGTTCATTATGTGAGTGTCACACTCTGGTGGACTTATAATTAGGTAAATCCTTAAAAATGAACCTCTGTTTTTATATTTTCTGTATGATACTTTGAAACATGTGCCTATCAGATTTTCTGTGAATATTAATTAAGAATCAGTACATAAGAATTGAGATAATATACAGCAGATATCATGAAGAATGTGCCAAACCCATCAATGCACGTGTTCAGGAAGGACCTCAACACCTGGCTCTTCTACTGATCCGGAGCCCCTTCCCCCTCCCACCCCCTCACAGCGCCTTAAGACCCTCATGGGTGAGTAGAGTGCCATATAAACCCACTGATTGATTGGTTGATTGATTGATGAAGGCTCATACTTGTGACAGAAACATGTTGACCACATTGTAACAACGAGTCAAACATAGTGACTCCTGTCTGGTTTCAATAATGTGATAGGAAGGTGTTAATAAAGTTTACCTGTAGCCTACCCTCGCACATTTTTAAAGTGGAAAGCGCTCTATCAGTGTCAGTCCAGTTCCCTCTGTGTATCTATCTTTTGTTCATGGCTCACCACGGAGACCTATTACTATATGACATGCGGTTAAGATCTCTTTAATATACACCTGAGACCTAAAGAGAAATATGTATAGGCTGCTGATGTTACTGTGATGTAGGTCCAAACCTAGGATCACACAGATGGCATTCCACAGCACCAACATCGCAAAAAAAGGGGCTTGTTTTCAGTCGAAAAATGTGATGTGTCCATGTTGCGTTTTGGACTTTTCCTGTCACAGGCACTATGCCTACCCACACATTTTCTATGCATAACATTTAGTTCAACGCCATCCACACATTTTCTATGAACATTGTATGCATATCACAGAAACCAAGTCACTAAAGGTAACAAAACCGGGTATGTTGATAATCAGGCCTCCAAACTGCATAAGTAATTCTTGTTAGATGATACTCTTCCGTGCTGTATAAAAACAATTTAAGTCTAAAACATCAGTAACATTGGTTAGGTCTTTAATCTGTGTAGCAGTACCATTTACGAATTATTTCTAAAAATCATAAGTTCAAGAATCTATAAAGAAAATATTGAATATTCTTGTTGTTGCCTTTTTGTCACTTTCTAAAAAAGAGTACTTGAACTGTTTTTACTCTTTTAGAAATATCACCTAAGTGACCTTCGTATACAAATTAAAGTCTTAACCCAGGTTACCAGTGATTTTGATTGGAGTTATTCATTGCCCAAATGGAAGGAAACAGCGTTGTAAGCAGTGGGATAATATTAATCAGAAATAAAATGCAGCTGCACTAAAACTGGAAGAGGAGAGAGAGAAAGAGAGAGAAAAACTCAGGGAAAAAACAAAAATGCAATTTTTTCAAATGCTGCTGGCTTGGAAGTGTTACAACCAAATGATGGAGGGTGACATAATAAATACACATAGTAATTTCAGGTTAATTTGATAGCATCTTTGTCTTAAAAATCCAGATATCATCTGTATATCTACACTATAGTATGATATGGTCTTTATATTTAAGGCCACTGGAATTATGCAATTCTGCAGCCGAGACTTGTTACGCATGATTATGAATTTGCAATATTTGCCAAATAATTATCTGCTGTGTAATCTGTCGAATATACCAAAAATACATTTTGTTTCTAGCTCAAAAGGATCAAAAGTGACTACAAATGTGCTAGCATGTGTTCACACGCAGTGAAAGACTCTTCACTTAGGTTAAATGGTCACCTTTCAGTTGCCTATTTCTGTATTTGGTTGTTAAAATGGTACTACTGCGGTGAAATCAATGCCCAGACTATATCGTCGGGTGTAAAAATTAGAAAGTAATGCTATCCAAAAATATGCTGCATTATGCAGCATAATTTGCCTTTTCTTGCTGCATAATTTAGTCAACCCTGTGGATAATTTGGTGCTTTCATGCAGCATAATTCACCTCCTGGCTCTTTAATCCACTACCAGACATTCCCCTGTATCTCATTCTTGCAGATTCCTGTCATCTCCCCTTTTGACTGTTTTTCCGTCTTTCTTATTCTCTGTCTTTGCGATTTGTGTGTTTTTCCCTTTCTTTCGCTCTGGAAATGTCTGATGCAGTGCAGGTCCCCAAAAATAAGTGCTGCTGAGTCCCAGCGACAACCACTGGCTCAAATTAAGCACTTATTGACAAAGGTGTACCTGCCCTGGGATGATTAAGAGCACAGAGATGGTGCAATACTCACCCAATCCCACGCTCCCTTCTCCAGTTGTGGCTACTATTAAGGGTCATGACAATGGCTAAACTGAACAATTACATTGCTCGTTGCACATCAGCAACATGCAAGGCAGGTCCATACATAGATTTCTATGTAATGATTCCTTAGGGTATGACTCAGCATTGAGTATGAGCCAACACAGGCAATGAAAACATGGCCCACCCACCGTGGAACTCATGGGGAGTGGTATCTCCAATAGGGTTGGGGTGCTGTGGCCCCTGAAATTCCTACGCATTCTTGTACAAATATTAAATAGATTGATTTCTTGAGAGATGAGAATGTATCTCTAAACAAATTGATGTATTTAAATCTGGGCAGGGATGTCTGTCCCACGCTGCCTGCCCTATCTCGCTCTGAAGCAGGAGATGGAAGCCAGGCAGTAAATCAACTTTCTGAACTTTGAATCACGACGCAGGGCTTACTGTTCTAAAGCCCTTCATTGCTGTTGTAGTCTATGGCAGTTGCCTCTATAGGCAAGTGAGTGTTTCAGCATCATGGTTTCAGGCGTTGGAGTCTCCTTCCCTGCGTGCAGGCAGCTGTCAGTCATTCACAGGCATAGATCCCACCCTTTCCCATTCGTCACATGTAGGAGTGGATGCCAGCAGGTGTGTTTAGGTGCCTTGTTCACTGTAATGATAAGTGTTAGAATGTTAATCTTCTGTTATTCCTATTCTGCTGAGACCCCTCGCCACACTAACCACCGTTACTGTGACAGCCCAGGCTGTGGCTGCACATCGCTGGCCCTGTTAGAAGTGGAGCTGCTGTATTTGTTCCCCCTCAAAATGTATCAAAAGACGAGCAGGCCAGAGTTCCTGTACCCTTGTGAAGTTGACCCAAATATCCGAGTCGAGCGCAAAGCAAGAGGTATGTGCTTACAGTAGACAGTTATCTGCTGTATGCCATTAAAACTGACCCTATCTTCTTGCCCTTGAAAACATAACCACTTGGATGCTAAGGCCCTGGAAAGATTTATTAACAATTTCCATTGAAATCAATGGAAACTCCATGATGAGCTGAGCTCGTCATGAGCGTCGAAGGGGTTTTTAATGCCAAAACCTGGATTGATTTACGAACAATGAGTGTTAAATACGTTGTTCATTTCTTATTTCACATTAACTTTGACTTAATCTTGCCTTCTGCAAGAGTTAGCTACTTTAACAATGTATTTCTGTATATTTTTTCCATGCATACTTTCAGCTATGCCAGGTGTTTATAAGGGGCTTTGATTGAGAGCTCTGACGCTGAAGCCAAAGAAAAGTGCCTTTCAGTGGGTTGGCCTCTCTGCAGAGCACACAGAACAATGGTCATGTATTCCAGTTGCAATTGCAATTCTGTGGAAATGTGTGTGAAGGGGGTGCACAGATGGCAAAATATTTACAGGTCAAAAGCAAAAGATAATACATTTCTTAAATGTTAGTGAGTGCAGTGTATGTTTGGAAGTGGTGAAGTGAGGGAGATGCAAGGAACTGCATTCGGGTAACACTGAAAAAAGGATGCTGAAGAGGAGAGAAGTGGTTGAAGATGTGCAGATGGACGAGATATGCAGGGAAAAAGGGCATACATTTCTAACATAAAGCACACATAACTGAAGGCTAAAACTCCTTACACAGGCCTCAATACTGTTGAAATTTCAGAATTGAAACATTTTCAAAGTTATTTATAACAAATTCTTGTTGTTAATCACGTATCTTAAACAGCTAACAACCACTGACAAAGCCAATTGTACTGGCAGAGTTTGGGTGTGGGTCAGTAGTTGTGTATCTATCTATCTATCTATCTATCTATCTATCTATCTATCTATCTATCTATCTATCTATCTATCTATCTATCTATCTATCTATCTATCTATCTATCTATCTATCTATCTATCTATCTATCTATCTATCTATCTATCTATCTATCTATCTATCTATCTATCTATCTATCTATCTATCTATCTATCTATCTATCTATCTATCTATCTATCCATCTATCTATCTATCTATCTATCTATATATCTATCTATCCATCTATCTATCTATCCATCCATCCATCCATCCATCCATCCATCCATCCATCCATCCATCTATCTATCTATCTATCTAAAGAAGTTAATTTCACATGTTCCCTTTTAGAAAGCTGTCACATTTTTCATACCATTTAAACACCTGTCTTATATTTCCATGTAACTGATTGCAGTCAGCAGTTATGGGTCCTTCCTGAAGCCTGGTTAGAGCCAAGTCCACACTTTAAAAGGCTGAAGTTACGTCGTACAATTTGCACATTACAGTAACTGTTGAACATATTATTGCAGCAAGATATAGGGCAGTTTCTAATGTGTTTAATATTTCAAGACTATATATTCCCACTGCTTTATAAGCCTTGCTTTATCATCAGATTCATTTGCTTTAAAATGCACCATTTGCCAGTTTAAAAAAAAAAAATGTGTCTGGAAGAGGACCCACCCTGTACCCAAATTTTGTCCATTAAGCTTGCTTGTATTGCTCATTACATAACGTTTGTCCATTAAGTTTTCTTCCATCACGCACTACATAAAAGTCATACCAAACTTTTACACTCACCACTTTCAAATGCCACCAGCCGCCACTGCATGGTACTGAGGAAAATGAAATTTTACATGACCAATATGTCCCCTGCGTGTACCCTATGTTTAATGTATGTGCATGTCATACATGCATTTTCCCTTAAGTGGCCTGAATCACAAGGCCTCTGCATTTACGTCCTGCATTAGGATGCCAGTCTTCAAGTCTCCCATGTAAGAAATATTAAGTTAGCATTTAAGGCCCATGTATTTGCATTGTGCACTTTTAAATAAGTCACGATGAACCCGTTTTGTGGTTCAGCCTGAGCCTGTTTCTGAATTAGGGCTCCAGGTCTCCAGACACTCTGAGAGCTGCAGTTACGTATCCCTGACCTCGCATACCTCTGGCTTAGCCGAAAGAGACCCAGCACGGGGTGCCAAGACAGTGTTTTGCAAAATAGTTATCTGCTTGTTGTACAGAATCACATTCCTGCCCAGTGAAGAAGGTAAACAGAACCCGTCTGCAGAGAAAGGGCCTAGCCTTTCTGTCTCCGTTTAAGTAAATTACAGAGCTTGCATCCGTAGAAAGCCCACGGCCCCCATGCAATGCACGAAGAAATATATGCCCTCTCTGGCTCTTAGTGATGAGCGACCTTTGCTTCAGATAAAACATCCCCGGACTCAAGATATCAGATAATACCAGACGTGCTGGTCGCCCTGACACTAAAGGCCTCTCTACTAGACTGAATGTCAGCTTTCCCCCCAGTCACACGTCAGTTGCACGTCATGATCAAGTTGCACGCACAAGTAGGGCAAAGTTCCAAGCCTGCCATGCAACCCCCCTCCATGTATCCACCCACCTATGACTCACCTATGACTCATCAAGTGTACACCCTCATGCACGCCCACATGCTCTTATCTTCTTTTCTCTCTTGCTCTGCCTCGAGCGCTCCTCCTATGTACAAGATTGCACGTATAAATATGTAATCAGAAAATAATGTTTAGAAGACCCTTCCTGAACCTTAGAGGTGATGGAACAGATTCTCCCTTAACTCGAGTTATTGGAATAAAGCCCTTTGACTCGGATACCACGGACTCTGCCTCTCATTTAATGCATGACACTTTGTTTAATTATAGAAATTATGACAGGGTAATATTTTATTTACCACATTAATCTGGCGCCCGAATAGGGACATATCCCTTTCCCCACGCGCCGGTGACGTAGGTCCAGCCTTTGCCCCCTTCTACAGCCGTGACGGACTCCGAAGTGTACACGCAGCGGGACTTCCTGCTTACTCCCTCAGGCCCACGGAGGTGATGGACTGCGACCAGGCATCCACACGAGGCGGTGAGGATCGCGGATCATCCCAACCAGAGCCCAACCCGTGAGAGAGCAAGGTCCGAGGTTCCGAAGGCCCACCTGTTCCGAGGCGCATGCGTGGTATCAAGTATCAAGTTTCCGAGGCCTTCAAGTTCTGCTTCCCGGTAAGTACCACTATGGGGAACGCATCAAGTTAAAGACGTGTCCGTTCACACGGACACGGTAAAGACGGGTCCACGGTAAAACGTGGGCACGGTAAAGACGGGTCCACGG
Source organism: Lissotriton helveticus (assembly GCF_964261635.1). Lineage (NCBI taxonomy): Eukaryota > Metazoa > Chordata > Amphibia > Caudata > Salamandridae > Lissotriton > Lissotriton helveticus. The sequence continues at coordinate 1,695,352,756 of NC_136067.1, read as the reverse complement.
TAAAACGTGGGCACGGTAAAGACGGGTCCACGGTAAACGTGGGCACGGTAAAGACGTGTCTCATTTTTGGGACCGGTATGGTTGTACTGTATTCCAGTGCATAAAGTTAACTGTTTTCAAGTATGTGTTTTATTCTATGTATCAGGTTAGACTGTATCTGTTTTAGTGTTTTAATGTTGTAGTGTGAATGATTGTTGATTGTTTCAGTCTATTCTATGTGTATTGTATTTCCATTGTGTTGGTTTCAACATGCCGCTGTTTTCGAAATTGCGTCAGATAGGGACCAGGAAAGGTATACTAGAAGAGTCAGTCAACATCCCGCCCAGAGACACACCTGGTCATTTTATGTATAATAAGCACGGGCTAGACGCCATTTTGTTTTTAGATTTATGGGTAGATTACACAAAGGACTTAGAGGAGAAATATAGATGGCCTGTCTCGGGAACATGGGATTCTGAATGCATTATGAGAGTAGAGGAAGCGCTATGGAAAAAGAAATCAAGACCCTCTCAGAAAGATGCCATTGAGTTATGGCGCAAAGAGTCACATAGGAGAACAGAGAAAGAATTGAACAAAGCAGAGAGAACTAAACAAGCAGCGGAAAAAGCGAAAGAAAAAGAACTGCGAGAGGAGGGGGAGCGGGTCAAAACAGAACAGGCTGATAGAGAAAGAAATGCCGTCGTTACTGGTATTTATCCCGTCCTCTCAGAAGAACTAGCTAGAGTGACCCCCTCAGAAACACCCCGTAGGTCGCGAACGCCACCACCTGTACCCTTTAGAGTATGTAGAAAGAAGCCGACAGCATCAGAGGCTTTTATTTCCTCCTATATAGAAGAGCCCGCACCGGACTGCGTAAATACAGATTTCCCTCCGCCCCCATCGGCCATATAAGTTTACTGTGTAGTTCCTTGTAAATAGCTCCTTGTAAATATGGTTTATGAAGAGCATGTCATTATTATAACTTGTTGAGTTTCTTGTGAATATGGCTTGTGAATAGCGCCATGTGGTTATGGTTTGTGCAGAGCTTGTTATCATTACGTTAGGCAGGAGAGAGCTGGATCTCTTTCAAGTGCTTGGAGAAAACGTTTTGAAGATGTGCGTACGTGTTATGTGATAACGTGGAGAGATGGGTTCATGACTTTCCCATGTACTGCAGTCATTGGGGAAAGATTGTGCTTCAGCTGCCAAAGAGTTAATATCTTGTATTGAGAAGGCAGTATTTGTTTTAACATGCTGTTTAACATGCATGGTTATGTGAGCTGACACTAAAAGTCAGTGAGTGTTTAGTTGATTGATGGTTTGATTTAACTTTTTCATTGGTTGCTGGGTCTGCCTATGTGCTTTGTCAGTTTGCTGACTGAATGGTAACGTCTTGCATGGAGAGTAAAGAAGTGTTCATTTAACATTCTATTTCAAATGCGTCCGTGTATTTGTGTGGGTTTGCCTTGGATCACTTGATTTAATGTGTTTGACTCAGAGGTCGGTAAGTTGTAAATAAACCAGTCGGATTGAGATAAGGGTTTGCACGGAGGGTGCTTTAATGTTTTCACGGTTGAGAAGGAAATTTAAAACAGACCCATCATAGAATGTGCTTTTAATTAGTGTAATGCAACCGTGTGTTTTTTAAATAAAAATGTGTTCTACAAAATACACATTATTATTTTTCCCAATGCAAGCTGCCCTTTAGAATAGCGTGTGACAGTTAATCCACTCAATTAGAAAACATGGCTTTTTGAAAAATGATGAATCTGGCCCTTTTAATAGGTAGAATAGAAGAGCTTGCACACTTAATTATGAACATCTTGGTTCTGCAATGCAAAATTATGGTGTTTCACATGTTATTTTCAAAAAGTAAAACGTGATGTGTTTCCATGTCATGTTGTTCTGTTTCTTTTTTTCCTTTGCAGCTAGTAACAATATTTTATGATATAATTATTTTAAAATGCTAGCATGTGTCTAGGTTACGAAATAAAATATGTCCTTATTAATTACTGATTTTAGGATGCTTTTTATCACGTTTTGAATTTGCTTCAGTTAAGTTAGAGAATGTTGGTTAGCTCTCTGGCCTGGGTACAGATGTGTTTTGAATTACAGAGAATGTGTTTTTCGACCTTGAGGTGGCCTGGCTCCCAGGGAAAGATATTTTGTGAAGGGAGGGCTTTTCCCTCTTGGAGCGCTGAGCAGTGCCTGTCTTGTTATTATTGGCCATACTCCAATCCTTTTCCGCGGACAGTTGTTGATGTCCTCCAACTGACTCAGGCTTCCTTCGCTTGCAGATTAAGAATGCTTGCAATTTGACCAAGCTCTCTCTTCAGTAACTTGGCAGCTGTTCTTAGCTCTCAGAGTTTTGAAAGGGTGGAGGAACAGCCCTGTGGGTGACATCACGATGAAGGGGAAGGCAGTGTAGAGAAAAAAAACTTGATGAGCCGCGGAGAAATGTTTATATAAGGAGGGGGTCAAGTTGCTCTTCCTTACAGTCAGCACTGAAAGCTTCATTGACTTCAGATAAGGCATGCTTGCAAATGAATAGTTTTTCCCTCGTAGTGTAAACAGAATAATTGGCAGGAGTTTCGCTCTTGCAATAAGCCCTAGCATTTACAGTCAGGCATTAAAGAGACAGCTGGACAGTATTTATATGCCTCCCAACACTGCTCTACTCCAGTACGTAGACGACATCCTGATTACAGCACGATCAGAACCAGACTGCGAAAATGCATCACTGACAGTTTTACACTTTCTGGCAGACAAGGGGCACAAGGTGTCCCCTTCAAAGTTACAGTTCTGTGAACAGCAAGTGGTGTATCTTGGACACTTGCTGTCCAAGGATGGTAGACGGCTAACACAAGAACGTATACAGCTCATTTCTAACCTTTCACAGCCCAAGACACAAAAGGAAGTACGGGCCTTCATTGGACTCACTTCATACTGTAGGCAATGGATTCCCCAGTATGCCTATCTAGCCAAACCACTCATACAATTGACAACACAGGAGGCAGCGTCTTCGACTGTCCTCCCTTGGACACAAGAACATACCTTGGCATTTGAGGAATTAAAAAGAGCATTATGTCAAGCGCCAGTTCTAGCGACTCCTAGTTACAGTAAACCTTTTATGCTTTTCGTAACTGAACGGGATGGAACAGCGTTATCCGTCCTCACACAAGATCAAGCAGGAAAACACAAGCCTTGTGCTTATTTTTCTAGTACACTAGACCCAGTGGCCCAGGCTCTGCCTGCGTGCCTGAAATCGGTTGCAGCAACAGCCCTAGCCATAAGACAAAGTGACTCGATAGTGCTGGGACACCCCCTGACAGTACAGGTACCACATGCAGTGGAAGTTCTCTTAAACAGGACACAGACACAACATTTGACTGTAGCGAGACTGACAGGATATGAACTGACATTATTTCAACCACACATAGAGATCAGACGATGTAACATTCTGAACCCTGCTACACTTTTGCCCTCAAGTACAGTAAATGCACCACCACATGACTGTGTGGAAGTAATGAATATAGTGACGAAACCAAGACAAGACCTGACAGATATTGCACTTCCAGACCCTGACCTAACACTCTATGTAGATGGATCATGCATGAGAACGAGTGCAGGAGAGTTAGTAGCAGCATATGCCGTGACCACTGCTACTGAAGTCATAGAGTCACAAAGAATAGACACACTGTCAGCACAAGCAGCAGAGCTCATCGCTCTGACACAAGCCTGCATAAGAGCTAAGTACTTAAGAGTGAACATTTATACAGATTCACAATATGCTTTTGGCGTAGTTCATGATTTCGGAGTACTATGGAGGGAGAGAGGTTTCTTGACCTCTCATGGGGCCAAAATTCAGCACGGCCCGCTTATTCAAGCCCTGTTGGAAGCAATACATTTACCTACAGCCATAGCTATCCTGAAATGCAAAGCTCACACCAAAGTCACAGACACCATTTCCCAGGGTAATGACCTGGCAGACCGAACTGCTAAACTTACAGCCCAGACACCAACAGACACGACAAGGACAGAAGTACCATTACTGACAAAAAGTATGACAGTCGGGGATCCTTCTCAAGATGTACTCGACATACAGACACATGCCACTACAGATGAAATAAAGAAATGGACTGAACAAGGAGGGGTCCAGACTGACCAAGGTTGGATGACTAAGGGAAAAGGCACATGGTTTCTTCCAGATTCCATGGTACAAGTAATCATAAACACAACACATAGTCCAGCACACTTGGGAGAAAAGGCAATGATAGACAGCTTACAGAATATCTGGTTTAACAAGCACCTGCGTGCAGCAGCGAAACAGAAAGTACGAACATGTATGATCTGTTGCCAGTTCAATCCAGGTAAAGGCATCCCGGTGGAACAAGGCGGATTTCATCCTCCTGACCACCCTTTTGAGGTCCTCCAGATGGATTACATCCAAATGGACAGATGTAGAGGTTACAAGTATGTCTTGGTAGTTGTGTGTGCACTATCTAGATGGACAGAAGCGTACCCAGTTCCAGATTATACTGCTGTGACAACCGCCAGGCAATTGGTGCGTGAATTCTTCCCCAGATACGGATTGCCCCGTGTCATCTACTCAGACAATGGCCAGCCATTTTCCTCTGAATTAATGAAACAAGTGTCTCTTCTGTTAGGATATAATTGGAAGTTCCATTGTGTACGACACCCTGAAGCAGCAGGCCTTGTAGAAAGACATAATCAGACAATCAAGACAAAACTAGCGAAGATCTGTGCCGACAAGGGCGTGGATTGGATGGTAGCCTTGCCGGTTGCCCTCTTTTACATACGTATGGTAGCTCATTCCAGAACAGGCCTATCTCCGTATGAAGTAGTTTTCGGTAGACCGCCAAATATGTGGGGTACACCTATGCCTAAGAAAATAACTGATGTTGACAGTAACATGCTGACAGATTACCTGGCTTCCTTGATGTCTGCACTACTCTCTTGTCGTTCACAGGTTGCTGCCGCCTTCCCTGACAACACCCAGGTCAAGGAACACGCCATAGTCCCTGGGGATTTCGTCTTTGTCCGGAATTTTGATCGTCAAGCCCCCTTGAGCCACGTTGGAAGACGCCGAAGTTGGTGTTACTGACCACGAGGACTGCGATTAAGGTCAAGGGAAGAAAGGAATGGCTTCACGCTCATCACTGCAAGAGATACTTTGGACAATCTGGTACTTTTGAAAAGAATAAAGACATTAAAGACTTTGCGCCGCTTGCGCCGCCTTTGCTAGAAAAGACTCCACAGCAAGAGTATAGGTCTAAGTTACGGTCTAGTAAGTCAGACGAAGTTTAATTGTTTAAGTCCACTAGGTGGAGAATCGGTAAGACTAGATTTCTGACATGTATAAGATCGCATACGACAATAGTAAAAAGAGCAAAATGAGAGAGAAATACTGTAAGCTATTACATAGTAGATGTATAGTTTCTTTGATTATTCTATTTTTTTTGTGTATCGTTATAATCTGTGTTAGTTTAATACTACATGTTTTCTTTCCTCCTCTTGCCTCACATATGCACTCTTCCCTTAACAACACCGTAGAGCATACATTCAGTGACTTGCCACCCCATGAACTGTCATATCGACTTGCCCTGCGTAACAATACTTTCATCAGAATGTTACACCGTTCTCATCAGACCAGCAATGCGACTGATTGCTGGGTATGTGGCCAACTGCCACCTTATCAAGAGACAAAGGGAGTTCTGCCCTTCTTCCCTTTACCGTTCTCCCACAATGGTTCGTGCGGAGCATGGTTTGCCTTAATGACCTCACTAGACAAAAAGTCCATAGTTTACCAAGATGAATGGATATATGGAAACCTGAATAAAGTAATGAATGAAGCATGTTTTCCAGACCAAGACGGATTTCCCCAAAGGAAGGGAACCGATCTAGAAAATGAAGAGTACGAGCAAGGAAATGCATCTGTTAGTTTTGTAATGCTGAACGCTCAGCCCATGCAAAATATAGGTCCACCATTTATTTCAGTCCTACCGGTAAAAGGTGATTTATGTGTTAGAAAGAAAGGTTCAGTACATATGGGACACAGCGAGTGTAAAGTTGTAGTAGAGTTTAACGATAAAGGACAGTCTTCTTTCAAAACATCACGCCATACCTATTTCATTTGCGGTCAGACAGCCTATGTACAACTGCCCCTAGACTGGGGTGGGACATATTATATAGCGTTCCTGCTGCCACCCGTCTTTCTAGCCCCATCCCATTATCATCGAGATTCACGACTGGAGCATGTTAGACAAAGGAGAGAGACTGATTCCTCAGAGATAGATCAGACTGAAACAGCTTGGGAGCAATATACAGATTTCAACAAAGGATTCTTTTTCTTCATAGGTCCCGTCCAAAACAGTAAACTGATACGCAAGTTAACAAGAACTCTGGAAGCAGTAGTGAATGTGACTGCATCTGCCCTGGCGAATTTGACCCAGGAGCAGTCTGCCATGAGACTTGTTATTCTTCAGAACCGCCTTGTACCCAGGCACATGGACTTGGTCCAGTTGGCTCTGGGGTGTAATATCGGCTTGGGGATGGAAAGTGTTGTCGTTCCTAGGAATGATACTGCTTATGATATTTGGCTGCTGTCTCTGTCTGCAGTGTGGCCCGGCCATTTGCGGCCTGTGTGCGACTGCCTGTGTACCACATCCACGTGTACAAAGGATCAAAGATGAACAAATGATGCTGTATGATCAACTATACGGTCTCATGAATATAGATGTGTCCTGAAGGGTAAAGTAGGGGACAAGGAGGGAATGAGGAAAATGAAATTTTACATGACCAATATGTCCCCTGCGTGTACCCTATGTTTAATGTATGTGCATGTCATACATGCATTTTCCCTTAAGTGGCCTGAATCACAAGGCCTCTGCATTTACGTCCTGCATTAGGATGCCAGTCTTCAAGTCTCCCATGTAAGAAATATTAAGTTAGCATTTAAGGCCCATGTATTTGCATTGTGCACTTTTAAATAAGTCACGATGAACCCGTTTTGTGGTTCAGCCTGAGCCTGTTTCTGAATTAGGGCTCCAGGTCTCCAGACACTCTGAGAGCTGCAGTTACGTATCCCTGACCTCGCATACCTCTGGCTCAGCCGAAAGAGACCCAGCACGGGGTGCCAAGACAGTGTTTTGCAAAATAGTTATCTGCTTGTTGTACAGAATCACATTCCTGCCCAGTGAAGAAGGTAAACAGAACCCGTCTGCAGAGAAAGGGCCTAGCCTTTCTGTCTCCGTTTAAGTAAATTACAGAGCTTGCATCCGTAGAAAGCCCACGGCCCCCATGCAATGCACGAAGAAATATATGCCCTCTCTGGCTCTTAGTGATGAGCGACCTTTGCTTCAGATAAAACATCCCCGGACTCAAGATATCAGATAATACCAGACGTGCTGGTCGCCCTGACACTAAAGGCCTCTCTACTAGACTGAATGTCAGCTTTCCCCCCAGTCACACGTCAGTTGCACGTCATGATCAAGTTGCACGCACAAGTAGGGCAAAGTTCCAAGCCTGCCATGCAACCCCCCTCCATGTATCCACCCACCTATGACTCACCTATGACTCATCAAGTGTACACCCTCATGCACGCCCACATGCTCTTATCTTCTTTTCTCTCTTGCTCTGCCTCGAGCGCTCCTCCTAGGTACAAGATTGCACGTATAAATATGTAATCAGAAAATAATGTTTAGAAGACCCTTCCTGAACCTTAGAGGTGATGGAACAGATTCTCCCTTAACTCGAGTTATTGGAATAAAGCCCTTTGACTCGGATACCACGGACTCTGCCTCTCATTTAATGCATGACACTTTGTTTAATTATAGAAATTATGACAGGGTAATATTTTATTTACCACAGTACGCCATACGCCAATATCAACATGCACCTAGCAGAAACCCAAGAAGTGCCTTGAAAGTGACTTCCTTTCTCAACAGGCATAGTGGCATTTAAATGTCGAGCCCCCCAATACATACAGGTTTCTGGTGGAGTTCATAAGCCTGATGGTAACTCCATACCCAGGCTTAGAGGCACCTCGGGCAGCTTCATAAACACGGACTGTCTGGAAGATCAACAAGCTACGAAGAGCTTTGGAATGCATGTCGATACAACGAGGAAGAATATTGGATGAAGTAGGGATGGGTTCTCAGTGCACAGTTCGACATGGGGATTTAAATCTTGATGCACAGAGGAGCCCTTGCTGATCAGGTATCTCTCTTAATAGAGTATGTATGTCAACAAGGATCCCACCGGCCCGTTAGCTCATCCATGAGGCCTATCTCAAACTGGACTAGGGTAAGACGGGATGAATGGAAACGGCAAGCCTTTTTAGTGCATGTCTTTAACCACCTAAAAAATTATTTCCAGTGGTATGCTGGTAATTCATATGCAGTGTTTTCCCACATGAGTGATGAGTACAGTGGCACATTTCCAAAATATCCATGCTTTAATATTCTGTAATGCACTTTTTATCAGTAGGTATTTTATTTAATCCATTTGAGTGTGTGTGCCATACGACCGCCAACAGGTGCGGAAAAAAACTGATATTTCCCAGCTGACATTTATAAGTGGATACTATGTGTATGTATGTGGGATGAGTGTGAATAGTGATTAAGGTACGACACCAGAGATCCTGGTCCTGAAGAAAGCATGGAACCCCAGACAGAGTCCTAGCATGGGCTGAAACCTGTTGAAGAGGATGCGGCGGTCATTAGCACCCCCAGGAATCACATAGAACTTTTTTTTAATCATCTCTTAAACCCAGCAGTAATGAAGGAATTATACTGGGAATGGTCCAGAGATTTTTCTACTCACACATTGGATCCCATATTCCACTACCCTAATAATTACTTCCTGTTAATCCAGGGAGCCCACTCACCACTAGCATATTCTCTGGCAAGTGTGATGGGCAGAAGGCAAAGCATTACATCCAGTGTGGTGTGTAAGGCCTTGATTCCTGGGCCCTTACATGTAGGAGAGCATACAGAACAGAAAGGTTCCCCAACAGAGTTGGACAAACAAAAAGTCCACAGATGAGAACCCTTGATGGTGTTGACAAACTGGTCTTATCTTTTTTTTTGGTCCTAAAGGGCTGGAACACTGCGGGCCTAACACCCAAGAGCATACCTAGTTGGATGCCAAAAGCAGCTTTTTTCTATGGGTGATTACTATCCAACAAAGGATACCTGTTAGACATAAATTATTGTAGTGTTGTGTAATTGCACTCTATGAGTGCATACAATTGTAAATCCACACGTGGGAGCGTATACGTGGTAGAGTTCACAGCATTGTTTGCCTTGAGAATTTGTGAACAAGCTTGTGAGGCTTTCACAAACTCTTCTCAGTCAATTTTCTTCCCGGAAACATTCAAAGATTTCGTGCCTTTCCAAGGTCTGATGGGAAAGGGAACACCCACAATCTTCATGAAGGTGCGGGAGAAGGGTTTTCTCCACAGGGAAAATGATGTCCTCAATGAAAATCAGACAAATTTGTGCACTCGCCTTTTAGGCTGCTTTCTCCACTGTAGTTATCTCTTGCATATACAGTGACTATCGATGTTATCAGCAATGTACACACTGTAGAGTTATTTATCAAAGTAAGGGAGAACCACACAGATCCTACACATGGCTTTGATGTTTCATCAGAACCTCTGTAATCATGGATACTGTTTTCAGTGTGCCATTCATGTCTTACAGTTAACTGTGCTTGATAGGTACAAAGCTGTAGCTCTATAAACATGACAATGATTATGATAAAACAGCACTGAGATATATAAAGGATGCAGCCTCAAAGGGAAATAGGCAGATAAGTACCAAAGCACATATAAAAGTGTCATGAAAAACAAAGCTCACGAAAATATAATTATCCACTGAAAGCAAGACCCATTAGGTCGTCATCTAGTAGGTTGGTGAAAGCAAACAATAAACCAGAGGGCCTTGTAGGGCTAGGCACAGTGCATTGCATTCAGCCTGGTCGAGATAAAGCTACAAAGCAACATGTAAATCTTCCTATAATAAAATGTGTTCTCTCTGCCAGTCTTAAATCGCTGTGATGTCTCCCTGGTGTGGTCCGCACTTTATAAAACTTTGCATAAAGACATAAATAATGTTTTTCAAATGTTACAGAAGGTGAAAGAAATCTAATGATACAGCTGCATTTATATGTGGCATAGACAAAAGTTTGATGTTAGATGCGACTCCTCCCTTTTACACTTTTGTGATTTTCAGGCTTTTCCTCGAACCTTTTAGGCATCGAGATATAACCCACAAATTGTAAAAGAATAACACTGTCCATAGATGAATTGAGAACCAGGAACAACTGTCTTAAAAAGATAAAGGGAGGAAACGTGTCTAGTAAAGGGTGACAAAGTCTCAATATCATGGGTGACAAACGACCAAAACTTGAAATGGAAAAAACACGAGAAACATATGACGTCAAAGGTAAAAGGAACAATTAATGGCTTTTTAAACTACACTTAGAGGAAACATGGGATGAAATGCTTTGCCCAGGTGGAGACGATCCATCAAAGACAAAGTGGTGGCTTATGTCTTTAGGGAGCTGATGTGTCTAGAACAAAGTCAGAAGTGGAACTCCTAGATTGCCAGAAGGGGAAAAGTAACTGAAAATTCACAGCTCAATTCCCAGTGCAATGTTGGAGGTGCACAGGTGTTTTGTGTCAGAAATGCACAGAAAATCTAATGTTCTACAGAAATGTGCAAACCCATATAAGCTAGAGAGATATTGTGAACTTGAATAATGCCAAGCAGCTTCAAGATATCATGAGTTTGATGGAAATCTTTAATCCGGGGAAGTTCTAGGTGCTGAGCTTCCAGCAATCAATAAGAACAACATGTGCAAAAAAGTACGAAAAACAAATGCTCGAGAAGAAACAACAAGCTGGAGACTGCTATGGGCAAGTTTTGGAATCTTCACTGGAAAGAAAACTATTTCCCAGCTCTGTGTCCCTCCCTCTGTCTCCTCCCTCCCCCTCCCTCTGTCTCCCTCCCTCCCTCTGTCTCCCTCCCCTGTCTCCCTCCCCTGTCTCCCTCCCTCTCTCACCCTCCCTCTGTCTCCTCCATCCCTCTCCCTCCCTCACCCTCTGTCACCTCACCCGTGTGTGTATGTGTATGTGTCTGGGTGTGTCTGGGTGTGTCTGTGTGTGTGAGAGGGTGTGTCTGTGTGTGTGTGTGTGTCAGTCTCAGTGTCAGCTTGCAGCCCGGGCTGAGACAGCTTCCTCAGTGCACACACAAAGCCGCACCGGAGCACTTAACTGGTCTTTAAAAGACCATTTACATGGTATTGAGGCTTTGTTGTATTCACCTCTTAGCGCCCCTGCAGCTCCCCTCTGACAATCACTGCTCCCCCGGCCCCTACAGAGCAGAGGCTCTGAGTCCAGCGCTGCTGCGGCGGTGTTTGCCAACACTATTTAAAAAATGTTTTAAACACAGATACATGTCTGCAAGGTCCGTGGGCCGCCAGGGAAGGCTTGCCGGGCCGCTGGGCGCCCGCTGGCCGAACTATGAGTACCCATGCTCTAGAGCAACTGGAAGAACGTCACAAAATGCGTTTATTGATTTCATAGTATGCACTGGCATAGGCTGGTCTAGGTGTTGATGTGGAAGATAATGCAGTTTGGAGTTTTACGCGCTAGCGCTGGTCCTGGCACAGATGCTGAATATGAATGTTTTTGTGGATGCTTGTGTGGGCACTGATGCCAGTCTTTTTGCTGTTTTTGATTTGGGCTCCGGTGTGGTTGAAAGTGCAGGTGTTGGTGTGTATGTTGGTGCAGCTACTGGCACATTGTGGGAATCATCATAATCCTTACGACACTAAACATGTCAGTTTGTGTGACGCACTGGGGACTGGATGCACTGATTGAGGTTTCCTACAAAAGGCCGTTCACGCTTCATGACTGACCTCAGATCTTGGTGCTTAGCATCCTACCGAGAATCATTTTGTGGCATACAAGTTTTGATTTGATCAAATCTTTTCAATAATGGTTGTCCCATCTCAAGAACTGACAGATGCTAGAAATTCCTCAGGGTGACTATGCAATACTGCGAATCTGAACATGCTTGCCAGCCTTAATGATCTGATGAAACAAATAAACTTTAGACTACTTGCCCTGTATTTTCTCCTCTAAAGAAGTTCTAATACATTTTCATCCCTAGAAGGAGCATAGGCAATGAACTTTCAATACGACCCCAGGTTGGATCCGTTTGGACTGAACAGGAGTGGGTTTATAATGTGAGTGGGTATTCATAGTGTAGGTCTATATTGTTTACTGAAAGGATGAGTTCTCACTGCATTATAAAAAATCTGCCCCAGCACTCATGTTCATCATAATTGAATCTGGAGAGATCAGTCAGGTATCAATGTTATGTTAAAGTTTTGTAATAACTTCACTCCTTATGGCACTTTGTGAATTGTCCTTTTTCCCTGGCTCAATCAATCAATCAATCAATCACAGCATTTTTATAGCGCACTACTCACCCGAAGGGTCTCAAGGCGCTAGGGAGGGGGGGTCCGCTACTGCTCGAACAGCCAGGTCTTGAGTTGCTTCCTGAAGGCGAGGTGGTCCTGGGTCCGGCGGAGGTGGGTCGGGAGGGAGTTCCATGTCTTGGCGGCGAGGTAGGAGAAGGACCGTCCTCCTGTGGTGGCTCTTCGGATGCGGGGGACGGCGGCGAGGGCGTGGCCGGTCGATCGAAGCTGGCGTTTGGGAGCGTAGAAGTTGAGGCGGCTGTTGAGGTATCCCGGGCCTTGGTTGTGTAGGGCTTTGTGTGCGTGGGTGAGGAGTCGGAAGGTGATTCTCTTGTTGACCAGGAGCCAGTGCAGGTCTCTCAGGTGTCCGGAGATGTGGCTGCGACGGGGGATGTCCAGGATGAGACGTGCTGAGGCGTTCTGGATCCGCTGGAGCCTCTTCTGGATTTTGGCGGTGGTACCGGCGTAGAGGGAGTTGCCGTAGTCCAGACGGCTGGTGACGAGGGCCTGGGTGACCGTCTTCCTGGTCTCGGTGGGGATCCACCGGAAGATCTTACGTAGCATGCGCAGGATGTTGAAGCACGACGAGGAGACGGCGTTGACTTGTCTGGTCATGGAGAGGGAGGAGTCCAGGATGAAGCCCAGGTTGCGTGCGTGGTCGGTTGGCTTGGGTGCGGTGCCCAGGGCTGGGGCCACCAGGAGTCGTCCCAGGCGGAGGGTGAGGATCCCAGGATGAGGACTTCCGTCTTGTCCGAGTTCAGTTTCAGGCGGCTGTTCTTCATCCATTCGGCTACCTCTTTCATCCCTTCGTGTAGGTTGTCTCTGGCGGTGGCGGGGTCGTTGGTGAGGGAGAGGATCAGCTGGGTGTCGTCGGCGTAGGAGATGATGTTGAGGTTGTGCTGGCGTGCGATGTCTGCGAGGGGGCCCATGTAGACGTTGAAGAGGGTTGGACTGAGCGAGGAGCCTTGAGGGACGCCGCAGATGACTTCGGTGGCTTCCGATCTGAACGGAGGGAGGCGGACTCTCTGTGTTCTTCCGGCGAGGAAGGAGATGATCCACTCCAGTGCCTTCTCCTGGACTCCGACGTTGCTGAGGCGCTGTACTAGGGTACGGTGGCAGACAGTGTCGAAGGCCGCGGAGAGGTCTAGGAGGATGAGGGCCGCTGTTTCTCCGTTGTCGAGCAGGGCACGGATGTCATCGGTGGCTGCGATCAGGGCGGTCTCGGTGCTGTGGTTTGCCCGGAAGCCAGACTGCGAGGGGTCGAGGGATCCGTTCGTCTCGAGGAAGGCGGCCAGCTGCTTGTTGACGGTCTTCTCGATGACTTTTGCAGGAAACGGGAGCAGCGAGATGGGGCGGTAGTTCTTGAGGTCGGTGGGGTCGGCTGATGGCTTCTTGAGTAGGGCGCTGAGTTCGGCGTGCTTCCAGCTCTCCGGGAAGGTAGCGGTGTCGAAGGAGGTGTTGATGATGTCCCGCAGGTGGGGTGCAATGACAGCGTCGGCCTTGTTGAAGACGTGGTGAGGGCAGGGGTCGGTCGGAGATCCGGAGTGGATGGAGTTCATCGTGCGGATGGTGTCTTCGGTGTTGATCGGAGTCCAGGCGCGGAGGGTGGTGGTGGGGGTTGGGGGTTCGGTCGTGGCGTGCGTCGGTTGAGTGCTGAAGCTGTTGTGTATGTCCGCGATCTTGTTGTGGAAGTAGGAGGCGAGGGAGTTGCAGAGGTCTTGCGAAGGGGTGATGTCGTTGTTTCCGGCGTTGGGGATGGAGAGCTCTTTGACGATGTTCAAGAGTTCCTTGCTGTTGTGTGCGTTTTTGTCCAGTCGTTCCTTAAATGCGGTTTTCTTGGTGGCGCGGATGAGTTGGTGGTGCTTTCGGGTGGCGAGCTTGAGGGCAGCCATGTTGTTCGGGGTTGGGTCTCTGCGCCAGGTTCTCTCGAGGGCTCGGCCGTTCTTCTTGGAGTTCTTGAGTTCGTCGGTGAACCATGGGGCTTTCTTGCTGCCGGGTCTGCTGGGCGGGGTCCTCAGGGGGGCGAGGTCGTCTGCGCAGTCGCTGATCCACTTGGTGAGGTTGGTGGCCGCCTGGCTTGGGTTCGGTGTGCAGGTGGGAGGGTTCATGCTCAGGGAGGTCGCGAGTTGGTCGGCTGTGATCTTGTTCCAGCTTCTGCGTGCAACCTGTTGCTGGTGGTGGTGGATCGTGGTCCTTCTGAAGCTGAAGTGGACGCAGCTGTGATCCGTCCAGTGGAGTCCGGTGGCGTGGCTGAAGGCGATGTCCTTGCTGGATGAGAAGACGGGGTCGAGTGTGTGTCCGGCGTAGTGGGTGGGGGTGGTCACCAGCTGCTTGAGACCGAGGTTGGCGAGGTTGTCCAGCAGGGTGGTGGTGTTGCGGTCGTTGTTGTTCTCCAGGTGGAAGTTGAGGTCCCCGAGGAGGATGTAGTCAGCGGAGCAGAGGGCGTGCGGGCTGATGAAGTCGGCGATGTCTTCGCTGAATTGTGTGCGTGGTCCCGGGGGTCTGTAGATGAGAGTACCTCTGAGGGTGGTCTTGGGGTTGATGTGGACCTGGAAGTGAAGGTGCTTGGCGGGTGCGAGGGTGTCGTCGGTGTTGGTCGAGATGCGGATGGTGTTCCTGTGGATGATGGCGATGCCTCCTCCTGTGTTGTTGATGCGGTCCCTTCGGATGATCTTGTAGCCGTCTGGGATGGCGATGGCGATGTCGGGCGCTGAGGAGGCGTTCATCCAGGTTTCCGTGAAGAAGGCGACGTCTGGGGCTGTGGAGTCGAGCAGGTTCCAAATCTCGATGGCGTGCTTGTGGACGGAGCGGGTGTTGAGCAGGATGCATTTCAGGTGGCTGTGGCTGTTGCTCGTCTTGGTCTTGGTCGGTGCTGGTGTAGTGGAGATCTGGATGCAGGTGAACTTGCAGGTGTTGCAGCAGAAGGGTCCGTGGGTGCGTCTCGGGGTGGCTCGGTAGCACCCCGGGGTTCTTCCGGCGTTGTGTGCGTAGAGTTCGGTGGCGTAGTAGGTCCGGCGGGTGGGCTGGGGTCTGCGGGGGCCAGGGGTCCTGGCACTGGGCGCGGTCCAGGCGCGGACGGGCGCAGACGGGCTTACCTTTGGCGCACCTTCGGCGCTCAATCGGTGCTCCCGCTGTGCGCGTCCGCTGCGCGGTCGCTCTGGGGGTGTCATAAGAAGGGGGACGGGGGGCGGGTCTGCTGGGCTGGGCGAGCGGCTGGGCCAATGGGCCGGTGGTGGGCGGGGCCGCAGGGGGCCAGCGGCGGGAAAAGTGGCGAGCGGGCGGCTCAGCAGTGGCTGGGCCGCTCGGGGGTGCTGGGGGGGCGACGGTGTCGGTGGCGGCAGGCAGGAGGCTGTCAAGGAGGCTGGCTGGCTAGCAGGATCAGCAGGCGAGGGAGCAAGGGGGTGACCCGGCCTCGAGAGGCACAGTGGTCACTCCCGCGAGCAACCAGGCACTCCCCTTAAGAAGGGGGACGGGGGGCGGGTCTGCTGGGCTGGGCGAGCGGCTGGGCCAATGGGCCGGTGGTGGGCGGGGCCGCAGGGGGCCAGCGGCGGGAAAAGTGGCGAGCGGGCGGCTCAGCAGTGGCTTTCAGATTCCAAGCCTTTGTTACTCCCTACTGGGCCAGGTTAATTACTGTACTGGCAAGGAGAAGGATCAAAGGCCTCCATACACACTATAGAGCAGGGGTCTTCAATCTGTGGGGCGCGACCCCCAGGGGGGTCGTGGAGTCCTGGGAAGGGGGTCGCAGATTGTCAGTTTGCCTTAGTGGCGTCGGGCTGATTGAGGGTGCTCACCGCGGAGGCCTAATTCACACCGAGGGGTGAAAAACAGCAAAGCCTCATTAACAAGTAAAAGGTCTTTTAAAGACCTGTGAAATACTTGGGTGCGGCTTTGTGTGTGTTCCTGAAGGTGTTTCAGCCTGGCTCACATACACGAGGTGGGGGGCCTGGGGGGCAGGGGAGGGTGGCTGGGGGAGGAGGCTGTAGCCCTTTGAGTTCAATGGATGTTGCGCGCCTGGAGCTGTGGGTCCCGCCTGTAAAGCACAAAGCACGAACCCTCATACCTAGGGCCTGTGCAGGAGAAATGTGCCTGAGAGTCTGTTCTTCAGGTGGGTTGTCGTTACAGCCTGCCCCCCCCCCCCAAGCAGGGAGGCACAGGGATGCCCTCCCATGAGAGCGGAAAAAGAAGGAAGAAGACGCAGAGAGATACTGCCCCCCCCGCTCCCCCCCATGAGAGTGGCACAGAAAAGGTGGGTGGATGAATGGATGAAAGGGTGGATGGGTGAAGGATGGATGTATAGATGGATAAAAGGTTGCATGGATCATGATGTGCATGGATCATGATGGATGGTTGTGTGAAAAGGTGGGTGGATGAATGAATGATGGATGGATGTATGGAAGGGTGGATGGGTAAAGAATGGATGTATGGATGCAAGGATGAAAGGGTGGATGGATGAAGGACGAATGTATGGATGGAAGGATGAAAGGGTGGATGGATGAAGGATGGATGGATGAAAGGGTGGATGGATGAAGGATGTATGTATGTATGTATGTATGGATGGAAGGAAGGATGAAACGGTAGATGGATGACGTATGGATGGATAAAAGGTTGCGTGGATGAATGATGGATGGATGTGTGGAAAAAGTGGGTGGATGAATGATGGGTGAATGGATGGATGAAAGGGTGGATAGATGAAGGATGTTTGTATGGATGGTAGGAAGGATGAAACGGTAGATGGATGAAGGATGGATGTATGGATGGATAAAAGGTTGCATGGATGAATGATGGATGGATGGATGTGTGAAAAGGTGGGTGGATGAATGATGGGTGAATGGATGGATGAAAGGGTGGATAGATGAAGGATGTATGTATGTTTGGAAGGAAGGATGAAACGGTAGATAGATGAAGGATGGATGTATGGATGGATAAAAGGTTGCATGGATCATGATGGATGGATGTCTGAAAAGGTGGGTGGATGAATGATGGGTGGATGGATGGATGTATGGATGAAAGGGTGGGTGGATGAAGGATGGATTATGGATGAAAGGGTGGATGGATGGATATATGGATGGAAGGATGAAAGGGTGGATGGATGAAGGATGGATGTATGGATGAAAGGGTAGATGGATGAAGGATGGATGGATGGATGGAAGGATGAAAGGGTGGATGGATGAGGGATGGATGTATAAAAGGTTGCATGGAGGAATGATGGATGGATGTGTGAAAAGGTGGGTGGATGAAGGATGGATGTATGGATGGAAGGACGAAAGGGTGGATGGATGAAGGATGGATGTATAGATGGAAGGATGAAATGGTGGACGGATGAAGGATGGATGTATGGATGAAAGTGTGGATGGATGAAGGATGGATGTATGGATGGAAGGATGAAAGGGTGTATGGATGAAGGATGGATGTATGGATGAAAGGGTGGATGGATGAAGGATGGATGGAAGGGTGAAAGGGTGGATGGATGAAGGATGGATGTATGGATGGATAAAAGGTTGCATGGATGAATGATGGATGGATGTGTGAAAAGGTGGGTGGATGAATGAATGATGGATGGATGGATGGAAGGGTGGATGGGTAAAGGATGGATGTATGGATGCAAGGATGAAAGGGTGGATGGATGAAGTATGGATGTATGGATGGAAAGATGAAAGGGTGGATGGATGAAGGATGGATGTATGGATGAATGTGTGAAAGTGTGGGTGGATGAATGATGGATGGATGGGATGAGGTCTAACAGGCGCATTTATGGTTGTCGATAGTTGTTGATGATGAGGAGTACCAGTTTCTAGAAACTTTTGTTGGAAGGGGGTCCTTAAGCCTAAAAAGGTTTTACAAGGGGGTCTCGGCATCAAAAAGTTTGAAGACCTCTGCTATAGAGCCATTAACAGTGCTTGGCCCTGTTCCTTAAGAAAGAAATTGGTGTAGAGAAAATGGGCATGTAATAAACTCTTCACACTGCACCTGGCCTATGCAAGTACCAGGAAAGGCTAGTGTTAAGGAGTGAAATGGGTGTCACCCTGCCACCGCGTGTGAGTAGGTGGAGAAGTGTGGCTCACTGGTTAGAGGAGGCAGACCCGGACGCTGAGATCAGACCCGGGACCAGGGTTCAATTCCTGACGCGGCAGGGTCTTGAGCCCAAAATGTCCACGGACTCGGTAATTCTCGCTTCGGTGCCTACTCGAATCACAGGTTCACACTCTGCAACTCTGGGCAATAGCTTGCTTAATCTCCACTACGGCCCCCCCGCGCGGTGATATTGCGCTATATAAAAACCCATCCATCCATCCATCCAGTAGCAAAAGGGTGAGAAGGAACACAAAGCAGCTAGCAATAAATTGTGCTTGCTGCTTGGTGACAAATATGTGTAGATCTGTGTTGTTTTTAGGGTGTGGAGGAGTATGGCCCTTAGCCCTGCACATGAGTTGGCTGGGTGCGGTGTTCCTCAACCTGGAGGCATAAATCAGTTAAGTGAGGGCACCCTAGTAGTTGCGATGTGTGTTTTACTGCCGATAATAGACCTTTACTTGGGCGTAATTCATATGGCCCAGGCTGAAGTCGGAATGCTTCAATGTATCTATTTGCCCGTGGCAGGGCAGGCTGTCTGAGACAATGTAGGATTGGGCGTGTCAGTGACCTCTGCCTCTACTACTGTGACCCAGCAATGTCTGTTGATTTTCTTATGATAGGTGGGCTGAGGTCTGGGGGAGGAGTCCAGCAACTTCCATTAAGGTTCTTCTACAGTGTGGGTTAATAGTTTGTGCCACTAGAGCCAGTCACCAGCCCCAGAGAGAATAAGCAGAGAATAAGGATGTAGGTGAATGCGTTTTGTGTGAAGCTTTGGCCTGCTGCGGTTCACCCTGCCTTCCCTCGAGTGAAGCCCTCTCGTTCTCAGTCCTACAGTGGCCGCATCTACCACGTGTTTTATTGTAGAAGCTGGACATTCTCCCCGTCTCCATGGCACTCCTTGGCTGTTCTCGTGCACCACTGGGGTAATCAGCTGTGAGGTAAAGGAGCCACCTCACCCGTGCCAGGGTGGATGGAGGGCAGGCGTGCCCCTGCGCCGAGACCTGCCCATTAACAGTTGAAAGGCAATCTTGTTAGAAGAGCTTGTTCTGCCAGAGGCGACCCCGGGAGCTGCAAGGGAGAGGGCTCGGCGGAAAACAACCTGTTACACTGTCACCTCGTTAACCTCGGCACATGTTCTCTCTCTGGGTAATACAATCTGTTCCCTGGGAAGGCTGGGGTTAATCACGGGCACTGCCACTTCATTTCACCACTCGAACTGTAAGTGTTTCTGGGGGTGTAAAGATTTCTGAACTGGGGTGACCCTGGCTCCCTCCAGCTGTCTGCAAATGCTGACTCTTTTCATGTGGCGCAGCTTCCTGCAGCGTCTGATATCAAGTGGCAGGGTCTCGATGGCACAGCGCACATCAGTGCTTGCCACACTCTGAACGGCCTCTTGACACTCCAGCACTTGGAGCTACTACTACCTAACGCAATGAAACTCACTGTTAGGACCCCAGAAGGCTGAAAGGCTGGTCTGCCCTCCTGAAATTCAAACTAACAGCTTACAAACAGATCTTGGCATATCGCCCCTCGTCTATTTACCAGCTGGGCCGGGCCCGGCTCATAGGTCGGAGGTGCTCAGGTCAGGCTGGCATAGCGAGTTGGGGTAGATGGCGGAGGCGCTGCGGCTGACAGAAACCCGGCCTGGTGATGTCTGCAATGTACAATGCATTATTAATGTATAGGTGCAACAGTCCTAATACTGCTCCCCAGGGCTTTAAGTGGAAAAAATAAACTGGGGGTGCTCTAAAAAGGGCGGGGCAAACCTTTTAAAGGGGTTTGGCCTATCCACGCAGGGGCGTGGTCTAAATCAAGATGACTAGCATTGTGTGCCTATGAAAAACCCCTCCAATTATCCTACCTTTGGAACACTTTTTCTTCAAAGGATTTCACTTCCTCCAACAAGGCAGCTCACCTAGCATGACGTCTCCACTCTGACTCATGATTGAACTGGAGCACAGTGTAGGGCACTCTTTCCAGCCAGGCGGAAGGACACAGTGCGGGAAAGTGAGCCCACAAACCCTGCGTGAGACACTTAAGGGGCTAGAAGCCTGGAAGGAAATTAAAGGCTGTGAATCTCCTTTTTTGTAGCACTAACTATTCCTGCCTGGAGGTCGCGCAAAAGCATTTTCATGTACATTAATGAATCTTTACACAAATTCTATTTGAGCATAAAAGGCAGTGGCTGCTGGTAACATTTGAAAGTGGTGACCCGTAAAATTAGTGGTGGAGCACACCGCTGCGAGCGAACCAGCCTGAACGACCTAAGGAGGGTTCGGGTGGAGAACATTTTGAAAAACGGGTGGGCAAATGGTGCATTTCCCAAGCAAATTTGAGAACACATGCACTTTACTCTTCGCAGTCAAAAACGAGGTGAGGGTTGGCCTAAACGAATTAATAATTAGGATTGACCAACGTTGTTGTTTATGTACATAGCAGCACCATGCTTCCAGTTACACCAAAGCCCTCCAGAGTCCAAAGAAAGGCCACACTGCACTCGTGCACTTCTTTCTGTCGGTTTGTCACTAACATATTCAACCGTGACAGTGTCCAAACACAAATAGCGAACATTGATGTGCCCAGATTTTACAAACATCACACAGTCCGCACAACAGTCATTCATTAGATTTAATGTTTTCACCAAAATGCTGCTGTTGCTTAACTAATTTTCCAAAACGACCCGAGACTTCAATTCTTTAAATAAAAGATGATCATGCTTTACTCATTAATGGAAAGAGATTTTGTATTATAAAAAAAGATATTTTGTATTATAAAAGAAAGCCGGTGAAAGCAGCAGCAATCTATAGAGCACAACAATGGGGCCACATGAACATTAAACATTTTGATAAAGTCGACAATTTGCTTTATTTCCTCTCGTACTGCTGTGTGGGAGACTTCAGACTGGAACACGCGGTCACTGTGGCTGATTTATGGGCCAGTGATAAACTGTGATATCCGCCCACTGATACACTTGTAACGGTGTTAACTATACAATAAATACATTAATTTACTGTGCAGTGCTTCTACAATTCACTTAAACACTGTATGCTCCTTAGCAAATCATTGTATCTTCCCATGCGGCAAATTAAAAATACGTGTAATGTAGATGTGCAAAAATAACTGTACAGTGAGTGTAGGGTACTATCTTAATCCCACACCGTTCACCCCACCAGTCACTGCCTAAAAACCAAGGAAACTTTTGTGTAGTCGATCTTCAAAGAGTGATGTCAACAGAAGCCCTGAAATGAATAGAAGGTTCACCCGCATCTGTCTTGTGTAGTTGTCGCCTCCCTGTATGTCTGTCTGCTTTTACTTTTAATGCTACTTTACAGTGCAAAGAATGTTTGTGCTGGAAAGTAAATACTTTAACAACACTTTGCGTCACTTTGTCATATTGTTGAGTGTTGATAAATTTGCCCAAAGTGTGCACTGGCAGTAGAAGCATTTATGCCTTTCAGAGCGTAGATACAACATGAGCAGAGGTCATGCACGCTTCCTTCAGCCATACAGCACCTGTACAGCAGTCAAAGCCTGTGAAGGAGAAGGTCTCCCTGTTTCACACACACAAACTCAAGCATCTTGAAAAGGGGTACTTTTCTCACAGAAAGAATAAGCAGGGATCAAGATCTTCAAGGGTAGGCCATTTCAGCTACGAGTCACAGAACTTATGGGACATTTCACCCTTCCAGCTTCTCCAAGTAAGGTGCCTTAAAATATCGATGATTCCATCACTTAGTCCGTTAAAGAGTAAAGCTTTCTGTTTGCCTCCCGGAGCCGTGCTCTGCGGGCAGCGTGCGGCGGTGCTTGTGTCATTAACAGGGATAAAAGCCCCGTCGTCGAGGTGTGGCACAGCCGTAATTTATTATATGGGGGGGGGGGGGGGGGCGGCGCTGCTAAATGATGTGCGAAATACCAGGCCTTTGTAGAGCCAGGGCGTGAAGGATGGGACAGGGTTTGCTGTGCTGTTGGAGTCAGAGACACTGTGCATAGCAGACACATTCTCCTGATTGCCCCTCGAGAGCACTGACTGCTGCACTAACATTCCCTGCACGTTTCTAGTCGCTATTCGATTTTCAGTAGTATAAAATTGATTTATCCCTAAGCATGCCGTAACTATTCTATTAACAGTCCTAAAATATATTTTTAAAAACGTATTCTGGCCCGAAAATAGAGCCCGATAGAGACCCGTTTCGAGGCTCTCTAAAAATAACTGCCGGTGCTCAGACCCGGACAGACCCGGCCCACTTAAAGCCCTGCTGCTCCCGGGTCCCATCATAGCTTTCAGTCTTTCTTTGGCATTTCACCTGGAGAAACTTTCTTCCAGAGGTCAAAGTGGGCGGGACACAAGGGGCACAACGTGCCCATAGTTGTTTAATTTAACTAAAAAGTTCCTTTAATTTATGTTAAAAGAGATCCCTCCTGGGGCGGTTAACTTATATACTTTCGAGATTGCTCAGCTGTTAGTGGATGTGCAGTGAAGCCGAGGGAGGGGCAGACGCAGGCAGTTAAAGAAGAAGCAAGCCTTCTCACCTGCGGGGGCTGCAGCCTGAGGAAATGCAATGCAAATATGTTTGATTGGTTAATCTGCAAATCTAAAGGCTGCATGGTGGTATTGACCTTAATAATTATGTAATTTACAGTTTAGGTGAACTGAAGTGTAAAAGTCAACGACTGATGGCAGCGCAGCACACCTCGTCGGAGAGTGCGTGCAAGAAAAACTAAAATATTTGTTGGTTTATTGTATTGCTTCAAGCAATCCACACCGCCAAATGTTCTAATTTTTCATGCAAGCACACTCCGACGAGGTGCTTATTCCGTCTTCAGCTGCTGCCGGGATCCACAGTCTAAAGGAACTGGCAGATTCTCAATGTAAACACTAGAAGGCTCAGCATCCGTCATCCTCAGATTTTCAGCTCATCTTGGACACATAACGAGAAACATGATATCAGATACAAGATGTGTTTGTCATTGTAAATGGTGCCCGTTCCTGTTACAAGCCCCTCACCTTCCCTCCCAAGACCAGATAACAGAAACAGCGGAAGTGCTCGAGGCACCAGTCTTCCTAACATTACTACAGCTATATCAATTAATAGATATCTATGACCAAGCATCTAGAAGCATCCACTCACCCACTTATACCATGCGAATGCTGCATGTGTGTGTGTGTGTATGAGTGTATGTGTGTCTGCGTGTGTGCGCATGAGTGTGCGTGTGTGCATGAGTGTGCGCGTATGTGTGTTTTTTAATTTCTGTAATTTTTTATTGTGTAAAAAATATATATTTACATGGAGCACGGAATATACATGAGTGGAGGAAAAAAAGGGGGGAGAAAAAGGTAAAAGAAAGAGAAAGGGAAAGGCTCCGGGGGGGGGGAGGTAGGAAGGGGGAGGGGGCGGGGGGTGTTGGCCCCGTCGTTCCGTGGCTTTGTTCGAATGTCAGTTTTCCAAGTCCAGCTTGTCATCATCTTCTGCCGCCCCCTTCGCGAAGCTCGGTTGGTGTCCTTGACCCACGCCCCGGACGAAAGAGAGGATAGCGGAGGATAGAAGTCGAGAATGAAAGAGTGGAGGAGCCTTGCGTATTAGTTTCCTTTTGTTGGCGCGTGGGTCCGCAGGGTGCGCCCCTCAGCGGTAGTCTAGAGTTTGCGCCTATGGGGGTTTGTGCGATGATAGGTAGAGGTCTAGGGGTTCCCATATGTTCGCCTGCCTATGAGTTTTCGGCGAGTGTTTCCCTGTGATGTTATCTGCCCCCCTTAGGAACGTGACCCAGTTTAGCCATGCCTGGGGCGCAGCCTTTGAGGTGTCCTTCCAGTTACTTAGGACTATTTTGACTGCAGCCGTCAGCAGTAGGTCAATGAGGTCAAGATCCTCTTTCGTTGTGATGGCCGGGGATGCAAAACCTAGGACTAGACGTGGGAAATCTATGTGTATGGCTACTCCTGTGATCTCATTGATAAGTGTCCCAATTCTGT
The DNA here is from genome assembly GCF_964261635.1 of Lissotriton helveticus. NCBI lineage: Eukaryota > Metazoa > Chordata > Amphibia > Caudata > Salamandridae > Lissotriton > Lissotriton helveticus. The sequence continues at coordinate 1,695,328,227 of NC_136067.1, read as the reverse complement.
CCCAGAATTCTCTGATCTTAGGGCAGCTGAGAAGAAGGTGTTCTAAGTCTCCCTTCTCTCTGTCACAGTTCCAGCATGCATCACTCTCTAGGATCCCCAAGGAGGCCAGGCGGGCTGGTGTCCAGTACGCCTTGTGTACTAGCCAGTATTTGGTCTGGTTTAGCGTTGCTGTTATTTTTTTCCTAGAGGTTGATCTCCATAGTTCCGCTTTCTCGGCCTCACTTAGTTCCCTCCCTGCTGCGGCTCCACAGAAGTTTGTAACCTTATCATTGAGTTTTGTCTTTTTGGGGCGGAGTATTTTGTATAGGTGTGCTACTTGGTGTCCTAGTGTGTTGAGACTGGCTGCCAGTTGTATGAGTGATGGTGTCTTGTTGTTAAGGTTTGCCTTCCTGATTGCCACTTTGATTTTCAGGAAGTTATAGAGCTCTATGCTTTGTAGATTGTAAGCTTCCTTGAGGGTGTCAAATGTTGTGTGCTCGCCCTGTTTTTGGAGGTCCTGGGCAGTGGAGATACCATGTTTGTACCATTCGTGCATGTCTAGAACTCTATCCCTGTATCTTAACTTGGGGTTGTGCCAGATGGACTCTAATTGGCCTCCCTTGATGCTTGTTGTCAGTAGGAAGGAACAAGAGAATTGAAGCCCTAGAGAAAGAGATTAAAAAGCTGGAAAACAGCCACATAGCCAGAATGGAAGATAGTAACACACTCACGAACCTTACCAAACTGAAGTACGAACTTAACAGAATACTGAGTGAGAGAGCAGGGACCTGGATTAACAAATACAAATCTATCAACCTCTGTACTGCAAACAAAGCGGGCAAAAACCCAGCGCCCTACCTTAAGGGGAAACAGGAACAGCACACGATAGGAGCAATCAAAGACAGACACAGCAAGTCCCAGACTGCAAACAAGGACATCCTAGAGGTCTTCAGAGACTTCTATGAGGGACTGTACACCAAAGATGAAACGCTTAAGGAGGATGGGGGCAAGGAGCTGCTAGGAAGCATAACCACACCTACACTATCAGACCGAGAACGCGAGATCTTAGAGCTGCCCATAACGGAGGATGAGATAGAGAAAGCCACGGCAAGCCTCAAGGATAATAAGGCACCGGGGCCGGATGGCTTCACAGCTGCTTTCTACAAGCAGTACCTGCACACTCTCAAACAGACACTGAAACAAGTATTCACGGAATGTGTCCAGAATGGAAGCATGACACCCTCAATGGCTGAAGCAAACATAATTGTTATACCTAAAGAGGGGAAGGACACGAATGAGGCGAAGAATTTTAGACCGATCTCCCTAATAAATGTAGACGGCAAGATCTACGCAAAAATACTAGCCAATAGACTCAATGCGTACCTACCTAAACTGATACACAACTCTCAAGTGGGCTACATCAAAAACCGTATGTCCCATGACAACACGAGACTACTATGCCACATAATCAGCCACTCCTCCCGAAGCAGCAATGCAGCTGTCATGATAGCCCTGGACGCTGAGAAAGCGTTCGACAGGGTTTCATGGCCCTTTTTAGACCAATGCATGGGGAAATTCGGGTTAGGGCCAAACTATAGAAGGATGGTGATGGCTCTATACAACAACCCCAAAGCACGGGTGGTGGTCAATGGAGGCACATCAGACATACTACACCTTGGCAGGGGAACAAGACAAGGCTGCCCACTTTCACCAGCCCTCTTTCTATTAGCCATAGAACCGCTCCTCACAATGATCAGAACGAACGATGACATAGCGGGGATACCAATAGAAGGAGAAACATTCAAGTTAGCGGCATACGCTGATGACGTACTAATAGTCACAGAAGATCCAGAAAGATCCATTAAAGCACTGACTGACACTATCGGAAAATACGCGCAGGTATCAGGGTACAAACTCAATACAGACAAATCAGAGTGCAAACCTTTAAACATCCACACGACAAGAACGGTACTAGGAACGTCTGGACTAGCTTGGCAACAGAAGCCCATAAAATACTTAGGCATCCTCTTTGAGAGAGACCTAAGAACGACACTGGAACATAATGAACAAGCAACAATCCAAAAAATCAAGGATAAAGTAGAAGGGTGGTCCCCCAGATTCACAACATGGTGGGGAAGGGTAGAAGCGATAAAAATGATGCTCACACCAATGGTCAACTACATGCTAACCATGCTCCCACTTTCTAACACAGAAGACTTCCACTAGAGACTAGACAAGATACTGAACAACTTCTTGTGGAGAGGGAAAAAACCTAGAATAAGCCTACACAAGCTTAGGCTCTCAAAAGATCAGGGTGGGCTAAACATAACTAATTTCAAACGATTCCCGGCAGCCTGCATAGCCAGACAGGGGCTACACTGGCTAGACCCAAAACAGGAATACACCCCAGCATGGCTCACACTCGAGCGAGGGCTACTAAAAGGCATGAACCCCATCGCCCTCCTCACTGCCACCCGACACCCAACAGCCAGGGACAATCCAGTCCTAAAGAACACGAAAATAGCTCTTCTAAGTGTTGACAAACTACTGACAACGCGTATGTGTGTTTTTAATGGAGTGTGCCGCTTCTTTTCTGCCAGTGTCCAGGTCTGACATTCTTGTTCTCTCAAGTCCAAGTCAAAACTTTATTCGGAGACATGTAAATCATGCCCATAAAAGTACATACATATAATACATGTTAAAGGAAAATACACTTTACAATCGCAATCCGCAAAAAATACAGTATGATACATATAACAAATCAAATAACGCACTTTAAAAAAGTTTCCAGTGGATAAATTATTTAAAAAAATTATTTAAAAATTCATGCTTTTCCTAGAACTAATTGCCTTGAGTAAATAACTAGCCGTATAAAAACAGATGTCAGGGTGATGCAAATTAAAAAGTAATTTCATTGCCGCGTTGATGGTTCTTGCTCCAAATTTAATAAATAAAGGTTTTAAAAAGAATTTACGATATTCACTATACAGGTTACATATAAGTAAAAAGTGCTCTGTGCTTTGTTCTGAAATGTTATCGCACCGACATGGACCTGTAGGGCGCATCTTAATCTCAGGGAATGCAACCAATAGGTGGACCGTACCCATCCTCATCCTAGTAAGGACAAACCGATGTTGCCCTTTAGTTACCTGGAAGAGGTAAGGGTGTAGGCCCACAAATTCGTTCAATTGGTTGTAACGTATACAGGTGGAAAGTTTGAGATCATCCGTGGCTCGTCTTTCAGCACAGTGATTTAAGAAGATTGATTTCAAACTGTCTTTAGAAAGATCCGAAGCAGAACAATGATCTAATGTAACGTTTAACCCAAACACATTAGAGAAGGATTCAATTGTGTATTTAATCCATGGGATTTTGAGAAAATAGTCTAGACGTAAACAATCCTCAATGATAACCCTATTAAATGAGGTTTCGTCTTTCATCCAGACCGAACGCCAAAGTGTCAGAGGTCTCAACAGTAGTAGGTCATTTAGATGATTTAGTCCTAGTTCTTTATGGACCAAATTATTCGCAGTGGATGTCGGGAGACACAATAATTTTTTCAGAAATGTATTCTCTTCTACCTGTAAAGGTTCTACCCTGGATACCCCCCATATCCCTGCTCCATAGAGAGCAGCCGAAAGACACCTAGCTTCAAAGATCTTAAGCATTTCTTTGGGCCTTCTACTACCTAATTTGCTTGCAAAAGCAAATATTCCATTGGCGCTCCTAATCATTTTGTCGCGCACCACCTTATGCTCGACATCCCAGCGACCATTTTTAGAGAGGGTAACCCCCAGGTAGCAGAAATTATCCACACACTGCACCACCTGGCCATCAATAAGAAACCTATAGGGTTTTTTAGTTTTGACATTTCTAGCTCCACACTCCATCACATATGTCTTGCTCTTGTTAATGACCAACTTTCTTCTTTCAATAAAGGCCACAAAGTTGTCCATCAAAAGCTGTAGACCCCGAGGAGTCCTAGAAAGCAACACAGCGTCGTCCGCATAGAGTAACACGGGGATGGTACTTGTGTTTACTCTAGGGGCGTCCGCTGGTGCTTTCTTAAGGATCGAGTCTACTTCATTAATAAACAGAGTGAAAAGCAGGGGTGCCAAAACACACCCTTGTCTGATACCTCTCCTGACCCTGAATTTGTCTGTACATTCGCCCGAGAGCCCGTACCGAACACTCGAGCTAAGCCTCTCGTACAAACGGGCCAGAAAATAGATAATTTCCCTAGGTGCTCCCATTTCTAGCAAGGTAGTCCATAGTATGGCATGATCAACCAAGTCAAAAGCGCTGCTCAGATCAGCGAAACAGAGGTAGAGTGAACCATTTTTTGCTCGGGTATATTTCCCTATCAGGAGTTCCAACTTTGACTAGTACTGGCCCCCAAGTCTCAGGTGCGGATTTATACACATCAACTGGAACACCATCGGGTCCCTGGGCCTTTCCGCCCTTACTAGCCCTGATACTACTTAGAACCTCCTGTAAGGTGATATCTAGGCTAAGTACTGGCCAAGAGCAACTTGTCGTCAACATTACCATATTGGAATTAAAAATGCCGGAGAAGTGCTGTACCCATGACTCCTTACCTACGTTTGAGGTTAACACGGGGAATTTATCATCTTTTAAAAAAGGGCTGTTTACAACTGTCCAAAAAAGAGTACAATTTTTCGAAACAGCCGCTAGATCGAATCTCTCCCAAGCTTCCTCTCGTAGTTCAGCTTTCCTTTGCTTAAGAGCTAAATTATAGTCAGATCTGAGCTTAGCTACAACCGTTTTGTCTCTAGGTTTGGTGGATAATGCCTTTTTTAAGGTCTTCAGGGCCACAGTACATGCATTATTGAACCATCCCCTGGCTTTATTGTTAATATTTCCAGCAGCCCTAGTAAACTCACCACTAATAAAAACATTGATTTTAGTAAAGTGAATAATACAGGCCTCCAAGTTTGACTTCTCATCAATGATTGATGTAATGTCATTTGAGCAGCATGAGATAATGCAATTAGAAGTTACTTCAGCTTTATCCCCAGCCCACCTTATTCTAAATCCGTTCGGCCTATGTACATCAATGTTTGTGATAGGGCTACTATCTGGAATAATACAAACTTTCCAAAACCTAGTTTCAATAACAAGACAGTTATGATCACTAACCATATAGTCTACAACCTTGACATCAGAACTAAAATGAGCTAGTTCGGAAGACATACAAATAAAGTCGATTACAGTGTTCTCCCCCCTCCCCACAAAAGTTGGCAAGCTATCACACTTCCCATCCTGCTCAATCTCTAGAACCTCCATATCATAGGTGAGTAGGAAGGAATTCAAAGTTTCTCCATATGTATTGTGTGGGAAATGTGTAGCTGGCTCTCCAACACGGTTCAAAGTGCCACACAACCTTTGGTTAGAGAGAGGGCATACAGAAATATTAAAATCTCCAACATATATGAACTCAAAAACTGTATTAGAAGCTTTCATCAATTGTTTGATTGCGATGTCTAATTCTAAAATAACCATGTGTCTGCTAGCATCAAAAACATTATTATACATATTAATCAATAGAATGTTTTTGTCTGCCTCATCAGCTAACCACAGCAGTTGGGAATTATTGCCCACGGTGATATGCTCCTTCACCCTAATTCGCATTTTCACAGAAATCAGAATTAGCAAACCACCTTTGGCCCTCCCTGAAGTAGTTGCCACTGCTGGTAGCTCGTATGCTACAAAACCATCAAGGCCCTTGAAGTTTAGACACCAGGTCTCTTGCAGACATAAAATATCAAATGTTCTGATCAATTCTAGCCACCCTAATACTTCAGATTTAGAAGCTAGTCCAGCTATGTTCCAACTAGCAATATGGCAAGATGTTGATGCCCCCTCTAAGATATTGCAAGGTGTACCCACAGACTTAAGCAGTATACTACCTATAGTATTTGGGGATTGATGTAGGTCTACTCCTGCGGATGCTTCGGCAATCTCGTGTCTGACCTCTTGTCAATCGCAGTTATTAAGACCAGACAGGGCATCAAACCTGTTTTGTAATAGCAGGCTTGGTACTAGGGGAGAAGCCCAACGGTTATGCATGTTCAAGTTGTTGTCCCATCCTAATGCTGGCGTTTTTGGTAGGGTTACATTTTGCTGTTCCCCATAAAAGAATTTTAATGTTAGGGGAACCACCGTACCTCTTCTCCGCTGAGGCGGAAGAATATGCGTTAGGACATTTGGGAGTACTCCAGGGTGTGCAAAGGTCACCGCCACACAATCCCCTTTAAATCTTTTGGGGCGATTCCCAATCCAGGGAACGCGTTTAACTGCTTTAATATCATGTGCCAATTGCTGTATCCCTCCAGGTGCTAACCTCATATTACCTGAGAGCCAGTGGAGGGCCTTACTAGTCAGAGAGCTAGATGACTCGGTAGTGCCGGCGTCCAAAAGGGGAACATTAGCTAACACCAGCACAACAGGTGAGGCTTCCTCAATAAACTGCAGTGGGTCTATACCGTGAACTTGTGCTTGTGGTAAATGTACTATCAACGGGCGCCCTTCTGCTGTTGTTACGTGTTGATTACCTTTTGGGGCCGGCGTATGGACTTGATTAGTCAGCACACCAGATGTCCCTTCTCCAACTTGGTTAACCCCTTCGGTAGTATTTCTTGTTGTTAATAAGACATTAAGACAGCCTATTTCCTCCTTCAACTTGGTTTGCACACCTCCAAGTCTTTTTACTTCAGCCTGCAATTTATCAATTTTAGAGATCAGAGGTTTTACAATTTCATTAAGTTTACCCTCTAAAACCATAAGCAGTTTACTAAACATTTCGTCATCCCCTCTGTTTCTTAAAGTCCCTTCCCCTACAGCCTTTTGGGGAGCTCTCGAGGAGCCTGGGGATAATGTTCTTTTCCTTTTCGCTCTTGGCCTTGAACCGCCCTGTTTCCGCTGATTCTTCACACAGGTGCGCACAGGCCGGGGTGTATGCTCAATCGGTGGTAAATCGTCCTCCACAGGACCGATTACTATTTCTGGGTCTGAATCTATAACATTGTCAAAGTCTACATCCTGAATAACAGGGGATGGTGACATGCTCAATGGCTGGCTACCAGACCCAATAATAGGTGATGCATTTGTTGAGACCCTGGTTTCCACCAGCACGAAAGGGCTATCGTCAGTCGACAGAGGTAAAGTAGGGCTTAACCTGCGCAGATCTGGTGACTGGCTTAGCCCAAGTGATTCCCTCCTTTGTTCATTTATTTTTTTTACTGTTTGCACAACATAGTTATCCATGGTGTTTGCGAGCAGAGCAGCAGGTTTCTTTTTGGACATTGTCTGTATATAATGCAGTTAACAAACGTCACAGGGACGACAACAGAATCTTACTTGTAGGAACGTCTCTGAAGGGACAGGGGGTCGGGCCCAGCCCCTGCCTCTTCCTGCCGATGACGGCCGTAGACGGCCCGCCCTTTGCCCGGGCTTAGCCCGGCGTCCCGCTCGCGTCCCGCGCAGCGGTACGTTAGGTCAGTTATGTAGAATATGTGACAACCTGGGGGCGGGGCTCTCAGGGTGCGCAGACCAGCTGACTCGGGTCACGCAGGGACTCCTGGACAAGCGAGTCCCTGCAGCGCACACACCTGAGGCTGATGACTTTCTCCCCTCGCCTGTGCAGGCAATCCAGGCAGCAAACTTTCAGGCAAGGCGCTACGGCGGGTCCGAGTCCACAAAGAAACAGTGCGGACAGAGCAGCAGAGTCCCAGAGCGTCCCGCAGCAGGTTCAGGCAAGGCGTTTCCCACAAGTGCCACGGAGGGAAGGCACTTATCCCGGTTACCAGCCTGGGGGCGGGGCTCTCAGGGTGCGCAGACCAGCTGACTCGGGTCACGCAGGGACTCCTGGACAAGCGAGTCCCTGCAGCGCACACACCTGAGGCTGATGACTTTCTCTCCTCGCCTGTGCAGGCAATCCAGGCAGCAAACTTTCAGGCAAGGCGCTACGGCGGGTCCGAGTCCACAAAGAAACAATGCGGACAGAGCAGCAGAGTCCCAGAGCGTCCCGCAGCAGGTTCAGGCAAGGTGTTTTCTTGTTCTCTCCAAATCCTTATTGCCAGCTTTGTCCTGACTACCGGAAGAAGCAAGGGAGCAGGGCCCAGTCAGACAGTTGCCAGGTTGTCCCACCTCAGGCGGGACCCTTAGAATCGGCTTGTAGTCAATTAAACACTACAATAAAGAGTGCAGTATTTTGGCATTTAAAATATGCACTCAGTGGTCCCAGAAGGCACTGAGCTGTCGACTGATAAGCGAGCACTGACTCCGGGTCTGCACGTCACAAGGGAATCCATGCTCCGGCATGTAAAGTGTATACAGAAAACAAAGCAGCATCAAACATAACTTCTACTTACAGCATAATTTGGATGCATAATGTGTCACCAGGTGCAAAAACACCCAACAATATTAACATTGGCAGCTGTTGACTTTGGTTTTGGCACATGACTATTGATTGTGTGACTGTCGACAAATTGTGGTGTCAATCATACTTCAAATTGTAAATGTAACGGAGAGAAGTGAGGACATGGTTCACCGATTCTGCTGCCTTGTTTCCACAAACATTACCAACCTCACCGGCTATCTGAAACTCTGTGCTGCCAAGAAACTCTTTTGGCAGAGGGGGCAGAGTGGTTTAAAGAATTTAGCAAGGACGGATTTTGTTAGATTATGGCTTGTGTTAGGTATTCAGGAGGCAGTGGGTGTTGCTCTGTCCTTACCCATCTAGCATTCCCTGACTCTGACAGGAAGGCTGGATTATATTGTGAGATATCAGGTGTGACAGTCCGAGTGTCTGTTGTCCTGTTATTTACTGTGCTGTCGTGCAAGGGATATGATGACTTATTTTTAGGTTTATGATATAGCCCATATCTAGCTCCTCTCAGCGCAGCATTTTTGCAGAGAACATTTTCTATTGCAGAAGGACCTATTCAAACATTATACTCAGCATTGTTATCTAAAATTATGTTATGAAGATCTGTGCTTATACTGAATAAGCAGCTACCTACGTCATTATTATATGAACTCTCTTTATTGATGTCATAACTACACTTTCACAATTGCTTTATTAACCTTCTTGCTTTCTTAAATATGGTGTTAGTTGGGGGCTGTACTGAGGCTCACAAGGAACTTCTTTCCGTAGCCCACTTGCAGCTGTCTTGCTCAAATGTCCCAGAATATTGTGCAGGACTTGGATTGATGTCTCCAGGGCCAATCGTACTTGAGCCTTCATGCTCCCAGAGAAACAGTAGGGAAAATGGACAGGCTGAGTGAACTTGGACGGTTCCGCTGGGACTTGTGTGGCGTAACCATGGTCTAGCTGACATATAGGTACCCTGCAAGTAGCCAGGAGGCTTTGGGACCTGGGTAGTGCAGCAGGGAGGGTATTCTGCTTCTTGGTTGTGGAGACGCTGTTAAAGACACCCCCCAAGTAGGAGAGAACATCAGGACAAGCCTGGTAAAGGGAGTGTTAAAAATCCAGCTCCCCAGCAAAAGGCCCTTTTATAGACCAGGAGGCCTGAGGAAAATGCTCCGGGGGCTAGAAATCATGCCCAGGAGCAAAGGCATGCCAAAGTGAAGGCAAGCCTCCCTATGGGAGCCATAGGGAATGGTATCTAAAACAAGTTCCCCATGGAGAGCCAAGTGGGAAATGGGGCCTGTAACGTCCTGCTACAATTTCTACAAGTTTCGATGGGAAGGGGCAAGCCTCTGGGGGTTCATAAATCTCCATTTAATTGTTGTATTATGAGGAGGGGCAAGCGTTGGGCTCCCTGCCTGAGCTCGTCTTTGGCCCTGGGGATCCCATTTCTCTGGGCTTGCTGCAATTGTTTGTGTTCCAGGGAAAGCCATCTTTTAAGGACTGTGATGCAGATCACTGAGCTCCTTCATTAGTGGTGTTTGGCCCTTACTTCCATGTTTGTGTCTGGGGGAAGTCAGGCAGATACACCATACCAGTTTCCGCACTGGCACAGGGTTGAGCAGCTGATCAAGATACGTGTGAGAGGCTCCTCACATGGCCCTGGCAAAGTAAATTGGAAAATGCGGCATGACCCGCAATGTAAAAAAAACATAGATGGAGAGATTGTATTTATAAAAACAGCATTTGGTGCAAGACCACTTATTTATTGATTATGCCCAGAGCAATAGAGCAACGCATAAGCCCTTGCAAGGAACATACAAACTTGCATATCCTTCTTTGTGGTGCTTCAGGAAGGGCAGGGGTGCTGCCAATGGATTTGGAGAGTCTTTGGATGCCGCAAGAAGTGCAGAACCCACCTCCCACAGACATTTCCTCAAAAGTGACACTAAATTTCCCAGGGAATTAAATTCGTGACCATGGGAAAGGTTCATTGTGATTTTAAACACTCCTGGAACTTGTACATTTATACCTGGGCTTTGGATTGTGGTATTGCCTGTTGGTAGGTCCTATGAATGCATTGATAGTAATGTAAAGTTAGAAATAAGTCTCTTGGATACTTGTTATTGAATATAAGATTGATCGATAATGTTGACGATTGTCAATGCAAGGTATCATGTTACAGCGCATAGTATTGAATGTTAGCAATAAACATGTTTTAAAAATAAACATTTGAAAGTTTTATCCTGTGTTTCGTAGTACTATTTTAAGTGTGTATTCTTTTAGGCAAGTAAGTTTGTCTCTGAATCCATCGAGTGGAACTAATTGTGAGCAGGCAAAAGACCTTTAAAGTATTTCCTAGAGGGTTGTGTGTGGATCGCAGTCCACCTGGATTTCCAATTCTTGTGGTGTATTGAACTAAGTCCTTGCACCAGGGAGTAAGAAATGTAACCGCTGAAGCTCTGAGGGACCCCAGACTATGACACCACATTGTTTTAAATTGTGTGGCAATGTTGACTTATAACATGTTTCTTTTTTACCGTTGTGCCATTGTGGTTGACACCCTGACAAATCCTGGAGGACTGCTTTTTTAAATAATATTATGTCTACGCATATGTGTAGGAGTACTATGATCCATGGTTATGGCTTACTGGGGTGCAACTGTACTGTGGGTGTCATCATAGGTATTTTCAACTGCCTGTTCATAGATGTGTATCTGTCGGGAAAATAACAGATGGCTGCAAAGATCAGGGACATGTGCCTATGCACAACCAACTCAAGAGTAGAGGTTTGAGTGCAAGTGTGGTTCCCCTATAAGATAAGCAGATTACAATTTGTCCCAACTAACTATTTCTGGAACAGCACTGCTTGCAGTGTGTGGTGCCCATGGACCCTTTGCCAATCTAGAAGGTTGTATGGTAGCCCTAAGACTCCCATCCTCCTTGCTTCATATCAGTTCCATGTCATTGTGCTGCAAAATTACCTGTTGGAAGGGCAGTGACCACAGGAGCACTGGGCCTTATTGTGCTGTTATATTCCCGAGTTAGGCCCAAGTAGCGAAGCAGCCTATTTCTTACACTGACCTCACAAATAACCAGTGGCGGCTCCTCTGCAATGGGAGAGGAGCGTCGTCCCACTGCCAGAAAACGAAAAATAAAGTAATGCTTTAGCATTGTTTTATTTTTTGTTTGTGGGCTCTGAGTCGGCTTGTGCATGGAGAGGTGGGGAATGGAATGGGGAGAAGGAGTGCTACATGCGTTCCACTCGCTAAGTGCTGATGTGTGTTTGAACAGCCATCTCAGGTCGGCCAAAACACACAGGTGCACTGACTGGCTGCATTCAGCAGCTGAGCTGGAGAAACCCAGAGACTCCATGACCTGGGCGGATCATCTTTCCAGCCTAGTCAGGCCAATCCCTGCACTGCTCTGCAACACATGGATTGGATGGGAGTCTGTCCCAGGGCTGCTGAAACACAGGAAGAGGCCAGCTGGAGAAAAGCGGTGTGGAAGGTGGCCGGCGGCGTCAGGAACGTTTTGAAATGATTATTATTGACCCCTTCCCGGCGCTCGCTCTCTCCCCCCTTCTTCACTCCCCTAACCCTCACCACCCTTTGTTAGTGTAAGCCGCCACTGCAAATAACATTTCCAGCTGTGACCTTTTGCACATATTTGCATACATGACAACTTTTCTCTGAAAGGAAACTTGTTTTTACATTTAGCTTCTCAAAACATTATCTAAACTCCCTGAACATCATGTACAAGGTCTCATTCGTACAAATGTCATCACTATCTTCATCCACAGGGCGACAGGGCTATCTACATTTCCATAACATCACTTATCGATGCGCTCATTGCAAGGCTGCTTTCTATTATAAAAGATTAGCATCCCGATAGATTAGCAAAGGAGGCGCTTCCGCTGACACAGAGGGTCCTTGCATGCTGAGAAATGACCAAGCAGGGGTCTGGCATCTTGTGAGAGAGGTCCAGTTCGTGACCAAGACGGGGTCCTACACACTATCCCATCAGGTAATGGGGTTGGATCGTCCCTTGGGGGTATTCTTGGCTCTACACCTACACACATTCTAGGTGCACTTAGAGTAGGGTTCGCATAGTAGGAGTATGCTAGATTACTGCCTTGTTTATATGCCAGTATATATACATTGTTTAGTACCATGGTAGAACTATATCTACTATTACGTTTTTGGTGCTTGTAATCACTTTTATCTGCTCTGTCTACTAATCATTGCTGCACACGTATTTTATTCAAGTATAACGTTGGTTCAATAAATATTATTGAAAACGTCCTACTGTGTATTCTCTGTATATTTCTCAGAGTACAAATGAGCATGAGTAACTGAGCGAAAGTTTGTATACTGTTTCCATGATCCCTGAGGGGTCAAATTTGTCATGTTCAGTGGTTGCCAGAAAACAATTCACTCCCTGGTATGTTAGGGGGGCTTACAGTGGCACTGTGAGCAAGCTGGTCTATAGGCCAACATGTCCCGAATCAGTCATGACACCTGGCCCTTAGTTTATGTTATCCAAACAATGCACAGGTCCTATGGATTAGTAGTATCTACACAACATGGCGCCACCAACGTTGGTTAGGCTCTTAATGTCAAATCTGAGTAGTTTAGTCATTCTTTTTCAGAGACCCCTACTCACATTTTAACCGGAGACATCCGTAGTGGGAAGGGAAGCAAATCCACTGAGTAGGTATATCCTATGAATTGGCTGTAGGCTAATCAAGCTTGGAGGATTAGAACTTCCCACATTGTGCATACCATATCTCTGTAAGACTTAAGCTAAATACTACTCCACTGACAATGACCGAACTAGTTGAGGACATTGAAAAACAGATAGTTGGACTAAATATTTCAGAAAATTGAAAACACAATTCCCATGAAATTATTACAACAAGGACTCCTGGCAATGGGTGGAGAGGTTACCTTTGTGGTTGAGGCACACGAAGCATTCAGAACAGAGGTATTCTATTCTTGGGTTAAGTTCCAATCTGCAGATGCACACACACGTTATTTCATGAATCCATTGAAGTTGAACCACCTGGTGAGTGTTTCCCATACGTGGACTTATAAGTCCCGTTAACATACCAAGAACACATTAATTGGTTTAACGGCACCCTACCTTACACCACAGAACACGTGGGAGTCAGTCTGCTCAGCAGAGAAGGAGCAACTTGGCTGGTCTTAGTTTCTTGTACACCACATCCTGACATTGTTACTTTATCAACAGCAGGAATGCACACACTTTACAGAGATTTTATAAAAATGTACAGAAATCTTACGCAATATATAATGAGAACATTTACAGTCCAATCTGCAGAGACTGCTCAGGCTACACAACCGCACATGGCTATTACATATATTAGCCCACAAACACTAAATGCCATTATACAACAGGTTCCCACCAGCCGGGAGTATATCCTGTTCTGGATAACACAAAAAACAGCACAGCTTGAAACAGTTTTCCTCCAAACAGTCCCGCAGGAAAACCACAGAATACTGACAATTTTCTTGCCAATTGGAATCTGAGAGCCACACCTGGAAAACCAATAGAGCTGTTCTGAAAAGGATAACTCTAAGCAAGCACCCGATTCTTCAGAGAAGAAATGGGATAATAAACAAAAAATATACAAAACAAAACACAGTAGCGGGGTGAGCCTCCTCAACAGGAACACACCAAAAGAAAATGCAATCTGAGAAACCGTGACAATATTAGAAAACCTGACAAGTATCAGGATACTGATATACGTTCATCTTGTTCCTTTCAGGAGACATCTGAAAAACGATCTGCAAGAGATGGACGGTCAGAGTACAGATCGGAGCTATAGATCGGGTGGAACATCGCACTTCGGACTACATCAATAAACAGGAAGACAAATATAAAGACTTCAAAATCTCAATTTAAAAAGAAAAAGGTAGCTGGGATGAAAATTAGAAATGCTCAAGCTACTGAGGACTCTACTTCTGAAAGGGGAATGGGCAGTGACGATGCTGTACAGTGCAGCAGAAGTCACATTAGCTTACCAGAACCTGTTGGATAGTCTGTGGGTAGTAACACTGAATGAGATTATCATGGTGGAAACACCTGATACAAGGGTAAGTGTCCCACATCATTTATACGAAATAAGGCCCCAAATGGAGGGGGACATACCCAGTCAAGTAAAAGGTCTCTTGTGGGAGAACCTGACATATGGTTACAACATTCTTTTGGCCAAAAAGGACAGGCCACCTGAGTTCGTGAAGGATTATCCAATGGGAGATGAAGTTATTTTATCTGCTTTTTCTGACCTCATACCAAACTCAGTAAAAAATTCATATGCGCAGGAGTGGGCATTAGCGTTAGCTCCTACACTTTACTGCAATCATGTTGGGTGGGATGATGAGTCAGGTCATCACGAAATCCCCTATAAATCAATTACTCAACCACAGAGACAATAGCTGATTCAACATAAGGCAAAGAAACAAGTGAGGGAGATCCTAGATCAACTTGAATACCAATGTGTGATAGAGAATTACACCTCACCTATGAAGTTGTGATGGGTCCAGTAGCAAAGGGAACTTATTTAAGTACCAGGCCATATGGGCAAGGCCAAGGGCTAGAATAGCCTGCGCCGCCATTATGGCGGTCGTACCAGAAGCCTGGGGGTAAGAGGGGGGGATGGGAGGGTCGCCGCACCAGTTGATGACACGGCGCTCCTACCCCCCAGGTTGTCCTATAGGTAAGGGTTTTGTTGAGCATGAACCAGAAGCACTTTAATCAATCAATCAATCAGCAGATTTGTAAAGCGCGCTACTCACCCGCTAGGGTCTCAAGGCGCTGGGGGAGGGGTGGGGGTGCTGCTACTGCTGGAAGAGCCAGGTCTTGAGTTGCTTCCTGAAGGAGAGATGGTCCTGGGTCAGCCGAACGAAGGTGTGCGGGGAGGGAGTTCCATGTCTTGGCCGCTAGGTAGGAGAAGGATCTTCCCCCGGTGGTGGTTCTGCGAATCCGTGGGACAGTGGCGAGGGCGAGGCCGGCGGAGCGGTGCTGGCGGGTGGGAGTGTAGAACGTGAGGCGGTTGTTGATGTATGTGGGGCCCGTGTCGTGGAGGGCTTTGTGTGCGTGGGTGAGGAGCCTGAACGTGATCCTCTTGTTGACCGGGAGCCAGTGTAGGTCTCTCAGGTGGGCGGAGATGTGGCTGTGGCGGGGGATGTCCAGGATGAGTCGTGCAGAGGCGTTTTGTATGCGCTGGAGTCTTTTCTGTAGTTTGGCTGTGGTTCCAGCATAGAGGGCTTTCTCGTAGTCCAGCCGGCTGGTGACGAGGGCCTGGGTGAGCGTTTTTCTGGTTCCGGTCGGGATCCACCGGAAGATCTTTCGGAGCATGCGCAGGGTGTAGAAGCAAGATGATGAGATGGCGTTGACGTGCTTGGTCATCGTGAGGGAGGAGTCTAGGATGAAGCCCAGGTTACGTGTGTGGTCTGTGGGCTTGGGGGTGGTACACAGTGCAGGGGGCCACCAGGAGTTATCCCAGGTTGAGGGGGATGGTCCGAAGATGAGGACTTCCGTCTTGTCTGAGTTCAGTTTCAGACGGCTGAGCTGCATCCATTCCGCGACATCTTTCATTCCTTCCTGGAGGCTGGCTCTGGTGGTGGCGGGGTCTTTGGTGAGGGAAAGGATCAGCTGGGTGTCGTCAGCGTAGGAGATGATGTTGAGGTTGTGTTGGCGTGCGATGGCTGCTCGGGGGCTCATGTAGACGTTGAAGAGGGTGGGGCTGAGCGAGGAGCCTTGACGCACGCCGCAGATGATCTTGGTGGCTGCTGAGCGGAAGGGAGGCAGGCGGACTCTCTGGGTTCTGTCGGCGAGGAAGGAGGTGACCCATTCCAGGGCCTTTCCTTGGATACCGGCGTGGTGGAGGCGTGAAGTTAGGGTGCGGTGGCAGACGGTGTCGAATGCGGCCGAGAGGTCGAGGAGGATGAGGGCAGCCGTTTCCCCATTGTCGAGCATGGACCTGATGTCATCGGTAGCTGCGATGAGGGCGGTCTCGGTGCTGTAGTTGGCTCGGAATCCTGACTGTGATGGGTTGAGGGAGTCGTTTGTCTCGAGGAAGGCGGTCAGTTGTTTGTTGACGATCTTCTCGATGACTTTGGCGGGGAAAGGGAGGAGCGAGATGGGGCGGAAGTTCTTGAGGTCCGTGGGGTCCGCGGTGGGTTTCTTCAGGAGGACGCTGATCTCCGCATGTTTCCAGCTCTCCGGGAAGGTGGCAGATGCGAAGGAGGAGTTAATGATGTTCCGGAGTTGGGGGTGCGATGATGGTGTCGGCTTTGTTGAAGATGTGGTGTGGACAGGGGTCGGCTGGGGAGCGGGAGTGGATGGTGTTCATCACGTGGGTGGTGTCTTCAGTGCTGACGGGGGTCCAGGTGCAGAGGGTGGTGGTGGGGGCGTAGGTTCGGTGGTAGGGGGTGTGGTGTGGGCGTCGAAACTGTTGTGTATGTCGGCGATCTTGTGGTGGAAGAACGAGGTAAGTGAGTCGCAGAGGTCTTGCGAGGGCGTGATGTCATTGTTGCTGGCGTTTGGGTTGGAGAACTCTTTGACGATGCTGAAGAGTTCCTTGCTGTTGTGGGCGTTGTTATCCAGTCGTTCCTTAAACGCTGTCTTTTTTGCGGTCCGGATCAGCTGGTGGTGTTTTCGGGTGGCGTTCTTGAGGGCTGTCATATTTTCTGTTGATTGGTTGTTGCGCCAGGCTTTTTTGAGGGTCCGGCAGGATTTCTTGGAAATTTTGAGGTCGTTGGTGAACCACGAGGCTTTGTTGCTGCCTGGTCTGCCGGGGGCATTCTTCATTGGTGCAAGGGCGTCGCGCAGTTGGTGAGCCACTGTGTGAGGTTGCGGGCTGCTTCGTTGGAGTCCGTAGTGTTGCTGGGGGGGTTCTGGCTCAGGGAGGTGGTGAGCTGGTCGGTGGTGATCTTGCCCCAGCATCTTCGGGGAGCCTATTGCGGGTGGTGGTGGGTCGTTGTTTTCCTGAAGCTGAAGTGGACGCAGCTGTGGTCTGTCCAAGGTAGTCGGGTTGTGTGGTTGAAGGAGATGTGGTCGCTGGAGGAGAAGATGGGGTCTAGCGAGTGGTCAGCGTAGTGGGTGGGGGTGTTCACCAGTTGCTTGAGTCCGAGGTTGGCGAGGTTGTCCAGCAGGGTGGTGGTGTTGTTGTCATTGTTGTTTTCAAGGTGGAAGTTGAGGTCCCCTAGGAGGATGTAGTTGGAGGATGTGAGGGCGTGCGGGCTGATGAAGTCTGCGATGGCTTTGCTGAATTGTGTGCATGGTCCCAGGGGTCTGTAGATGAGGGTGCCTCTGAGGGTGGTCTTGTGGTCGGTGTGTATCTGGAAGTGAAGGTGTTCGGCGGCGGTGAGGGTATCGTCGGAGTTGGTCGGGATGCGGATGGTGTTTTTGTGGACGATGGCGATGCCTCCTCCGGTTTGGTTGGTGCGGTCCCTTCTAGAATGTTAGACGGGGACCCGGAGGGTCGGCCGAATACTGGGGGGAGAGGCCTCCGATGAGGGCCGTCTCCGGCGATCGTACAGACAAGTCACTTCCCTCCCCACAGATAGACACCACACAAGGATGAGATCAACACTCTTTATATAGGGTTCTTGCGGCAAGGTTATCAATGGTACAGGAGATTCAGGACTCGAGGGTCCTCTCAATTCTAGTCTCTGTAGGGAAAGGGGTAGCGGGACAGTCTTGGTACCGGGTCGGTACAGGGGGTGGTAAGAGAGAAGCTCACAATCCTCGAGCTTAGGAGTCTGCAAGGTCGGGCCGCGGCAGCGCCAGCCGGCTAAGATGAAGGTCGACAACGAAGGGGCCGCGGCAGCGCCAGCAGGCCGAGGCGATGGTTCAAGTACAGAGGGCCGCGGCAGCGCCAGCAGGCCAAGGTGGTAGTTCACGTTGCAGAGGGCCGCGGCGGCGCCAGCAGGCCAAGGTGGTAGTTCACGTTGCAGAGGGCCGCGGCAGCGTCAGCAGGCCAAGGTGGTAGTTTACGTTGCAGAGGGCCGCGGCAGCGCCAGCAGGCCAAGGTGGTAGTTTACGTTGCAGAGGGCCGCGGCGGCGCCAGCAGGCCAAGGTGGTAGTTCACGTTGCAGAGGGCCGCGGCAGCGCCAGCAGGCCAAGATGATGGTTTCACGAGGGTGGGCCGCGGCAGCGCCAGCAGGCCAAGACGAAGGGTTCACAGGCAGGGCTGCGGCAGCGCCAGCAGTCCGTCCAGGATGAGTTCTTCTCGGTGTCTCTCGACTCCAGGATACAACTGCCCTCCTGGTCTGGGGCTTCCCCAGTTATAGGTCTGGATCCCTTTGATGTCCGGACCCTCGCGCCTTGAGGTCGGGAGGTCCGGAATGAGGGGGTCCCGACACCCAGCAGGGGGTTGGAGCCAGCGCCCAGGGAGGCCGGGGGTGATCGACACCCGGCGGAGGAGAGCCGTTGACGCCTTCTTCTTTCATTGACCTGCCAAGTGGTCTCTTTACCTCCTGTGTGGAGGTTGGTGCCTCGATGTTGGGGCCGGGCCAGGCCCAGGGTTGGGGTCGAGTCGAGGCCATGTGGCCTCGTGCTGTAGTGTCCAAAGATGGCGGCTGGGCCGGGGCCATGGTGCTGACGGGGACCAGGGCCAGCCGGTACGGGAGGGTTCCGGAGCTGGCGTCCCGTTGTGGACGGTTTGTGGGTTGCCTCGGGGGGTTGCCGGGGTGGCTCTTGCTGGGGATTCAGGGAGAGCCGGGGTCCGGGCCCCGTTGTGCGGAGGGGGGGGCGGCCCAGTCACGAGGCCTGTCCAACATGCGTCCCCCCCAGCTGAAGGCGGGGAGAGTCAGCCATCCTCCTGGGGACTCTCCTCGCCGAGGCGGAAAAAGCGTGACAGGCCGTCGGCGTTGGCATGGTCCTGGCCTGGACGATGCTCCACAGTGAAGTCCATCCCCTGTAAGGAGATGGACCAGCGCAACAGTTTCGGGTTCTCCCCCCGCATCTGCATCAGCCATTGCAGGGGTCGGTGGTCTGTCTGCACCCGAAAGGGGGTGCCGAAGAGGTAGGGCCGGAGCTTCTTGAGGGCCCATACTACGGCGAAGGCCTCCCTCTCGATGGTGCTCCAGCGCTGTTCCCGGGCCAGCAGGCGTCGGCTGATGAATGCCACTGGCTGATCGACTCCCTCGGTGTTGAGTTGGGAGAGGACGGCCCCCACACCATGATCGGAGGCGTCCGTCTGCACGATGAATTCCCGGCCGTAGTCGGGAGCCTGGAGCACGGGGGCAGTGCACATGGCGGCCTTCAGCTTCTCGAAGGCCGATTGGCAGTCCGGAGTCCAGTTGATCGTTTTGGGGCTCTTCTTGGATGTGAGCTCCGTGAGGGGCCCCACGATGCTGCCATAGTCCTTCACAAACCGCCGGTAGTACCCGGTGAGCCCCAGGAAGGCCCGGACCTCGGTTTGGGTCGTAGGGGGTTGCCAGGCCTGGATGGCAGCGATCTTGAGCTGGAGGGGGGCCACCAGACCGCTTCCCACCTGGTGTCCTAGGTAGGTCACGGACCCTTGGCCCACCTGACATTTGCTGGCATTGAGGGTGAGCCCGGCCTGCTGGAGGGCGTGTAGAATTTCCCGCAGGTGGCGGAGGTGGTCGGTCCAGTGGTGACTGTACACAACGATGTCGTCCAGGTAGGCGGCGCTGAATCCTTCGAGGCCCGCCAGTACCTGGTTCACGAGTCGTTGAAATGTTGCCGGAGCGTTTTTCATGCCGAATGGCATCACCCTGAAGTGGTAGTGACCGTCCAGGGTAGAGAAGGCGGATCGTTCTTGGGCCCTGGGGGTGAGGCCGATTTGCCAGTAGCCCGCTGTTAAATCGAAGATGCTCAGGTAGCGGGCGGCCCCCATCCAGTCAATTAGCTCATCTGCCCGGGGGATAGGGTGAGCATCGGTCCTGGTAACGGCATTCAGTCCCCGGTAGTCCACACAGAACCGGAGCTCAGGGGCAACGCCCGGGGCGGCGGCCTTGGGGACCAGGACGACGGGGCTGGCCCAGGGGCTGTCCGAGGGTTCGATCACTCCCAGTGTTAACATCTTGGACACCTCGGTCTGGATGCAGGCGCGCACCCGATCTGGTACGCGGTACGCCCTGTGGCGAATAGGGGGGCTGTCCCCGGTGTCCACATCGTGAAGGCACCAGGGGGTGACCCCAGGGGTGAGAGAGAACAAGGATGCGAATCGTGTCAGGAGAGCTTGACAGTCTTGACGTTGCTCCAGGGACAAGGCCTCGGAGAGTCTGACCCCTTCCACGGAGCCATCCTGCTCGAGGGTCCTCAGCAGGTCCGGAAGGGGCTCGGAGTCTTCTTCCGTCCCAGTATCGGTAGCCATCAGGAGACTGAGTTCTGAACGTCCAAAATGGGGCTTGAGTCTGTTGGCGTGGAGGACCCGTAGGGGGTTCCGGGAAGTTTCCATGTCGATTAAGTAGGTGACGGGCCCCTTGCGTTCGATCACCTTGAAGGGCCCGGACCATTTGTCCTGTAGAGCACAGGGTTCAACCGGGGACATCACCCAGACCTGCTGTCCCGGTTCGAACTCAATGGAGGAGGCGTGCTGGTCATACCATTTCTTCATGTCTTCCTGACTGGCTTCAAGGTTGACTTTGGCGATCTCCCTGAATCGCCGGGTCTGGTTGCGGAGGGCCAAGAGGTATTTGTACACATCCGGGGGAGTTTTCTGGGGGGGCCTCTCCCAACCTTCTTTGACTAGGCTGAGGGGGCCCCGGACGGGGTGCCCGTACAGGAGTTCAAATGGGCTGAAGCCTAGGGATTTTTGAGGGACCTCTCGGTAGGCGAACAGGAGGCACGGGAGTAGCACGTCCCACTGGCGACGGAGGGGCTCTTCTAGGCCCATAATCATTCCCTTGAGAGTGCGGTTAAACCGCTCGACCAATCCATTTCCTTGTGGGTGATAGGGGGTCGTGAATTTGTAGGTGACCCCGCACTGTTGCCAGAGAGACTTCATGTATTTCGAGATGAAGTTCGTGCCCCTGTCGCTGACGACCTCCCGGGGAAAGCCCACCCGGGAGAAGATCCCCATCAGGGCTCGGCCTACCACAGGCGCCGTCACGGTTCGAAGAGGAATAGCCTCGGGATAGCGGGTGGCGTGGTCCACCAGGACCAGGATGAACCGGTGTCCTTGGGCGGTTCGGGGGTCCAGGGGCCCCACAATGTCTATTCCCACCCGTTCGAACGGGGTGGTGACGACGGGAAAAGGCTGCAAGGGTGCTTTGGTTTTTCG
This sequence comes from Lissotriton helveticus, assembly GCF_964261635.1. Taxonomy (NCBI): domain Eukaryota; kingdom Metazoa; phylum Chordata; class Amphibia; order Caudata; family Salamandridae; genus Lissotriton; species Lissotriton helveticus. The sequence goes on along the minus strand of NC_136067.1, from coordinate 1,695,306,575 downwards.
GCCACTTTTTCCGCTGGCCTGGCAGGTGGGGCAGGCCCTGCAGTGGTTGGTGACATCTTTTCGCATTCGGGGCCAGTAAAAGTGGGTCACCAGGCGGTCGTACGTTTTGTCCTGTCCCAGGTGTCCGGCAAGGGGTATATCGTGGGCTAAGTTCAAGAGGAAATCTCGGAAGCAGAGGGGCACCACCAGCACCCGACTGGCCCCCAGTTCTGCAATCCTTTGCTCACTGTAGAGCAGGTCATTGTCCCAGTAGATCCAGTGGGCCCCCGAGGTGTCCCCTGCGCTCTGGGCAAGGGCTTGCTGCCGGAGTCCCTCGAGGGAGGGACAGGTTCTTTGTTCTTGTTGGAATTGTTCCTGGGTGGGGCCCCCCTCTTGACGCCACTGGGCCAGGTCGGGGAGGTCCGGGAGCCGTCCGGGTCCTTCTTCGGTTTGGGCCGGGAGACTTGCTTCTGAGGTGGCCTCCTCCGGGACAATCGCGGGAGGAGGCTCCGGCCACTCGGGTTCTTCTGGACTGGGGACGGCACGGGTGGTCATGGACCGGGTCGTAGCACAGACCCATTCGGGGAGGCCCAGCATCCCCAGGTGCTCTCTCCGTTCGACTGCTGCCCAGGGAGAACTTTCGAGATCGTTCCCCAGGAGGCAATCCACGGGGGCATCATCGCGGACAGTTACTTTCAGCATCCCTGATACTCCTCCCCATTCGAAGGGGACGTAGGCCATTTGACATAGACTTTCTGAGTTGTCGGCCGACCGGACAGGGCAAAGAATGTTCGGCAAGATCTGGTCCGGGGCCACCAGATGACAGCGGACCGCGGTCACACTGGCCCCGGTGTTGCGGAGGGCTTCCGCCCGGCGGCCATTAATGTTGACCCACTGGCTGTACTTCTGCGTGTTGGCGGGAAGGGGGGCCCGAGGGATCAGGTCTCGTTCCCCTAAGCAAACCAGGGACATGGCGGCCGGTTCCCACTCAGGCTGGTCGTTTCCGTACTCTTCTTGGTCTTCTGGGTGTTGCTCTTCCCCCAGGGCTGCAGCAGCGACCTGGCGGGGTAAAGGGTTCGGGTTCTTTGGGCAATTGGGATCATTTGCGTAGTGGCCGGGTCGCTGGCATCGGTGGCAAGTGATGTTGGCTCGGAAGCCGGGTCGCATCGGGGGGTTTCCCCTGCTGGCCGGGGGCAGGGTGTTGCTGGCGGGAGTCACCGGGCCGGTGTCCCTACCCCGGCCCTGGCCTCCTCCTCCACGGGGGCGATGGGGCCCTTGGGCAGTTCTGTGCGCTTCGCTGGGTCCGTTTCGGCCAACTCGGGTGCTTTCCCATCGGTCAGCTTCGGCGGCGAGCTGCCGCGGTTCCGTTAGTTTACTGTCCAGGAGGTGCTGTCTGAGTTCGATGAAGCAGTTGTTAGAAAGGTGCTCCCACACAACAAGGTCAAAGAGCTGTTCGTAGGTGGTCACGTTGCTGCCCTTGATCCACCCCTCGAAGGCCCGGCTAAAGAAGTTCACGTATTCCACCCAAGTTGTACCCGGGATCCGTTTGCAGTCGCGGAACCGCTGGCGGTACATCTCGGGTGTGAGTCCGTATCGAGTGAGGAGGGCGGCCTTCATGTGGTCGTAGGATGTCATCAGATGGTCCGGGAGTTGCAGCAGGGCGTCCCGCCCTTCGTTGACAAACCTCCCCCATAACCCGGCTCCCCAGTCGCTTCGGGGAATCCGGTGGGAGGTCATGGCTACTTCGTACGCTTTGAACCATTGTTGGATGTCATCGTTCTTGTAGTACTCTCTGACGACATCTTTGGGTATGTGGACCTTGGGGTCTGTAGGGGCAGGAGTGTTCGTGTGCTCGGGGACCCCGAGTTCCTTGTTCTGCTTCCGAATCTCTAGTTCTTTGAGGTTGCGCTCATGTTCGTAGGTTAGCTTCTTCTCTTCTAGCTCTCTCTGCCTTTGTTTCTCTTCTCGCTCCTCTCGGAGTCGTAAGTGTTCCAACGTTATTTTTTGTTCCGCCAATTTGAGCTCTCCGTCTAAGCGAAGTCGTGCCAGTTCTAATTCATGGAGCCTGCTTTTTTCCCGTTCCCGGACCTCTTCTGGGGAGAGACCCGATCTTCTTTCTTCCGTCGGTGTGGGGCTTGTTTCGGGTGTCTCGTGGCTTTGTGTTTGGGGTACGGTCGTACCCGTCTCCGCCCAAGATTCCAGGGCTCGTTTGAAGTCCTCTTTCGTGCTCAGTCCTGTGGTTGAAATGCCTAATTCCATGCAAAATTGTTTCAGTTCTCCGTGGTTGTATTCTTCCAGCTTTTCCATCTGGAATTTTTCTGTTGCTCCGCTCTCTTTTGTTGTCATGGTGGTTGTGCGTCGTGGGGCGAGTGACCCTCTGTACGATTATGCGTAGGTTCGGATCGCGCCGCTGGCCACCAATGTTAGACGGGGACCCGGAGGGTCGGCCGAATACTGGGGGGAGAGGCCTCCGATGAGGGCCGTCTCCGGCGATCGTACAGACAAGTCACTTCCCTCCCCACAGATAGACACCACACAAGGATGAGATCAACACTCTTTATATAGGGTTCTTGCGGCAAGGTTATCAATGGTACAGGAGATTCAGGACTCGAGGGTCCTCTCTATTCTAGTCTCTGTAGGGAAAGGGGTAGCGGGACAGTCTTGGTACCGGGTCGGTACAGGGGGTGGTAAGAGAGAAGCTCACAATCCTCGAGCTTAGGAGTTTGCAAGGTCGGGCCGCGGCAGCGCCAGCCGGCTAAGATGAAGGTCGACAACGAAGGGGCCGCGGCAGCGCCAGCAGGCCGAGGCGATGGTTCAAGTACAGAGGGCCGCGGCAGCGCCAGCAGGCCAAGGTGGTAGTTCACGTTGCAGAGGGCCGCGGCAGCGCCAGCAGGCCAAGGTGGTAGTTTACGTTGCAGAGGGCCGCGGCAGCGCTAGCAGGCCAAGGTGGTAGTTTACGTTGCAGAGGGCCGCGGCGGCGCCAGCAGGCCAAGGTGGTAGTTCACGTTGCAGAGGGCCGCGGCAGCGCCAGCAGGCCAAGATGATGGTTTCACGAGGGTGGGCCGCGGCAGCGCCAGCAGGCCAAGACGAAGGGTTCACAGGCAGGGCTGCGGCAGCGCCAGCAGTCCGTCCAGGATGAGTTCTTCTCGGTGTCTCTCGACTCCAGGATACAACTGCCCTCCTGGTCTGGGGCTTCCCTAGTTATAGGTCTGGATCCCTTTGATGTCCGGACCCTCGCGCCTTGAGGTCGGGAGGTCCGGAATGAGGGGGTCCCGACACCCAGCAGGGGGTTGGAGCCAGCGCCCAGGGAGGCCGGGGGTGATCGACACCCGGCGGAGGAGAGCCGTTGACGCCTTCTTCTTTCATTGACCTGCCAAGTGGTCTCTTTACCTCCTGTGTGGAGGTTGGTGCCTCGATGTCGGGGCCGGGCCAGGCCCAGGGTTGGGGTCGAGTCGAGGCCATGCGGCCTCGTGCTGTAGTGTCCAAAGATGGCGGCTGGCCCGGGGCCATGGTGCTGACGGGGACCAGGGCCAGCCGGTACGGGAGGGTTCCGGAGCTGGCGTCCCGTTGTGGACGGTTTGTGGGTTGCCTCGGGGGGTTGCCGGGGTGGCTCTTGCTGGGGATTCAGGGAGAGCCGGGGTCCGGGCCCCGTTGTGCGGAGGGGGGGGCGGCCCAGTCACGAGGCCTGTCCAACACTCCTCCGGTTTGGTTGGTGCGGTCCCTTCTAGTGATCTTGTAGCCCTCTGGGATGTCTGTGGCCATGTCGGGGGCTGAGGAGGCGTTCATCCAGGTTTCTGTGAGGAAGGCGACGTCCGGCGCTGTTGTATCGAGGATGTTCCAGAGTTCGGCGGCATGCCTGTGGACGGAGCGGGTGTTGAGGAGGGTGCACTTGAGGTGGTTGTTGTTGATGCTTGGTCCAGCATGCGGGGTGGAGGTGCGGAGGAAGGTGAATTTGCAGGCTTGGCAGGTGAAGGGTCCGTGGGTGTGTTTCGGGGTCGCTCGGTGGCAGTGCTTCCGGTTCAACGGTGAGCTGACGTCCAGGCAAACTGGTCTAGACGGGACTGCCCTGGGCTCCCCCTTTAAGAAGGGGTGGTGGGGAGCAGAACAGTCTCTTGTTCCTTGCTCCCCACAGGATAGGAAACCGGGCCGGCAGTGGCCCGTAACCTTCTTTTTTCCCACCCACCATCCCATAAGGCAGGTTTTTAGGAGTATGACACTAATGTATTTGTGTTGCCTTTTATTTTTCTCATTAGAGGTAATTTACGAAATGTTATGAATATAAGTATGTGTTGTAACTAGCATGTAATAAAATGTCAGTATTTGGTAATTTTTTAATATCGTCGTATTTAGTAGTGTGTCTCCGGTCAGGCTGTAAGTTCATGATTGGTAAGCATAGTCTTCGGCCCTTAGCGGTCAGCACCATGTAACTCCAAGGGCAGTGACAGCTGGTAAGTAGGCTGTCGAGGAGCGGGGGCCGGGGGAGTCTTTCTTCCCAGTGGGCCTGTGGCCACCCCCACACACGCATTTATTTATTTAGTTATGCTTATTTAATGTGATTTTCTATAGCGCAAACTTTACCCGAAGGTGTCAGAGCGCTTTACATAAGAACCAGTTTCAAAACATAAGGACTTAGGATTATATGCGTTAAATAAAAGATACAAACAGAAAAAATTGCAAATGTACAAGATGTAAAGACACACAAGGAGGAGATACAAACAGAAAGAAAAATTGCAAATGTACAAGTAGTAAAGTCACTCAAGGAAGAGATACAAATGGATATACTTTAAGAGTCATATAGGAATAGTAGAGAGTACAAAGGTCTACTGCATATACTAGTGATTAGAGTTATCTCAATACATATATATATATATATACACATAGTAGATTTTCTCAGGTCAAGACCCAAAAAAAAACAGGAGAGCAGAGTTCCATTAAGTGGGGTCGGAGGAGGGACGCAGTCACAGCACCAAGGGAGGGTGGGAGGGATACAAGGGTATGGAGAAAAGGCAAAACAGAGAAGGGAAGAAACATTTGAGGATGGTCAAGGGGGAAACGAGGGAAAAGGGTAAAGGACGAGGGAATGGACAAGATGGCGGGTCAGGGTCCAGAAAAAAAGCGGCCGAGAACAGCAGCAAAATGGCGGCCTGGACAAAAGAAAAAGTAAAGAGGCCCATGAGAGTCCGTGGCGGGACAGGCCACTCCGATGAAGAGTGTTCTCTGGGAGCCTGGGGTGGGTATGTTCCGTAAGGGGCTGCGGTGTGCCAAGCAATATAGGGCGGACTGGAGGGTAGACCCTTCCAGGGTTAAATCGCAGAACCCAGTAGGCATGTTGTGCCATCTTCTGGTGGCAGGTTAGTGTCCTAGCATGCTACACCTTTAGACTGCACATCAGTGCGGTGCCCCTCCTTACCCTTGCCGATGAGGTTGTCGATGTCTGGATCGACGCCGATGCGGTAGCACTTCCTCCAGAGCACCGTGTGGATGGAGAAGAGCGGGTGGCCGCAGTGCGCGGCCTCCAGCACGCCCAACCCCAGCATGGCCCGCCAGTCCTCCAATAGCACCTCGGGCTCACACACGCCGCCGGCTGGCGCCGGGGAGAGGAAGCCCAGACGGCCAGGTGGTGCGCCGCGCAGTTCGTAAAGCGGCATGACCCGCTGCCGCTGCTCCGGGGGCGACTCTGCGGCGCCCCGGCTCCCTTCAAAAAACAACTGCATGCCTCGCTGACACTGGAAACTATAACAACACATGCGCATCAGGGCACCAGTATGCAGAAGTCTGCAGCCCCATGATGGAGTTTAAGGCTCTGGGCGTAAGGGGGCCCCGGAGGAAAGTCTCCGTCCGATAAGCTGTACCCCCTGCGCAACCTTTACTCCAGTGGAGTATTTGTAGTTTACTGGGATAGCGACCATCACATGAAGAGCCCTGCCCCCACAGAATGAGCAGGGAAGAATCTAGCTGCCAGCAGCGGCAACTGTCAGTGCGGCGCCCCTCCTTACCCTTGCCGATGAGGTTGTCGATGTCTGGATCGACGCCGGTGCGGTAGCACTTCCTCCAGAGCACCGTGTGGATGGAGAAGAGCGGGTGGCCGCAGTGCGGGGCCTCCAGCACGCCCAACCTCAGCATGGCCCGCCAGTCCTCCAATAGCACCTCGGGCTCATACACGCCGCCGGCTGGCGCCGGGGAGAGGAAGCCCAGGCGGCCAGGAGGTGCGCCGCGCAGTTCGTAAAGCGGCATGACCCGCTGCCGCTGCTCCGGGGGCGACTCTGCGGCGCCCCGGCTCCCTTCAAAAAACAACTGCATGCCTCGCTGACACCGGAAACTATAACAACACATGCGCATCAGGGCACCAGTATGCAGAAGTCTGCAGCCCCATGATGGAGTTTAAGGCTCTGGGCGTAAGGGGGCCCCGGAGGAAAGTCTCCGTCCGAAAAGCTGTACCCCCTGCGCAACCTTTACTCCAGTGGAGTATTTGTAGTTTACTGGGATAGCGACCATCACATGAAGAGCCCTGCCCCCACAGAATGAGCAGGGAAGAATCTAGCTGCCAGCAGCGGCAACTGGCATAGGTAAACACGGCGGGGGTTGGAAGTCGACAGACAACGGAATAGGTATAATTAAATAAATAAATAATACATATTCCGTTGTCGGTGGCCCCGTCCTGCCCTGCCCTGCCTCACCACCCCACCGCGCTTACCTGTGCCGGCCGCTGATTCTGCCAGTTCCTACGCCAGAAGTCGGAGCAGCCTGACGGGTGGGTATCCGGCTGGGCACTGTTTGAGTAAGCTCCCTGCGCTGCGCCAACAAGAGATGTTGGGGTGCCCAGATGGCACTTGACACCCCCAACCAAAGCATAAAGCACACAAAGAAAAAGAAGACGTGGGGCATAAGGCCCACTCAACGAAAAAGAATTTCTGACGAAGCCACTAATTTAATATGCAAGCTCCCAGGCAGGGACTCCCATAATGCCCTGTCTGTGCTTTCTTTTGGCTTAAGTTTCCTTACCTGTGCCTTTAAATAATGAATCTGATCTTCTCTAATGTAATCTGGTGACCATGCAAAGCGTACTATAATGCCCTTAGGAAGAGTTCAGTTCGCCCAATACAAGACTGAAAAAACAGTGCAGGCATTTTTTGAAAGGTCCATTTGCCTCAGATCAAGACAATGATCCCGTCCCCATTTTTCAAGGGAGAGAAATCACGCTACGATTTTAGAGTCTGAGAGAACGCGTCTTTGGAGCCTATTATATGAAAGAACATGCTGACAAAGGTGTGCTCGCCGCGGAAGTATCCCTCACCATTAATTTAAAGAAAGGTGGCTCAAGGGCAACATCTGCCTCTGCGGGGAACTGTGACCTAATTTGCCAAGCAGGCCTGCGGTGCGCGATGGAAGCAGCTGAGGTTGCATCCCGAAACCCTTGTTTTACTGCACTATAGCCGTTCTGCGTGGGTGTAATTTACATCCCATGAGCGCCTGGCGAGGAATCAGTTATACTGACAGCGGCCTCGTTCACTTGAAAGAAAATGTTATCAGCGCCTAGAGGGATGGGAAGAGCAGGTCAGGCGCAGTGAAGTGGGCTAATTATTTTACTCACGTTCAGCGAGAGATAAAAACTAAATTAATATAACTATTTAAAATGCAGCTTATCAGAAAATATAGTTGGAATAAAGGCTGTGTGTTAAAACGTACAACATGCAATAATTTCAAATATTTGTACAGTGGAGGAGTTCCCTGCTGCCCAGGTGCTCTCAGCTGTAAATTATCCAGAATATTCACGCAGTCAGCACAAATCTTTCTTTTGGTGTTCCTGTGTGAAGCCCATTCCCAGTTACATGTTTCTGCCGCATCTTCGACTTCTTTCTCCTCTGGGGTTCTGTATTTCTCGTAAAGGTCACTCCGCATCCTTCTTTCAGGGGCAGGGAGACCCCGTGGTGGTATATGATTGATGGCGCGCATTGCAGTGTGGGATTTAAGAGGGGATGTGGGCGCCCACAGAGGTTGGACGCTTTACGTGTCTGTGCACATGCAAACGGGTACCTCAGCAAAGACACCGCATGAATTTCTTTACGAACATTTCCACATGTGACCTTGAAAAGAGCACAGAGTAAAAAAAAACATTTGTAACCTGCGTGTTGTCTCGTTCACAGCCGGTGATCCTCGAGCACAAGAGACGCCTTGATGAAATGCAGCACAGTACCCCAATGTCAAACAAGGTCCATACCCTTTCACGATTACACATCATACAGCGATTCCATGAACATACAATACGAGGCAAAGAAGTGTTAATTCAAAATGTATATGAGATAAAGTCCAGACGAAACAGAACGTCTTAATGAAAACGACACAAGGATGGAAAGCTAGGTTATGGCATTGTACATTTGAGGGTATCTTTCTGGCCTCATAATTGTCCTACTAGCAATTTTGTACATTATGTCATAGTAAAGATTTAATTATCAGTGTTGGTACATTTAGGGCATTAGTGCTGAAGGTCTAACGAGAACAGTCATACACACCAGGGAAATTACAAAAAAAAATATCTAATGCAAGGGGATTAATTAGAGCTAAAGACATACATTATTCACCATCTGCCTAGTTGTGTTTGGTGCCTGCCTGACTTAAGGGTCCACTGTGCGCCTACATGAATACTTCAGTGTCACAGTGGTAAGGTAAATAAAAACAGATCGTGCCATGTGTGCGACAGTCTGAAATGTACCCTGCCCGTACAGTAAGGGGTCGGGGCAGGGGAGGAAGTTGATATACTACGGATTGTTCTCTTTTGCCGTTGTAGTAAGATTCCAGTTCAGTAAATCATAAATAGACACTTCCGATGTATCAAATGCTTTTCCCCTTCCACACCTTGTTGTGCACAAAGTGGCAGGCTCTAGGAGGGACAAACACGTCACATATCAAAGTTAATTGTCAGCGGCAATTGTTATTACAATTAGCATTGCACCCAATGTGCACATCAATGCACCTGCAGTGTGTTGGAATGCAGTGAATCCAGCGACATTCTGACATATTTTCTCACTTCTCCTGATGGCGAGGAAACATTGGAGGTTTATAGGGGCCATTTGATCCACTGCTGCAGCGGGCAGCCAAGGCTTCTTCCAGTGTTGCTTCACCTGCTCCTACTTGGATGGTTGAATGGGAAGGGGCTTTTTTTTCCATTTTTACACAACATGGGGCAAGACTGAAGCACAAAAGTGGTGGGTGGAATGCTTGCCAAGCTCTTACCACTGACAGTCTCTCGCACCGCATTTCCATTTGTCCATAGTAAGAAGAGACCAAAAAGATGAATTAAGGCACGCCGTGCAATTTAATATATGAACAGCTTTTAAGAAGTTGCATTTCAGTAGAGATGCACCTCCAGGTTTCTTTCACCTGCAGCTAATTCCAAAAAAGATCCTGATTCATGGTATCTTTTGATGGTGGTGTCGGCACGCTCCGGCAAGTGGGCATCATCTTGACCAGGAAAAAGGGATTAAGGAGCTGTATTAGAGTTTGATGGTGAGGAAAAGTTGTCAGAAATGTGACAAATATCCCGTCCTCTGTTGAACAAGTGCCATAGTAGTGAATGCATTTTTAATATGGCAGGGGGGATATCCATCACGTCTGTGATGGTGTACCCCATCTGTCAAACTCTAAATTTGGCCCTAAATTCTAGGACAGCCCACAAATAAAGACCAGGTTGGGTCAAAGGCGGTGCTGCAGAGTTCTATCCCTGCCCGCCGTCAAGGGTGGTGCTGCAGGGTTCAATCCCTGCCCAGCAGTGCATCCTGGTGAGATCATTGTATTGGTCACAGTCACAGTGATGGTATGTCAGTATGTCCGTGGTCATGTGCTGCCCCAAGCTTCATGGCCCCTGCAGTGCAGCTGGACAGGCCTTGGGCCCCAGATACAGACGGGGAAAGGTGTGGCAAATCGATATGCAATACTCAACATGCGGCACACAGGGCTGAATTTAGCTACATTTAAGGTGAGAACCTTAGCTGCCATCCTGGGATGCATTTTTACAACAGAAAAGCAGGGAAACAGATTTTGAAGAATTGAAAATGTATGGTAACATCGTGCCCCACAGATCCTGCCCATTCATACATCTGGGTACAGCAGTGAAAGAGTGAGTGCGTGGATGAGGAGAGGCTCTCTCTGCCCCCTTCTGACATTTACCTGTTTTTTTTTTTTACAGGACATGGGGCTGAGCTCTGTGTCCTTCTATAGCGGTTGCAACATAAAATGTACTGCTATCGACCATCCGAGCCTTTGCATCCACGGTTCTAACTTTGGGACTGTACACCCAAAGTAGAGGACAGGAGCGAAAAGCTACCTCCTTAAATGTTTTTTTTTCAGTTTAGGTCCGTGGATAGTCTGAAAAGTAGATTTGCGGACTCTCTGCAGGCGAATGGTCTGGATATCTCTAACATTAACTCTTTCAAAACAAGGCAACATATTTTCCTAAACTCAAAAGATCAAGAGTACGGTAAATGTGGTAAGTGTCCGCAAAATGTTGTGCAGATCCATAAAACGATGCCAAAGTAAATAAAATGTTCGACCCCTCTTAAACTTTGCCCCCCTTCTTGATCTGAATAAAAACCTAAGCACTGGCGTAACTAAACTTTAGGGGGACCCCCTGCAAGGTACATGGAGGGCCCCCCTCTGGACTCAATTGGGAGCTCTCTGACCAGAATACTGTGCTGAGGGTGCTCCTGGAGCTTGCCCCCCTCCCTGAATCGCAGGGGCTGAGGGGGCCTGTGATATGCCACTGAACCTAAGATTCCTGCACTGGGTTTAAATTGCTAATTGCCTACATATTTAATGCAAATTCATTAAACGACACCAAAGCCTGGATCAACATTCCAATAATCTCCTTTTCAACTTGAGGTGATGAAAGTGACACAACCAAGCGATACTGTAATTCTCGAAAAGATTATCATAAGAAACTCACCAAATCAGCATACTGTAGGTAATGGTGACCTGGTTATATAACAAATAAATATAAGGTTTTACCTTCAACGTGTTAATAAATTTAGCCTATACCCTTTGTTCTTTGTTTTTAATGAAATGTGTGGCAGTGCTTAAGATAGTAATAACTCTGTGAAACACTAGCTTGTGGGACATCACAGCACTTAAACCTCATGAACAAGGGAACAGTAGGCAAACAACAAAATTGTCACCTAATAATTCTTTCATAGAAAGTCATTTTATTGGAATGGGCCAACTCATCAAGTGAAGTGTGAAACTCTATCGGTTTGTCTAGGAAAGTTGTTACTTGGATGAAGAAGGGTGCCTGGTAATATTGTCAGTGCTTAATTTGAGCAGGTGGTTTTCGGTTCTTGGCACTAACACTTAATTGTCAACACCAGCACTTATGACAGCCCTCCACTTGATGGCGCTGTTATTTTATATGGATTTATATGGCCGACTAATCACCCATGAGGGTAGCCAGGCGTTGGAGCAGTAGGTGTCTAATTTTGAGCACATCAACAGGCATTTAACAATTTAATATACCTTACAATGACTAATCCCTGCAGTCTAAGCCATTCCTATAACGTTGGGTGGCCAGGAATTGTCTGAATTGTCAATCTTGTAGGAGTGTGATGGTTAGTAGTTCTGTTGGTACTGATGGAGTGAGGTTCAGAATAATATTTTGTTCTGACTCGCAAAGTTAAACTTCCATAAAACCATAACCATATTAATCAGTGTATGTTGGAAAGTACTAATCAACCTAGTTTTAAAATGCATTACATGACACAAGGGACTAATTTATGTGCTCTATGTTGCATTTGCAAGTGCGTTGAAAATAATAAACTAACTTTGTCTGTTGTCTTTGTCAGTATTAAAGGCGGCTGTTTAATTAATGGCACGTGCTTATTTTTTGTGCTTATGTTATGTCTTTTCGTCTTTTATGTGGCATAGCTAGTGGAGAATTCTTTGCGGCCTAAATGAAGATGGTAGAAATAAACACGCTGCTCTGTGTGCTTCAGCTAGGTAACATAGATTAATGGGTAATGGTTAGCAAAGGGGGTGGGTAACAGAATGGGTTTCAATACTTTAATTAATTAATGTCTTGTGTTTGTTTGAATACTAGTTTCCAAGGGAGAGGCTTAAGGCCTAGCGTTTTAAAGATGTTGTCTAGAATCCTGTCCAGAGTGGAGCCCTGCACGTATTCTGAAGTGGAAACTTTTACCACATCGACAGTTGTCAAAGAAATACTGATGAATAACTTTTGTGCAGGACGTGCTCTGAGAGTGACAAAATCAAGGACAGGATGCGGCAAATCTGCCACGCTAAGGAAGTAACAGTCTGTTACTTGAAGAATGTTGCATTTCCGAGGAAGCCAAGAGGCATGTTTTAGTTAGACAATGGAGTCAAAGAAAAGGCTCGGTTTTGGGTTGAAAATGTGATGAGCTGACATGGACTGACATCTGTCAGCCAATAAGAACTCTGGATGGCAAGAGAAAGAGTACATTTTAGTGAGATTAGTCAGACAGAAAAGGTATAAAACCTGACCCCATGGGCAGGAGGGCGCTTCTCGTTTTCCGATTCCTGAAGGGCGTGACGTGCTGTTGGACACTTTGGCGCACGTAAGGATAATAGGCCCAAATGATTTTTCCTTTACAGGTGGAGCAAGAATAGTTAGGGAAATAGCTTGAGGGATTTGGAAACTGTTATATTGCCTTAATTCATGCTTACTGATTTGCTTTGAAATGTCAGTCTAATTGATCATTCCTCATTAAATGCTGCTTATTTGCTAATAAAATAATGATTTATTAAAGAAAATGTTTTTTCTTTGAAGAATAAAATTAATAAATTAGATTTTGGAACGACAAGCTGGTCTTGTTTATTCATGATCTAGTTACCATTAGCTGATCCATTTACCTTAGTGACTTAATTAAAATGTTATTTGTATAAAAACCATGGTAAGAGATGCTAAACTGCTGATGTATATAAATGTGTAAATAGTTTGTGAATAGGTTCTGATTAATTAGGTCACATGATTCAGTTGCCCAAAAATTGTCTTGTTGGTTAATGGGCCTTGTGAGTGATTTTTGATTAATGGTGAGTATCATGGTGTTGGGTAGCGTTGTTGAGACAGTTTTTCTATAGGGGCGCTGGATCAATTCCTTGGTAGCAGAGTTACGGTTGCTATGGTAACTGTCATGCTACATGGTAATTGCATAGGATCGATGTTTAACATATGTTGAGTTTGTTCAGTTGTTATATGTAGTCGAAAGGTTTTTTCCAGCAGTGTGGAAATTCCTAGTTGTGCCGGCATAAGAGTAGTGTAACAGGTGAAGTTGCACAGTGCATTTGTTCTGTTTCAAAACAGTGGTATTGTCATATATCACTAGTGTTGTGGTCGTACAGCACAAGTTTAGGGATACTAGGTGAGCTAGGTAAAATCTATAGTAAGGATTGTCTATGAAATAGTAGCTTTCGAGTATAGGGACATCTGTCCTGTTTTAAAACTCACTGTGAAAAGAGTAGTAGAATTTATCCAAGCTTGAGTTAAGGGTAAGGTAGCGTCGTCTATTCTTACTAGTGAGTGAGGATTTCATTGGTTGGTTAAAGTCCTACCAAGATTCATGTATGTATGGTTAGGGATATTTTCCGTTTGAATGTGCGTAAATGAATTTTGTAATATACGATCGAGTGAAACTTTGAATTGTCACTTTAAGTGCATTTAGAGGGAAACAAGTTTGTTATTACCAGCTAGAAGGGTAGAGTAGAGTAAGGCTACTTACTTTATCAATGAATGAATATTCAGTGAAAACAGCGCCGTCTATTTCACGCAAAAGAATACTTGAGTGACTGTAAAAGCTATCACTTTATTTTAGTGAAACAGACAAATGGTTTGTTTTTCTGGAGTTACTAATTGAATTTCATTGAAAAGTTTTGTTTAAAATGGCGCTGTGAAAATATTTTGTGAAGGAGGGGTGAGCTCTAGGAGCGAGAGACAAGAAGCTACAGCGGCAGTGTACGTCACAGGGTCTGCGCTGTGATTGGCTAACATACGTCACAGCAAGTGTGCTGATTTGTTCACATGACTAAGACGAGCTGACAGCTGATTGGCTTATCCTGAAAGCAGTGTTTCTATTGGTTGAGCAAGGTGGTGATGTAGCTTAACCTGATTGGCTTGTTAGTGAGTTTCGCGCACGGATTCGCTGGTGCAGTGGAATACCAACTTCCTTGTTACGATCCTTACTGAAGCAAGGGAAACAGATTTAAAACATGGATTATTATTATATTAAGCAGAAAAAGAAACTTTCATGGTTTCAGAAATTGAAAAATAAATTGAAATCTGACAAGAAAATTGAAACGCAAGGTGGAAAGTTACTTCATAAGTTCAAAACACCTGCAGCTTATATGCAATGTGAATATGGTACTCATACTTGCCTTTGGTTTGAGAATTGGATGGATTATACTAAAAATGATGGTGTTTTAGCATGGCCGGAAGATGGATCCTTTAACATTAAGGTTATGAAAAACTTAAGAGACAAGATGATGACACTTGAACCAAAGCCTAGACCTACACAATTTGAGGCTTTAGCTGAATGGGAGGATGAGATGTTTCAATTTGAAAGGGAGAATAAAGGTATAACAAGCGGTACCAGATTAAACATTGATCGAGAAACTCATGAGGATAGAATGCGTCGATGGAGACGTAGTGCATGTGATGGTCTGTATCCAGCAAGATTCGGTGAGGCAACTAGTCAAAACAATGCCCGAAAGAAAAATAATAATGCTGAAGAAAGTGAATTAGAAGATCCAGTTTTAGAAGAAATTTATATTACTAAACAGAGACAGACTCCTTATCAATCAGCTTGTACATGGTCTTCCCCTATGGTTCCTCCAGGAACTACTCCAAGTGCTCGTCCAAGAGAAATTATTGATGAGGCATCACCCAGATTATACCCGAATAATGCAAAAACTCCTGAAAGAGTAGAAACAAGATCTAGCTCCAGTATATCTGGAGAAAACAGAAATTATGTTGAAACCCCGGTTCGCAGAAATGAAACCCCGAGAAATGTAATCAGAACAGAAGGATGTGGGGAAATGCCAAATACTTCAGAATATTTTCGAACAAAAGATGAATTAATACAGCAGTTAACTAAAAGCATGGGAGCAGTAACGGTACCAGTAACGATTGGACCTGTTCAACCAGTATTTGATCAAAGAGAAGTTAGACATTCAGCTTTAACTATTCCATTAAATGCAGAAATCCAGAAAGTGGCTGAAAATTTTTATTCAGATTTATCAGAAATTCACCGAGAAAAAACAATGATGCCTGATTTAACTTTTAATCAAAGTCCGTTATGTAGAACACCAACTGGTGCGGAATCTGATGCTGATTCGCCAGAAAAGAGCATAAATAAAACAGATTTAACGCATACCCCAAAGACTCCAGAAAATAAATTACTTGATGTCGCAAAATTGAAAGCAGATTTGGAGGAATTGATATTGGCACAATTGGACCTGACAATTTAAAGCTGTATCAGGATGAAGAATTATTGTTTATTTGTAAAAGCATACAATGGAAAACCAAAACCAAGTATGAACAGTTAGAAGAATTAGCTACTGAATTAGAAGTTGATTTGAGCAGGCAGAAGAATTTGGGAAAACATTACAGAGTAGATTTTACTGTAAAAGACACTGAAAACCTGAACACTACAGGAAGAATAATTCATATAAAAGAATTAATCGTGTTTCTAAAAAGATTAGGTGAATTAAGTAAATGGAGAGTAAAATGACCAAAGAAAAGAGAGGAAGACAAAAGAGAAAGAGGTGAAGTAGCAAATCAGTTTCCAATGAGAGAAATAGCAGGAGGTGGGTATGTGCATGTTCCTTGGACATGACGTACTAGGAATACCCAATATCCTTCTCAGGGGTCTTACCAATAAGTAGTCCATTCAAAAAGCAGCAAAGAAATCAACAGAGAATCTGAAATATGAAAAGACATCTTTATTACAATTAAATTGTGAGGCTACGTCGCCCAGCCATGCCTAAAAGCGACTGAATGAGATAGCCTGCTGAATGGTCTGAGCACAGACCCTTTATACAAATTATTGTGCCCTAGGCACATATTTGAAGTACATTCCCAGAACGTGCACACAGATGCAAAACCCACTTTCAAGATAAGTCCAGGCCATAAACAATGTCCACATAATGAATACATTCTTTAGCTGACAAGGCTGGCTAACCCCAAAACAGTAAGATCACAGCCCATGTCATAAATAGCTTGTGGAAGCAGGAACAGGAACAGATGAAAGTAAGACAGGGCAGGGTGTGTGTGCGATGAAAAGGTTTATGGCATGATGCTATCTTGCTCGGCCACTGGGAGAGGAACTGACCAAACAGGTCCGGCCTGGGGCAATGGTTCCAACATGCTCAGGTCAGGGGAAAGTCAATCAAGGTGTACTTGGCCTTTTGGAATCGAATTTAGCTGTGTGTTATAGCCTATGTAAAGGGCAACACACAAAATGGCTGCCAAGGGTTTCAGAACGAAAATGACGATTTCGAGGTGAAATTGTTACTGGAATATAACGAAAATGCTTGTACATAGTGTACTAGCCATTCTCGGTCTTTTGATATAAAAATCGTCATGCTACGACAAAGTTTATTACACGAGTCCAGAATTTTCAGTACCACAGACGCACCTTTTGCCCTTACATAGGCAATAACCTATACTCACGCTAGTCTGAGTCCAGATCTATATTTTATAAAAATCCTCAAGATGTTACTGAAGCATAATCCTATTACCTAGCGACTTTCTCGGGACAGGTCACCCTACACACGCAGTAGCACAAAGGCCATATATGGCAGGACCAAAATAGGGAATGCCTCCATCTGCAGTATGTGGCACAAGACCACACACCCAACAATCAGTGATGTTCACTACTAACTGGTGTCGATGCAGAAACTGTACAAGAGGAAAATCAGTAAACTCTGATCTCCTAACTATCCGTGTTCGGGTAAAATCTAGAAAGATGCAAAGAAGTAGAAGTAGGAAAGGACATAGGTTTGGGAGGTGGGTGCAGATGTGAATTGGGCAGCAAAAACAATCCCACCCATAAAAGACAAGGCCATGTTTAAAAACACTAGAAAACACGTCATTGAGAACATACAGACAAAGTAGTGACCGCTATTACAAATGAATCATAATTTTCCACAACCCTAAGCAAACGTAAATCCTAAAATTATCTAGTACATTTTAGGTCTTCCAAAGCATTTCTGTAATTCATTATATGCTCAAGTGAAACAGTGGTGACTCTCATTAATGCTCTGAGGTGAAAAGGGAATACTCTTTCACAGAAAATGGACGTTATTCTGCTTTTACTAAACAGAATAGTACTTTAAAACAATGCCAGCAAAGCAGCAAAAATTAGTTTCCAAACTCCAATTCTGTACAAGCTCACAGAAAATACCCAGAGTCCGTCAAAGCCTCTGCTGGCAGGCTTCTACTGTCCATCAAATCCGCTTCCAGTGTCTTCTTCGCGTTGGGCCTCTTCATTCAGGCTCTTCATGACTCAGTATCCGTTGGAGTGCCCTCCTGGCAAACACTCATAGCTCAATTACAAAGTCTCAATGTCTCAAGGCAGTGCACCAGTGTCTCTTCTTCGTGGCAGACACTACAAATGATGTGCCCTTCATTGATCAAGGGCACAAAGCATTTCATGCAGATCCAAGCACTACTGAGAAACAACCCAGCAAGATCAGCAGCACTTTCAGACTCCAACACTCATCATTGAGTGTCAGAGGACGCTCAAGCTGCTCTCTCATGGGCACCGGAATGTAGTGCCTTTTTATCCTCAGGTGCACTGCCTTTCCGCTGGAGCAAAGGAAAAGAGGTGTGTGGGGGGCCAAAAACTCAGGCCAAGGGGATCAGGGGACCGCGCGCTGTCAGAGGTTCAAGCACATGACAGTTGAACAAACTGAACAAACTGGAGGACAGCCCTGCCATCAACAACAGGGATCCTTCGCATCTTTGAAACCAGCTCCTCTTTTCTTTTCTTTGTACAACGCCTTCTGATGAAACAAAATGGCTTGCTTGGGAGGTACCATTGGGGGCACGCTGATGATCGCTGTCACGCTGACGATTGCTGTCACACTACTTTCTGGTTGCAGGAATTGTAGAGCCAAGAAGTCTGTCTTTCATCTGTCACTGATGGAGAGTGGGCTTAGTCTTGATCACAGGTCTGCAGGGTATCACTCTTCCTTTGACTCTGGAAGATCCTGCAGAACCTAGTGATATAGGAAATGTGACACAACTGTTAGTTTCCTTCAAATCAAGCACAAAAATAGTTCATGGGTTTTAACAAGAGGACTGCAAGCAGGTGGCCTGCAATCTGCAAGGGAGTGGCCACACGCCATGGGACAATGTTGGCCTAGAATGCACTGTCATTTTCAAAAAGCAATTTCAAACATAAAGGCAGTAGGCAAAACGGTGTCTCTGGGCTTTTCAATTGGGTTTTCGTGTGAGAGCATATCCTTCATCATCGAAGGGTAAATAACTACATGAAAATTCTATCTAAATGGATGTTTTTACATATGGTGGCATTGTCTAATGGTGCAAATACATATTTTCCTCAATGATTAAGCCTAGGTGTTCTAAATTCCTTATCTAGAACATCTCAAATAGAGAAATGACATAATACAGATTATCAAGGACATGAAGAAAAATCCCTTTAAAAGTTGTGCATTAAGTGCACTATGCAATACAAAGGCTAATGATCAAATGTGCAGACAAAAGGACACGAACTAGAGAGTCCCTTGTATTTGTATGATTAGAACACATCTGATCCCACCAAAAAATTAAAGCAGCAGGAATAAAAGAGAACTGAGGAATTAAAATAGACATTGAAATTTTGTCATGTTCAAAAGGTAAACTTAAGATATCGCCTATTGAGATGGAAAACGTGTCTTACTATAACATTGGGTCAGTTAACCAGCCTGTCACTACCCCGACAATCAGTCTGAAGAAAAAAAACATTTTACATAACATGGGGGTCCCTAATACATCACTTCAATCTAGAAGTGTGCACATAAACAATACACCCATAATAATAAATGGGCTGACTGGTGAAAGGAATATGGAAAAGGGAAATGGAAATAGGACACAACTAAAATCCCCAATAACTAAGCATGATGCGACATCGGTCAGGGGAGAAGCAACAAAAGACCAAATACCAAAAGCATGGACACAAAAGTTACAAATAGTGCAGAAATTTGGACTCTACCACTGGCCCTTACACCATATACAGTAATGTCAGTTAATGGTCCAGTTCCTTCTGCAGGGAAAAAATGAAAAGTTTAGGTCACCTTTAACAAGAGCCACAAATCTATAATTTCATCCTTAGGTCCAATCAAGGATACATAAATTTAGAATTACCTGGTCCATGAGGGAGAGGGTAGTATCATGACTCCTGTATATCTCTTTTATTTTACTTCAATACTATTATGGCCAAATTTTGACATACACTGGTGAGGTGTTGTCTATTCGTGTCCACAGCATGCAAACATCATGTCTGTGAAATTTAGTATCAACGCAAATTTTACCTAATTATTGTAAAAGTGACACATATCGTCATACATGCCTCCTTACAATACAGGCAAACTTGTAATAATTTCTTAAGCAGCAACATAAAACACAACCAACATATACCAAGCCATCAAATATACATGCAGTATAGCAAGCACAAAAGGGCATGGACAAATTACAATAGCACATGTAAAGAAGCAGTGACGCATGTATTCATGCAGCCCAAAACCCAGAAATGCAGGCCTGCTTAATTTGTCAGGTTTAGAATCAAAATCAAAATTGTACCAAAATTATACTTTCATTTAGTGTCAAAAATTATACTTTCACTTACTCCCACCCTTTTGACAGGAGATCACCAGCACTGGAGATTGAATTGTCAAATAAAACTTACAGCAGGAACGGTTCATAAAGGGGAAAATGCTAAATCATGAAAAAAAAACACACAAACATTTCCTTGCAATGAAGTCATAATAAAAAACCATCTCTTTTCAACATACTGCCAACCATCTTCCATAAACATACTAAATCCCAACTTTCCAAAAGTAAAACACATTCACAGACACTCTACGTCCCCTGCGCCAGGATGCCCTGAGGTCCGAAAGGCCCTCAGCAGAACATCTGGTTTCACTTACTCCTAAACCCCCACCTCACTGACCTTCAGGTCAACCTCTGCCTGACATACTCCGTGCGTTCCTTGACCACCCTCCTATTCGTCTCTCGAGCTGACAAAGGAAAAAAACTGTCCAAGTCTTTTAAACATGAATGTCCAAGTAGGCCCTGCCAAAGCTAGAACCTTCAATCCTGATATTAAACAAAACCCGTGCACCAGTCACATTGGCTCACTGAGGCAGCATAGCAACCCCAAATAAGAATAACTGGCAAACTTGTATGATACCTAAATGTATGTATTAACTAAAGCCTAAGACACTGTGAAAGTTACTCTAATGGCAAGAATGCCTCTTTAAAAAGTCTAATTTACCCATTTTCGACTTTGGAATTTAGGGAACTTAAAAGTTAATATCCTATGATTGCTTTACATATTAATCATCCTCAGAATGTCCTTTACACATTACAGAGGTTGAACATTGGGCATCTCTCATGTAAATCCTGGAAAAAAAAGGTGTTTTACGCCTGCGCCAAGCGAAAACCAACATGCAAATTGCCTAATTATTCAGTAACACATAACCTAAATCAAATTTTAATGCTAGGGGGTCATAGCATGAGTACTAAGCTTTATAAATATCAAAAAACGATATTAAAAAGCACGTATTTTTTTTCAGATAATTTTTCCATAATTAATAATTTTTCTTTCAAAGAAACCAATTATCTTTTTATGAGAATTCCACATATAAAGGTAAGTTGCATCCCTTGCCTATAATTTTAGATGAATTCATTTATGCGCCGAAGCACAAAAGCTTAACTTTAAACATGACATTTTCCTGCGTCACATTTCTGCGCCACTTTCATTTAAAAGGACGGTTTATGCAAAGTTCCACCCATCTTTAACTGGAAAAGTGCTGGCTGAATGAACATTCCTATCAAATGTACTGCAGCTGAAAGGCTTGCCTGTAAACATCTAATACAGTGCAACTAAGAAAAAAATGCTGTTTATTTATTTTTGCAAAAATAGACAATTTTCTTTTTTTCTTTTTGGGGCCTTATTTATATCCATTGAATGTTTTTCCGAATTTTATCCTTTTTAAGCGTGTAATGGCAGTTTTGTATGCGTGCATATACTAATGCATGTAGGTACAAAAATGTTATAAATTCGTTTTTCTATAAAACACACAATTTATTTTTGAGGCCTTTCATATTCCTAGTAAATGCGAATTTTAACTTTATCTAATTTCAATCCTTTAACATTTTGCACATATGCGTTTTGCTTAATGTATAAATTAAATAGCAACATATAGCGATTTTAGCATGTCGCATGGTAAACTGCTGCATTGTTCATGTAATTTTCGACCTAATATTAATTAATCCAACATTTCACTCAACAAACTGAAAAACATCAAAACTCTTAATACACACATGAGCTCATTTCAAACAGAAACAGAAAGTGTTCAAAACATTCAGGACACACAATACAGCGCTTTTAGGCATTTTGTTTCATAAATTCCCGCCAACGCTATTCACAACAGAAGTTACAGTAACGGCAAAAACCACATTTAAACACACATGGAACCCACAGGTCAATACATAGGACGGAAACAGGACAGCCCAGACTGTACTCAAAACCCAACCATTGTAGCTGTAACCATATTTACAAGAAACACTTCTCAATAGTGTTCAAAAAGACTGCATAAACAGCTCAACAGACCACTGTATGTGCAGGAAACCAAAAATACACTTAATACACTAGCTTTAGGTGGCAGAACACCAAAAATCGTTTTGCATGTAAAATTGCCCAGAGCAAAGGATCCTTGTTTTGCATTATGTCATATTTTAATTCCCTGGGGATACAAAAATCACCAAGGAAGAAATATGTTTGTATATCTAAACCTCTTGAGATATTCCCTTTAGGGGAAGCCGGCAAATCCAAACGTAAACAAAGTTGGCCAACACAAAACTCCAAATATGCTAAGATCAGGCATCCCATAGCTCACTAATCTAGCTTCCAAACTTCAAGGGGGCTATCTCTATCGATACACTCGTAAATTTACAAGACCCTCGGTTATTGAAAATTGCAATGTTCAAATAAACTTAAGCACAAAATACCAAAGAACTGGGAGCGACCCAGTTATACTCCAAAATAAAGCAGATGGAGAAAAGTCTCTTCATTATCCGCCTACACAAATTGCAATTCGCATATCCAAACCTATACAAACCTTCAAAGCTATAGCAAACAAATATTTGTCCAAATTCTAACTGCCAAGTTCAAACTGCAAAAAACACACTTAAGCCAAAATGGGTTCCTCAGTCGTGAGTGACATCTTTTGGAGAGTTTAAGTCAGAAAAATCAAAAATATACTGGGCCGCAAAGACAGAGAATCCCCCAGAACCTCTGTGCACAGAGTACCTCTTTTAGTAGATTTCTGTCTTGCCTTCCCCAGTAGTTTTCCGTCCTCTGACAAAGTTACTTCTCCAGATAATCACTGCTTGACGAGGCCCGCTGTTGGGGCGCCATTTGACGTACTAGGAATCCCCAATATCCTTCTCAGGGGTCTTACCAATAAGTAGTCCATTCAAAAAGCAGCAAAGAAATCAACAGAGAATCTGAAATATGAAAAGACATCTTTATTACAATTAAATTGTGAGGCTACGTCGCCCAGCCACGCCTAAAAGCGACTGAATGAGATAGCCTGCTGAATGGTCTGAGCACAGACCCTTTATACAAATTATTGTGCCCTAGGCACATATTTGAAGTACATTCCCAGAACGTGCACACAGATGCAAAACCCACTTTCAAGATAAGTCCAGGCCATAAACAATGTCCACATAATGAATACATTCTTTAGCTGACAAGGCTGGCTAACCACAAAACAGTAAGATCACAGCCCATGTCATAAATAGCTCGTGGAGGCAGGAACAGGAACAGATGAAAGTAAGATAGGGCAGGGTGTGTGTGTGCAATGAAAAGGTTTATGGCATGATGCTATCTTGCTCGGCCACTGGGAGAGGAACTGACCAAACAGGTCCGGCCTGGGGCAATGGTTCCAACATGCTCAGGTCAGGGGAAAGTCAATCAAGGTGTACGTGGCCTTTTGGAATCGAATTTAGCTGTGTGTTATAGCCTATGTAAAGGGCAACACACAAAATGGCTGCCAAGGGTTTCAGAACGAAAATGACGATTTCGAGGTGAAATTGTTACTGGAATATAACGAAAATGCTTGTACATAGTGTACTAGCCATTCTCGGTCTTTTGATATAAAAATCGTCATGCTACGACAAAGTTTATTACACAAGTCCAGAATTTTCAGTACCACAGACATGGCAGGACATCTTATTGTTTACCAATGATTTCCCTTGGCTGATAGAAAAGCCTGTGGAATGGTATCGACAGGTGGATAGATTTATTAAGGTTTCAAAAGTTCTGTGGATTGATCTTGATGGATTCTTTGACATTGTTGTTCCATCGGATCTTTGACAGAATGTAAAATTTCTGTAAGTTGGCCCAAAGAAGAACCTGCTCGAGATAGAATAACAGGTGCTCCATCAGCAGATGTTATGGATCTCTATGACAAAGTAATTGTGTGGTTGAAAAACAAGATTGCCCCAAAAGAGGTTGATTGGGTTAAAATAGACAGAACAAATCAAGAGCCAAAAGAATCAGTACATTCATTTTATGAAAGGTTACTGTTGGTTTTTATTATTATTCTTATTATTATTAGGTTTTTGTAAAGCGCGTAGTCACCCGCAAGTATCCCAGTGCTGAGATCCAAACAGACCAGAGGGTAAACCGGGGGGGAAGGTATGGGAGGAGGGAGATCAGGGGAACAGGTGCGTTTTCAGCCGCTTCCTGAATCGGAGATAGTCTGGTTCCGTCCTGAGTTTGCGGGGGAGGGAATTCCAGAGACGGGCTGTGTTGACAGAGAAACGCCGTCCACCCGTGCGCACCTTCTTCACTCTGGGAATCGTGATGAGGTATTCATGGTCTGAACGGAGGGATCTAGGGGCTTTGTAGGGCCTTATGAATTTTTTTAGGATAGGGGGTCCTTTGTCCTGTAAGAGTTTGTGTGACAGGCAGAGAGCCTTGAACGTCACTCTTTCTCTCACAGGGAGCCAATGGAGCTGTTTCAGGGCTGGTTTAGCGGAGGATCTGGCCGGGGTATTAGTGAGGATCCGTGCCGCGGCGTTCTGGATTCTCTGCAATTTGTTAAAGGTTGCCTCGGGAGCGCCTAGATAGATGGTTTTACTATAATCTAGCCTTGATAGAATGAGGACCTGGATTAGTAATTTCTGGGAGATGAGGGGTAGTAAGGGCAGAATCTTCCTAATGGCTTTAAGGAGCCCGAAGCAGGTCCCAGCAATTTTATTGGCTTGAGTCTTAAAGGTCAGGTATTTTTCAAGCCATATTCCCAAGCTTTTGATCTCAGACTTGGGAGCTGGGGGTCACCCAAGCAGGGGGGCCAGATGTTCTGCGGGAGAGAGAGCCCTTTCTGGCCAAGGAGGAGAATATCCGTCTTTGACCCATTACGTTTCAGAGACGATCTATTCATCCATCCTTGAATTTCTGCAAGACAGTTGTAAAGGTCTGATGGTTCATGGTTTGGGTGAGATAAAGACACCACTAGTTGTGTATCATCAGCATAGCTGATGATACTCACACCGAACGGGGAGACAACCTCCTCCAATGGGGACATGTAGACATTGAATAATGTCGGGCTTAATGATGAGCCCTGGGGCACACCACATTGGAGGGGGGTTTCAGGGGAACGGGTGTCATTCTCCCAGACCTGAAAGGAGCGGTGGCCGAGGAATGATTTGAACCAGGACAGAGCCGTGCCCTCAACACCGATGTTCTTAAGTCGCTGTATCAGGACTTGATGGTTAACGGTGTCAAAGGCCGCGCTGAGGTCCAGGAGGATCACTGCCACTAATCCTCCTGCATCTGGCAGGGCCCTGGCCTCCTCCACTGCTGCGAGTAGGGCGATGTCGGTGCCCTGCCCTGGGCGGAATCCAGTTTGTGAACATCTGAGCCGGTTGTTAGTCTCCAGATATTGCGATAGCTTTTTGTTAACTAATTTTTTCGCGATTTTGCTGGTACCGGGGAGGAGAGAGATTGGCCTGTAATTGGTCAGCTCCGAGGGGTCCAGAGAGGGTTTTTTCAGTAGCGCCTTCACGACCGCCGCCTTCCAGCCGGGAGGAACTTTACCCTGGAGCAGTGAGGCATTGATAAGGTGGGTGAGTGGGGGGGCGATGGTGGGGGCCACTTTCTTGAGGATGCGTAAAGGGACCGGGTCCCTGGGGGATCCGCTTTTAATAGAGTAATAGATAAACAATACAGTGGCTATGAAAAATTAAGTGAAAAGGATATGAGCCACTTTATATACAGGTTTGTTTATGGCTTAAGACCTGAAATTGGTGAAATGATTAGAAATGGAATTGTTGGTTTGCAATCACTATCAGTTGATGACATTTTGAGAAAAGCAAAATATTGTAGTGATGAAATAGATGCCAGACAAAAGAAGTTAAAAGAGAAAGCAATGTGGGCACAGGTGAAAGTAGCTGAACAGCAAATAGCAACTCTGGAAAATAAAAATGTTAATCAGAATCAAGGGAAATGTAAAGGTAATAAGCCTAGATTGATGGGTAATATTGAAGAATTAAAGCAAAAACTCCCATGTTTTAATTGCGGCGAAATTGGACACTGGAAGCGCAAATGTAAAAATCCGCCCAGAAATTTTAAAAATGCATCATTAAATCCACAGATACAGAATGAGATAAATCTGCAGCAACAGCTACAGCGACAGGTAGTGATTCAGCAGAGTCAGATTCCACAACCGCCACTTCCAAACTGTGTAAATGTGCAGAGATACAATACAGAAACGGGATTCTGCGGAGGAGAGCAGGTAAGCAGATCTCAAAGAGTGAATGTGCAAAATGTTTCTCAACAATATTTGTTGAATGAAAATGGAGGGAGTGATTCTGAGGATTACTTATGACGGTGCCTGAGAGAGGGGGAAGAGTGTGTGCTTGGAGCCACTCTTGAGGTAGACCAATCAGGTCCATTTGTAAATGGTAAAGTGAATGATGTAGAAATCACTTTTTTTGTGGACACAGGTGCTACCCGTTCTACTGTTAGATCAGTGGAAATAGAAAACCAGCCTCTCTCTGGGGACATTATCCAAGTAGTTGGTGTAGCTAATCAACACATTAAAACAGATTTAACAGAACCTGTCAAAGTTGAAATTGGTCAATTTAAAGACAAACATAGATTTGTAGTTTGTAACAGCAGTCCTGTAAACTTGTTAGGGAGGGACATTTTATGCAAGATGAATTGTAAAATATATTGCTCACCGGATGGTATTGAGCTCCAAACTCAAGAGGAAGATGGGCTTTACAGGTTAACAATGTTAATGGTTGAAGCAGAGGAAAGTAAATTATTTCCTGCATTTGATAAAGATAATCTTCCAGAAGAATTAAAAGAGACAGTCAATGCTCAAATTTGGGATTTGACAGGAAGTGAAATGGGTTTGATGAAAAATGTTGACCCAGTTAAAATTACAGTGAAACAAGGAGTAGATTTTCCAAACATTCCTCAGTATAAAATGAAAGCAGAAACTATTGAAGGTGTCATACCTGTAATTGAAAAATTCATAAAACAAGGTGTTCTAAAAGAAATTGAAAGTAGTCCATGCAATTCACCGATTATGGGAATTAAAAAGCCAAACGGAACTTTCAGGATTGTTCAAGATCTGAGAAAGGTTAATCAAATAGTTGTTTCATGTTGCCCAGTTGTTCCAAACCCAGCAGTAATTCTTTATCAGATTCCGCATGATGCATAATGGTATACAGTTATTGACCTTTGCAATGCATTCTTTACTGTTCCATTGCATCCAGAAAGCCAACACATTTTTGCGTTTAGGTTCCAGGATCGCATCTGAGCATGGTGTCGTATCCCTCAAGGGTATACAGAGAGTCCATCTATTTTTAATCAGTTGTTAAAGAAATCCTTGGAAAACTTAGATTTGCCTGGAAAATCAACATTGGTGCAATACATAGATGACCTACTTGTGGCTGCAAAAACACGAGATAACTGTGTAACAGATACCATTACTCTTTTGAGTCATCTGGCAGATGAGGGACATAAAGTGTCTCCTGCAAAATTACAGTTTTGCAAACAAGAATTGAAATATCTTGGTCACAGAATTGCAAAAGGAATCAGACAAGTGACAATTGAGAGAATTAAAATGATTCAGGGAATGCAACCTCCAAAAACACAGAGACAGGTCGGAATGTTTCTAGGAATGGTTGGTTATTGTCGCCAATGGATTAGTGGATTTTCAGTAATTGCAAAACCACTTCAGAGACTGACAAAAGCAGACATAAAAGACCTGATTATTCTAACAGAAACTGGGCTAGAAGCTTTTGAGCAGTTAAAAAGATGTTTGTTTGAAGCAACTGCATTAGGTATGCCAGATTACGAGAAATAATTTGAGCTGTATTGCAGTGAAAGGGAAGGTTGTGCATTATCAGTTCTGATTCAAAGACATGGAAAACTGAGAAAGCCAATAGCCTATTTCTCAGCAGTTCTTGATCCTGTCGCAAAAGCATTACCTGGCTGCTTAAAAGCAGTGGCTGCAACAAGTGTAAGCCTTGAACAGAGTGAGGGAATTATAATGGGATTTCCTGTAAACGTTTATGTACCCCATTTAGTTGAGATTCTTCTTACCGGAAGCAAAACACAGCATTTAACAAGTAACAGATTAACCAAATATGAGAAAGTAATTCTGGGATCAGATAATGTCTCGATAGCAAAGTGTGTGAATTTAAATCCTTCCACATTATTGCCTGATGGTACAGTAACAGAAATCAGAAATGAGAATGACATTGATCATGAATGTTTGGATGTTTTAGAATATTGCACCAAACCCAGGCAGGACATTAAAGGTGTCCCATTAACCAAATCAGATTTTGTTTACTTTGTTGATGGTTCATGCTTAAGAACAGATGAAGGTGTTCTGAGAGCAGCATATTCTGTCTGCACAGTTGCAGATGTAGTTGAGGCTTCCTGTCTTGAAGGAATTCGTTCAGCTCAAGCAGCAGAATTGATTGCTTTGATTCGAGCATGTGAAAGAGCAAAAGAATTAAGGATTACCATAGTGACTGATAGTCAGTATGGATATGGCGTAGTTCATGACTATGGCCAGCTCTGGTCTCAAAGAAATTATTTAACTTCTGCGGGATCTCCAATAAGGAATGCAAAATTGATCAAAAGATTGATTGATGGCATTCAGTTACCAGAGAAAATTGCTGTCGTGAAATGTACAGCGCATAAAAAGGGCGATGACTATATAACAAAAGGAAATGCCTATGCAGATGAAATTGCTAAGTTTTGCGCGAAAAATAATATGTCCATCAATCGGGAGAAAAGCAATGAACATGTTTTGAACTCACTTATGCTAACATCTGTAGTTGAGACATGGCAAGTAGTTAAAGATTTACAGGATGAGGCAGATGATGAGGAAAAAGACACATGGTTAAAAGCAGGTTGCAGACAGCGAGAAGAAGATGAGATTTGGGTTTACAAAGATGACAGGCCAGTTATGCCAAATAGCATGATTGCTGACATGTCTCGAATGTATCATGGTCCAGGATATATTGGAAGGGACTCAATGATTAGATTGTTTAGGCAGACATGGTACAATCCAAAGTTCAGACTAATTGCAGAATCTTTTTGTCAGAGATGTTTAACCTGCCAGCAGATCAACCCAAACAGAAAAACAGTTGTGAGCATGGGAACCATAGGACGGAAGGGTGGTCCTTTTACTAGATTGCAAATGGATTTCATTGACATGCCACCCCATAACAAGTTGAGATATGTCTTAGTGATAGTCTGTTTGTTTTCAAGATGGGTGGAAGCGTTGCCAACACGTCACAATGATTCAGTTACTGTTGCAAAATTGCTTTTAAGGGAAATTATACCTAGGTACGGTTTTCCAGTGACTGCTGAAACTGATTGTGGCACACATTTTGAAAACAGACTATTACAAATGATTTGGGAAGCATTGAATATAAAACAAAAGCTGCATTGTGCCTACAGACCAGAAGAATCAAGTGTTGTTGAGCAAATAAATGGTACAATCAAGAATAGAATAGCTAAAATGTGTCTAGCTACAGGAGTAAAGTGGACTGATGCACTTCCACTTGTTTTGATGTCTTTGAGAAGTACTCCTGATAAAAAGACAGGTTTGAGCCCCCATGAGATACTTATGGGCAGAGTCATGAGACAAGCATTTGTTCCAGTTGGTAAATTAATGAGTATAAATGATAGCGTCATTTTGGAATACTGCAGGGACCTTTCTGACGTTGTGACTTCTGTGTTTCATCAGGTGGGAACTGAAGTGATAACAAGAGAGAAGGAACAAACTCATGATCTGTTACCAGGAGACTGGGTGAGGACAAAAATACACCGGAGAACAAATTGCCTAGTACCCAGGTGGCAAAAGGCAAGACAGGTGATACTTGTCACAACAAATGCAGTAAAGTGCAGAGGATTGAAGAGGTGGATTCATGCTAGCCACACCATTCGTGTGCCACCACCTGAAAATCCTGATGAAGGTGACACTACAACTGATTCAGATTCTGAAGAAGAACCTGAAAGAAATCCAGATCCTGAAGATCGAAAAGAAGGTCGACATCTGGAGAATTCAATTGCGAATGAAGCATTGAATGAAGATACTGAAGAAATCGTGATACTAGACTCAGAAGATGATGAAAATCTGATAGAAAAAGAATCAGAAAAAGAGTCTGATCAAGTGGAGATTCAAAATCAGGAGAGTATTGAAAAGCAGATTGGAAGCTCTGAAGGCAGGAACGGTAGTCCTGAAACTGGGAAGTTGGAAGTTATTGCAGAAGAAGAAGAAGAAGACGAAATTCCGAGTACCAGCTATAAGAATGATGTTCCTAACAGAGTGAAACTGCTGAGTAAAGAAGAACCTAGATTTAGATTTGAAATCTCGGATACTGAATCAGATGAAAGTGATGATGAATCCAGAGTGAAAAGTTCAAGAAAAAGAGCTTGGAGAGCAGAGTGTAACTTAACTGAACCAAAGAAGAAATTATCAAGAAAAGTAGATAACTGGCCTAATGAGAATGAAAGTCTGAAATTCAAATTAGTCAACAGATCAAAAGAGCAAATTAATGAAATATCGAGTCAAAAAGGAGATACAGATAAGAAAATTCAAGCAGGGAAGAAGATAGAAGTAATTAGCAGTAGGGCAAAAAGAGTTGTAAAGCCTAATCAGAAGTACAAGTCCCCTGAGTGGACTTATATAATAATCCCACCAGTAGTAGAGGTAAATAGCAGTAGTCAGGAAGATTTAAATGATACAAGTGATAATGACTGATTTAATTTCAATATAGAGTTGTAATTTGCATTTGGCATAAGTCTGAAGAAATTGTGTTAGGTGACACAAGGTCGAAGAAATTGTGTTAGCTGGAAAATACATTGATGTAAGACATAAGGTCGAAGAAAAACTGTTAGAAAGTAGGGTTTTCTTTTTTAAAAAAAATCAAAAATAGGGGGGTGTGTTAGAAATTTGTGTTAGTAATTTAGAAAATTATTTTTGATTTTTGTTTTGGTTTTATTTGTAAGGTTTGTAAGGCTATTGTTACAGAGTAAAGATGCCTTCTACTAACAGAAATTCAAGATGTTCTATCCTAAGAAGATGTTGCAAAATGTCTTTTATTTGTGTTGTTTAATAATCTTGGTCTGGTTAATTTTAGCTGTCATTTTCTCTTTTGGAGTTGACAAGGAGATGTACAAAGCTAATATGACAAGCAAAGCTATGGCTAAACAAGATAATCATGGTGCAGCAGGCAAAACTAACAGAGTTATTGATCATAAACCGGAGATCCACCAAGATAGATCTGTTGGTGATTTTTCTAGTAATACTTTTTCAAGGCTTCTATCTGAATATGTTAAGGTTATGGATGTTAAGGATTGCTACATTTGTGTGAAATTACCTGCTTCTGTTTCGGAGGGGGTTACGTATAATATGCTTCCCCTTACTTATGGCATCACTTGCAGCGTAATAGCTAGTCTGTTTTATCAAACAGGTCGTTTAGAGTACTATTATTCTAACTACAACAACATTTTTGCAAATTTAAAAGTTGATAAAAGCTTGAATAAACATAAACATGCTAAACAGATGAGGGAATTTTTCAATGTAACTAATGAACTTACTTATGAGTATGCTTTTAGAAACAACTTAACTTGTAAATTGAGAGCTGAAGAGAAATCTTTTCTAAATTTAGTTGAGAGAGAAGAGCAATTTATAAAAGAAATAAAATGCTGGAACAAACCAAATCTAAGTTTTGGCAAATTGAGGATGAAAAGCTTAATGGTAGATCATCAGAAAATGTTGCTATTCACATAGATAAACCTGTTAGTGGAAAGCTTTGTATTAGGAGAGACAACACGCTTTTTGACAATTACTTTGTGGGTGCAAGTCAAAGCGAGGATACTTATCAGATCTTGGATGGATGGGGATTCAAAGCTGGCAAAGATCCAATTTTTCCTGGAATTTATTTTGTATGTGGGGACAAAGCTTACTACAATCTCCCAGACCACTGGTATGGGACCTGTTATGTTGGTTTAGTTGTCCCACAGATTTTCCATGTAGACAGAAATGTAAAAGGTTCATTTGAAATTAGCAATCATCTGAGTAGATTCAAAAGAGAAAGTTTTTCAGAAATTTTGGGAGATATTTTTGGTGCAGTAATACCTTTGGTGGGTAAAACCCTGAATGCAGTTAAAATCAGAAAATTTTCCACAATTGTTGACAGATTGTCTACTGATACTGCCGGTGGTTTCCAGGTAGTGGATACTGAACTTATTGCTATGAGATCTATGGCTATGCAGAACCGTCTTGTCCTTGATATTCTGCTAGCAAAAGATGGAGGAGTTTGCGGAATATTACATGTTCAGCATTGCTGCACATATATTCCTGACAAGAGTCAGAATATTGAGATGTACATTAAAAATATTACAGAATTACATTCAGAAATTGTACCTTTAGAAGATGAAGATTTTTCAGAATGTTTGAGCAAAAGATTTGCAGCAATCAAACCTGGTTTCAAGAGATTGGTAGTTCAATTTTAGGCAAAATACCGACACCTTTATTAGTTATAGTTTTTGTGATACTTTTGTTGAAAATTAGTTGCATGCTACACAAAAGAAAGAAATATTTAAGGGAAAAGAAGAGGATTTATAAGTTCAGAAAGGAACAAGATAAGGAAATAGAACTAGAAGAGTTTCGTAGAACACAATATGAGAGTTACAAGCAGACAGCAGAATCAAAACTTTAGAAACACTATTACAGTGAAAGTCAAAACATGTTCAAGGGTTTAAAATGTTGCTAAAAATTTTGGGTGTAGTTTGGTGATTTTGAAATCACCAGATGAGGGAGTTGATGGAGTGAGGTTCAGAATAATATTTTGTTCTGACTCGCAAAGTTAAACTTCCATAAAACCCTAACCGTATTAATCAGTGTATGTTGAAAAGTACTAATCAACCTAGTTTTAAAATGCATTACATGACACAAGGGACTAATTTATGTGCTCTATGTTGCATTTGCAAGTGCGTTAAAAATAATAAACTAACGATGTCTATTGTCTTTGTCAGTATTAAATGCGGCTGTTTAAATAATGGCATGTGCTTATTTTGTGTGCTTATGTTATGTCTTTTCATCTTTTATGTGGCATAGCTCGTGGAGAATTCTTTGCGGCCTAAATGAAGATTGTAGATATAAACACGCTGCTCTGTGTGCTTCAGCTAGGTAACATAGATTAATGGGTTAATGGTTAGCAAAGGGGGTGGGTAACATAATGGGTTTCAATACTTTAATTAATTAATGTCTTGTGTTTGTTTGAATACTAGTTTCCAAGGGAGAGGCTTAAGGCCTAGCGTTTTAAAGATGGTGTCTAGAATACTGTCCAGAGTGGAGCCCTGCACGTATTCTGAAGTGGAAACTTTTACCACATCGACAGTTGTCAAAGAAATACTGATGAATAACTTTTGTGCAGGACGAGAGTGACAAAATCAAGGACAGGATGCGGCAAATCTGCCAAGCTAAGGAAGTAACGGTCTGTTACTTGAAGAATGTTGCATTTCCGAGGAAGCCAAAAGGCATGTTTTAGTTAGACAATGGAGTCAAAGAAAAGGCTTGGTTTTGGGTTGAAAATGTGATGAGTTGACATGGACTGACATCTGTCAGCCAATAAGAACTCTGGATGGCAAAAGAAAGAATACATTTTAGTGAGATTAGTCAGACAGAAAAGGTATAAAACCTGACCCCATGGGCAGGAGGGCGCTTGTCGTTTTCCGATTCCTGAAGGGCGTGACGTGCTGTTGGACACTTTGGCGCACGTAAGGATAATAGGCCCAAATGATTTTTCCTTTACAGGTGGAGCAAGAATAGTTAGGGAAATAGCTTGAGGTATTTGGAAACTGTTATATTGCCTTAATTCATGCTTACTGATTTGCTTTGAAATGTCAGTCTAATTGATCATTCCTCATTAAATGCTGCTTATTTGCTAATAAAATAATGATTTATTAAAGAAAATGTTTTTTCTTTGAAGAATAAACTTAATAAATTAGATTTTGGAACGACAAGCTGGTCTTGTTTATTCATGATCTAGTTACCATTAGCTGATCCATTTACCTTAGTGACTTAATTAAAATGTTATTTGCATAAAAACCATGGTAAGAGATGATAAACTGCAGATGTATATAAATGTGTAAATAGTTTGTGAATAGGTTCTGATTAATTAGGTCACATGATTCAGTTGCCCAAAAATTGTCTTGTTGGTTAATGGGCCTTGTGAGTGATTTTTGATTAATGGTGAGTATCATGGTGTTGGGTAGCGTTGTTGAGACAGTTTTTCTATAGGGGCGCTGGATCAGTACTGTTACTAGCAGCAGTGCCAGGGGGCAGTGCCTGGGGTAAGCTGCAGAGGCTCCTGACTAGGGCCCTGGTACCTATGTTTTTCACAAATTAAGTAGTGAATATGCAGGCACATGCATAAATGTTGGCTTTTGCAATTCCTTAATTGCGATTTTTAAGGAATCGCAATTAAGGAATTGCAAAAGCCTATGCATGTAGAAATCGCTTAAAAAATAGCAATTTCTAAACATTCCTTAATTGCGACTCGCAAATTGCGAGTTGCAATTAAGGAATACCATCCCCATTCATTCACACAGGCCTAGAGGCCCATAGGAATGAATGGGAAGACAAACTCAATTTGCGATTCTCAATTAGAGAATCGCAAATGGAAAATGCAATTTCAAGGGTGCCAGGGTGTCAAAATGACACCCTGTTGCACCCCTGAAATTGATCTGTGCACATATGTTGCGCACACACATGCCCTAATGGCATGTTTGTGCGCAACATGAAACTTTGAAAAATGCACAAAAGTGCATTTTTCAAAGCTTTTGCAAATTACCATGAAGTTCAACTTCATGGTAATTTGCCCCCCCCTATTAGCGAAATTGCTGATTTTTTAACTTTCATACATTACATTTAAGGAATCGCAAAATGCGATTCCCTAAATGCAATCGCAATTTGAAAACTCGCAATTAATTGCGAATTCTTCAATTGCAAGGGCCTTGGCCCTTGATGCAACGCAAAAGCTAATTTTGCGATCGCAAACGGCCAATTTTTGCGAATCGCACCGTTTGTGATCGCAAAAGACTTTGATGCATGTGCCTGTATGTGATATAAAATATAGATTTTTAAGGGCCCAGTCTCTTGTTTTTGTAACATTTACAACACAAGAAATTTGGCTGATGCATATTTGATAGCGCGTATGCCTGCATACAAACAAAGGGTTAGAGATTGACACCATCCAATGGTATGAGAAAAGTCCTGTGTGCATAGACATTTGCACCATCATTCTTCAATGTCATATTTGGGACAGTTATCATGAACAGAAATATTCCAATTATTTAATTTTCCAATATACTGAGTGACAAATGATCCTTTAAGTGTTTTGATGTGGAGAACATGCATATGTCCAGATATATGTATTAATTAACGTATACACAGAAAGCCAGGTACAGATGCGAATCATTAAATTGATGTAAATTAAGCACCACGTAGAAGAAAGGATTGGCATCCTTTCCTGCTTCTGAATGGTAGTTTCTTCTGCCTTGCTTCTCCTGTGTGATATTCAGATACATTCAATGATTTAAAAAGTTATTGAATGATTTTAGGCCTTGCCTTTACATAGATACCACTAGTGGAAGCTAGGACTAATCAAATGTGTTTAAGTGTTCCTGCTCTTAATTTACTTTGAGTTCTTTTGTTCTGTGCAACAAAAAGCTTTGTCCAAATCTTGAATAGATCAAGGTCCTTATTACACACCGGGCCAGATTTACTAACAACTTATGAAGTAGTTGTGTCGCTTTTTTAATGCAGCCCCAAGGACATATATGTCTGGACTCACATAGCTCGGAAACCAGATTTGTGTGACTCTGCATGGCTTAGTTAAAAAAGTAATGCAACGCAGCGCCTAGCGCTACCTTAATTTACTTTGCAACAGGGAGGCATTCCATTGGTGAAGCATGAACATTTCCATGGATCCACCCATGGATTTTGAAACATACCCAGATTTACTAAAGGCAATGAATGTAGATTGTTGCCAAAATGGTGAGCCTGCTCGAAGCTTTCGTAATGTGGAGAAATAGTTTCAATTTCTAAAATGGTACAACCGTACCTGCATTGGTACAAGGCTGCCTGAAGTGCACCAGTGCCAGGAGAGAGGGGCAGTAGGGGAAAGTCGAAATGTGCTGAAAGAGCCCTGGGCCTTTAAACATAATTTCTTAGTCAATTCGTCAACGATTTTCCACCATTGGCCATGTGGATCCTTGCTCGCTGACTTGAAGCATTGAAGAAGAGTTTTCACTAGCAATACATTTCTAATTTGTTAAGTCAGAGTGACTCCACAATAAGGACCATGAATCACTAAATATGGTTTAAAAGGTTTATTTGGCATTCAATCCTGTATATAAGGAAACCAGAAATAAGTTCATCAATGCAGGAATACAAATGGTGAACTGAAGTATCTCAATGGGTTAAGGCACATCATAATAATATAATGAATTGCAGTAATTACGATTGTATAGAAACAGAGAAAAATAAAAAGGTGTTCCATAATGAAACTTTGAAAATGAAGTCTCCCTCTACTAACATGGACAAGATATAAAGCCATTTAATTAAATATCTAAAGCTGAGAATAGGACAAAAATAAGAAAGGTGTCAGCATGATCAGACTTCAGTAGAAGTCCAAAAGAAAAAGGAAATCAGTAGGTAGCATAACGCTTCACACCAGCAAGAATAGGGCAAACAGAGATGTCAGTACCTCCCAAGTCTAAAGGAAATCTACTCTGCTCTATCTGCAACTGAGTGAACACCAATTTAAAAGTAACAAGAAATTCAGGACATTCTTATCTCTCATACTACCAGGGACCAATCAGGACACTGCTTGAATGCATCTGCAACATCAGTTCAGGTTTACACTGTATGGAACGGCAACTTTGGTTCCCAAGCTTGAACATCTTGCAATCCTGGTACATGATGAACAGAAGGTTCTTTCAACCATTAAATCTCCACGTTTACTGTCAGTTTTCTTCTCAGGCCTCTCTATCAATAATAACCGATAAGTGAAAAGAAAACCTGATGGCAAAGCAAAATGCATTTCACCTGAGGCTTGTAGTCAGGCTAACTTTATTTAATCAATTTACCGACGGTATTTAAGCCATCCGGTCGAACCTCGGGTTGACCTATTCCGGTTGACGTAGGAGACTGACCCGTGTAACATGAAGATCGAGATCCTTTGAACTTTATGGGAGGACTATGTCACCGTTTCATTTGCTTGTGACTCCGGTGGCCTTATCTATCATGGAGGACTGGAGTGTTTAGTCTCCGAAGTTAATGCAATACGCGCCTGTTGCTATATCTAAGATTGTACTGTGTTTACTCGACTACTTGGAGTTTTGCACATCTATCCTAACGTTACCCGGACTAGAAACTTCGGGCCCTTGCACTCTCTTTGAACACTCGTCCCCTTGAGTACTCAAATCTTCCTGATACTTCTGCTCTGATTCGATACTGACCATCTAACCTCGTGAGGCTGTTCATCCACTATTCTTTCCTTCCAGCCTCTTTGGGAGTCTAATCGCTTTTGCTTGCCCAGAACATATGAACAGGATCTAATTTTATTGACCTGAATTTCTGGAAGACCATGCCTTTCCTATGTATCTGGATAAATTGCACCCTGATGAAGGAACTCCCCACTGGTGCACTGTTCCGAAACGCGCGTCGGCGCTTTTTCTGTCTGATTGATGAGAGGTGCTAGTTGATTGAGTCAATATGGATGTATCGGTTTGTGAGTGAGTCAGAGATTGGTAGAATGAGTGAGTGATGTATGTGCCTTTTTTATTGTTCTTCCTGTTCTTGGGCTGATGTTACATGAATTATATGAAGTCTTCATTTAATGAAGTATAGATTTTGCTCTATGCATATTTTGATATATATTTTGTTATGAATACAAATGATAATAAAATAATTTAAATACATTTAGCTGTTTTGTGGGTAATTGCTATTTTTGGAACTGCCCTGGTCCTCTACAATATTGGGAACTACCCTTTCATGTTGTTATATACAGAAGGCTCTTTCAACCATTATATCTCCACGTTTACTGTCAGTTTTCTTCTCAGGCCTCTCTATCAGTAATAACCTATAAGTGAAAAGAAAACCTGATGGCAAAGCAAAATGCATTTCACCTGAGGCTTGTAGTCGATTCGATTCGATTCAAAATCTTTATTCGGATTACAAGAAAAATCCATAAAAGTGCAGTCTTAAAATACAGTTCAACATATGTGCAAATAAGTGTTTATACAGTATATATGATTACAAATAACAAGTCATGTATTTCCAATCTGGAGTAAGAAAAAGAAGAAGTCGATAATCATAAAGAGTACAATAGATTAAGGGCATTCCATACTTCTACGAACATTAAAAATAACTTTTAAAAAAGTACTTGTGCGGAATGAGGCTTGTAGTCAGGCTAACTTTATTTAATCATTTTAATGTGCCCTTTGAATGGATGGCCATACATGCATGTGCAATCTTAGGAATAAATGTAAAATGTGAGCAAATGAGTACATGTTTACATATGCAAATGTCACTTTCAAAATGAATGCAATATAACTTGAAACGTAAGTGTAAAATGCAAATGAGAATTACATCTCTTCATGGTTAAACTGAGCAGCAGTGCACACGTACCTAAATCTCTGGGGCCTCATTTATGAGGTCCCATGCAGCACTTTTGCACCTAGCGCTTCACTTTTTTGATGTTACGCTGGCGCAATGTGCAGCGGCATATTTACAAGGCCACGTAAAGCTATTTTACATGGCTTTTCATGACCTTGTAAATATATGCCCATTTCACGCAGAATACTGTGTGAAAGGGGCATTCCATGGGTGTTGCTGTGGGAGTTCCCACGCAACACCCATGGAATCTGAAGCATTCCCAGATTTACGAGAAATCGTAAATCTGGGAATGAGTCAGACTCTAACACCACCCCAGGGGTGGCGTTAGTGAGCCGCAACGAGGAGAAATGTTTTAATTTCTCCTCTTCTTTTCCTTTTTCCATGTGTGTTGCATTCTGCAGCACACATAGAAAGAAGAAATCGCCTGAATTGATAAATTTTGTGTAGG
This sequence comes from Lissotriton helveticus, assembly GCF_964261635.1. Lineage (NCBI taxonomy): Eukaryota > Metazoa > Chordata > Amphibia > Caudata > Salamandridae > Lissotriton > Lissotriton helveticus. The sequence continues at coordinate 1,695,267,673 of NC_136067.1, read as the reverse complement.
AAGGTGTCCTTTCCTGCACAAAATCAATCAGCCTCACAACGCAGGCACCCTTGCATCATGGAGCAAGCATGCCTGCTTTGGCACGTGGCAAACCATTGTGCGCCAGTGTAGGGGAAAAGGACAGGAATGTACCCTATCTCATAGATATGGCACATTCCGGCTCTTTTGTTTTGACGTAGGTCAGCGCAGCAAGATTCGTTGCGGCGCTGCCCTGCGCCAAAACCTCATAAATGAGGCCCCTAGATTCTACACTTTCTACAGTGAATACATTTCAGAAATGTGTTTAAATGTGCCACACACGTTAATAATGTTAAGGAACACAGTAAATATAATGTTAAGTGCACATATATAGTTTGCACTTTTGTGATGTATGAAGGTGGAGTCTAAGTACTCTGCTCCAACATCATATCTTAGCAGATATGGCAGATTTCTGCTATCTCCCTTTCAAGTTGCCTCGCTTTATTGCACTGTGTGAAAGGTTAGTAAATCTGGTCCTCAGTGCCTTGGAAGAGCAACAAGTGAGTGCAACTTCATTCTGCACCCTTGCTGAACTTGGGTATCATAGTAGTGGCTGCAGATACTTGTACTGCCCCTTTTGTAATACAGACTGTGCCAGGATTCTATGTGCCCGACATGATCTTAAGGGGATGTTCCCTCATTTTCATGATCACATTGGCCTACAAATGATAAAACAATTTGCCTCTTCACCAGCGCCACATTGCAGACACATAGGTGGTGCACAGTCAGTGCGCCTATTCCCTGAGGGTACACGTTGAAAGGGGAATCGATGTATTATGGATTCCGCAGACATCCACCCCATGGCAGGTGCAGTCACTGACGTCTGTTGTTGTTCATAGCACTCTTCAACTCCCCAAGAACAGCAGTGGTACTCAGAAACAACCTTAACTCCCCAACAACTCTTAGGGGCCCATTATGATGTCGGGCGGATTGCCCCCGCCAGGCTGGCGGTGGCCACAGCCAGCCTAGCGGGGGCAATCCGCCCGACATCCACTCTTGATTTCCCCCCCCGCCATATTAGTATGGCGGGGGGACCTCGGCGGACGGAAAGACCGTCCGCTGCTTTTCCGCCCCGGTCGCCTTGCGGCCGGGGCAGAAAAGGAATAATATGGTGGCGGTGTCTATCAGACACCGCCAGCCATATTATGATAGGCATTTTTCAATGCCTTTCCATGGCGGCAATGCCGCCACGGAAAGGCATGCGGGCCCCCAGAGTGAGGAAGAGTAGGGTGGTACCCCCCTGCATTTGCATGATCAAAGCAGCAGGCACCGCACGGTGCCTGCCGCTTTAATCATGAAAGTGCAAAAGTGCTTTTTAAGCATTGTGGCGGGCGGTGCTGAGAGCACCGCCCGCCACAATGCTTAACATGCAGGATGTGCCCGCCACTGTGGGGGGCACATCCTAATACCCCCCACGGGACCCCCGCCCTTATGGCGGGTGGTCCCTATTATCACGAGGATGGCGGGCGGGCAAAGTCCGCCCGCCATCCTAATGACCCCCTTAGTATTGAGTGTCAGTATCTTCTAAGATCCAATCTGCTGCAGGAATGCAAAGCATGCCATACAGGGGTGACAGATTAGTTAGAACATTTTTAAAGGGGTAATGGTGTTTTATCCTGTATGTTCCAGAGGATACAATAGCCCTCTCTACTGCTTAGACATTACTCCTTTGAAAATCTATTGCTCATCACTGTGGTATTTGTTTTAGCCTGATGGGAAATATACTCAAACTTTTCAGACTAATGACTATCTGTGATTGCTTGCTCTGCTGTCTACTGGTCCACATCATGTTGGCAAATGAATCCCAAAGAACAGGCTTCTCTTTCTTTAACTTACAACACAAAAAGTTTTCTTTTGATACCATTTGCTGCTAATTCTTCCCACAGGCATCATTTTCTATTCAACCTAATTCGGAGAAATACTCAAAGCAATTACCAGTGCTGTTCTGCTCAATGATCACTTTTCCAATCTTTTGGCCAAGCATACTCTGTGCAGATAGGTCACAATAACAGCACAGTACCACTGAAGTGCCTCTTCATGGTATTTTCACTTATGTAATGACTCAAGTATAAAATAGCAGAATAGATTTTCAGTTCATTAACAAAGAAGTATATTCTTTAACAAGAAAGCACATAATTATGTACCCAATTATAATAGTCAAAATTGGTAGGATACAGAGTAGAACAATTAAGAAGGTGTCAAAGAACCAAACTTGATTAAAGCTAGATTTTATTTTACAGTTTCTTACTTGCAAAACTTGTAATAAAATGTCTCTCTTTTGCTCAGTGCTACATAACTTGAAAACTGGTTCAATGTTTTCAGTATGATTTGTATTTCTTTTTCTCATTGATTGCATCAAACATAGGGCAGTTTGAAATTTAGTAAAGCTGTTACAACCATTGGACATGAATAAATGAATGAGGAGAGTTTATATAGCGCACAGCTGTTCTGAGGAGTGTCCCAGTGCTTGTTCCTCATAAAGAAAAGGAAGCAAAGGCGACTGAGTTATTTTATTGAGAAGAGGTACGTTTTAAAGCTTTATGAAAGGCTGGTTCATGTGAGGTCGCATTAACACCTTGGCTGCTATTACTTTTCCCATCCTGTGCTGATTGATTGATAATTCCATTGTTCATGACAAGGTCAGCTCGTCATTACCACAGCTCCAGTGTGCCTCATGACGAGCTGAGCTCGTCATGAGCATGGAAGGAGTTAAGAAAGAGAGGGAGCCGATTCCCCCACCCTCATCTACCACCATGAAGAACTGGTGTTAGAGTTGACAGCCTAAGGTTGGTCTTCCACCCCACTTTTTGCCTTCCTCCTCCACTTTTTCTGAACTTGTGTTTGCTGGTATTAGGACCCTGCACATTGTACGACTGCTAACTAGTGCTAAAGTGCTTGTGCTCTCCCCCTAATATGGTAATATTGGTTCATCCACAACTGGCATATTTAATGTACTTATAAGTCCATAGTGAAGTGTAACTCCCTCTACCCAGGGCCTGTAAATTAAATGCTACTAGTGGACCTGCAGCACGTATTGTGCCACCCACTTAAGTAGCCCTTTAACCATGGCTCAGGCCTGCCATTGCAAAGCCAGTGTGTGCAGTTTACACTGACATGTCGACATGGCAAAATAAACCTTTTGCCGGGCCCAAACCTTCCCTTTTGATACAAATAAGTCACCCTAAAGTAGGCCTTGAAAAGCGCAGAGGGCAGGGGTCAATGTATTTAAAAGGCAGAACATATATTTTTTTGTTTTACCTGTCCTGGTAGTGGAACATTCCCAAAGTCGTTTTTCAACACTTCAATGCCTATCTCTCCCGTAGGATAACTTTGGGATTAACTTTTTACATTTTTAAGTGTAATTTCCAATTGGGAAGAGATGAGACTCCCAAGCCTGGAGCCTCTGGACTTCTAATTTAAAATACTAATTTATGGCGAAGTAGGATTTTAAATTACGATTCAGAAAATGCCAGTTTTAGAAAGTTGTCATTTTCTGACTTTAGCCATTTGGCGCCTTCTGCCTTTCTCTGATCACATGTCTCGGTATGTGACAGTTGGGCTTTACGTATTCCCCCTAGACAGCCACAAACAATGGGAGCTAACGTGTGACTTGATGGGCCATCCTGGCAGGATAGGAGGGAGGAGCTGGACTCAGCCTCATTTACACCTGAATAGGCTGTGTCATGTCTGCATACAAAAAGCTGCATACCCCGGTAGTGAGTCTGGAGCCAGGGCAGAAAGGAAGGACCTCTGTGTATTTTAAAGGCATGTATTTGAAGTCTCCCTCACTTCAAAGGCACAACTGGGTATAAGTAGTGGACCTCTGCTGACACCACTACTTCAGTACACTTCTGGACCTGTGAAGACTCTACCAGGAAGAAGCACTGGTGTGATGCTGAAAGGACTGCCACTCTGCTAGACTGCTATTTTGCTATACTCCTGCCTTGCTGACCTCTTGCTTGCTGTCTGCTTGCCTGGGTGAGGGCACTGGACCTGCACCACGTAAACCCAGAGTGACTCCAAGGGCTAGCTCTGGCCTCCTGATCGGAATGGTCAGGGACATAAAATACTTTGCTCACCCTTGCTGCTGCACCTAAGACTGTGCCATCTGTGAGTCTACCCTGTTAAGTGGTAACAACCCAGGCCTGGACCCTTGGAAGTGGGCCAAAGGTGCTTCTCCAGTGGAACCAACGCATCTTCTATTGAGTGAGGCGTCCCCGAGCAGAACCAATGCATCTCCCCGGCTGAGTGGAGCATCTTCGAGCAGAACCGGCGCATCTCTGCTGTTGCATGTATTGGCCAGTTGCAAAAGACTCACATCGCTTCTACATCCCGCGTTTGGGACTGATGCATTGCCTTCGGAACTGACATTGCATGACACTTTTCCTGGCGCAAGCTCCTCGCATCTCTCATTGACGATCCCGAAACTCCACATGACAGCTTCAACACTCATCAGACCCGCACATCGTCTCTGATGTGCCCTGCTTTGTCGACACGAGCCTTCACATCGCAAGCCCTGTTGACAAGATTCTCTACTCTGAAGCATCAGGACCTCGCACCACAGCCTCATCAGATTTCAGAACCAATGGTTTACCTCTGAAGCACAATGCATCGTGTATGTGGACCCACGCAAGCGCTCAGCAACCAGGATTAAGGTACTTTGGTTCAGCAGGCCTTACTGGGTCCCTGTAGCTGGCCCGCGCTACTCCTCAGTCGGCCTGAACTTTTGACTTTGTCCCGGAAGGCACGACCAGATATCCTAAATAGCGCTGTTTACTACTAAGCACTATTTTCCCATTTAAAACTTTGAAACTCAATATCTCAAATTGTACTTATTGGATTCTAGTTGCTTTGGTCTTGTTTTATTTATTGAATAAAACTCTGTATTTAAACCTGGTGTGGAATCCTTTTGTGTGGTGTTTTCACTGATTTACTGTTTGAAGTGTTGCAGAAATACTTTCCACATTGCCTCTTAAATTAAGCCTGATAGCTCTGTGGCAAGCTACCAGAGGATGATCACAGGTTAATTTAGGGTGTACTTGTGTCTTACCCTGACTGATTGTGGCTACTGTTTGACCAGGGCTCATACCCCCCTCAACCAGGAACCAATTTCTAACACCAGACCACTGCATCATACACTGTTAAACCTCTGGATGTAACTAGCAGAGAGGCTCCTGAGCACAGGCTAATGCTTAATTTTTATCATCAGATACTGAGGGCCTCGCTGGGAAAAAGCCAAATGCAGGATGATCACTGCTTTAAAGAAAATCCTCTTTTTAACAGGAAACCAATGTAGCTACCACATGCGGTGGGAAATGTGTGCTGTCCATGGGATTCCTAAAATCAACCGGGCAGCCGCATTTTGGACCACTTTCACTTTCTTAGTCAGCTTGTCTGGGAGACCAAGACAGGGACTGTTAGCATACTCCAGTGTCGAGGTGATCAGTGCATGGACCACTGTGTTACATGTCTTCAAAGGAGGGAGACCCAGACATTTTCGTAGCGATTTCAGGAGGGAAAAACATGTGGTGGATACAGAGATGATCTTATGAGACGAGGACAGTGTGTTATCTATTTTTACCTCCAAATTCCTGCCTAATGATGTGGGCCCCGGAGGGGAAGGGAGATCCTGCATCCAGTAGCTGCACAGCCAATTTCCTTCGGAGTTACCTGACAGGAGAATCTCTGTTTTACCCACTTTGCATAACAAATGGTTCTCTTCCAGCCAGCACAGGGTGAAAGAAAGGCAGGTTTAATGCCTTGAGTGTAGTAGCAGAGAGTCGACTGTCAAGAGGAGATGAGCATCATCAGAGTAGGAGACAGTCTTAATGCCCTAAGACTGTTTAGGCTAGCCAGAGAGCAAAATAGATGTTAAACAGAGCAGGGCTGAATGCAGAGACCTGAAGTAACCCAAAGGCAAAGTTTCTTGCGGATGACACATAGGAACCAGCCATCTTTCTTGTTCTCTTTCCTCGAGGAAGGATTTGAGCCATTGCCAGGCCATCCCACCAATGCCAACCTCAGCGAGGTGTTGTAATAAAATGCGGAGTGAGATCGCATCAAACACCACTGATAGGTCCAGGAGTGTAGAAGCAACTTTCCCCTTTATCCAACTTGAATTTGATGGTCTCTGTGACGTCCAGGAGGGCTGTTTCCATCCTATGGCCTTGACGAAAGCCTGATTGAGTATAATGCAAAAAGGGTCGGATATGAGGTCAGTTGAGTGTTGACTAGTGTTTCCAAAATTTTGGAAGCTGCCGGTATAAGAGAAGATGGCCAAAAAGTTATCTGCCACATCTGGGTTAGCCGGTGTACAGTCATAATATCGAGTCAATTATTTCGACTGGACAGAATATAGAGTAAAAAATATAGAATGGACATAATATCGACTAGACATAATATAGACAACAAAAATATCGACTAGAGAAAATTAATATCGAATAGAATGGACATAATATCGAATCAAAAATATAGAATGGACATAATATCGACTAGACATAATATAGACAACAAAAATATCGAATTTAAGGTAAGTTAATAATAATTTTTATTTTTTGTGTAATATAAGTCTGTAGCGGGTTGTGGGTTTATAGGGGAATAGGGTGGGAAGTAATTTAATTATAATTAATTAAATATGTTAATTTATTTATTGATAATAATTTAGAATTAATTGTTAATTAATTATTAATTGGTAATTAATTAAAATATAATTGGTAATTAATTATAATTGATTAATTGATAAATATTTTAATTTTAGTAATTTATTTTCTGTAGCGGGTTGTGGGTTTATAGGGGAATAGGGTGGGAAGTAATTTAATTATAATTAATTAAATATGTTAATTTATTTATTGATAATAATTTAGAATTAATTGTTAATTAATTATTAATTGGTAATTAATTAAAATATAATTGGTAATTAATTATAATTGATGAATTGATAAATATTTTAATTTTAGTAATTTATTTTCTGTAGCGGGTTGTGGGTTTATAGGGGAATAGGGTGGGAAGTAATTTAATTATAATTAATTAAATATGTTAATTTATTTATTGATATTTTTTAAAAATTATTTGTTAATTAATTATTAATTGGTAATTAATTAAAATATAATTGGTAATTAATTATAATTGATTAATTGATAAATATTTTAATTTTAGGGTTCAGGGTCAGTTTTCAGTTTTTGGGTAAAGGGGTATTTTTAGGGTTCAGGGTCAGTTTTCAGTTTTTGGGTAAAGGGGTATTTTTAGGGTTCAGGGTCAGTTTTCAGTTTTTGGGGTAAAGGGGTATTTTTAGGGTTCAGGGTCAGTTTTCAGTTTGTAGGTAAAGGGGTATTTTTAGGGTTCAGGGTCAGTTTTCAGTTTTTGGGTAAAGGGGTATTTTTAGGGTTCAGGGTCAGTTTTCAGTTTTTGGGTAAAGGGGTATTTTTAGGGTTCAGGGTCAGTTTTCAGTTTTTGGGTAAAGGGGTATTTTTAGGGTTCAGGGTCAGTTTTCAGTTTTTGGGGTAAAGGGGTATTTTTAGGGTTCAGGGTCAGTTTTCAGTTTGTAGGTAAAGGGGTATTTTTAGGGTTCAGGGTCAGTTTTCAGTTTTTGGGTAAAGGGGTATTTTTAGGGTTCAGGGTCAATTTTCAGTTTTTGGGGTAAAGGGGTATTTTTAGGGTTCAGGGTCAGTTTTCAGTTTGTAGGTAAAGGGGTATTTTTAGGGTTCAGGGTCAGTTTTCAGTTTTTGGGTAAAGGGGTATTTTTAGGGTTCAGGGTCAGTTTTCAGTTTTCGGGTAAAGGGGTATTTTTAGGGTTCAGGGTCAGTTTTCAGTTTATGGGTAAAGGGGTATTTTTAGGGTTCAGGGTCAGTTTTGGGTTTTTGGGGTACAGGGGTACTTTGTAAAAATAAAGTAAAATTACATTTAAATTACATTTATTTAATAAAATTAAATTATATTAAATTATATTATAATATTTTTTATTATTTTATATTCAAAAAATTATTATATACTTACCAATACTTATGTTGTAATGGTATGTGTTGTAAAGGTATATGCGTTGTAAAATCTTGCGTTGTAAATGTATGCGTTGTAAAAGTTTTTGCGTTGTAAAAGTTTTGTTGTAATGGTAGGCGTTGTAAAAGTATGCGTTGTAACGTCATACATCCCTGGAGTGGGAATAGTAATTTTAACCTCTACGCTATCCAGCGCTTTCCCTACTGTTGCACCCACTGGAGTGGGAGTAGTAAATTTTACCTCTACGCTATCCAACACTTTTGCTAATGTTGAACTCACTATAGTTGTAACAATAAATTTTAAACATTTTCTAAAATGTTATATATGTTTATTTAATAATATGTTTAAATATATATATATATATATATATACATATATATATATATATATATATATGTGTGTGTGTAATTTTTGGTGATATCATTTTTTTAATTATATAAATTATTTATTAAAATTATATTTTTTTAATAATTATTTCTAAGTTTATATTAAATATATTTATTACTATATTAGTTTTAACTTACTTTTAAGACATTTTAAAAAATCGATATTTTGACAGTCTATATTTTTGTAAGTCGATATTTTGGAGTCGATATTTTGGTACTTACCTGTTTGAAGATAGGGAGTCGATATTTTGTCAATCGATATTTTTGACTCGATATTTGTGTATCTCGATATTTGTGTCGTCGATATTATGTCAGTGATCCGGGTTAGCCAATGGTATTCTTAACAAAGGGACCACTTTCGCCCTTTTCCAGCCATGAGGAACTGTCCCTGAGGCCAAAGAGCAGTAGAAAAGCTGCTAAAAAAAACGCAGCAGTGGCCTCAGTAGCCATACTGAGGATAGCTGGAGGACATGGATCACCAGGGGACTATAAATTACAGAGCAAGATGCCTTGCAAAATTTGTCCCAATGAGAAAGGTCCAAATTAATTCCAATTACGTGTAGTAACATTAGTTAGTTGAGTCAGGCTGCCCGTATTCCAGGCTGCTTCAGAAGACACAGGCACGGCAAAAGTCTCTGACAAAGGTACAGACAAAGCAAAGTGAATTTTTAAAATCGCATCCTCAAAGAAAGCTCAGAGTTTATTACAGAGGGAGAGATGGTAAGACTGCAAGCTTTAGGATTCAAACAGAAATTAACGTTTTTAATGATTTCTTGTGAGAAATTATTAGCAGAGTATATTCGTGCTGCAAAAAAACACACTCTAATCAGTTATAATTGCCTTGTAATAATGTCTTCTGTGCTGTTTTGTAAGATTTATGGTCTTTAAATCATAACCTGCTCGCCAGAAAAACTTTCATTATTAACAATCATTTTGTCAAGGCCATAGGTGCCGGAGAGAACCAAGAGGCCTCTTGTTTTGATTGTAAGGGCAGCCCACGGCCGGGCTAGGAACAGCAACCAGCCCTGGCAGATTGCTGCTCGATGAGGGTGGGGATGGGGGTGGTGCTAGTGAGAAGCACCTCTCCAGTGCTGTAAAATTGGCCCCCAGTAACACAACTGGCCCCCATGGGTGAAAAACCGGCCTCCACCGCTCTAGCCCACTGGGGAAACATCTGGTGCCTGCTACAGCCAGTCAGGCCCTGGGGCAGCCTCCTTGATCCATGACTCTACAGTGTCCAGATCTGAGTTTATATTTCATGTCAGGTGAGGCGTAGAGATGGCTAGCGCCTCCCCAAGCTCGAGGGCTTGATCTTGTTCCGCGCCAAATATACTGACCAGCAACTGCGCCAAGATTCAAGAATGGCAGGCTCATGTCCCAACCAAATGGGCTCTAAAAATGATCAGACCATCTTAATTCCAGTGGGAGGTTGACTGTGAGAGGAAGGATAGAGAGAATAAGGTCTAGGGTGGGCCTGGCTTGGTGGGAGCCGTTCAGAACAAAGAAATCAAATTAAGAGCATTACATGAATCCATTAGCGACTGACCATGACTACCTATTGATATATTCATCTGAAGATTTAAATCCTCCAGAACTGTACAGTTAGTATACCTTAATGCCACCTCTGCTGCAACTTCCTCCCAAGCTCCAGAATTATGTTTATGTTTATGTTTATATGCTTATATAGCGCTTGAATGTCGTGGCGTCTTGGCGCTGGGGTGTATGGACAGGAGTGTTGGACTATGATTAAAAGGCCTATGCGGATGTAAACAGCCAAGTTTTCATGCTCTTCCTAAAAAGCTGCAGATTGGGTTGAAGCTTCATAGGAAGTGGCAGTTTATTCCAAAACTTAGCAGTGCATTGTGATATTGCCCTGCCTCCATCTCACCCGTCTTGTCTTTACGGTTTTAATGAGGCCTAGACTAGCAGATCTAAGAGCGCATGGGGGGATGTATGATGGAAATAGTTTTTGAATGTCCTTAGCACCGTCACCATAAATTGCCTTATGCACAAGGCTTAGGGATTTAAATTATATACGCTGATTAATGGGAAGCCAATGAAGTGATTTAATTCCAGCAGAGGTTTGCTGTCCTCTGGGTATGTCCAGGAGTAGTGTCACTGCAGCATTTGGTAAAGACTGCAGTTTTTTCAGTTGGAATTTGTCGATTCCCAAAAATAGGGCATTACAATAATCCAACTTGGATAGCAAAAGGGCTACCATCACCGTCTTTTGTAATTCTTGAAAAATGTTTCTCAGGGTTTTTAAGAGAAAAAAGCAAGAGGAGGAGGGGGTATTTACTTGGGAACCAAAATTCATTTTATCATCAAAGATGATCCGTAGGTTCCTGACCTTCTCCACTGGGCAAGGACATTCTCCGGCCTCAATTGGCCACCAGCCCGGCCCAAAATCTATCACCTCTGTCTTTTCTGTATTTATTTTCAGAACGCTCTGACTCATCCAAGTCATAATCTCGGTGAGACAGACATGGAACCTGGCTGCTGTGGTCTCTGGCTAGTTGGTAACAGAGATGACAAGTTGCGAATCATCAGCGTAAGAGACCAGAACAAAGCCATGCTTCCTGATAAGGTTGGCCAGAGGGGTGACGTAAAGGTTGAACATAGTTGGAGAAAGGGCTGACCCCTGTGGGACACCGCATGGAAGATGGAAACTGTACGACTTCAGGCCATCCCAGAACAGCCTCTGCTCTCTTGCCTCCAGAAAGGAGACCAAGGCAGTCCTCCCTACCCCTACGTCCCTCAGCCGCAACACCAGAACAGTATGGTTCACGGTGTCAAACGTGGCTGATAGATCAAGGAGCACGAGGGCCGCCCTACCCCCTCATCCACCACCCTGCGGATCTCTTCCGATGGCAAGGATTAAGGCAGATTCAGTGGAATGGCGTGAGCGAAAATCATGCTGAGAGGTGTCCAACAGGTTATTTACATCCAGGTATTCGGTCAACACTGTGTTCAGTTGTTTCTCCAGAACTTTAGCCACAATTGGTAGGCCAGCAATGGGGCAGACGTTTTTAGGTTCATTGGGGTCCAAGTTTGGTTTCTTTAAAAGGGGTGTGATCGATACCTTTTTCCAGATTTCTGGATAGCAGCCCGATTCCAGGACTTGGTTCAAGAGGGGGTAAGATTTTCGCAAATCTTATGGGTAGCCTGATGCATGATAGAAGGGCGACAGAGGTCAGTAGGTGAACCAGGTTTTATGGAAAGTAGAAGTTTTTGTGCTTCCACTGTAGTTATTGGCTGGAAACTAAATAGTCTGCAGTGGGGACGTGCCATAGGTACCGTTTTATCCTGAGGTCCTGGGGCAATTAGAAAGTTGTTATAAATTCCTTGCACCTTATCTTGAAAATACTCGGCACGTTTATTGCACAGGATTTTATCAGGCTTGAAAGCATTGTCCTGTTGAGGTTTAGCTAGCATGTTGACAGATTTAAACAGTTCCTTTGTGGAGTTGCTCGCCGCCTTCATTTTAGTTGTGAATTTTTTTTGCGGCATTGATTGCCTCCTTATATTGTGAAATAGTTAGGTTGTATATGGATTTGTTTTGAATATCATAATCTTGTCTCCAGAGGCACTCGGCTCTTCTGCAGCTAATCTTTAAGCATTTGAGCTCTGGGGTATACCAGGGTGACGATGTCTTGACTGTTTTGACCGTCACTATTTTCTTGGGTGCAACCAGATAAGCTGCTGACAATAGCCAGCCATTGAACTGCAGGGCTGCCATGTTGTTATCTATTTCTGGCACAGCAGGGAGGTGGTCGAGGGCTGACTCAAAGTTGCTGCCCTTGAGTTTGTTGCAACGCCTGATTAAAACCTTAGATGGTTTAGCCTGTGCGCGAAGATGTAGCTGCGTGACCTTGAGGTTAAAATAAATAGCCTTATGGTATGTCCATGGCAGGGCTAACAGGCTGGTCAGGGTGATGTCAGGGTTGCTTGTAAAAATCCCGTCTAATGTGTGTCCTGCCTGGTGAGTAGGTTTAGTTATAAGTTGATTTAGGCTGAAAGCCTCAAGATTATCCAGCAGTCTAGTAGTATCTCTGTTATTTTTAGATTCTAGATGGTAATTGAAGTCCCCAAGAATTGTGAGGTAGTGAGGGTCAGTGTATGACTCCAGAAGGGTCAGGAGGGCTTGGGAAAAAGCCGCTTTGGTGCCAGGTGGGCAATAAATTAGTATCCCCTGAAATGTCAGTAGGTTATTTAACTTTATGCAGAAATGCAATGCTTCTGCAGGCAGAGCAGAGATCGTCTCCACACATACTATAAAGTGATCGCGATAAATATTTGCTAAGCCCCCCATTTGCCTTTCTCTCTAACCTGTGAGAAGAAGGCATAGCCTACTGGTAGAGCAATGTTCCAGTCTGGCACTGATGTATTGTCTGTCCAAGTTTTGGTCACGAAAATTATATCTGGTGTAGAGAGTTGGATTAAATCTTCCAACTCATATTTATGCTTGACTACAGAATGGGCATTTAGCAAAAGACACTTGGCAGACACCATAGATGTTGCCTTAGAGCCCTTGATAATCCCGTGCTTTTCCTTATCCCTGCAGCCATTTTCTCCATTTCTACCAGTAGCAGACTCCTTTACATCCTGCCCTTTCCCTGGCTTGTTTATGGACACAGGCACCGAAAAGAAGTCAGGATTAATTCTAAAAGAACAATTAGTGCAACAAGCCTCTGTCCCACCAAGGTTTTGAGGGAGCATGTTGTGAAATGCGCAAGTGCTTCCTCGCAATTCAAGCACTTTTGCCTACCATATATATGGGGTCCAATTTGGCCAGGGGTTCTGGCGCTGGTCACGCTCCACGCTCCAGGCTCCGGGCTCCAGGCTTGCCTTTGGCGTGCCTTCGGTGCGCCGGCGTTGCAGTCGCTCCAGCGTGCTGGATATAGTGGTGGTAGGCAAAAAGACTAGAGCGTCAACCCCAGTTCAGTGCGGTCCTGTCTAACTTCCGGGTACCGCAGGGGCCGAAACACCGAGCTGCTGATAGTTACTTGGAAGCATTCAGACTGGGGGTAAAATTAGCAGATTCAAATGCAGTGCACTAATCAACATTTTAAAAATGTCAGTCAAATTAGCGCGGTATAATTAAAATCGACATTCAATAAAAAACAGTTAAGGCTAAGTTCAACAATTTCAGTGCAAACAATAGAGCAGTGCAAATAACACAAGATTTAGTAGCAGGCTTTCAAAAAGAGTGACCAAACTAATGTCCTGCCACCCACACCTCACACACACTTCTGATGGATTACCAGGACGATAGTGTACTAATATACCAGAAAAAGAAACGCTTGGTGAAAGGATAATGCGGAATCCAAGACTCTCCGTCCCTTACGCTTCCAGTCTGTAACTTGGCACATTTGAGTTCTTTACGGTGTTACATTACAGGTGATCATTCTCAGCTGCATTTTCATACTATAGACCACAAAGTTCTCCTTCATCTCTTGGTAGTCAAGATTTGACTTTCAGATGTACCACTGGATGGATTCTTTTCTGAAGAATTGAAGAGAACAAATTAAAATTAAGAACCTGCTTTGCTATTTCTTTTGCCTTTCTCCTGGTGTCTCCCAAGCTCTGTCCCTCAGAAAGATTTACATGATCTCACAAGATTGAATGCTAGACGAGTGCTGATTGCCCTATCCAATGTGTGATGATGGCGATGATTTAGTGATACACGAACCGAAGATCCCCGGAACCTAATCCGGAGTCTCAGAGGGGTGAGAGGTAAAAAGTATAGGATGTGTCCTCCCTTTTAAATTAATTTCCACAACAAGGTATCCTACACATTTAACTATTCCTCTTGTGGATATTAGAAGATGGATGATGCACATTGAGGGAAGCTATAATGTTTGGACATAACACTGTTGTTAGGTAGATGATAATTTATCCATGTAAAAAGCTACTTCCTAAGAACCGTCCCGTGTGCACACTATACCCACGTTGTGTTTGGTGTACATCTGGCTCAAAGGGATTGGGACTCTGGTTAATGAATATTGGAGCATGGCTCACGGGTGGATGACGGCAAACTGTGTCTAAAAACGCAGAAGTTACAGTTGCTTCGACTTCGATATATAATGGAGAAAATGTCCTGTTTAACTTTCCAATGGTCGATGGGAGGATTTTCACATGCCAACACTGCAGTTCAATCTACTCTCTGTTTTCCCCATCATAATGGAGATATTGTTCGATAAATATCCATATACCCCAGCCTTATAGTGGACAATACGCTTTCATGAACTCTTGTTGGATTCTGTGTTGGCATCAAATGGTCTCATATAGGGCATAAACGTCATAAGATGACACCCCCAGTGGATGAAAAGGTTCTTCCACTTCGTAGTTGTGACTTCAGATGTTCCTTGTGAAATAGCCATGTGACATCTTGCTCTTCCTTTCATCATTCTGACTGGCACATAATGTTTTCTGCACAGGTCACTTGTGTGATGAGCTCCCTGGCAGAGGCTGCACGTGTCTATTTGCTACTGAGCTGATCAATAGACACTGCCACAGTGGAACCCATTTTAACCTTAGCCTCTGCCGTTTCCATGCCATGACTACAGTTGGTAAGAATGGGAAGCGTTCCACTGAAGGAAAACTAGTATGTCAGATACAGGAGACAGTCTTAAAAAAAGGCTCACTATACCCCAATACCCGTGAATTTATTTACTGTTCTATGTATAGTGCTTTATTCAGATGTATTCATTACATTTCAAGGCATGTTACAGGACGTTTGGAGAGCAACAGATAGAGTATCCACAAGGTATTGACATGTATCTCTGGGTGAATGACTTTGCAGGAAGGCTGCGGCAGGGGAGTGATATACTGGAATGTGAGGGATCTCCCCCATCCTGGATGCAATCTGAGTGCTGTGAAGAAGATTAGACTTGGCAGTAGGGTTCACCCCCTAAATCTAACACGACCAGCCATCAGATCCAGGCAAACAGAAGGAGATGATGGACGGAGCGCTGAAACTTTTCAGACACTCACCCCCAGTCACAGATCTGGGTTGAATCCATCTTCACTCTTTAGCTCACATCACTACCCCAGTTCAGACACAGCTATATGCAAATCAGTCTTGACCCTGTGCCTCATGGGAACAGTCCAGCTCGAACTGCCAAGCCATATCTTCCCTGGACCAGAAACAAGTATCCTGGGACCGGTTTTGGGCTAACAGCCCTTATCAGCCAGGCTAGCTTGAATCCAGTGGCAAAATGAGCAAGGGACCTACGTCTGAGCAGACCCTGCCAACTTAGGGAGAACAAAGCAAACACAAGGAGATGATGGACGGAACCTTTTCAGACACTCAACCCCAGTCACAGATCTGGGTTGAATCCATCATCGTTCTTTAGCTCACTTCGCCACCCCAGTTCAGACGCAGATCCAGCCTGGCCAGGGAAAGGGAAAAGATAAACATTATACACTCAAATCACAGAAGGGTGAGAAAAAAGCTGGGAATTAACCACAGCCGCATGACCTGGGTAAATATGCCTTTCTGAGAAATGTTCCGGAAGCAGAGGAGCACCTAATGAAAGAAAACCCCTCTGGGAATGTGTCCAGTGACCAGGAGCCAACACTGAAAGAAGTATTCATGGTGTAGGAGACATGAACACCACCTTGAAGCACAAAATTGGCTCTATGAATATAGAGCTGAAAGTCCTCAGAGCTGACCTGCAGAAAATAAATGACAGAGTAGACTGTAGTGAACATACCCTAACAGGGACATTTGAAGAGGTGAAAATGCTATGAGCGACAATTGACAGAGTGAAAACAGAACACAAGCTTACCAGGCTCGCCTGGATACTCAGAAGAGAGGCCAAGCAGGATTAACAATAGACTGTTGTTGGCCCCTGAAAAACACAGGGGCCCGACGTCTGGATTTGGTTGTTTAGGACCTGATAACCAAGAGCCTTCAGCCGAAGAGCCTTTCAATATATTTCTCTGTGAGATGAGCTCATTGGCGGAGGCACCTCAGCCAAGACAAGGGTCTGAGGCAGTTTGGCCACGACAAGGGGGGCCACCAACAGCAATTATTGCCAGGCTCTTCAGCTTTACAGAAATTGAGGATGCTCCCAGAAGCAAGGAACAAGACATAATGGCGTATGAAAGTGATACGGTTCTGATTTGCTGGACTTCGACCATAGAGTTCAAATGCAAAGGTAGAGCTTGGACACAGTCAATCAAGCCCTCAGGGAGGAAGTAAAGCATATTGTGTTCTTCCAGCATGTGTAATGATCATAGCTGAAGGGAAACCATGATTTGCCAGTACTCAAGAAGAAGCATGGGAATTGTTCAATGCATGGCATCCAGTTAATAGTCAAAGGAACAGTGACAGAGATAGTCAAGGCCACGACTGGTGGTAGTGTAGAACAAAGGAAAAGGGTAGTGAACAGGCAGGGACAACAGGAAAAGATGGTCTTTCAAAGTGGGCATGCCATCTACGGACCAGGCACCAGAATCAGAAGGCCATGTAGGGTCGCAGCGATCAGAGGTGAGAGAGACTCAATTTCATATTATAAGGGCTGAGCTTGGAGCCCAATACATGGAGTAAGAATGTAACAAGTGAAGGAGCAGAGTGTAAACAAGTGGGCATACTGATGATGTCCTGTGGCTAGAGGAGTTCTTGGGTAGTACTCATTAAACACTGTGCATACTAAAGCAATATCCAATACATTGTATGATTAATTGGCACTGGTTGCAATGCCTGACACTTGAAGTACCTGTTACACAAGGACTATATGCCTCAAGTATTTGCTGTTGAGGAGGAGACTGGGGTGGGGGATATGGCCTGGTGCCATTACAGTGGAGGGTTGTTTCTTGCCTATTTTTTAATTGCTGAGGAACTTTCAAATGATTAAAGAAGTGAAGCAGTTTAATGGACGGGTAATGGACACATCATAAGTTGGAAAGATGAATAGGTCAAAGTCCACAGAACAATGTTGTCGGATGACGGGTTGCTGGGGAACCTCGGTTGTGGTATTTTCATGCCAGATGAGTAGCAACACGGTCAATATACTGGAAAGTCATTGACATACATGTTCAAGGCAGGAAGGCTAATGGGATTGTTTACCACTTCTTGACAAGACACAAGCATTGACATATATGACTTGGAACGTTAACAGAATCTGAAACAAAATGAAAAGCATGATAGTAAAAAACATGATAACCAACCAGAGGGCTGACATACTTTACCTACAACACATCCATCTGGGAGGGAATCAACGCTAATTTATCAGACAGAGGCTCTTCCACTTGGAATATACTTCTGGATCAAAGGAGGCAGCAATATTACTCAGGAACACAGTAACGATCCACCTGAAAAGGACATGGATAGATGATGTAGGTAGATATGCTACAGTACTGGGATCCTGGGAAGGTGGACTAATCGTCCTGGTTAAATACACATTACCCAGTTGTTCAGAGGGAGACATTACAGGAGGTTGGCACTCTGTTAACAGAACGCCCACAAGCACTGTTACTGCTAGGCGGAGATTTTAACTCAACAAAGGATCATGAGGTAGACAACTCTCATTCCAAATGCTGTTGCACAAAACCCCCAAAATGAAACATGGTTCCGTCCATGTTAATTATTTCAGTGGAATCTGACAAGGGCAATAGTGAAAAGGCTCCTTATCCTTGTATACAGGACCACATAGGTCTTATGAAAGGGTCAATTATTTTTTATGCCCAAAATATATTTTACTAGGTTTTGGGTTGCTAGATATCTAGCCAGGGAAATATCAGATCAATTACCTTTCTCAGTAATGTTATGCACCAGGCTTCGAAAATCTAAGAGGGAGCTGGCACATGGATGCATAGCGACACACTAAGCAGGATGTGGTGGAGGATCTACTTCTGACATTGGAGCATTACTTTGCCAGTAATGAATGGCCGCTCTTGAGGGCAGAAACTCTCTTGGAAACACACAAATCTACAAATCTGTTATACGGGTCACCATGTATCAAAAACTCACCCAAAGTGGAATTTTTATTTAATATGTATTAAGTATTGTTAAAATATTGTTAAATGTTCTGTAAATAATTAAAACATTTTTTTTTTATATTTCTCTTTATTAAAACAAGGCATTAATAAACCAAAGGTGCATTGCGCAGAGACGGATCGGTCCCATAGTTCAATATGTCATACAATAAGCATTAGTGGGGGGTGGGAGCATCTCAGGACCTCCAACCCCCTACCCCATCACGTAGCATAAAGAAGGCCCAACCCCTCTCCGAACCCAGCACCATAGTTAAGCAACTATTTAGATTCACTCCTTGAGATGCAATGCCTTGAAACAAAACAAACAACAAAAACATCCAAACAACACAACAAAAAATACCAACCCCAAACCACTCCCCTCACCACCCCCCTCCCTGCACCCCTGCTCACGGTGTTCATCCGCCCCCAACTCTCAGTGTGCCTGTCGCCCCATCTTCTAACTACTGAACTATCGAAAAGTAACCCTGAGGGGGCGTACTACTCCTGATTTCCCGCCTAACCCCAAGAATATCATCGGACCCGTTTAAACCATGTCCACCACTGAATTTTCTGCAAGTGTTTATGTGTCCGGATTCCACCACCCCAACCCAGACCGAGACGACCTGTAAACATGTTAGTTCTTAATCTCGTTCTTGTGCACCTTCATCTGGATCGTCGTTCCGTCGCGACTGTTCATCTGGGAAGGAAGGAGTCTCCAACCAATCCGAGGCACTTTCAGGATTGTCAAAGAAAAAAGCCCTAGTCGCATGCTCAATTCTCAACTTGGCAGGGTACATCATGGCATACTTCAGCCCTTTATCTCGAAGTTTCTTTTTGACACCCAAGAAGGATTACCGCGGTTTTTGTACTGCCTGCGTAAAGTCGGGGAAGAATCCAAGGGTAGAGTTTTCATACTGAAGAGGACCCCCATTCCTGGAGGCTTGGAGGATAGCGTCTCTGTCTCGGAAATCAAGCACCCGTGCAATCATTGGCCGGGGCGGCGCTCCTGGTCTAGGTCTCCCTCCCGGTATCCTGTGCGCCCTCTCCACTGTAAAGAAATTCCCCAGTCCTTTGGGCTTTAAACGATTGAGTATGAGTTCCTCAACGAAGAGGTCCGCGGCCTGGCCCTCGGCTTTTTCCGGCACACCAATAATGCGCACGTTGTTTCTACGGGCTCTCCCTTCATACTCGTTCAACTTGCGACTTGCGAGTGCACTAGTGGCTTGAAGATCATGTACTTCCTGTTGCAACAATGCCACATCGTCCGTTAGACTGGAGGTTTTGATGTCCAGTGATTTAACCTTTTCACCAGTTTTGGTGAGATCAGCACGGATTAAATTGACCTCTATTGTGACTGTGTCCAACTTGTGATCCAAGGACTCCATCTTCCGACCGAGGGAGGTTTTTACTCCATCAATAGCGGCCATCACATCTTGCAGGGTTGGTTCCGTCGCAGGGGCAGCTGCCCCCATTTTCTCGTCGTGCGTTTTCCCAGACCCGGTTGATGAACCCTTAGGTAGTGTGTACCGATCCAACTTGTTAGCTTGGACATACCTCGATCCCCTGGGTGGCTTAAATTGTTGCTTCTCTGCTTCGAGTTTAGTCGCCATCTTGAAGACATGGAAAGAGTGGCTCCGGTGTTAATACTAATCTCTTGCCGGGGGTACCAGGTCAGGGGTGGCACTGTGTGGGCGATTCTGAAGCCGCAAGTGTTGACCCGGTACGGTTCACCGTCAGTAACACACACATGTGCTCCAGGGAGAAGGCGATCCTCTACCTCGCAGCAAGCATCCCAGCACCTCACCAGATGGTCGCAACCAGCCGGACCGCTAGCCCACAGGGGATCTACTCAGCACGGAAGTCCACTGATCAATAACAGTAATCCACAAATCAAGAGTCACCAGTTTTCCACCCCAAACACAGGCACATCAAGCCTCTTCCTCCTGCATCATCTTCACCACCACTGTGCCAGAGTGGATGGATAGGGTCATCTCCGGATTCTACTGGCGTTCATTAGACCTCCGCCTTGCCCATCCAGAGGCATGCAAATAGGTCTTTGCGCAACTCAATCGAGACTGGGGCCTGTGATGAAGCAATTCCGGCAACAGCGTCACCACGACACAGGCGCGTCTACTCTGTAGGTCCCCGCATAAGGGGGGGGGGCAGTGGCGGGGGCAGGCTACCCTGCAGCTTTGGGACAATTATCAGGACGTCTGTGGGACCGAGCGGGCAACCTCCAGATTTGGGCCTGCTGTTATTGCACTCCGGCCGGGGTCTGATCACAACTCGAGACCCCGGCTTCCCTCGAGGTAGGCCGCAAACTTCTGATCCTCCTCAAATATGAGCGCCGCGACCGATGAAGACGCTGAATGCAGCGTTCTGCGTCACTACACGTCCGCGACCAGAATTTGCGGTCCGGAACCAGTATATTTTACAGGATCTGCCCAGGGGCTGCGGGGGTCTCGGAAGCCGCTAGCTCACGCGGCCATCTTGG